>NC_030678.2:78342903-78967903 GCF_000004195.4 Xenopus tropicalis
CCCAGGGAATCCTATTATCTCTAACAACCCCTGCAACTGTTATATGCCAAGTAGTAATAGGATCACGGGCCCTGGGAATACAGTGCCAGGAATGGGATTTAACCCTTTCAACCCCCCCAATCATTCACATCATTACCAGTCTGCTTAGCGTGAGACGTGCTGGGCAATACTCTGCATTAGTGCAACAATTCATTTTCTAATACACATGGGAGTTTTACTGCTTTACATCCCTATTCGTGTAATGTAAACCCCTAGCCTTGATAAATGGACACAAGTCGGCTAATAGATTTGAAGTCGCTCCCAATTAATATCCCAAGTATTTTCTGAAATACATAATCTTAAGGGTAAGTTTAAGGGTCAGCATTTCACCTAAAATAAACCGTTAGTGTGGGAAATAATGGGGCTAGCAGTCTGTTCTACATTACAGTACAGTAGATTACAGTAAGTACAGTACAGCCCTGGTGGGAATCTCTGGGTTATTCCCAACTCCCAGCACATTCCAGCCGTGTCTCAAGGATTAATCCAGCGATTCTGTATGGATTTCACATGGCCGCACTCAGAGTGATTGTTTAGTATAAAATATTCTCAAAGACAAAAATGGATGATATGTGGCATTTAAAGTTAGGTCCATCTTCCCATAGAATGTGCTTAATCTCCATCAAGCAGAAATATTGGAGGGTCAGGCATAGCCCGATCTCTCCCAGGAGCCTTATTAATTAACCCGCAGCCAAGGGCCACTGATAGGAATAAATACACGGTCCGCTAAAATGACTTTGCCCCGTGTCGTAATCCCTAGTTGCCTTTCCGACCCATTTAATTCCAGATCACAGAGTGCTACCCTACAGTGCCCCTCGCAATGGCCCATAGCACGTTCTTTAGTTTATCGCTGCTACAATCGTCCGTTTATTCACAAGGCGCCAACATAGTCTGAGGCGCTGTACAAACACTGATCCGCTCACCTTATTATTTGCACTGGGGGCACAAGGGCAGAGCACACAGAGTGCGAGACTCACCGCCAACAAAAATATTTGGTGTGAATAGCATTAACTCGAGCAAACAAAGCTGAGTTGTATCTGTAAATGGGGGCTCAGATATTATGCTACATTTGGGCTAAATCACACCAATTAGTGGTAGTATTCATAGCAATTTACAGTTATCCTTCTGTGAGTTTTTGGGCAGTGATAACACTTGCTGGGGCTGCAACCTCCTTATGGAGATGGGCCCTTTACTCATATGCACTGTATAAGTGCAAGTCTGTAATTGAATATAGGTCAATGAGGATGAATGGAGAAATAGTTCTGTAACAGTTAAATTGCACAGGATGGCTATCTCAGGCTATGGTTTGATCCCAGGGGCACTATACATAATTCTGCCAATTAATGCCACAAAATATTGGCCATTTAAGTGCCAAAATATGGTGGGCAGCGAATTACTTTTTATTACTGCAAGCTGATAATTTAGGGCTAACTGTATGTACAGGTATACCAATTACACTACATTATGGTCAGTTCTAATGTTTCCAAGACTACTGTGTTCATTTAATAGGAAAACATATTCAAGGCAAGCAGTTGTATTCCCATGTTATATTTCTGTTTTCCCCACAACATACACAGTATACATGTAAACCCACCAACATATAGTATATTTGTTGATGAACAAACTTGGGGCAGATCTAATATTGGCTACACAAACACTGAATGCAACCCAACAAGACCAAGTACTGTAACTAGTATCCACCTGGCTTTTGGAAGGTTGCTCATCATTACCCAACAAACCAATATCATTTAAGCTATTCATTGAAATCGGGGGTGACTTTCAATCCCCATATTTTACACTAGGAGTACTTTTTAGTTTTAGGATGTCAAGCAACACAAATCACCAAAAACCAAATACAACTAATGGCATCACTAAGCCCCATTTGTAAGGATTTATTTTACAGACTATTCTTAACTAATGTAACACCCAGTCTAAAAATAACAAATCAATAATATTTCTTTTAAAAATAATGTAATTTTATTTACACATAAACAAAAATAACAACTTTTATAAAAAGTTTTGTGTGTTTTTTCTTCAATCAGAAACTGTGCAGTTCCAACTCAGTCTTCTCTACTTTAGAGAGTGGGATATTCTGGGGTCAGAGCCACAGATTAAGGCTTTCACGTTCGAACATAGCTAGATACATGAAAGGCTATTTTATACAAAAATATATATACAGCTCTTATTAAC
The DNA here is from genome assembly GCF_000004195.4 of Xenopus tropicalis. Taxonomy (NCBI): domain Eukaryota; kingdom Metazoa; phylum Chordata; class Amphibia; order Anura; family Pipidae; genus Xenopus; species Xenopus tropicalis. Next base: position 78,345,130 of record NC_030678.2, read on the forward strand.
AAAGAGTAAAAACAAGGGTTAAACAGAAAGCGGAATATTTTCAGTCATGGATATTTAACTAGGACTTTAGAAATATAGAAAATGGCTAAAAATGGAATTGTTTGGAGTTATTTTTGGTCCCTAGAAGGAATGTCACCATTACAGTAAGTTACAGTTGCCTGTTACATTAAGGCATCGGCTTAGCAATAATTAAGCCTTTAAAAATTCATGGAAATAAAAGTCTTTAAGATATTTGCTAGCAAACACTGGAATCAATGTTGGAGGTCTCAGAGGAATTTCATTAAAATGATTCCCAGTGAAATTAAATGGAATTAGTAAATTATATCTCGTCCATAAAATTGTTGTGTTTTTTTCTTGTTTAAAGTGAAGGATGAAAGTTCAAAGTGATGATCAGAAATGATGAGATGCTGTAGGTCTGTCTGGGTCCCAAAGGGTTAAATAGTCTTGCAATCTGAATTCTTCTGCTTCATGGAAATGGGAGGATTTATTCCTCTCTCAGAGTTTCCCACACCTGCAGAGAAAGAAATGTGCATGTATATTAATGGCAGTAAGAGGAGGGAGGGGGAGCAGACTGCCTGGCGCCTGGGAGGAAATCAACCCTGCCTGTGGGCCTGATAACATCTTTCAACTGCTAATTGAGAGTGTGAGAGAAACCAAAGAGTCACTAGCTGAGCACCACACATAACAACAGGCTCCCTTATACCAACTACAACTCCCAGCATTCTGTCTGAAGTATAGAAATGGGTTTTAAAGCAGACGGGAGTGACAAGTAACTTTATAATTTGCAAATATGGCTTCATACTAAAAAGTCTTCTTTAGTTTTTGTTTTTATAAACAAAGTTCATAATAGCATAATTTACTTATAAATAATAAATGTCTCTGATAACTCACAGTGTATTTATGTGCCATACATACAAGTTAGATCACAGATGAAGGGACAGGGCAGTGGAACTTTAAATGCAGTGGTACTTAATACTAGTCTATCAGACAGCAGAGACTGATACTTACCAGAGAGGTTAGAAGAGGTCAGTGGCAGACACTGGCGTCCCCTTGTGTTGCCAATTCTGAGAAATCAGATTTCTGTAAATTGAAAACAAAAAGTGATTTAGAAACTTGCTACCAACCTGCTTACAGCACATATCATTCAGAGAGACAGTCACATTTAGTCTGGATGGGACACTAGAGACTTGTAGGAATATTACACCAACTATGGTTGGGATCTGCATGGAACCAACATGGGAATTGATGAACAAGGAGAACTAGGGGACAACAGGCTGGTCATACTGGCAACACTACTTTTACAGCTAAAGGGGAGAACAGGTGCATAAGGTGATATGGAGAAAAGGTACATACCTGCAAGTTAAGGATGCTGTTTTGTTGCTGATCTTCCCCCAGGACTATCTGCAGGTCAAAGATGTAGTCGATGACATGCTGCAGAATCTCAACTTGGCTGAGCTTGCTTCCTTGGGGGATCCCTGGCACCAACTCTTTTAGTTTGGAGTAGCAGCCGTTCATATCGTACAGAAGTCCCATGGGCTCATCCACACCTGGTCCCTTATGGCTGCTGCCCCTGGCAATGCTTAGACTCTGCTCAGACAAGCAACAGACAGCCTGGTAGCAGCTTGACATGGACCTCACTGGGCTGATGGCTTTCATGGTGGCGTCAGAGATGGTTGCTAAAGTTTTAAGAGGTGGATCGAGATCAAATCTCTGGATGTTTTCGATTCCTGTAGGCTTCACAAAACAGCGTTCAAGAAAATTCTTCTGGATCTTGGGGATTCGGAGTTCTGCTATCACGTTTGTAATAGAAAGCAAACCTTGAGCTTGGTTGTCGTCCTTAATCCACAGCTGCGTGTGTAAATGTCAAACCGTCTTCCCTGTGGCTCTTTTATAGTCACACTCACCCCCCCTCCTCCCCCATGCAAATGAGACCTCCCTCTGCCTCCCTCCCCCCGCCCTCCTCTGCTTCATAATATTGTCATAACAGCTGGTTGGACACTTTCAAACAGCTTCTCCTAAGGGCTGGGGACTGTGTCATTAATGCCACGGGGGAGGGGGGAGCTCCTTTACACAACTTTCTATGAGCGCCCACTCACCGTTTCAGTGGGAAATCATTATATATAGCGATACACATTGATCCGAACGTTATTCAATAAACACTTGATATAATGTTTTTCTGAATTAGCGAGAAAATGGTCTATGCCACGTAAACGCGAGGGTTAAATCCATTACCATTGTATTTTATAATATATTTGTGTGTGTACAAAATGAAACGTTATTTTATAATAAATGGAGTAAAATTAGCCAGCGATGTTTATGTTCGCGGGTAAATCATTTCTCCCCCCCCCCAGAGAAGCAGCTCCCAAATGGAACCAATGAGCCCTTTGCTCTTTATCTGTTTATCCTATGTACAGAGTGCGGAGGCTTTTCTTCTTTGCCTTCTTTGTACGGGCTGTTTTCTTAAGTGTAAAAGCCATTATTCTGTATCTTTTCTCTGCCCTCTCCCCCCTCCCCTGCTGTATGACCTCCAGACTTTCTGGCGTCAGGATTATTATCCTGTGACCAGAAAAGGAACAGGCTGGGAACTGAATGAGCAAAACAGACAGAATGGACTGGCTATAGATTTCTATTCAAGGCTTTTATAGAGAGAAAACGTTTATAGATAATTGCACATACCGACACATTTGCACACTTACATTCCCACACATATAGTTACACATATCTACACCCTAAACAAGGCACAGTCTGTATATAAACTCTTATACACATAGAAATCATTTTAGGGTTTACAGTATTGTTATTACAATAAAATGTATCTATAGTTAGGAAGTTATTCAGCACTAAATAGTAATATTGCATTTATTTATATAGCACCCCAAATGTACATAGTGCTTTACAAGGCATAAACACAAACAGGGGTACTGTTATTATAAATGAGAGTGAAAATAAATACTTAAGTGTAGGGAGTTTTAATAGAAAGTTGGAATGGAGGTCTCTGTCCCAAAGAGCTTACAATCTATTATAGTGTAATATTCAGAAGTCTTAAATTTAATGTACAATCTTGTTACTTAATGAAACTGTAGGTTCTGTGAATGCTGTTCTCAAAGCCATAAGTCAAGGGGACTACCTGTTAACATACCCCTTGCCTATGCCCATTCTCCCCAACACTGTGTTGCATTCTGCCCAAGTAAGTAGCTTGAAACAATAGCAATTAGTTAGGGCCACAACAGGTGACTCGGTTTCCAATGTGGCCCTGGCCTAAGTATAGTGCAATGAGCAACTGTAGTTAAAGTAGCCATAACTTTTTTTTTAACACAGGAACATCAAATGACTGTACCACAACATAACACTTTATTGGGATGGGAATAAAATTCTAGTTGTTTTTTTTTATTGCATTTAGGGAACTAAACAACTAAAGATGGCCATACTTATTTGTATTTATTGCTATACTTTGTATTTATCTATTACTATCTTAATAACCCCGTTTGTATTAATGTATTCTACTGTACAGCGCTGTATACATAAGTAGCACTTTATAAATAAAGATTTTCATACATTACTAGTTTTGGTGAGGCAGTGGGGCCAGTTTTGGTCTCACTGCCTAACCACCTGGGTATGTATAACACTTCAGGGCCAGTTTCGACAGACCATCCTGCTATCCCTGCCAGATCACAATTAAGTTGCGCATACTGAAAGTGACATTTTATGGTACATCTACTTTGTGGGTACATGATGCATCAACAAATGATTAAGAGAGAGGGGGCGCAGTTCCATATTATTTCCTACATATCCGATAATTCAGACCATTAGTATTTGCCCATCATTATGTCAGCCATGGTCAGGTTAGAAGTGCAGTATAAGTGACTTTATATAAATTTAAAAAATCAATAAAATGTGTTTTTTTTATAACTTTATAAAGTGCAGGTTGAACACTGCATATACACACAAATCCTAAGTGCAAGATGCCTCAAACTGAGCATCATAAACAAGATCCATGATTTGGTTTAGTTATAATTGCTTACAAATTAAAATAACTGCCACTAAAATATACATTTCAGTGTATTAAATGTTATCATGGGGAACAGCATGGAAACCCAAAAAAGTGTGTATGTGTGTGTTCCTGTGTTGGTATGCGTACACATGCACACACATCTGTAGCAGCATATCTTTGCATGTTTTTTTTCCTACTGACATACCAGCATACCCTGTACATCTGTGTTTGTGTATATCTTTGAGCCCATGAATGTAATTGTATCCATGCTGTTCCTCACACTCCCCCTTCTTTCCCTAGTCAGACAGCCTGGCGCCAGCCCGTGACGTCACATACCCGCTCCCCCTCCCTCCCAGGGACGCGTCTCCACTGGCAACCACTCCTTCGGCCCCACAACTGACTAAAGAAGGACTAAGGGCGGGGTTTCTGTCAAACAGCTGCAGCTGTACAAGTAGCCTCAGCTAAGTAAAGTAACCAACGGCTCCGAAGAGTCGCAGCATTTAAAGGGGCAGCACCAATGTAGTCTGTACACCTCTGTATACCCAGCTGTGTCTGTATACATAGAAGGAAAGGTGTTTATAGGGAATACATAGGATGTTACAGTGTCAATACAGCTGGCAGTTTATATGCCAAACTTAAGAAAATCATATTGCAAGCCAGTAGTAGGGCACAGTAAAGGTGCTCTTGTTGCATGCTTTAAGGCTGGAATCTATATGAAATTATTGATATACAATAAATTCTTTAGCTGTGCAGGTGGGGAACGTAAAAACAGCAAACAATGAAAAACAGCAGCAGTTACAGTGCTACATATGCTAAGCCTGAAGCTGGCTGAACACGCACCAATATAATTGTACGAAATAAATTATCATCCCAATAAATTTCGTACCTTGGTGATCAATCGTTTGCCTGATTCGACAGGTTAGATAATGATAAAATCTGCACATGTATTGTGTATCTGACAACATCCTTGGGGGACCTGTAATGTATTTCCAGGTCACTTTTGTACGATTGTTGTCTACCAATTATTTCATGTCCAGAACATCCTTCAATTTGCTCATTTTAGGACTTTATCCTACAATTTTAATCTGAATGTTAGTTTTTTCATATCTGAACATTCGTTGGAAGAAGACTAAAATCGGAAATTGTATGGCCACATTTAGGGTAATAGCAGATGAAAATATTTTTGGCCCCCAAAAATTATATGCTTTACCCGTGGGCGACAAATCTCCTGAAAATATCTTAGCATTGGTCAGTGTGAATCAGTGGGGGTAATATATATAAATCAAGTAAGTGCTGTAAAATGTAGGAGGAAGCAATTTCTGGCGGTTACGTGATTCATATGCTTTACTGCTGGCGATTTGCACTAGTACAATATTTTTAAGAGATTTGTCGCTTGCAGGTGGTGCAGATTTCCCATGGGTGACAAAACTCCCTGTATGCTGTCACTCGTAAGTGTGCAATGGTTGTTCAATCGTTTATTTGCTTTTAAAACTTGAAAGTTGTTTATTCACTTTCATTTTATCAAGGTTCATTAGCTGATTTTTTTTTTTAGGGCAAAGGCATATGGTGCAATTCGGCCTCTCCATTCAAGGAACCACTGTGGTTAAACCATTTTTCCCTGACTGCAGTGGCTTCCCATGTGTTTGATTGGAAACAGGCTGCCTATGACACTTTACCTATGGGCATCAAAAGCATAAAAATGGAGCATGTGACATTTAAAAAAAAAACCCCCAAAACAAAATGGAATATGGCTAAAAGACAGATCTGAACATGTGAGCATACACAAGCACCTAAATGTGTGTTTCAAACACACATACAGAGCACAAGAAAAACCAACCCTGTACCCTTAGGCACATGCTGTTAACCAGGTATTGCTCATTAAGGCTAAATTGGTTTTAACTTAAATGGCGAGAGAACGGCTCCATTTTGGTTGCTTAGTAAAAGTACAGTAAAGCTTCAAAAGTTAGTTGCTTTTTATGTGAAAGTTTCCAGAACACAGAACAAAAATATATATTCACTTGTCTGTAAGGTGTTTTTTCTTCAGCTCCTGGGAAAACATATTTTCTCACACCACTTTATGCTTGGGTGCTTTAAACACTTTAACTACATTGTGTTTAATAAATTGCAGTTGTTACAACCTCCTCTTAGAAAAAAGTGTGAGTTTGTGTCCTTTTAACAGGCAGCTTATGCAACATTTGTCTGAGAACAATGCAAGTAGTTTTATTTTGTAGCGCATTTGTTGCATCCTTTAAACTTGATTGAAACACTAACTCTTGTCTTTTCACTGTCAGTTACAAACAGGTAGGGAACTTTTCTTATCTTCAAATCCAGCATGGTATGAAACCTTTAAACAGATACATCTGTGAATGTCATTAAATAGAAACAATTGGTATTGAACCTTTTTTTACTTGTGGAAATATCTGGTCATTTTTAAGTAAAACTAGAAACAAACAAACAAAAAGAACCACACACAATGGGAAACTGAATACAAAAAGACTAGTTTATACTGAAAGCTGGTCATCGCCAAAGAAGCAGATCTTTCCCCTATCTGTCCACCTTAAGGTGGGCAATATCAAACTAATGCGATCATTTGACCCTAGGGCTAAATGATCAGATCACAACGAGTAGGGTACAGGACATCGAAGTGAGGATTGCATCAACAAACCTATACGGTCACTGCTCCAATTAGATTTTTAAACCTGTCCGATTGATATCTGCCCATTTTTTGCCCAGATATCAGCAGCTAAAATCTGCCCGTGTATGGCAACCTTTACTCTGAACCCTGTTATGTTTTCTGACAATTCAGACAAGTCAAAAATATAGAGGCAATTATTTTTGGAAAATGATTCCAATCAATTTTACTTTATCCCACTTGTTTGTTTGCTTACACATTATAACTAAATTTAGTGCAAAATTAACTATTAATAATTACTCATATTGTGACCAGTGTGTGGACTCTTTGCCCCTCCCAATCAATATTTTACTGACATTTGGTTAGTTATTGATTGGGATGGGTGAAAATACCCACAGATCAAATATATCACTGTTGGGTTGGGGATACAGTCAATGGAGATAGGACTGTATACAGGACTATTTCTGCCATTAGGTAAGGTACTGTAAGAATGTTACACATTCAGGTGTGGCAAAAAGTGACCATGGGACAAGTTACTGTGCTTTCACTGAGTGCAGACAAATGTTAAAGGGGTAATGTAATAAAATAAACAACATTTGGTACAGTGCTAGTTATAGTCCATAAACAGGTAGAATTTCCTGGGCAGCTGATTTCTATAGGTTACCAGACCTAAAGGTGGAACTGTAAATAAAATTTATACATACATAGCTGGGCAAACTTTGCAAAAATATCTACAATAGCAAATCTGCTGCACCCACTTCTACAGTAAGTAACCGCCAAGCTAAGTGGTAGGAGGATCAGGCAGCAAGGGATGGCAACCACATTTGAGGGGTGACTGGGCTCTGCTGCTTCAGGCGGCATGGGCTCTGCTGTGTAAACCAACTGTTGACGTAAAGCAGTGATCCCCAATCAGTGTCTCAGGAGCAATATGTTGCTCACCGACCCCTGGGATATTGCTCCCAATGGCCCCAAAACAGGTGCATATTTTTTAATTTCTGACTTGGGGTCAAGTTTTGGAAGCATAAAGACCATGTTTACTGCCAAACAGGCTGTAGTCTGCAGCCCTTATTTGCCCCCCCCTTAGGAACTTTTTTCATGCTTGTGTTGCTCCTCAACTTTTTTATATTTAAATGTTGCTCACGGATAAATAAAAGGTTGGGGACCCCTGACCTAGTGGATGAACAATAAATCACATGGGTGACTGGATTGTGTAAAGCTTTTTTATTATATTTTATTTATTATGCTATGCTATGAATAATGCTATTTTAAATTGTGAGGTGGTTGTTAAAGGAATGTGTTTCTAGCAGGGTCCCAGTTTTTGTCCTTATCAATGAAGTATTTAATATTACACACCCTAAGAGGTTTTTTACTATAGCATCATTTGCCTCCTTTGAGTCTTGGAGGTCAAAGTGTAAATAATGTATACTCTACAGCAGTGATCCCCAACCAGTGGCTCAGGGGCAACATGTTGCTCACCAACCCCTTGGATGTTGCTCCCCGTGGTCTAAAAGTAGGTGCCCATTTTTGAATTTCTGGCTTTGGGGCAAGTTTTGGTTGCATAAAGCCCATAAAGCCAAACAGAGCCTTCTATAGGCTACCAGTCCACATAGGGGCTACCAAATAACCAATCACAGTCCTTATTTGCACCTCTATGAACTTTTTCAATGCTTGTGTTGCTCCCCAACACTTTTTACATTTGAATGTGGCTCACAAGTATAAAAGTTTGGGGATCCCTGCTCTACAGCTTTGCAATGGCAGTTCAATTCTATGGAGAGCTGCCTAACATACTGTATGCTATTTTACCTTATCTAGACCAAGACTTGAGCAAGTAGACATTGTTTGCCTAATATTCTTGCTGATAGCTACATTTTACTAGATGATATTGGCTTCCTATGTTATGGCTCTCAAAGTGATCATGGGGCAAATGGACAGAGTGTGTATGCGGGGCCACAGTATCACAACTTTTATTGTTGTGATCATTCAGAAGTATAATTTGGCAGATAATGGTTGGATGTGCCTGCACTTGGGCAAATTCAGTGCTTCTGGGTGCAGGCACAAGGAGAAGATTTTTAAAGCGTACGGGCGTGTTGTCAGCCTGCATTTCTTGCTCTGATAAAGCGGAATAGCTATCTACTGTAGCCTGACAGATTTTACTTAGGCTCCAGAGAACTGGAATTCCTCCATTTGACAAGCAATTAACTAATTAAGTTTTATCTAAATCACTAAGCAAATTGTTACACATGTGTAACGCCTCAGGATACAAGCTGTGAATCCATACTGTAGGGTCAGATTGATTAGCATCAAGCTAATTCTGCCAGTGGAACTGTTTATTATGGAAACATACCCTATTTGTAGGCAGGGATTACTTTCCCTTTATTCTATTTAGAAATGTGCAGTAAAAAGTTTTAGCTATTTGGTATAGCTTATTTTTGACAGAGAGCCTTTTAAAGCTGCATTTAATAAATCATCTGAACAATCAGGGACACTTCTATTTAAGAGTCACTGAATCTTTAGTTGATCAGCTATTCTTAATTGAGGTTACAAGGTCATTTATATAATTACATAAATATTTATTATCTGTGATCTATATAGCATTCACATCAGTCCTTTCCCCAGTGAAGCTTACAATCTAATGACCCCCATCACTTTCACACTAACTCACGCTTTGTATGTTTTTAGGGAACATACAAACTCCAAGCTGGAGTCAAATACAAGACCCCAGTGCTATAATGCAAAAGTACTACCCACTGAGCAACCATGCTGCCCACTTACAATGATGCCCACGCAATGTACCATTACCCTTCAAGGAATCCAATAGATCACGCTAAAGCTATTGATCTTTTAGTTTGGCCCAACAGGCTGAACTATTGGAGCTGCTCTTCTTCATTTCCTCATGCACCAATACACCAGTCATCCAAGTGGGCCAATTTGTGCTGCTCAGAGATTGATTATTTACAATGCTCCTTAATTAGGGAAAACACAAGACAAAAGACACTACATTGACAGAAATATGAAGAGACTTCAAATACTTTACCTAGCACCCCATTTTCTCTTAATTAACCTTTGGCTAATTAGGTACCCGATGCAAGTTCCCTCTTTCACGTGCTCTGTGCTATGTAACAGACAGCATTGTGACTGGCACAAACGTCTCAGGAAAAACCATGGCAATTAAAATGTCCTGAAACACATTAAAGTACACGAGTTGCACACAAAAATGAGCAGTACAAAAATATTGTCACATAGTTTTCATGGATAATATCTATCCATTTGGAAAATGATTAACAGTGTTTTAATTACCCCAATCTTTCCAGAGAAATTACCAAGAAAAATAAGGGTCTTTGCCATTGGTTGCAACGAAAGTCAGTGTAAACAGCTGGATGGCTTTTCTGTTTAATTGCCTGGAAAAAGCAGTCATGTGTTAGTGGCTTAAGGCAAAGCTGAGAGCTAGATCTTGACCCCTTGCCATTTACACAGTAAAATATATGACAAAGCAGCTACAGATACAATGCACATGTTTCTGAAGGTGGCCATACACTGTAAGAGCCGCTCATTTGGTGAGGTCAACAAGCCAATCATCAATGAGCCAATGCAGTTCCCAATCTGATGGAAAAATCAAAGCAGCCCAATCGAGATATGGCCAATTTCAGGCCATATGTCGGTTGGGGAGGCCTGCCAGTGGTGCAGATAAATCGGCTGTGTATGGCCACCTTTAATAACAGAAGATACCCTACATAGTTTGGGGGCAAACTACCCCATCGCTAGGAGAATCTAGCAGGACCAAACAGCTGATTGTTACATAACTTTTCTGCCATACTCAATGTAAAGGTTGGCCCATGTATAGGGCCGTCCAATGGGCCTACCCTACCAATATCTGACCAAAAATCAGTCAAATGTCAATCTGGCAGGTTTGATTTTTCCTCAATCCAACGGCCAGTATAGCAGCAATTATTACATGATTGTTTGGCCCAAGGGCTAAGGTGGGCATAACAGTGAAAAATATGCTAATTTGGTGACCCTGCCAAATGAGCAAATCTCTGCATGTATGTCCACCTTAAGGTGGGTGATATTGTGCTAATTTGCCAAATGCCAGAAGAGTTGCTGTAGGATGCCATAACCATTCATTTTTAATTGGCTCATGCGTGGTTAGGCTAATGGCACTGTATACTCATCCTTAGGGTAGGTGCTGGCTTTGACCAGTGACCAGTGCCATATTTCAATATAGGCAGTTGTGGGCCCATGAGATTCAGGGTGATAGTACACACAGAGATTTTTAATTCTGGGCTACCACCAGCGACAGATCTATCCAGAATGCTTACCCAATGGTGATAAAGGGAATTGCCAATGGCAAAACATATGTGGCGCTTCACTTTCCATAGCCCTGATTCAACTGCAGTTCCGTCACCCGTAAAGCTAAAATATAGTGGAGATTTTGACTAGATTTGAGGGTCAGATTTTATCAGACCCACAAAATCTCGTCATGCAACAGCACCAGATTTTGTAGGATCCTACAAAATCTGATCCCTGCAGTTGTAGTGTGAGTAACAAAACAGGTAATCACATGTGTAGGGCTGTCTGCGCATGCAATGACCAGAGTATGGGGCAGACTGAGGTGTCTAAGGCAGCACCAGATCCAGATACAGGCCTGGCTTGAACATGCATGATGTTGCATCCCTTTTGGCAGCTTTGTATAATATGCCCCCCAATTTCTTGTAAGCCATGGGGCAGACTGAGGCGTCTAAGGCAGCACCAGACCCAGACCCTGAATGTGATTATGTATGTACACACAACATTTGTTACATGCGCTGGTATTACAGCTTGTGTCCATGTTCAGTTTAGAACATTGTATAAAGGTACCTTAAATGAGCCTAACAAGCTTGGACTTTGGGCAAAATGTGAAATTGTATTCAACAACCAATAAGTAAACTGGAAAATTCTGACTGTGAACAAACCTGAAGTGTAATATAAAATGAGATGTCAACTGCAGGGTTTTCACCTAAATGTTCATATTTTCTGCACATGTTTAAGCTACAATTGTAATTTATTTTACAAATGTTCTTGCCTTGGCAGTGTCTACAAATCACAGCTCAGAGAAGCCAGTGCAGGTGTCCCTACAGTAAAAAGTCATGCAACAGTTTCATCTTTGAATATTTCTCAGTCTGTTTTAAACCTGTGTTAATTTCTGTCAATATTTTGGCCATATGAGGAGCAGGGGAATAGTGGATTTTGAATACATGGTTTACCTTATTAATTATGAGGAATATTGTAGATTAGATCGGTTGATTTGGGTCCTTCGTACAGATTCGGTATCTTATCTGCCTATGTATGGGGCCTACCTAACCAATATATGCATGAAAATCAATGGATCGAGGACTAAATTAGCTCATTGATGCGGTTCTTGCCCCTATGGCTAGGGCCAAACAATCAGATTATACAGATTACCATCAAGTAATAAATGGTGCTTGTGGCATATAGAAACCACTTATAGCTGAATTTATTTCTACATTGCTTTGGACCAGTGACAAGGGTTTAACTCCTGGAGGGCTCAGGACAAGGATTCTACTGAAAGTCCATTACATCCTATCCCATCCATTTTCTCCCCACAAGAAAATTCTGGGGTATTATGGCTCCCAACCCTACCTAATACCAACACCAACACACACCAGTGGAAACAGACCTGGAATTTATAAACCCTATCTCCTAGAAAACCCAGGTGTGATCAGGAATAGCAGCCTAACTAAACAAAACATCCAAAGTCCATTTTAGACTCAATACTGCTTTTTGAACGTTACCTTAAACTGAGGTTCCCATACCAGTTTACGGAGATATAGTTGCCACCTGGCTGATATTTATACTGGATATTATACTATTATATTGGTCATGCAGCAGGTAAAATTCATACTTGATACCAATGTTAATAGAAAAGAAAGGTAAGATAAGAAGGCTGGCAACCCTACTTGAGAGGAAAGTAACCTGCATATGTGATAAAAGGCAGTAAATTTGCACAGGTGCAGTAACCCATAGCAACCCATAAGGTGTTTGCTTTTGAAAAGGTGACCAGTAAATTATACTACCTGATAGGTTGCTATAGGTTACTGCACAGGACAGACATAGTGGGGGAAATTCTCAAAAGTGGAGTAAACTGAAACTGGAGTAAGAAATATTATTTCAATTAAGTTGTAATTAAAAGAACATCAAATTCCTAAAACCATTAATCCACATGAATATGGAGATATTATACATTGTACAATAAAATGTAATTCCAAAATGCTATTTTAGTAAATTTGGAGTACCAACTTTCTCCATACAAATCTGGAAACACACAACTTACAACTCAAAGTGTTTTGGAGTTACTAAATGTGATTACAGTTTATCTTTCCCAGCACTGTTCTGACAGGTTGGCATACCTGGAACCCGTGACTATTTCAGTAAGACCAGACTTTTTCCTATATTTCCTGCCTTATTGTACTTAAATTCTCCTCCTGAAGGGTATCTATAAATGTATTGGAGCAGTTGTGGGGGCCTACCAATACAATCATTGCCCTGGGCCTGTTGGTACCTTATAGAGGCCCTGCTTATAAATATGTTGAAGTACAACATTTAGGGCTAAACTCCATGAGCATTTTTCATCTAAATTTGGGGGACAGATTTATGCAGCACCACACGACGACATTCAACAGCACAAGATTTTTGATCTTCATAGGCTTTAATGTAAAGTTGGATCAGATAAAGTTGGATGGAGTGTTTCATTCCTGTGTCTACACACGACAGTCAATGTATTTCAATGAAAAAAAGTTGCTCCAAATGGATGTGACCATATTGTGTTGGACGCAGATGCAACGCAGATGCGTCGGGTATAAAAAATTACGTGCAGTTTATGCTTCTAATTATTGTATCAGTCCCATTATATTTTGATGCTCGCAACTGTATGTGATTTGACACAGTTTTGTCGATATGACGCCATTGTGGCGGGCAACTAATCTCCCCGCAATGCCATCCCACTGGCTAGAATGTAAATCGCTGGTGGGATGGCATACACGGTGCCGTGATTTGCTGTAGTTGCTGAAGTTTCCTCTCAAGTCGCGATGCGACTAATCTCCCCATGTGTCATGGCCCTTAAAGAGTTGCGTATAGCTTTCATGGGTATGGATACCATTTTAAGGGGAGGCTTCTCTCAAAAGGTGATTGTGGCTGAAAGGACTGATGGTAGCCACCCCTTTACTGATTGGCCCTTGGCTAATGTCCCTTTTGCTCATGTATTAAAAATGTCCCTCTCCTTGAAAATATATTTTTTAAAGATTGCAACTAAAATTGCCGATATTTGGCCCCTGTATTACCATATGTACCTTCAAGGCTGCCCCATACGATAGGTATTCATACAATATATTGCTTAGTTGTAGTCTATTGATGAGTTCTAATAGGGAATTATTATCATACATTATATTAAAGCAGCACTCGGCAATTGGCTTTCTGAGTCAAGGACTATTCCAGGAAACTTTGCAAAGAACTTCAAAGTCCCGCTGCTGCACGCTCTATGGCAACACACAAAGGGTTAATACACGCCGGGTTTCTCGCTCCCAGCACTCCCCTCCCTGCTGAGCCCAGGTGCTGGGAGGGACACAGAACAATGCAGAGGCCGGCGTCAGTCTGTCTGCTGCCCGGCCACCCCCCTCTCCCGCCTGAGCTGCAGCTGCACCCTGGCCACGCCCCCTCCCAGCCGGCTCCAGACCCCACAAAGAGATCTTTATATGGACAGCGTGTGCTGTGTATAGGGGCACAGAGTATCCCAAGGGCTGCTGCATAATGATGATGATGATGAGCACTTGAAAATGGACAAAAGAGAAAATGTGTTTTTCCTCTGATATTGCCCACAATCTATAATCAGCTTTTGTATAGCATGGTAATGTGTTTCTGTGTTTTATGCTGACTGTACTGGTCTATATAGCAAGGCAAGCTATATATATGTACACACACACACACACATATATTTATATATATGAATGAGTCACAACATAACCTTGCTATACAAAAGCTGATTATAGATTGTGGGCAATATTTGTGTGACTCATATATAGTTCTATATATATATGTGTGTGTGTGTAGTTCAAAATGCCAGCCACCCCTGGACTATAGATTTAAAGTAGGCCCTGGCATTCACCTTGAGGCCCACACAGCCCCAAATATAAAGCACTGGTCTTCATGTTTGGACTGGGCCGGCGGGACACAGGGAAAAATCCTGGTGGGCCCTGACGGCACAGACCCGGCCCTTGCTGGCGCTCCCCCTGCCCGACTGTTCCTCCCCTGACGCGTTAAACTTACGCACACTCGGGGGAGGACATTTAACATGCGTTAAACTTACGCACACTCAGGATATCGGTTGCCTCATTGATCACAAAAGGCTGCGGATAACGGTCGACTTGTCGATTGGGGGGGTTAAAAGATTTTTTTCGAAGGGCCCGAGCAAAATCAACATTCAGGGCTGAATCGGCAGGTGGAGGTAGAATTTCTATTGTTTCTACCTCCATATCTGACAATTCAGCTCTCGTGTGACCAATGGTTGCACAAAAGATCGAAAATCGCTACGTGTATGGCCACCTTTACATAGGTCAACAATCTGACTCTACGCTGTTAAAAGCTTCTTGATGTGCCTGCACCCAAAGTCAGTGTGTCAATGTGTGCAGGTACACAGAGCGAATTTCAGCACAAAACTGCATACTGGAGTAGTTAGCTCCAAAATCTGTTAGGAGTGTAGGGGCGGAATCTCGGCCTGCATTTATATGCATGCTGAGGATACACCACATGGCAGTAGCTTAATGGTTCTGAAACCTAGGCATAAGTCTGGTTTGGCATATTAAGAGTTGTAGTCAGGGTTGGACTGGGGTGTCAGGGGCCACTGGGACTGCCACCTGGAGGCCTCCCACCCCAGTTGCGACTTCAAACCACCTCCCCTCACCTTATACTGCACTTCCTCCTTGTGGCTGCGATGGGAGGAAGATGTGCTAGGGCCTGCCGTTTGCCGAAGGAGCAGGCCTGGGTCGGTCGGGGCCCAGTGGATTTTCCCCAGTGCCCAGTCTGACTCTGGCTGTAGTGTAATCAAAAATGAGAGTTGGGCCTTCCTAATCAATAATCTGGAATTCTGTTACTAACCTAGTATGAACTGCTGATAATACACATTACAATGTGTGTAATGGTACTGGCTTGAATGAACAAGTAGTACTAAAGTACACTGATTTTGTTTTTGGGCTCTAATATAGTTCTGTGTAGGGATTCACAATGTTAAAGAATGTACTGCATTATTCTGTGCAGCTGAGAATGTATATTGATATTTAGCATATCATTCTGGCACTCCATTCCTCTATGCTGACAATGAACTTTTTTTTTAATGCTGCTAAGTATTCTGACCCTGCCATCTGTGCATTCTTCACTTTATGATGATGCTGAGTATCCACTCACTGATAATGAACACAGAACAATGCATAGAGATTCAGAGCATCATAGGGGGGGGGGGGGGGGGTGAGGTTCCCAGGCTGTTGTTGGGTGACAGCTGTTTCCTGCTATCTGATGTCACCTTGAGGGACACAGAACATCAAACTTCCTGCAGAAACTTTGTGGGTTAAGATATGTTTCTCACGACCCAGTAAGGTCAACTGGACGTTGCCTTGTAACAGAGAGTGAATACAGAAGGTGACCCATGTGGCAATGTCAGGATATGTCCCATACCATAATCTCACTTCTGTGCCACTGTATCATACAACAGAAGGATCCACAAAGATCCTACAGATGCCTTAGATCAGTATTATCACCAGTAGGTGGGTCATAATTTAGCTTCTCTATTCCAGGAAACAATGCTACATATTCCATAAATAACTTGTACCTGTACCACCCTGTAATAAAAGGGCCATACTTTATATTTCATAAGTACCTTGTATCTGTGCCACAATGTTATAGAAGGGCCATATGTGACATCCTCCCTTGTATCTATGCTACCAAGTAAAACCATACTTGATACCACATAATTTTTGCATCTGTGGCACCCTGTAATGGGCAGGCCAAATGTTATTATCTAAAACTTCCTTGTAACAAATCAGCAGTCTGCTGAGAAGATCTGCAGGTTGCAGAAGGGGAAAGGGAGGGGGTTGTTTATACCAAGGGCTTCTCAGTGGACTTATGATTTTTTATGATTGTGCTGGTGCTCAGTTTTAGATTTTGCCCTATTTTGTGCAAGAAATAACAAAAAACATACATACAACAGGAAATTTATGTTCATGTATCATAACTGATATTGAAATACTGTCCCTTTATTAGGGGAGCCATATGTCTGATACTGCAATTGTATTTACCACCCAGTACTAAGAGAAGCAGATTTTATCCCACAGGTCCCTTTTATATTACTGGGCTATGTTGTCCCATGCTGTCTCCTGTCTGTGTCAAGATGTAAACCATGGCATTGTGAGAGGGAGAATGATAGGGCTAATTGTCCGTAAACGAGGTGATAATGGATCAATCTCCATGACAATCACACCAGTTCACACTGCATTTCCAGGGTGGGTCAGGGTGATCACAGCTGCTGCTGCTTAGTTGAACTGCATTAGGTTGAACATCCGTAATGTTTATAGTGAACATATCCAACAAGTGTTACATAATATTATATATCCTTTGTGCTTTTTGCTACCTTATTCCCTCAACAAGGAGTATGGATTTCTGCTGAGCAAATGTCCTTTCTGCAATTCCCCCGTGATCAAGGTTGTGAAAAGTTAAATTAAATACATTAGGGCTGTCCAACTGGAGACCTGTAGGCCAGATGTGGCCCTCCAAGTCATGTGTATGGTCCACTCAAGCACTCCATAGACTTCTTTGTATAACACCACCATTTTAATATAGATGTATATGATATGACATATAATAGGACCACTACCAGTAAAAAGGTGGACAGCACTTACATGGGAGATTGAAATGATTCAAACATGAACCAATAGATTTTGACAACCAACATCCTGTGACTGACAGAAATCACATAAACAAGCCCTCACCCCCTTATATAAATAGCAAGTCAGGTCCAGATGGCAACTTCCTTCACTATTTTCCCTCTAAAATCAAAAGCAATTCAGAACGCTCTATTTAATCCTCCTTTTCTCTGCTATGTAGCTCTCCTCCCATTTAAGCAGATATTCAGAGCCGCTGAGCACTTCATGTTATGTGGAAATGCTGTTCTGCTCTCTATGCACTTGTGTAAAGCATCCACTTTCCCACCACTCAACAATAGCTACAGAACAAAACAATCTATGAAAGGATGTAAAAGCGTTAAAGGGTCACTAGCTCTAAACCAAAAACTGTTTATATATTAAAATACATACTGTAATAGTTTCCATAGCTTCAGCCTTATGAAGACTTGTGTGCTTTTTTTAATGCAATAAGAAAGCAGTTATTTTCTTTGAAGTATTTATTTGCTCCATTGTTGAGGGTACTGGCTCCCAAACTTATGGGGGACAAAGCAATGAGTTGGGATGCTGAGCAAAAGCTTCATTTCTGTTTTATTAATTGATGCCCAAGGTGAAGGTGGGAATCTAACCTTATTCCCTCCATAGCCTGGCCTGCCCCTCTTAGTGTGACAGACTCAAGTTCCTCACTTAGATTTGCGCCCAATTACCCCTAAACCACCACTGCTGTCTCCTCTTGACAGCCCAGATAACAGTCACTTTTTGCCCATTGGCTCTTTTACTGAAGAGCTTTGCCACCAATACCCAGCCTAGCTGGCTGTTAGGAGGGCCTCCAGGCAGGTATTGATGGGCTGATGGTGCATTTTAAAGGGTTAGAGGCTGATGCAGCAGTATCAACTGCGACTTGATTATAAATGACACTGACTTTCTATGTGTATCAAATATTACAGTGCTGGCCGCTTGGTGCTTATGGAATGGGTCCATATCCAGTGAGGGAGAAAGGCTATTAATGAAATTAAATAGTGAAAGCGTTTGGGAGAATTTTACCCCCATCCAAAAAATGATTGCGCCCTAGGAACATGGGGAACTATCGAGTTAGATTTAATCTCATTGGGCAACTGAAAAGCCAGGACTTCTCTTTAGGCCTATGGTATATGTGGTGTTTTAATCATGGCAGTGCTCTAAAAACCACAGTGCTCAAAACATATTCCCTGCCTCTGAATGCTTCTGCCTATGACAGGTGGGCACTGCTCACTTTGGCATTCCCAAGCACTTTAGCGGTCAAAACCCATGTGTACAATAGCCCATAAACAAGGGCTATATCTGTATTTGCATCTCATAGACAAAGGCAGTTCTATTGATAGGCTTGATATGGCACTGCATCATTACCTGTCCCCAGCTGTATGGATTATGGATTTTGTTCAACTGCCCATGATGGTACTCCAGCCCTTCTTACTCATTTGGGAATGTTGTTTTAATCTGCCATGGTTAGATGTTACAGATGTTAACAAAGTTCAGTCCAGTGCTGTTCGGCATTCTCCCCAAGTAGGTCAGTGAACCATTAAAGAACATGTCCATGGGCCAGAATAAATTATCAAAAATGAAAAGAACAGGACTCTCCAGTAAAGGAAATAATCAAAATGTATTCATAAAGCTTAACAAAAATCCCAACGTGTTTCAACCCCTACAGGGGCACATGCACTTTTTCTAGCATGTGCCCCTGACGAAGACCCCATTTGTAGGGGTTGATACAGACTGGGATTTTTGTAAGCTTTAGGAATACATTTATTTTTCATTTACTGGAGTGCCCTGTTGTTTTTTATTTTTCTATAGTAACAATGAAGGCTTTTAGGTAGCTTTCTACAGTGAGCACTTTCATTATTGAAATCATTTTGGTGTGCCATCCTAATACTCATGTATGTAAATGAAATGATCAGTCAGTGCAGTACATAGGGAGACTGGGGGCCATTCATAAACCTCAGAGGGTCACATCAAGAATATAAACCTCCAGCTGGATAGTTCTAGTATGGTATGGAGAAGTTACAACATGTTCTTCCATGGCACATCAAGTTGTAATTTATTATGAATTTATTATTATGAATATGCATCAGACTTGTGTACTTTGCAGTTTCACTGGCATGAATGGTAGTTTGGGCAAGCAGTATAAGCCTTCTCTCTTCTGTAGTGGTGAATATGTTCATGTGCAGCCCTTATCGTCCATTTCCTCTGCCACCCACATCCTCAGTTAAACCACTAACAGATATTTTGTGTCTTAAAAGCGCTGTTTTTTTTTAATCTCCCTTGATACATTTTTAGCTTGTACTGTTGGGGAGGCCACATGGCTATCTCTCATCTTGAGCTCTGATTTTTCCATTTGCGGATACACTGCATCCTCTGCGCTTGTGTGTGTGTGTGCAAGTGTGGCACTAGGAAGCACAAAGGGCTTGTGTCAGAACTTTTGCTTAACTCATACTATGGTAGTTGCATGACAGTTTTTGTATTGCCACTAGCTGTACAATGCAATAATATATTAACTATAGGTAACATTGGTACGTAGGGTTTATAGTCATGTTATTTTGCCTAATAGAAAAGTAAGTTGTTATACTCTTCCAATTTGTGCCTGTATGTTACCCAACCACTTAGATTGTAAGCTCTATGGGGCAGGGACCTCCTTCCTACTGTGTCTCATACCACATGGCACTTATTACCTGTGCATTTATATATATTTATTGTATTTATTTATTATAACACTTGTCCTCCCTGTGTGTAATTTTGTATTTTGTAAGATTGTGCAGCGCTGCGTACCCTTGTGGCACTTTATAAATAAAGTTATACATACATACATACATACATACTGTAAAAAAAAAATGTCTATGCTATCATAGTATACTGTCAGGCAAAATAAAAAATGTAAACTTTCATTTATACAACAGTTGGTGCTGCCATGTTGCTTGCCAAGGCATTCTACAGATGTCCAGAAGAGCAGGTAATCTAATTATGGCCCAGTTATTCAAACATATTATACAATGACTCCCTTTTCATTGTATATACCTTTTTCATGTACAACTGTTCCAATAAACCAATTATTATTGAAAATACTGATACATCTGCAAGTATGCAGTAAAATGAGAAATCATTATATTGTATCCTTTTAGCTAAGCAAAATGGCAGCCCCCAGTTGCAGTATAAAAGCAAATATAGATAGAATTATTGTGATATGTTGTTTAACCAATAGCTTCATTCTTTATTCCCTAAATAAAAAATACCTAACATGGAGAATTATGTGTTTGCACTGTTCCTGGGGGAACAATGCCTACACTAAATGCCAAAAGTGTATGAAGATTGCTGAGAGGTGATTTTTGGCTTCCAAACATGGATATCTGCATTTTGAGGCAATAATTGCCTGCATGTGTCATAACCATGGCGATTCTCATTGACTTCTCTCAGAAAAAATTTGTGGCATTTTGTCTCAGCATTTGTTTTCCCTGGGAAAAGTTCCCCAGACAGAGTACCAGAAAACTCCCCAAATGCCATTATTCAATCCTTATCTATACATTTTCCCCATACTGCAATATCCTATAAAAATACATTGTTAGAGGTTAGTAGTGTGACATGAAATATTAATATTGCTTAGTGTGGAGCGATATTTACTTTATACAAATTAACATTAATATAATGGAATGATCATATACACTCTTTTCTGTCTTATTCAGTAAAGTGTGTATAACTAATAGCTCAAATTCGTATCTCCTAGCACTATAATCTGGTGTAATTCATACACCAAAGTACGTTTTCTTCTGTTTTTGCATAAAGACCTTTTACAGAAGAAACTTGTGTTTTACTGGGATCCTGTGCCAATGCTGACTGATCTCTATTTAGAAGGTTTTGTTGTGAATGCGATGGGGTCTTCTCCTCCCCAGATGTTACATGGCTGAATGCCTCTACATTCTGGGAAATCCTTTGGAATGGAGCAGTGAGACGCCATAGAGTCTGAGCCGGACACAGGAGACGCCAGAGAGAGGGGTCCATGTCCTGATCCCTCCCAAAGCTTCCTGGAAGAAAGGAGTGGAATCAAGGAAGGGGAGTGTGTGCGGATAGTATATTCTAGTTGTGTGAAAGAATTTTAGAGTGTAAGCTCTCTGCATCATTGACCCCCTTATAACAATACATGCATTATTGAAGCAAAACAATATGTTTAATGTGCAATATATAAGCAACAAATATGCACAGGGCTTATATAGAATAAATAATTATTTATTACTTTGCTTTTGTAAAACAATATATCAGATATGATTTTGTTTTTTAAAAAAACATTTTTTAATATGAATGCATGATTAGTGCCATAACAAAAACCTCAAAAACCTCAGCCACTGGGACTGCTGGGAGGCCAAGGCGTAAAGAGGGCTCCAATGCTGAGAAATTACAATATATAAGTGCAAAGCCAGTTATCATTCCAAAACATTTTTCGGGCGCAGAATTATTTTTGCAGTGGGGCCTATAGACTTTGTGTTATACCATTGTATATAGAAGCCTATGGCTTATGTCATAGCAATGTATTGCAACTATAGTTGTTTTTTTACTCCTCTGCATTTGTTAACTTTCTTTTTCAAACTTGCCGTAAGCCTGTGGCGCTCTATAAATAAGTAAACACACACTCTATATTACACACACACTTCAGCAAAGCTTGTATTATTATTTCTGGAAGTGCAATCTGTATCCTCTCACGCCCCCACCCCCCTTAATCCCCCCTCCAGCTCCTGGCTCCAGTCTGTCTCCGAGCTTCATATGGAATACAGATTCCCATAGACATGTGAGGACAGAATGGCTTTCTATTAGAAGGCTTTTTGTTGTGTGTGTATGGGAGCACTAAGCAATGTGTTACCATATGTTTTGTGGGTATGGCTTTTAGCTGCGCCATTGAGTTTTGTTCTTTTGGTATCTGTGCATCTGTGTATGCCTTTCACTGTGTATTTGTGCTGTGTGTGTTTGCTTTTCATCTTTGTTGTATTCATGCCATGTGTGTGTGTTGGTGTGCAGAAGGCATTTCCCACCAGTATGTGTATCTAGGTGCACCTTTGTGTATGTGTAGAAAACATGTGGGTGTATCTGTGCTGAGTGCATGGAAGATGCAAGAGGCAATCGGCACCTGTCACCTGCTGTGTGTATATAGAACACACCCAGAGTGTGACCGGATAGCAGGAAATGGCAGCTTGTGTCAGATAGAAAAATACACAATGTAAGCCATGTTCTGTGGCAGCGTGCCAGCCGACAGCCTATAGCCTTTGGAATCTCTGATATTTCTTTCTGATCATCTTCACACCATTTTTGTGTTTCTGTTATACAGCAGCCTCAGGCCATTCAGGGTCCTTGGGGCACATTTACTAATAACTCATAATGACCAAGCCGGCCACTACTGACTTTTTTTTTTTTTTTTATGTGTGATTCCCTAGTTACTGCTGTACCACTGGCCACACATGGGGAGAATTTTGTTTGCATGCTAAATTCCATAACTACTGTAAAGATACAGAATTCTGGGTAAAAAAAAACAAAAAACAGCACACACAATAAATTAAAAAATAAAATAAAAAAAAAAAATATATATATACATATATAGATCGGGGTTAAAAGCAAAGGTATAGTTTAGTTTAATTTGCCCCCATGTTTTATTTCTAAGATTTAATGACAAATATAATTTTAAGTGCCAAATTATTCTGCCTGAAAAAAATATATATCGGACATATCTATGGGGTCATAGATCTGGAGCAGACCATAGGCATGATAGTGACTTCTCATGAATTGATGATTCTTTCGCAAGTGGGCTGGTGCTGCTTGCACAAAAGATACCAAAATAACATTTGCTTTCACCTTGTCCCATGGGGAAAATCTGTCACACAATGAAGTATGTTTTGTAGTTATCCACTGGTGCTTGTGAGATTAGCCTAAAGTAATAGTAATTTCTTAACAATATCAGATCTCAGATTTCAATGAATAATACAATAGGGCTTGTATACAAAGTCAGATCCAATTATTGAGAAGCCAATAGACAGAGGGGCCTCATTTTATTTGTGCTACAATCTAACTGCAAATTGACAGTTTGTTTCTTTTGATGTTAATGGTTGTACTGGACCCAGTGCTGTTTAAGCTTCTGCATTAAGCATTTGTCAAGTGAATGGATCATTACACAGTGGGATACCAAGGACCACAGGGCCTTTGTACTCAACACCTTTAAGCAGGCAATCAGCACAGGACTCTTGTAGCCTTTTGGTACATGCTTACATTCTGTGGTATTTGTTCTATATTCTTAAAATTAGTTGTGTCGTAATACAGCTGTAACACAGGCCTAGATGAATAAACTTGGCTGGCTGTTAAAAGGTAAATATTTTCATATTTTTATATTGAGCTTTATTTATAATTTACTTTTTGTTAAATGGTGGTAGAATTTAAAATCATACTTTAATCTTTGTAAATTTAAAACAGGAGTTGTGAGATAAAACATGTGATGCATGCATGACAGGGGAAGCATATACAAAATGATAAAAGCTGCATTCTAAAGAAGAGATTGCTACTAAGATACATATACTTAAGGTTAAAATGGGAGTACATTACAGTATTGCCTGTCAGATGCCCAGTAAGCACTTGGAGCAAAGTTCTAACGGTGATGGGAACATTGCAAGAGTCAGCTGCCCATACCTGCATTTGATGCACAAGACTTAATTGTGCATGTGGCACAGCAACCATGCATCATTCTAGCCACAATGGCATATCAGATGCAGGTATACGTGCCCCTGTGCACAAGCACTTTCACTGATCCTTATCCTGAGCTACCCAAATAGGAGATTTCTGATTAAGGCTGGAGAACAGCATTCTGTTGTACTGGACATGTCAATAGTTTTATCCAAGTGCTTATTATGCATCAGTATTTCTATATGTAAAATACTTACATGTATATATGTATACTGTATATACTCGAGTATAAGCCTAGTTTTTCAGCACCCAAAATGTGCTGAAAAAGTCACCCTCGGCTTATACTCGAGTCGGGTGCCATGGGTCCCTCCAGACTAGCACCCTCTGTCCTTTGTGTGCAAATTAGGCCACCCCCAACCAGACCCTCCAGTGCCCTGGCCTGCTCCCAAATTCATCTACCATCCTCACCTGTCCCATTCTACACTAGACATTGAAGGGGCGAATCAGCAGGCAACAATTTGTTAATAAATTTAACATTTCAAGTATGGTGCCCTTTTTAAGAAGTGGAACAGTGCATTGGTGGTCCAAAGACCATCTGTTGTGCCATTTGTAGTACCCAGCTCAGTGGGCCCAAACATCCGGTAACCCATCAGAAATGCAGCTGCAGTTCCTCCTTTATAGAGCAAATGGCTTCAATATAATTAGACCGGCAGGAGGCAGTTTCAAAGCTAAATTTCTTCATGTACTTCCTAGTATAGCAGAAGGGAGAGACAGAAGATACCACCATGCTGAGAAGTAACTACAGCAGTCTTCCAGGCTCTGTGTTGCCACCACTGGAATTTGAGACATCAACATCTTTTAGACCTTTGCCAGAACTGGGACATATAGCTTTGGAACCCAAGGAAAGGGTGGCAATCAATCACTAATCTTCCTTTTGAAAGGTCACTCATGAACCTGAGCTCACAGACAGTGAATAAGGCTCTGGTATTAATATAAAACTGACCCAATTCAAAATAATATTTTATCCCAAAGCCTCACCACAAAACTTCTGCACCTGTATGTCTGAACCTGAATGTATATTTGATTTAGCAAGCACGCTGAAATCTGGTAAAAAAAAATAATAAACTGGATAATAGTATTGTCCTGAATACGTCAGTCTTCTTATGTTTGATCTTTTATTTTGTATCTGGTACAGAACAGCACAGTTTCTACTTATTGCATCACAGCTCGGAGACACCTGCAGAGCCCTATACAGGTGTACATCACCAGGAAGTGTGTGGGCGTCAGAATTCAGCACTCAAACAGCATATGTGCTTCCTGGAAGCGGGACACCGAATGTGTCACTGACAGTCTGGGTTCAGGAGATCACTTGCCCACTTTCTTACCCAGGGATATCTGATCCTGTGTACTTACGTAGGAGGTAGTTAGTGATAGCACTGTTTGATTTTGCCTGACGATTACATGAAGTTATCTTATCATCTTTTGTTCTCCTAAAATGTATACCAAACATATAATCCCCTGTACACAGACACCAAGGCTCATATGTGTGTCAGTAGAAGGCATTTATTAAATGTGTCATTCACTTTAGGTTAACATCAGATATTACCAATGCAAAAGACTATAAAAGAAAATGGCCTAAGATATGGCAACTCCACAGATTATTAACACCAGTAGTCAGCATCCTCAACTATAAATCTTGTTTGGCTGGGAGCTGGAGTTCAAACTGGAGGGCTGATAGTGTAACATCACAGGCTACTCTATGCTTTTTGGATTCAGTGGCAGGTTGCACCAGTCCTCCTCAGACCACAGAAACCCTCTGGGTTCTTGTGCAGATACTGCTGGTGATAATCCTCAGCATAATAAAAGGTAGGTGCTGCACGGATCTCTGTAGTGGTGATTCCTAGGCCATGGGCATTGAGTTCCTGCATGCATAAAGTAACAGACAGATTTAGGGGCCTATTTATTATGCTGTGTAAAACAACATTTGCTGAAAAAAACAGATAGAAAGCTGTGTAAAAAAATGGTGTATTTATCAAGGTTTATTTTATGCTGTCCAAAAGTGATTGGACGCTGTTATTTTATGCTGCATTCCGGCAGAAACTGCTCTAAGAGAAAAAAGAATATTACACCTTGTATTATGTGGCATAATAAATCTGCCCCATAGTGTCATAAAGACAGATAGGCAGAGAATACTGGAATACAAGCATACCTTGTACCATGCCAACATTTACTATATATCAAGGATGTACACCTGAATACCTAAAAGCCAAATGTGGCCCCAGATTTGCCAAGGTATCCTAAGAACATTTTAATACAGTTCTGTCCCAAATATTTAGCAGATTATGCAGAAAAATTTGTAAGCGGAGCTATACAAAGACTGATATTCTGAGTCTGAAAACTGCAAAAGCTCATCTTTATGTACTGGCTCCAGCCAACACTATATCCTAGCCTTGAACATATTTTAAACCTGTGTTGACCTCCTTATTCCCTCACACTTTGGGCTTTGTTCATGAGAGGTGGAATAGATGATATATGTAATGGTTTGGTGGTTATTATTACTTATCATTTCATAGTGCTACAAACTGTAGACATCTCTACATTGGCCATTCAGGGACAGTAGAGTTTGTAATCTTTGGGTCATGTATAGTAGTATATCAAAGGGAGAAAGTACAGTTTGCCAGATGAAACCTCTATAAATCCAGTACAACTGAAAATGAAACTTTGTGATTCTCTTCTGGTGAGCAGTGAGAATTTCCTTTCAGTCACCCCCATTCATGCCAATTTGCTGCCTTTAGAAGGCTGGAAGTAGCGGTGACTGCACAAGATCACAGCACACAAGGGCCGCTTGGGAAAAAGGCTAATAAAATCACAAAGGAAATATTGCTGTTTAACATATTTTTAGAATATAGATCAGGGATGTCTAACCTGCAATGCTCAAGCCTTTAATAAACAAAAAATCTGTATTAATGGACACCCCTAATTACATATTTAATTAATTTAGGTTGTAGCCTTGGTCCTAACAGCTCTACTTCCATCTTTGTTTTTTGCCCAGTGTTTTCCATTCTGGACTGCTGTTTCACTGGAGTCTATGGGCGATTTTACAAGATGGGTCATTTTATAAGATATTTAGCAGCTAATATAATTATAATTCATAGTCATAGTTTTATTTTATTCTTTAGAAACTTAAAGAAAGGCTTTTTTTCCTGTGAATCTTAGCACTTCTGAATGGCCAACTGTATGTTTCTATCCATTTGGCCAGCCAGTGGAATACCTTAGGCAGGGGTCCCCAACCTTTCTTACTTGTGAGCCACAGTCAAATGTAAAAAGACTTGGAGAGTAACACAAGCATCATAAAAGTTCATGGAGGTGCCAAATAAGGGCTGTGATTGGCTATTAGGCAGCCTCTATGCACACTTTCAGCTCACAGGTGGCTTTATTTGGTAGTAAATCTTGTTTTTATTCAACCAAAACTTGCCACCAAGTCAGGAATTCAAAAATAACTACCTGGTTTGGGGGCACTGAGAGCAACATCCAAGGGGTTGGTGAGCAACATGTTGGTTGGGGATCACTGCCCTTGGGCATCAGCCAGTGTATAGGCACTGTGTAAAGCAATCTATGCGCTAGTGTCTTATTGATCTGTGTATAAAGGCAAATGAAATGGTACATTTTACAAACAGTTTATAGTTCCTCTTAAAAAAGGTCATAGCTAAGTGATATTTCACTATTTTACATATTTCACTACATTCACAGTCAACAGCACAGTGAACTGGGAATAATTATTGCTGCTTAGTGTGCCAGCCTTTGAAACGCTGCCTAGTACTTACCTATTTTAAAACATGCAAACATTAGTAATTATGAACTATAATCAGAAGCATATTCTATTGTAATGGACAAACACAGCTTGATAGCCTACAGGTTTGCCATGCTTTTACATTTTTGGAATGGATATTGTTGTTCAAGTGTTCCCTCTACAGACGATATTGCTGTATTACAATATATTTAAAATGTATGTAGTAGGCAGGTAGCTCCCCCTGTAGTTAGAATTTAGCACTAATGTACAAACCTTTTGAAAGGCCTCTCTAGACAGCAGAGCAGCATCTTTCTGGTTTTCTCCATAGGTGAATATTACTGAACGGTACTGAGTGCCAACATCCTCTCCCTGCTTCATACCTGTAAATATAGACTAGATATATTATTTGTAAAGCAAAAAACGTGTGTCTGGGCTTGTAAGAAAACGTTACACTGGCAGATTCATTAGGTTTGGAGCCCCTTAGTTCAGAAAGTAAGTGAGATTTTAGGATGTGGGTTGAAGGCTTTATTTAAATTGACTTGATCCAGGTGAAGTCTCTGAACTGTTCCATTTTGCTACATTGGTTGATACATTTCTCACCAGCATCTGTGGAATGTTAACAACTATTGTATCAATTCTAACAGCTGCCTTTAATGAAGCATTATGCTCAGCAGGGCCAAAGATAAGAAATGTATCAACAAATGTATCAAATTAGAACAGGGTTATTGCCCGCGCTCCCAGAACTGCTCCAGGGAGACTTGAGAAGATGAAAAATGAAACTTATATATCAACAAAGAAAACTATTACAAAGTAACAATACATTTGTAGCTTTACTACTACTACTAATAATATATTAAGATATAAAGTAAAGATGAATTACTGATCATTAATATAACTGCATATGTTTATTTTACCTTGTGTTTTTTTCTCTATACTAGAAAATATATTGCAAAAATGTGTAGCACTGCATATAGCAATATCGCTATACAATAAATACATATATACATACACAAGATTCTGAGCTCTTTTGGGAAGGGTCCTAGTTTTTACCACACGTATGAAACCTAGTTTTGTATGATATTCGTGCGTGTATGGCGGATTGACCGATATCGCAAAAGCTAAGACGCTTGAGTAAGGTCTGCGTTTAGGGCTGAACTATTTTTTCCACCTTCATAGCTGACGATTCTGCCCTTAATGTCAATGGAGGGAATGAACAATCTTTTCTGCGACCAATGGTCGAAACTGGGAACAGGTACGTGTATGGCTACCTTAATGATTCAACATACTATGGCATTATTATTGCTGGGGTAGCCTAGGTTTCAGAATAATAATGCCCTCATAGAAACAGCAAGGTCCATAGGGAATGGATTTGCTAAGATGTGAGTAGACAATCAATGTTTCAACATCTAGTGAAAATCCTTCTTAGGAGTGTACAGGATGGTGAACTACAACACAAAATCCTCCCAGGGTGCAAATTTAAAAAAAAAAGCTAACTGCAGTGCCAAATTTTGCAAGTGTGTCTTACAAGGGCACTATGTGGCCAAATGTAAAACTGCAGGCAAATAAAAGATTTTGCAGCACAACAAAATCAAGCCAGACTGCGCCATTTTCTGCTTTTTCCTGTTCCCATTTTCAATCTTAGGTTGCCCCACAGCCATTGTGGACTTGATAGGTAACTTACCTTCTGTAGGATCATGGTTTTCCCAGAAAAGCTTCAGTAGCACCTTATAAGTTATCACTTTGGGGTCAAATACAACTCTGACAACCTCAGCATGTGCAGTGAGGCCTGTTAAGAGGGCAATGAAGAGTTATAAGCATGACCTACTTTTAATTTCCTTATAAACTAATTTATTGGAAATATTTTGAGGTACACACATTTTTTACTTTTTACTTACTGTATATACTCGAGTATAAGCCTAGTTTTTCAGCACCCAAAATGTGCTGAAAAAGTCACCCTCGGCTTATACTCGAGTCGGGTGCCATGGGTCCCTCCAGACTAGCACCCTCTGTCCTTTGTGTGCAAATTAGGCAACCCACAACCAGACCCTCCAGTGCCCTGGCCTGCTCCCAAATTCATCTTCATCTACCCATTCTACACTAGACATTGCACTTTATATTCGATATAAACTATATATGGTTTTGAAGGATTTTAACTCTTTGTGTTTTAGCTTGGTTGCTGATTGAGCTAAGAGGGTAGTACTCTTAAGGTATCATCATTGATACCATATTGTTTTTGTTGACCCTCTTCTCCACTAGAGCTAGTTTACTGTTTAAATAAATATTTAAAAACACATACCCCACTCGTTTAATGTAATTTTATTGGTATTTATTTTGATTATTGAAATGTAGCAGTAGCTGCTGCATTTCCCACCCTAGGCTTAAACTCGAGTCAATACATTTTTCCAGTTTTTTTAGGTAAAACTAGGTACCTCGGCTTATATTCGTATCGGCTTATACTCGAGTATATACGGGTATTTTATTTAGAATGCATGAAGATATTAGTGGCTTACAGGCCCCGATTGGAAATCCATAGATTTTAGCAATTGCCAGAGGGGCTGCCATTGCCATAGACCAGTGATCCCCAACCAGTAGCTTTGGGGCAACATGTTGCTCCCCAACCCTTTGGATGTTTCTCCCAGTGGCCTTAAAGCAGGTGCTTATTTTTTATATGTTGGCTTGGAGGCAGGCTCTAGTTTCATAAAAAGTAGATGTACTTCTAAACAGAGCCTTCTATAGGCTGCCAGTCCATATAGGGGCTACCAAACAGCCAATAACAGTCCTTATTTGGCACCCCAGGAACACGTTTCATGCTTGTGTTCCTCCCCAACTCTTTTTACATTTGAATGTGGCTCAGGGGTAAAAAAGGTTGGGGATCCCTGCCATAGACAGTTACTATGTAGTAGGCTAGTGGGGCTGTTTGGGCCTCTGTGTACTTGAAATGCCAGGGCCTATTTTGAGTGCAACATAATGCAGTCAGAAGAAAGAGGATGATCCACTCCATGTGCCCCTGGCCTTTAAAATGTATACTCTTTCCAGGAGGCAGATTGGTATATTTGCATTTGTCTTTATGTGAGAATGTTTGTGTTTACAGGTTCTGGTCACTAATGAGATAACACTCAAGCTTGGTATTATAAAATTGTTATCTGCCTCGGTTAATGAGAGCAAATCAGCAAAGAATAAAAACAGCAGGGATTAATCCACACCTCCTGATTTTGGATTCAATAAATTAATGGTATTATCACACAATGTTAATGTATTCTGGTAAAAGCAAAAAAGTGTTTTCTATGGTTCCTACACATCTCCCCAATACCCTATGTTGCCAGCTAGGTCCAGACTGGGATTCAAAATAGGCCCTGGCATTTCAAGTACACCGAAGACAAAACAGCCCACAAGGGCCCAATAAATATTGACTGTCTATGGCATCTTAAAACAGCCCCTCTGATATATACATATTACTAATCTGTTCCCAGCATCACATTGGTTCCTGTCTCTTGTCAGCTGCATCTTGGTGGTCATGAGTTGCAAGCAGACACAACTATGAAATCATGGTAGTAGCATGATGCAGGCTATTGCTGCAGCCAAATTCAGTCTGGGCAGAGTCCAGTAGTAAACCCCAGCTTTGTCTGTATAAATCAATTGTCAGGATCCACTTTGACTAGGGAACAGGGATCTGGACTGGGATTCAAAATAGGCCCTGGCATTTCAAGTACACAGAGGCCCAAACAGCCCCCAACCAGCCCAATAAATAGTGACTGTCTGTGGCATGTGCCAAATGATCGGATCACATTGATGGCAAACAGGACATCGGGACAAGGACCGCATCAATGCGCTAATGTCCCAACGAGATTTTTTAACCTGCTGATCAATTTTTAGCCAGATAGCAGTGAGACAGGCCCATTTGAGCGCCCAATACATGGGCTGATAAGCTGCCGATTGGTCCGTTGGCAGCTTTTATCGGCCCATGTATGGCTACCTTTCTCCTCACACTCTCAAATAGTAAGTTTACAAGGCTGCATGTTCATCTGTTACTGAGCAGTGGGTAAGGGAGGAAACAGTACAAGATAAACAAAAATGTAACGTTACCTGTGCGGACCTCCTTATAAGTAGGGTTGGGGGTGTGCCCTCCTGCAAATCCCACCTGAGTGGAGTAGACACCCTCCTGTTTCCAAAACAAGCGCTCTGCACCCCAGAAACAGCCCATTCCTGTAATAGATCCATTATTAGTATTGACAACAACCATGCATGGACTGGGAATCAAAAGAGGTCCTGGCTTTTCAACTACACAGAGGCCCAAACAGCTCCCCACTATCCCAATAAATATGACATGTTACAGCAGGCCCTTTGGCATTTGCCAGAATCCACAGACTTCCAGGACTGGTGTTACTATATCAAACAGGTGAAAAAAGCAAAACAATCTGTGAAAAGCAAAAAAGAGCAAATCAGGGTGCAAAATTCATAAACACAGTTGAAACCCAAAAGGTTTTCATACTACCCTAAATTGCCAAATGTCTCAGTCTTCTAAAATAGGGCACATTTGCCTAAAAATACAACTCTGCCTGTGTTCAGCAGCAATGTGTTCATGAGGAGTGGGTGTAGGTGTCTAGAATGTCATTTAGATGCACAAGTTTGATTTGCACAGGCTGCATCAGAGCCCAATGCATAACTCCTGCCCTATGGAAATTTTCTTGACACTAGGTAAAGAGAACAGCCAAACCCCAGATGCAAGTGCTTTTTAAATGTGCACTAGGGGACATGCTTTTGTTCCCCTGCCATCAGCACAGCCATGCCAAGTACACTGTATTCATGTGGCACAAAATGGACCGCAAATACCTGTGGCAAAAAAAGTGCACACAAAGTAAGAAAAAATTGTGGTTTTTGCCTGCTCTTTGCACTTTACACCCTAGTAATCTTAGCATATTGCAACCTTTCATAAAATTCAGTGTTAATGTTGCCATATACAGTAAGATTGTCTAAAGGAGTTAATATTTCCCCCGATATGGCCACCTTGGGTGGGTGATATCATGCAAATGTAATAACAATCACATTACAATGAAGGGGATATGAAAAGTCAGATTGAGTACTGCATCAGTGATCCAATGGAAAAATCAAGTCTGCCTGATGAAATTTTGCCCAGATATCAGTCGGGGAGGTCTGACGGAGGGCCCCACACATGGGCAGATAAGCTGGTGAATCAATCTAAAGGACCCATATCACCAGCTTAAAGGAACAGTAACACCAAAAAATAAAAGAGCTTTAAAGTAATAAAAATATAATGCATTGTTGCCCTGCAATGGTAAAACTGGTGTGTTTGCTACAGTAACACTACTATAATTTATATAATAAGCTGCTGTGTAGCCACGGGGGCAGCCATTCAAGCTGGAAAAAAGGAGAAAAGGCACAGGTTTGCTTAGCAGATAACAGATAAGCTCTGTAGAATATAATAGTGTTTTATCTGTTATCTGCTATGTGCCTGTGCCTTTTCTCCTTCGAATGGCTGCCCCCATACTACACAGCATCTTATTTATATAAATTATAGACTTTCTAAAGTAAACACACAACTTTTACCAGTGCAGGGCAGCAGCACATTATATTTTAGTTACTTTTACACACTTTCATTTTTTGGTGTTACTGTTCCTTTAAATCTGCCCATTTGGTCAACTGACTGAATGAACAGAAGTATGTGATTTGGCCAGCTGTGGATGCTGATGCCCATGAATTGTACTTATTTAAGTTACCAAGCTGGCCTGTAACTCTATACTCATCCTGTTGTGAGTAACTGTAGAGACTGGGCAAGAGACATCAGGTCCCAAGGGTCATTGTAAGACCCTCAGGTTTCTTTATATCTTGTTTTTAGTGCTGGATTACCATCAAGATAACATCTAAAGGTTCCACTAGTATTTCTGTGTTCCCACTACTTACGAAGATAGTTGGACATAGCAAGACATTTTTGATAACTTGAATATATCAAAATCAGACATGCACTTTCATTAGACTGCAAAAAAAAGAATCTATCTTTTTGCTATTTATTGAGCCAAAACATTTTGCAGAAATCCAGTCATAGTTTTCATTGATACAATAGCTGTAAGCTATTACTTGTCAGCAGCTGAAATAATAAAGGAAAAGCAGATACCAGAATGGTTGATGCGGGCTACTGGACTGCCACAAAGTTTCTCAATGTTACAGCTATTATGCTATTGTTCAGATGAGCCGGAATTGGTCCATATATGCTAAACCCTATAATTCACCCCACATAATTGCTCACAGTAAAACTACATTAGCTAGAGAAAAACTCACCAAACACTGCAATTTCTAGGCCATCTGGGAATGGTTCCAGAGTTGAATTCCCATTTACCATATGTTTATCTGTTAAGAGGAAGCAGAGGAATGACTTTCTAGCAGGGTAAATTATTTAATTGTACCAAGAACTTTTGTACTTTTTACTCTAGGATTATCCAAATAACTAAGAAATCCTTAGGGTAATGGAACACATAGGGGGACATTTATTAATCCACGAACGCTCCGAATTTGTGCGACAAAATCGTATTGTCGCACTGAGTATGAAAGTTTCGGATTCATTCAAGCTTCGTTATCGTTAAATGTGCATTTTCAAACCAACAACCACCTGTGCGATTGGTGACAGACAGCTTCCATTCTTTCTGTCTGATACTGTCTGAATGACAGGTGGAATGAAGAGGTATCAGACATTTCTCTGCTGATTGAAATATACTGGTGGAGAAATATTTGTGTGCCACATGTGTTAAAAAAAGATTTGCAACACGCTTCATACAATGTGGGTCATTTAAAGGGGTAGCTCACTACTTACGTATGTTATAGAATATTTTTTTAGCAACCTCACAATTGGTCTTCATTTATTGTAATTGTTATTTTATTGCTATTTTATTGCTTATCTTTCTATCTAGACCCTTTCCTAGTCATCTTACTGAATCTCATTCAATCCACTGCCTGGTTGCTAGAGTAAAATGGACCCTAGCAACCAGTTTCCTGCTAAAATTCCAAAGTGAAGCTAAACAAATAAAGCAAAATAATTAAAAACATAAAGGGCATTTGAAAATTCTCAAAATATCACTTTTAACATGAATAAAAGGTAATTTTTAGGTCAACTACCTCTTTCATAATAGGTCAGTTATAGTAGCATCATGACTGGTTGCTGACTGGTTCTAGTAACCTCTGATTGGCTGCTAGGTGTTACTGCATGCAACGCTAATGTGCCTGTTATTACATCACCTCAAATAGTTTGCGTTAGCTTCACTCACTCTATTCCCACCCTGAGGTGTGCCCTTGTTTTTATACAAAACGTTATGTGATTTTGTCCCAAAAACACACATTTCAGTACTTGCAAGAACCAACAGCCATGGCTGATGAGATTTGGATTCATGCTGTTAATACAAGAAAGGTTGC
Organism: Xenopus tropicalis; assembly: GCF_000004195.4. Classification (NCBI taxonomy): domain Eukaryota; kingdom Metazoa; phylum Chordata; class Amphibia; order Anura; family Pipidae; genus Xenopus; species Xenopus tropicalis. The sequence continues at coordinate 78,380,580 of NC_030678.2, forward strand.
TGACTGAATAAAAGAATTGAATTGCAATTAAGCTAAACATATTACCCTTAACACAAACAATTTAATGATGTGAAAATGTGAGCAGACTGCCAGGAAAGGTAGAACCTCCCTATTTGGAGATGGGATTAGAAATGCTGGGATGTTTATTTGTCTTTAACCAGCTTAGAAGAGCTCTAGCAAATGTTGAACCTGATTGACTTATGCCTGATTCCAGCCCAGTCAGCTAGGTACACAATGATGTGATAAATGGCTGAATTATCCTAACAGACTTTAACCAGAGCTGTGTGAGTACTGAGTATTGTGTGCACACTGTGTGTATGTACTGCCAGCAGGGAAGCAAAATCCTATCAAATACTGTACCTTCCTAGGGTAGAACTATTATTTCAGAATAATGCAAGTACTTACCCGCTACTTGTAGGGCATCACTTCTTCCTGGTAAAGCCTCCTGGGCAGTAGGAAATCTAATGTTTCCCAACATTGTTGTGGAACTGGAGCCGTGGGGACAATCACAGGTATTTACGTAACTACAGGAGGGGGCAGAGGTTGCTGCCACACTAATGAGTAACTGATGGTGGAGCTTTGTTTGTTAACTCTTGACCTAGCGGCACATGGTGACACAGCAATTGAGATATTGGTGTATACAATAATGCTGTAGTCTAAGGCAAGAAGTTTGCCCTCTGCTCCTATCTGCTCTTTGTTGTGTCTGCACCCAGAGTCACTGTGTTCAGCTCAAAAATGTAAGCTCACCCATTCCCTTGCTAAAAATCCGCTCTGTGTGTCTGCACCCAGGCCGAAACAGTGACTCTGGGTGCAGACACAACAAAGAGAGCAGATTGGAGTGGAGGAGTAGATTGTCAGCCTGCCCTTTTATGCACTAACCTAAAGGAAAACTATACCCCCAAACAATGTAGGTCTCTATAAAATATATTGCATAAACAAGCTCATGTAAATCCCTGCTTCATCTAAATAAACCATTTTGATAAAAATGTACTTTTTTAGTAGTATGTGCTATTGGGTAATCCTAAATAATAAATTAACATTTTAAGAATTAAGGGCCACTCCCCGGGATCATAGGATTCACAGGGCACACATACATGCTGGGCCACATCAGCCAATAAATGGACAGAGTTCTGCCTTTTGCTCCCACACTACTTCCTGTTACAGTTAGAGCTACATTACTTCCTGTCAGGTGATCTCTGAGGGAGCACACAGCCGAGCACAAAATAGTGGATCAAGGGAAAGGATGTAAAAGGGCAATATTTACTGATATATATATTCAAGTTTGGTAAGATTCTTTAATAGGTCACTTAACATGACATAAAATGTCTGTTGGTTAAGTATTCATTCTGGGGGTATAGTTTTCCTTTAACTATAGAGGAATCAGAACTTGTGACTCCTGGGCAGCCTAGAAGTATAGGGAGGCCAGTGGGTTACTGACTGATAAGCAGCTTCATGAAATATGTCTTGTTTGCAAAGTTTAAGGGGACCTACAATGATTTTAACTATAGTGGAACCCCTTTTATGTACCCACATACAGGGCCATTTTAATAAAAGGGCACCAGAACTGGGGGCCCACAATCATACTCTGCTATAACTTTTGACAGAAGCAAAAAATGTCAGACCCCTCATTTTAATCAGCTGAAAAAGCAACATAACTGTATGTTTTACTTTCTATTAAAATAAAAGCACCTAAAGGATATATTTTTAATAAAGGCTGGTACTGGGCTGGAATGCCTGGATCTCATGTCTGTTTCAGCAAGCCCAGACTTGTTTCTCTATTTCCTGCCTTATTGTACTCAAATTCTCCTGCTGGAGGGTAGTTCTATAATAAATGTATTGGAGCAGTTGTGGGGGCCCACCAATGAGATCTTTGCCCTAAGGTACCTGGAACCTTTAAGCAGCCCTGCCCGTATATTAAGTTTTCCGAGATATGACGTGTGTTCGTTGTGGCCGGTGTACATAAACCAAGTTCCTTCCTTACTAGATTTTATGGTTTCCCAGATTTTACATATATTTTTTTGTGGTTGGGTTCTAATGCCTACCACTGGTAGTGGGATGCAGATAGTAATGAACTATGGCAAGTTATACTCAAAATAAACAATGGGGCTTCACAAAGCTTGTTTTGCCCTGTGCCTTTGTACCCACTAAAGACGACGTTAGGAACAAGACATACTTGAAACAGAAATGCAGGCACTAATGGTTATTTTCTCTTTGCTGCAGCATGTATTCTTTTTTTGTTTTAAATGTTTGCATAAAAAGCCAATAAATAATAACAGTAATAAAAATTAACGAAGGGTTAGTTAACTTTAGGGTGAAGACACATGGAGCTACTAGTAGCAGCTACTTGTCAAGGTTACAGAAATAGACAATGCTGATCATTTACTGATAATTGTATGTATGTGTGTTTTACCAGAAGCAATTCTCAGTATTGTCTATGGCAGGGTATTTTCTGGCATTTAGTAGCCATAACAAATAGCTGCTACTATGTAGCTGTGTGCCTTCACCCTTAAAATTAATTGTTAGAATAAGGTGAGACAAGTTGTACTCATAACATGGTTTTAGGCTAATGTCAGATGAGGCGTCTGGCGTATATTTTCGGCAAGCGGAAAAGCAGTTGCCGAAAATACCCCCATCCGCCTCCTACCTGTGCCTGCACCGGAATGAACGAGATACGCTCGGGTGCAGACACATATAGCCGGAATACAGATAAAAACGCGAGACTTTGCATTCTCTCTTTGGCTACATGTGCCTGCACCCAAGTGTATCTCATTCATTCCGGTGCAGGCACAGATAGGAGGCGGATGGAGTTATTTTCGGCAACCGCTTTTTCGCTTGCCGAAAATATACACTATGCGTCTCGTCTGACATTAGCCTTATCTGCTGCTTATTCTTCAAAGTATTCAGTTCTTTTAATGATGATTAAATGCAACAACATGGACAACGATTTTTTCCAGGCACCTTGGTTATGGTATTGATAATGCAAATGTCTGGGTGCTAACTCTAATAAACACATTAGTCCATGGTGAAGAAACTGTAAGAAGCCCTGATGCAGACAATAGTATACTAACAATATTTGCACATGGCTTCCTACTTTTTATTTTCTCTTCTGCTGCTCTCCATTTTGGTCAAATCTCTAGTATCAAGAGTCAGGAGATGGCATGAAAAAAAGAGATAAGTAATAAAAGCACATAATTCCCAGTGACTGCTGCCAACTTGTAACAAACACAGAGAGCCTCATGCTACAACACAGCACTGCCTTAAACCCAAAAATGAAAGGCTTTAACCTTCACTAATGGCATTATGGGCAGAGACATGCAGATAACTCCTTAATGTCCCTTAACCCTTTAAGTTCCTTTATAATGTAGAATCTATGTTCTTTGGTACCTAAGTGCCACAGATTGTAGATTCTACATTCTGTGCCACTTCTGGGTTTTCCTTCACTCAACACTCGTTCCACAGCCCCTAGTTAACAAGCAGATGGGGGGAACCAGTGGCCCCTGGGGCGTGATTGCCCAGGGGCCCCACTGGAAACAGCAGGCACACGGAAACTACAAACCTGCTGTTTTCTGCTCTTCTACCTCCCCCCACTCACCAAATTAGAAGAAGAAAAGGCTCCTCCAGGTTAGTGTCCTGGAGGAGCCAAAAAATTCAAGTGTATGAAAGAAATTCCAATATAATGTACTGCTGCCCTGCACTGGTACAACTGGTGTGTTTGCCTCAGAAACACTACTATGGTTTATATAAAGAATGCAGCTATGTAGCCATGGGGGCAGCCATTCAAAGGAGAAAAGGCACAGGCACTTAGCAGATAATAGATAAAACACTATTGTATTCTACAGAGCTTATTAGTTATCTGCTATGTAACCTGTGCCTTTTCTCCTTTTTTCCAGCTTGAATGGCTGCCACCGGGGCTAAACAGCAGCTTATTATATATAAACTATAGTAGTGTTACTGTAGCAAACACACAACTTTTACCAGTGCAGGGCAACAGTACATTATATTTCATTTACTTTAAAACGCTTTAATTTTTTGGTGTTACTGTTCCTTTAATGTCAGTGGTTTTATTGGATTTTAGTGGTTTTATTTAATTCCGCATTGTTCTTTGTTACTTGTTATGGACATTTTGTCTGCTATATATTAGTTTGGGTGCCTCTGTATGCCACATAGTTTGGTAAATATGCATATTGGGCATCAAACTCTTCAGTAGGCCCCTGGCAGGTCTTTAGAATGTTTTATGTTGATCCATTACAAAATGTGTGGTATATAATGGCGTAAAATTAAAGGGGATATATACCATAAATTTTTACAATGCACTAAACCATGTAAAATAATGTAAAATAGAACTAAGTGCTTTTATTTTAATACCTTTGGGTTCAATTATTCCATAACTGCTTGAAACCTGTGCTCTACCAAACCCTTTGCCAGCTTCTGGTTTAGACTCTTCAGTATGTGGCTCAGAGCCACCAGCCACATAGACTTCAGCAGAGAGTCTCCTGTGGGAGACTGAAGCGACACTCCCATCTTTCATTTTGCTCTAGCTTCTGATTAGAGAGGTTGTATATGCAGCTCTCATATAATGGCAGTTTTAGGAGGTAAAATGCTTTCAAAACAGCTTTCTTTCTGCATCATTTCACATTTTGAGGGAGGATGAATATTATAACTTAATATGAACTTTATATAAAATGTCTCCTTTAAAGCTTTGTGATGATTTTCTGAAATTTCATAAACACTGCTATGTTTAGCATAGCTTTGTAGTTTGCAGAAGAAAGATATATTTATTCACTTTTGTTTCTTCGGAATGTGTACTTTCAGAAAATATATGGATTCTCAGGTCTCTGTACTGTAGGTGTAAAAAAAAAAAAACTATACCCCCAAACAATGTAGGTCAGGCCAATCAACCAATTAATGGACAGAGTTCTGTCTTTTGCTTCTACACTACTTCCTGTTACACATAGAGCTGCATTATTTCTGGTCATGTGATCTCTAAGGGAGCACACAGCCCATCACTGAATGGTGGATGAAGGGAAAGGATGTAAAAGGGCAATATTTACTGATATATATATATTCCAGTTTGGCGAGATTCTTTAATAGGCCACTTAACATAATATAAACTATCTGTTGGTTAAGTACAGTATTTATTCTGGCGGTATAGTTTTCCTATAAAGGAGAAGGAAAGACAAAACAGATTAGTCCCAATAGTGCAAGGTAGAACCCTATATTTTTAAACTTTTCCCCTGATGAAGACCCTTATTGGGTTGAAAAGCGTTGGGATGTATTTTATATGTTTTGTATTTAATAAAAGATTTTTATTTTGTACTTTTTGAGTGTGCAGACACTTTTTTGTTTTTGTGATTATTTTTGGAGTTGCTGAATGGGTTTTCTCCAGTGTTCTGCACCTCTATCATTATTGATGTTTTAGTAAGGTGTGCACTGATACTTTGTATTGCACAGCAGAGAGGGCAGGTAGAGAGATGGGAGAAGGGAGGGAAAGAGAGGAGCAAACTGAGCAGACTCATGTTGTGCTGTGAAGGATTTCTGATACAGAAGATCACGTATACAGAATAAAAGGAAAGAAATGCAGTGTTTCTTTTCACTGAGGGCTCAGAGTAGCAGTCTGCAAGTGCTTATGGTTGTATTTACATAGACCTTTCCTTTACAGCACAAAATACACATACTGTGTGCTTATATTGCAGAAGAATAAGCAAAAATGTGAAAATTCATATGCGCTATTCTTATTTGGGTGACGCCACATAGTTTGGTAAATCTATGTATATTGGGCATCAAACTGTTCAATAGACCCCCCTGGCACTCATATTTAGAATGCTTTATGTTGGTACTTTACGAAATGTGGGGACATATAATGGAGTAAAATGGAAGCTTCGAGACAATTTTCAGAAATTACATATAGACATTTTTATCAATTAACCATTTGGCAGAATGTGTATTTTCTGAAAATATGTTGTTTTCTGGGGTCAACTTACTTAGGCGGTGTAATTTTTGGTAGATATATATGCCATGAAATATATATGCACTAACTTCCTTTTGGGGTCTCTGGCTTTCATATTTAGGTGTCTATTCTTGGTGTCTAATGCTATGTGGGAGATAAGATGAAAATAGAAAATTTGAGGCGATTCTTTAGAATTTTTGGAGAAACTGCTAAGTTCAGAAAAGCTTTGCCGTTTGGTACTTAGGAGCAGAAAGACATAGTTACCCATTTTGGATTTAGCATAGTTTTCAAAAATATGTTTTTTGGGGTAAACCTAATGTTCCAGGATTTTTATGAGCACAAAATGTTCAAAAAATATTTGCCATTGAGTGTAACTAAAATATTAAATTCTGTTGGTGTGGTACTTTAAGGGTTAAAGTCCTCCACAGAAGTCAAGTATTAATACCTTGCACAGATCAGATCTAAGATTGAAGAATCTGTAGTACCTTGTGTGTAAAGGTCAGCTTGACTATGTGAGGCAGGTGATAGAGGTTAAGCAATGCTATGTGCTTCAAACTACATAACATTTTGCACAGCCTATACAGGAACATTAAGGTCTCTGGACATGGACTTGAAGCCATCAGAGTTGTCTTGTTGCTTTCTTGCAGAATTCAGTCTCAGTTCTCCTTTTCTTCATGTTCAGTGTGCTGCATACAGACTGGTTTAATATGCGCTTCTTATACTGCAACTTATCACAGGTGAGTTTACCTTTGCATTAATGCTGTAAAAGTGCCCGAGTAGATTTTACATTTTGTGGATAAAAAGTGTCACAGATCATAGATTCTAAGCTTGCAGCACTTTTGGGTAGGGTAGCAGAATGGAATATTAAAAGTCTTTAAAAGCTTCTTCTTTGTTCTCCACTAATTCCACATTTCCTAGGCAACTAGTAGAAAAGGAAAATGAGGGGTGTGACCTTCCATGGGCCACTAGGCGGCAGCAACAGCAGCAGCTACATGAAACTACTAGTCTGCTAATGCCTTTACCCTCCATGAGTTTGCAGTATTTAAAGTGTTTTGTTTTTAGGATTCAGCCAAGTGCCTGACAGAACCAAACTCAAATCTTTAAAATCATCTGATTGTTAGGTCATGTAATTGAGGAAATTCTCAAATTTTTCAGCACGTGAACTTCACCCTGCATTGCACACTTACTTGCATATTCCTTGGTGAAAGCTTAGTTATATGGATAAATCCAGAAAAAGTGGGCAACAAACTGCTCCCATTCATATTTAGCATGTTTTATCTTGGTAACAAATGATGTGTGGGACTCTTCTTAATATATTTATACATTTGTATACAATTTGCTAGGTTTTTTAGGACTGTATTTTGAACATTTGGCAGTGTACTGCTGGCTATAGCAGTCATACACTTTTGTAAAACTATACTGATCTGGTATTAGCATGTTAGGGAGATATTGGGCAGTGATTTTTGATCGTAAATTGCTTCTGATATAAATTCCTATATTATGAAAAATCAGTTTAAGAGCTTTCCCATCTTGTTGCAGAACTGGAGTTACACAAAGATTCCAGCAGATTTAGAAAGCTTAGATTGTCCCCAAAAAATGAAGTATAGTTTTCATTAGCAAACGAAAAGTCCCCCAAAATAGATGCCCCTAAAGTGAGAGCATAAAATGCCAGCACTTAAAGGGTTAATAGAGGTTGCCTGAAATCTAAATTTTTCTTACAACTTCTAAAGAGTGCAGTTCATTTTGTCTGGTCAGCTGTAGGATGTGTGTGTTGCGTTGTTCCACTACAAACAAATACATAAGTGAAGAGCCATTTTATTTTTAACAACTTTCTGGCAACACTGTTGCACTAAAGCAAAGATGTCAATATTATTGCCCACAATTGTATGTTAATGTGTCATGTAAAGGTCTGTTATGGCCTGGTCTGAGTAATGTTATCTGCTAAAGCACAAAACAAGGAGGAGTATGGGTAAGGTAAATAACATATCCCAGCATTCTAAAAAGCAGCCCACGTGGTATTTTCTTCTATGCAAGCTAGGTAAATATACCTTACAACTCAAGAAAGAAGATATGTGTTCATTGATGCACATACAGTATATAAGCAGGCATTTCTCCAGTAGTTGTCCCTACTTATACTGCAAACATTTGCTTTGCAAAGTCAAATTAACCTTTGAATCATAATAACAGCAAATATAGTGTTGGGGTCACAGCTAAATATACACACTAGGCTCCTTCCGTACCATAATCAGGTTAGACACCAAAGCCGTTTATCAGATTAAGATTAGAATGATGTCTCCTGTCTGTGGTTTTATATTCAGTGAAGCAAAGCAAAAAGGTCAGATATTACACCGCTCTGACACTGACTACTTCCAGCTAACTAGCTACCAATTACACCTAACTGACACTTTGAAATATATGAAAACTACTCAACAGGATTCGGAGTTTCCATCTCCCGCATCCCCTTGAACCTGAATTTTCAGCATTATAGGAAGATCTAACTTTCTATCAGCAGTCCCTACCTTTTACTGTGAGAGCTTTAAAAAAAAAAAAAAACATTTAGATCAACTACACAGTATCATCCTTTCTGCTGCTGTGATTCACAGAAATGGCTCAAGATATGACAGAGAAAGATCTGCTAAAGATGGAAGTGGAGCAGCTGAGAAAAGAGGTCAAAACAGAGAGGATAATGGTAATTAGACTTTTATTTACTATACCAGTTATAGAGAAAAGGCCACATGTACCAGGATCCACTACTAGCTACGAGCCCCTTTCACTCTTTGTTTGGTTACCTATGAAGGAATTTCATTTAGGGCGAATCCATAATGGTTATGCCAATAACAAATCCGTCTACTTATGTTTATTATAAGTGTATGGAGTCCTAGGTATTTATTTATGGCAAAAGGTTTTATTTCACTGCTCTAAGACAGCAACCCCAGAGAAATATCAATCACCCTACAGAGTTAATGTGTCTCTGAATCCTATTTTGCTGCACACAATATTTTCAACACTTGTATTGTCTCATATTGCTGTTTAATCACAAATAACATCTACTTGGGCCAGTTAGACTTGCCTTTTTTTCTGCCCTGGATTTATTATTAAGCACCATTTTCTGTGCTGCTATACATTAGGTTTATATATATTCCATACATGCAAATGCTGACTGCTACAGGAGGTAACAAGGGCCATTCTCATTGGAGCTACTCCTGAATGCCCATTGTGAAGGTTAAAAGGAACAGTAACACTAAAAAATTTAAAAATCAATTCTATACCATTCTAAAAATACATCTACCCTGCAAAATGTTTCTTATTTCAAGAGCTTAATGTAAAAATACCAAAATGTACCTGTTCCCAAAAGCAGATAGGGTGACTAACTGTGCCAGATCATACAGAGAAAATGTGCTACGTCATCTCCCAACATCACCTCCTCATACGGGAAGAGTATGAAATAAACATTGAAAAATATTTTATTACAGATACTTTTTAATCAGCGGCTTAATGTTTAATATTGCCAATAGTTTCACTTATCTGTAATGTTGCAATGAGTGTAGGGGTGGAGGAGAAAACCACTGTAAAAATATGAAATGATTTATACATAATACACATTTTGTATTCAAAAGGGAAACAAGTGTATTCTCTGTTTCATTGCTCTGTAATACAAAAGAGCAATTACCTGTAAAATATATCCTTATGTCATTGTGATGTATTCAGTTAGAAATGGTGCTTTCACATAATTCTGGATGGAAGTAGATTTGATTCTACTCTAAATATTAAAATGAAATATTGCACTAATACAAATATTGCAGCTAAATAAAATATTACTGCATAATTTGTTTTTAGGGATGTGTTTATTCATATAATTAAGCATATATTATTCATATTTGAAAACTGTCCAGAAAATGGCTGGGCAGGCCAATCAGCAGACATCAAACACAAGACAATAAGCAGCTTTTATCTGCCTGTGTATAACCAGATTTAGGGAAATAGAATGAAGGGAGATTAGTTGCCTGCAGTAGCCGAGATTAAACCATGGGCAACTAATCTCCCCGAAATGCCTTCCCACCAGCAATAAGGTGATTCACTGGTGAGTTTTCAGAAGTCACCTGCATGACTTATCTCTCCATGTGCCATTGCCCATAGACCCAAGTTGCACCTTATCTAGAGCTTGCTTGACAAAAATGGCTCTGAGGCTAAACGGACAAGGCTTTGCAAATAAAACAGAGCAAGGTTTTTTAGCAATCAAAGGTTTTTTTTTTTTTTAAATCAACACAAAACCAGGATTTATATTAGTAACTCAGATCTATAGACTGCATATATAGTAAGACAAAATAAACACTTTGGAAATTCACCCAGTAGTTTTTAGCTAATGCTTCCTAGAAATGCTGCAGCCCAGGCAGATATGGATAATGACCAAACAGAACCCTGGCCAGATTAAGGTGGCCATACATAGTAAGGTTCACTCATTTGGTCAGGTCACCAAATCTTTCTCTCAGTATTGTGCTAATGCAATCGTTTGGTCCTAGGGCATTAAAACAATAGTAAAGCAAATTAAAAATGGAAGGGGGGGGGGAGAAACAACGTAAAAGAGTATTGCCACTATTATAACAAATCCCAGAAAATATAAGAATAGAGCCATTATGTCCCCCCTTTTTGAAACTGTTTGAAAGAAATGCCTTTAGTCTAAGGTAAAGGGTGGTGATTAGCTACAGGAAGATCCTCATATATTATATGGGATAGCAAGAAGTTCCCTTCTATGTAATCTATATGTGTAACAAAAGATCCTTTTGGTGCCTTTTTCAGCACATCTGCTAACATAATAGACCTATTTTGTATTTATTTTATAACTTTATATTTCATTTTTAGGTTTCCAAATCTATACCTGAAATTAAATCATACATTGAATCCCATATGTCAGAAGACCCTTTGGTAAAAGGCGTGCCAGAGGATAAGAACCCCTTTAAGGAGAAAGGTGGATGCTTAATATCCTGACAAAGGCAAAGATAAAGTTCATCACACAATGTCCATACAGTGAAATTCAGCTCTTACCTGTGGCTAAAACCATAAACAAAAGCACTGAGATTATTTCCACCATTTCCATTATATGGCGACATAACTAAAATGCATGATTTTGCATTTTTTAAGTCCTTCTGTATTCAGGCTCATACAGGTAGAGATGGATGAAAAATACCAAATAAATATTTCTATCTATGCAAAATTGTTTTTACAGCAATGTCTGTTTGTGTGATTTTTTTTGTCATTTTAAAGGACACAGAAAAGTTATTTTGTATTATAGGCCTTAAAGAATACGGTCATGGGAAAACATGTTTCTTTTTCCAAAACACATCAGTAAATAGAGTTTCTCCAGCAGAATCCTGCATTGAAATCTGAAAACACAATTTTTTTAAATTTAATTTAAAAAACTTCACAAAGGGCTAGCATATTCTTCATTTCCTAAGGTGCCACAGCCATGTGACCAGTGCTCTGATAAACTTCAGTCACATTTTACTGCTGAGCTGCAAGTTGGAGTGATATCACCCCCCTCCCAGCAGCCGATCAGCAGAACAATGGCAAGGTAGCAAGATAGCAGCTCCCAGTAGATATCAGAATAGCACTCAATAGTTAATGTGGGGCGTACATGTAACAATTGCCATCTTTCCTGCAACGAATGGAAAGATCATTCATACCCTCAATTGACGCCAATTGGAATTCTACCCCTATTTGACGATTCCGCCCTAAACACAGCTTTTGCTCTCAAAATCTTTTGTCCCTCCTGATTGACGAGACGAACGATATCCAAAGCCTTTGTGATATCGGTCATCGCGTCGAACCACCATACACACACCGAATATGGTACAAAACCATGTATTGTACCATAATATCGGTGCGTATGCCCAGTATAAGAAATCCGACTTGGCACTCCTCCAGTTACATGGGAGCAGAAGAAACAATAGGTTACCTGAAAGCAGTTCTAATGTGTAGTAATGGCTCTTTTTGAAAGCACAAGCTGGCCTACAAGCTCCAATATTGTGGCCCGAAACCTTGTTTCATGTGATATTCAGTGCGTGTATGGCGGATCGAAAAGATGACAGATATCGCGAAAGCTTTGGATATCAGTCTCGTTGATTGGGTGAGACTGAATAGTCAAGGTGGAGGTAAACCTATTGTTTCTATATCCATATCTGACGATTCAGCCCTGAACGTCAACAGAGGGAATAAACGATTTTTCTTGTGACCAATGGTTGGAGGAAAGACTGCAATTGCTACACGTATGGCCACCTTCAGACTCAGGCACAAAGCACTGAGATGGCTGCCTACACACCAAAGTTATATGAAGTCCTGCCATAGCTCCTTAAGTCATCAGTAGGTACTCAACAGGTTACAGACCCTGTGCTGGCTGTAAAACATTTCCAAATTCAAACACGAATGACCCTAAGAGCACACATTATCTCAGTGTATCATATCAGTAATTTATTGAGACATCATAGCACTACAATGTTTCATCTTAACAGCCTTCCCCAGGTGCATATATGAGTGACATAGGCAAACAAACTATATACCTTACACCCCACCAACAAGTTTCACCAGCTTCATAGAGTATCATGGAACAAAGGTGAACTGCCACCTCGTGGCCTACTCATCAAAGGCAACTTAATAGCAATTGCCATTCAGAAGTCCATTTTAGTACAGGTATGGGACCTATTATCCAGAATGCTCGGGACTTGGGGTTTTCCAGATAAAAGGTCTTTATGTAATTTGGATCTCCTACCTTAAGTCTGCTAAAAAAAAAAAAAATTAATTAAACCCAATGGGATTGTTTTGCTCCCAATAAGCATTAAATATATCTTCAAATACAAGGTAATGTTTTATTACTACAGAGAAAAAGGAAATAATTTTTAAAAATTTGAATTATTGGCTTATAATGAAGTCTATGGGAAAGGGCCTTTCGGTAATTCCGGAACTTTCTGGATAATGGGTTTCGGGATAAGGATCCGATACATGTATATCATTCAAGTACATTGCATAATACATCAATTATGAGTATATTCATAAGGAAAAAATCTCCTACCAGATAACCTTTTCTAGAAATGGTAATTCTGTTTTCATGTAAATGGGAGTCCATAGTCCAATTTGCAAATGTTATTAATACTACGAACATTTGCAAATTGGACTATTTTTTACTATGGACTTCTAAGCCAAAACATGTAGTGCTATGAGGTCTCAATAAATTACACGGATATGATACACTGAGATAATGTGTGATCTCCGGGTCATTTGTGTTTGAATCTGGAAATGTCTACACACTAATATTACAACAAAATAAATATACCTTTGTTGACTAAATGTAAACAGTGTAATTTAGAAATAAAAATCAAGACAGAATCCCTTCAAATTTTTAAAAATGAAATTGAGCATTGTTCAGGCTTTGGGACATGTTATTTTATAATATAGATCTTAGGGCTCATTTACTAAAAAAGAAAGTGCTGTTTTTACCCACAATGCAACATTCTTCACAAGTATTCCATACATTTTATTTTTGCCCTGATCAATAGCACATTTATGCTACATGGACCTGTGATTTAGCAGGTGCAATCCTGAGCACCTATGAATGCAACACAAAGGGAACCCAGTTCTTACCACCTAGTCAAAACAGATGTCACAGGGCTCCCTTGTGCCACTGTGCTGCACCCCCTCCATGAGAACTGCACTGCATGTAATATTGTCATAAAAGTCAACCTTCACAGGTTGTGTTAATTCTTATCAGACAATCACCCTTTATTAATCCCTACAAATGAAGACTTCCCAGGCTAAATCCTATATCCAATATTAAGTCCTGGATAATTCAATCATGGCTTAATAATGAGCTTGACACAGTCTTTGACGTTAATCTGTTTTTTGGTAATATCAAGTGCAAATCCGATAAATGACAAATTAACAGTGACAAATCTAATGGGCCACCCAAGCAACTAAATGGCAATTAAAGATTTACTGGCTTAAAAGTCAGTGTCATACTAGAGTTATTTTTAACTTGCAACACTCCAAACAAAAACACTATACAACAATCTGTATTATAATATGCAATTACATTGCATAACAACATATATAGCAATATATAGCTAATTAGATCAAACAAGCTAAGTTAAAATTACTTAGGGGTGCCGAAGTGATTGTAATCACTTACCTTATACTCTGGACCAGTGCTCCTGCTAGCAGAAAGCTGCACTGGCCATAATTCTGGTACTACGGGTGTTTTTGTAGGACGCTATATACACCCAAATGCAAGAATTATACCTAACAACATATAAATCCTAATTGGAAAAATGTTATATCCAATTTAAACAATTTATTTAGAAAGTAGTTCAACATGACTTAGCTCGTATCTGACCTTACTATAAATCTATAGTAAATAAGTGAGCCAAGAACCAAGTTCTCCCCTCAAAGAAATTGCCACTTCTCCATTGGATGGCACCAGGCCAATGGCATGCACAACAGAGTGAAGATACATGCAGCAATTAGAAGAAGCCGCGACTTGTGGAGACTAATCCGCGCAGCACAAACTGCGCTGGCACATTGGATCTGTGTGATGGGGGGATCAATAACAAATGGAGTGGGAAAAGAAAAGACGAGCTAAAAAAAAAAACTTAAAAATTTTCGATGAGAATGGAACTACAAGACAGACAATCTGGATATTTTATCATCTTGCCCTACATTCTATTCTGCCATTAACTTGAAATTTAAGAGGGAGTATTTCAACTTTAAGTATTTATAGACTGTCCTGTTAGTAAATCTGCAGTTTTTTTTTTTTTTTAATCATTTGCCTACCCTTTCTGTCTCTTTCGGGCTTTCAGAGGAGGTTCACTTACTCCAGCAGCTAACGGTTGATCTGTACTTTTTAATCTATTCATCTTCTAGTTTCTCTTTGAAACCACTACCTGGTCGGTAGGGTAAAATGAAGCAACCAAACCAGATAACTGCTAAATGTTAACTGGAGAGCCGAAAAAAAAAAAAAAATGGCCAATACTAACATACTAAAAGTAAATCATCCCTTTACATTTCCTGGTTAAAGCAACAGTAACACCCAACTGTTGCCCTGCACTGGTAAAACTGGTGTGTTTGCTTCAGGAACACTACTATAGTTTATATAAAGCAGCTGCTGTGTAGCCATGGGGGCAGCCATTTAAGCAGGAAAAAGGAGAAGAGGCACAGGTTACATAGTAGATAACAGATAGAATACAATGGTTTTGATTAGTTATGTGCTATGTAACCTGTGCCTTTTCTCCTACTGAATGCCTGCCCCCATGGCATCTGAAGCAAACATCACTTTAACCAGTGCAGGGCAACAGTACATTATAGTTGAATCACTTTGATACCTTTTATTTTTTGGTGTTACTGTTCCTTTAAAGGGATTTGTGATGCCTTGAAAATACAGGTATAGGATCAGGTATCTGGAAAACAATTATCCAGAAAGCTCCAAATTATTGGAAGGCCATCTCCAAAAGACTGCAAAAATGCCATCTACAACAGAATTTGGATTAGCATGCTGCCTGCATGGATGGAAAAGCTGGGAAGCTTTTCAGCTGCTAAAGAGGGAAATAAATATATTAGGGGTGCTTCCTCATAAAATGTGTCACTACTAACAGCTTGGGGGTCAGAAGCAATGGATTACATATGGTTCCATGGATTCTTTATCCCCTTTATTGGTTTTCAATGAAAAAAGGGAGATCTAGCACACCTGGAGGGTGCATAAAGGGTGCATATCTGCTACCCCTCATCTCTTCAAGGTATGTTCAACCTATGTACCTAGCACTAAAGCATTTACATAAAAAAAAAAAAAAAAGTAAAATTCTCTGCACTTGTACATTTGCAACCCGCTCAACCTCTAGGATGCATTAAACTAGACGTCTATTAATTACATGCCAGTTAAAATATAGCATTCAAAATTAGGCCAATAAATACATTTCAAATATACATACCACCAGACTGCTTTCAACATGATGTTTTATTTCAGAGAAATGGCTTCTTATAAAGAGAAAAGGGGTACAAAATGACTTTAGGTGGACATATCCTTTCTAAAGTTCACATTGAACAGTTGGGTTACCAACCCTGCAGATGCCAAAACTGGCAATAACACCTTCGTCTGACTTAAAGTTAATGGAATAAACCTATTTTAAATAAGGTTCTTTCTTTTTTCCAAACATTTTTTTTTTAAACTGTATACCATCCAAAACAAAAGTTCCCAGATTAAATTAAACTTTCTCTAGTTGAATTTGCCCAGTCAAGTCTGTGGGAATAACAAAATGAAAATACTTACATATAAATTTAGATATGCAGAGACAGCAGATTTTGTTGATGCATCTGGCACACAAAACATTTTTTTAGAGGAACAGGTGTGGCCCTATGTTGCAGCTTTTATAATGTAAGCTTTATCTGTATATGTGTATAAACACGCACACATACATGTGGAGCACTGAAAAAATAAAGAAGGCTTTTGCCACAAACTAAAAAGAAATAAAGGAAAAAGAGGGCCTTAGGATATAAAGGAAAATACATCTCCAGATGCTAGGAATGAGCATACTATATTTTAATCTGATTTGTAATCTGGGTTAAAACCCAAATTTAATTGAATTCCAGTATTCAATCCTTGTTGTGAGTTCTGGATTTGATTTAATTTGAATTTAATTGCTCAAGTAAGGGGACTGTTACCCTCTCCCATTGTCCTTCAATAAGGTAACTGCAGGTCCTATTTGCCAAAGTCCATCTTGTCACCGCTGAACATCTGTTAAAGGGGACATAATTTGGTGGTTGGTTCTGAAATTTAAAAAGGAGACCGTAGAATTAGGATTGTTATTCTCATACTTTTAAAAAGGTAAAAAATTCTCTCAACAGGTTTTGGAATACTCATATAAGACACAAACTGAAAACATATCAAACTTCCCGATTGCTACTGTTCACATCACTCATTAGGTTTGAGATTTAATTAGAAATTGGAATTAATATCCAGCACCTAAATGTCTGGAGATCACACTTGCACTCAAAATGTGCCCTTTAAAGGACACATAATGTACATAACAAATAATTTACTCTACCATTTAAAATATTTTTGAACCAAAAAATTTACTTTTTTTTATCTGTAATATTGGTGTGTAGGCAGCCATCTCAGTGCATTGTGCCTAATTCTGTGCTTTCAGAAAGAGCCAGCACTACACAATAGAAATGTATCTGTAGTAATAAGTAAAATAAACTGTATTAGCTGTGTTTTTCTTGAAGACATTTCACTAGTCATCAGAGTGGCTTCCTCAATTCAGAATGACTTGAAAGTCTCAGTTATGAAGAAAGACTGGCCAAGTTGGGTCTGTTTATACTGGAGAAGAGGCGCTTAAGAGGTGACACGATAACTATGTATAAATATATAAGGGGGTCATATAATAACCTCTCTAATGCTTTATTTACCAGTAGGTCCTTCCAACGGACACGAGGGCACCCACTCCGTTTAGAAGGGAGGTTCTGTTTAAATATTCGTAAAGGTTTCTTTACTGTGAGAGCTGTGAAGTTGTGGAATTCCCTCCCTGAATCAGTCGTACTGGCTGATACATTATATAGCTTTAAGGGGTTGGATGACTTATTAGCAAGTGAAGGGATACAGGGTTATGGGAGATAGCTCTTAATACAAGTTGATCCAGGGACTGGTCCGATTGCCATCTTGGAAGGAATGTTTTCCCCTCTGCGGCAAATCAGAGAGGCTTCAGATGGGGTTTTTTTTTTCCTTCCTCTGGATCAACTAGAAGTTAGGCAGGTTATATATAGGCATTATGGTTGAACGTGATGGACGTACGTCTTTCTTAAACCTATGTTACTATGTATAAAAGTCACCCTGAATTGAGAAAGCCAGTTAGATGACTAGTGAAAGACACAGCAAGTCCAGTTGATCTGACTTATTACCACAGATATATCATGACCTGGAAAAATGAGAACTTTCACAGACACAATAGAACTTCTTTTAAATAAGCAATTGTTTATCCAACTCAATGTATGGGAAATATGACCCAAGTCTTGAAATACAAAGTTTCTCCCGCCTACGTGATATTCTCATGTCTAACACTAAGGGGTATATTTATCATGCTGTCTAAAAAGTGGAGTAAAACATTAACGGTGATAGAAAACCAAAGCAAAGCATCTTATTGGCTGCTATGAGCAACATCACCGGTAATGCTTCACTCCACTTTTTATACAGAATGATAAATACATCCCTAAGTGAGCACCATTTAGCAACACAAACGATTTCTAAATTCAATTGATCTCTACAATGTTGAAATCTTCTCCAGCCTTCAAGAAACCTGCTTTTTGGAAAGGTATAGGGGACTGGGGTGTAAAAAAACAGCCTCTCGTATTTGGAGCTAAAGTTCCCACTGCTTCTCACTGTAATGTATTTGTGGTGCCAGGCTGACGCAGTGCCTGTGAGTGCAGATACACGAATAAGTGGAGGCCTGCAGATCAGCCGATCGTAAACTTGAATTTATACACAGCCAGCCCGAGAGTCAGCCCCATGTGGTGCTACCTTAAAGGGCACCCTATTACCCTAAACTTGTTTCCCCAACGAGAGGTGCAGGCTAATAGAGCATACACTCCAGTTAGGTGGAAAACAAAAAAAAGCCCCCTACAGTGCTAGGCTGCCTGCACCAGGTGGGAGCTCCTGGTAGGGCAACCATGTGTGGAACTCACATACGCATAAGGGCTCTGGCACACGGGGAGATTAGTCGCCCGTGGCAAAACTCCCTGTTCGCGGGCGACTAATCTCCCCGAGTTGCCTACCCCTGGCATCCCACCGGCGAACATGTAAGTCGCCGGCGGGATGGCAGACGCGAATCCACCACTCCATCACATGCATGCACATGATGAGCAAGCGGGGTAGTCTTGCTCAATATCTGCATGCACTCTAAATAACATGGTGACCCGAACCGGGAGCTCCCTCAAGATGTGGGTGGACTAATATTGGCAGGGACTGTTTTTTTTTTTTTTTTTTTTTTTTTAAAAACAAAACAAAAAACATAACACAAAAACTATTGTTTCTCCAAGCATGTATCTCTGGTGAGAGAAGCAATTTTGGCATGATAGGTGCCCTTTATGAGGACAGTGGTTCTCAACCTGTGGGTCGGGACCCCTTTGGTGGTCGAACAACCCTTTCACAGGGGTCGCTTAAGACCATCGGAAAACACATATTTCCAATGGTCTTAGGAATAATTTTATGGTTGGGGGTCACCACAACATAAGGAACTGTATTAAAGGGTTGCGGCATTAGGAAGGTTGAGAACCACTGTAACTGTAACTGAGGATTGCACAGAATGACAGTAGACAGAATGTTCCGATAGCCATCCTCTTAGGGAAGCTTGCAAAGAACAAATCTCTATCTCCCTGGCATTTGCCATTTTTTACAAAAGGAACCATTATGAGCATGGCAGACCTAAAATGTCACTAACAGATAGTTGGAGAAAGCTTATTTCTGCATTTGAGCGACACATACTAATGAAAATTTGTTTACTCATTTACCGTTCTATTAAAAAAAAGTAGTTGCATAAAATACTGACACCGGAAATTAAACCTTTTTTCACATCTATAACATCACTGTCTTTGCATGCTATTAATATTGCCATAAAGGTTATTTGCTTGATGCTTTTACATTGCCCATCTGATCCCCCATGTTTTTCTTTGAGGAAACGGCCATATTTGTCCATCAGTAATCCGTTAGCATTAGAAGCTATAACTGACCGCTTGAGAAAAACAATCACCAAGACCTATACATAACTTTATGTACATTAATATTTTGAAGTGTAATTTTTTAGTGAAAATCAGGGCAGATTTACCATTATATATTGTACCAGTACAGTTGGCAATTCATTTATATGTTTTCTAACTAGTTTCTAACTGCTAGCAGACTGAATAAAAAATGTCCACTTGCAAAACAAAAAAATTGTGCACCAATTCACACCTTGCACAACGTTCACCTGAGGAAGGGATTGGGTTCAACACCTCCCAGAAACGCTGTGCAAGGTGCGAATCTGTGTCATGTTTAATTACATGCAATAAACGCATAATTTTTATTTTGCAAGTGGACCAATGTATTTTTTGTTCTGCAGTATACTGGTGGTGGGAAGGTACGAGTATATTATCCACTTGCACCCTTGCTCTCTATCTTTTTTGGCAGACTGAATAAAAACTACTTGCTGATTGGTTGCTATTAGCAACTGCACTGGTGTTATCAGCATTAAATATATAAACACATCACCAGCACATTCTTAAAATATATTAATCTTACCTGTTTCTTTTCCACTAATTCTTGATCACCTAAAAAGGGAAAGAAAACAGTTTTTTAAACAAATGCACACAAAACAACATTTTCTATCTAAAACCATGTGCGTGACAGGAACTTTACTCACAAGTACAAAATCTGATCATATCTTCCTGGCTGACCAGGTGACTATGCTATATTCTCTGGACTAAAACAGATCTGAAATAACACACAGGCTCAAAGACTATATCTAATGAACAGAACCAATACCCCTACATAAATAGAGTTAAAAAACAGACTATTATACAGAACGTGTGCTTTGTTCTGTTTTCAGCTCTAGAAGTAATATTCAAAAGCCAGAAAGATGTGTGAGGTGTTGAGGAGATAGACTAGAAGACTCAATGAGAACAATGCTAAAGGAAGCATGCTTAGAGTTGTTCAGCAACATCTGATGACTTAAAAGGACCTTGGGGGTGGGAAAAAAGTTGGGATTTAGATAAAATATACGGATATAGCTAATAACAAAAGGGCTTTACTGTTCACATGCACTACAGTTAAATAACTGTCCAAGAATAAAACAAATATTAAAAAAATGCATTTTTATTATTCCTTCTCCTCTTCCACAACCTTTATATTCTGCTAGTCTTTTCTTTCTACATACTTTACGCCATTCTTCTATCTATTAAAGGAAAAGTAATACTAAAAATTTTTAAGTAAAAAAATCTATTCTACCCTGTATAATATAACCCCAATAATTGCCCTATACTGCACACCATTTAGTATTTTGAATGCTTTATTAGAAAATACCTGCTAAAACTTGGCTTCTGGCGATTTGAAATAGGGCAATACGGTGATGCAGGGGAAGCATCCATTATGCAACGCTCGATCCTAGCCTTCCTTCTGTATAGGAAGGAGTCGGGCTAGGATCGGATAAATAGATATGTTTTTTTTTTTTTTTTAAATAAAAAATTTAACTTATATTTTGAAAGTTTCTTATATCTGTGATAAAAGGCACATATTCAATTTATAATCCCTTAAGAATTTTCGCTGCTGATATTAGCACAGTACGTGGGATACTGGTTTCCAAAAGCTTCAGTTTATTTTCACAACACTTTCCCAACATAGAGCCTAAGTTTAGGCTACATTTTGGTTGACATTTAACACACAATGTACAGAATGTGCGCTGTACATAAACTTTTGCCTAATCTGAGGCAGTCTTTATAATATGTACAATCTCTAGCAGTCTCGGTCAGGATGGTCCTGAAAGCATGCAAAGTTTATGGTGCATGAAAGTATTTTTATGGGAACATCTGACCATAGACTCCTCAGTTGCAAAAAAAAAAAATAATATAAATAAATAATATAAATATAAGATAATAAGCCTGCATCTATGGCTTTGACAATATGTTGAGCAGTGCTGTTTCACAGATATCCAAAAGGAGCACAGGTAGACCTAAACTACCTATTATTGGCGCCTTCTTTGTAGAGGAGGTTACCTGGTGAGAAGCCTGAACATGATTACTATAACGATATAACCAACGTCCTTGACCAGTGCTGCCACACACTTGCCATGTAACAGACTTGGCTTCTATACCATGTTTCTGTGTTGGAAACACATTAACATAATGCTTAGGAAGAGGGCTAAAATCAGACCATAGATAGTAAAGGCTCGCTTATTACAGGGTATATGTAAAGAGTTGTCTAACGATGGTTGTACTTTCAAATAAAAGCGCCAGCTACTGAATAGATTTAATGTAGACCTTTACCTTTTTGACACTATCCTCTTCCTCTTGCCTCTTCTCATAATGAGAGAAATCATCAAAGATGGAGGTTGTGTGCTTGTAGCTGGCAATGATTCGAAGCACCTGTCGCGCTTTTTCCAATGGGACCTCTTGTGTGTCCCGAGAGTTGGTGACTGGCTTGTTGTCATTGTTCTCTAGACGAATGTGACGTAACTGTCCATTAGGTACATCCTTGACAAAAAGCCAGCGCACATCAAAGCGGCCCTTCCATTTGTCCTGTGACCAAACTCCCGCACAAGTATTATAGTCTACTGCTGAGCGCATTTCTGCAACTCCACAGAAGTGGCCACTACCATTAACACTAAAAAGCAGGTAAAGTGGACCTTTGCCATTAAGAGAGCGATAAGCTGCATCCAGGCGCTTGTTACCATGCTCTGTAGAACACCAAACATTGTACTTGATGGAGCGGTGAATGTCATCCTCTGAATAGCTCTTTACAATGAACACCCGACCAAGTTTAAGGCTGAAGTCAAAGTCCTTGGGATTGTAGTTGTTGACGGAACGCAATTTCTCCAGGACAGGGTGAGGCTCAGCAGTTAAGGGTGGAGGCTGAGTCTGCTCCGAGCTTCTGTTACGATGAGCTGACCAACGTGTAGGAGCATGAGGAGCTATTGCAGCATTGGGGATAGACTGCTGAAGGATCGGTGGAGATGATGCCTGGCAAACGCTGACTGTGGATACTTTGTTATCCCAAGTTCCAATCTCCATATTGTGTTTGGAGGGTGGAGGGGGAGGAAGAATTTTAGCAAGGGTTTGCTTAGCAGGTTTGCTTGCAATGTCCGCCCAAGATGCCTGTTTGGGTGGTGCCACAGATGCAGGTGGCAGACTACCTATAGCAGCCTTTAGACCACCCCCTTCTCCACTCAGTTTCAGAGCCCCCATTCCCTGTTCTAGGCTTCCCACTGCCTTTCCCCCACCAAAGCTTGCTTGCCCCTCTAACACAGCTCCCCCTAAAGTGCTGGGGGCATATGCATAGCTTCCCCCATATCCAGAACTAGGAGCAGAGGCTCCTGGTGAATTGCCTCCACTGCCCCAAGCTGAGAAGTCTACACCACTTGGAAAAAAGTTAAACCCAGGCTGTCCAAGGAATGGGGCACTCCCCAGAGGTCCAAACACAGCATCTGGCAAAAAATGTGGTTCTCCGTTGCTCAGCTGGCCATAGGAAGTTAGGTATGGCATAGTAGGTGGAGGGTCACCCCCAGTAGACCAGGCCCCCTCTCCCAGGGAGTATGAGAAACTGATAGATGGGCTGTAATAACTTGGCAAGTATGAGTCTGACAGTGCTGTGTATGCATTGTTCTACGAGAGAAGGAAATAAAATAGGTCAGTTGATAATTCTATAAAATAAGTATAAGAACACGAGAGGAGAGGACAGATAGAGATTTTTGTGATTAAAGGAGAAGGAAAGGGTAAATCACTAGGGGGTGCCAAATGTTTGCGCCCCCTCCCCCCCCAGCAGGCCAGCAATCCTCTTTCTTCCTTCTCCTTTCGCAGTGATCCCAGGGCCCAAGCATGCGCAGTTGAGCAAAAAAACAAACAAACAGCTTTTTAGTTGAAGTTCAGCTTTTCACTCAACTGCACATGCGTGAAGACCAAATGAGGGAGGAGGAACGTTTGCTCAAGTAGACCCAGGCTAGTGCAGTTATCTCCTAAAATGTGCACCAGCTGGGTGTTTCTGGTAAGCAATTACAAGAACAGGGGGGTGTCTAATCTGCCCCAGTGATTGCAACTTTCCTTCTCCTTTAAAGCAATAATCGATATGCCCAGAAATGCAGAACAGTTTAGGATAAGGCTGCATTAAGACAACTTGGTTATGTCTAACCCACCTGCCGCTCTTGTGTATGCAAATATGGCTCAAATTCATCATCATTTAAGCCATCCTTTTGGTGAAGCGATCCATTTTGCACTGAGAAGAGAGAGACAGAAATTACTACAACAATATGATTTTTACTTTTTTGTATTGCCTTTACAAATACTGTATTGCATTGAACTGCTAAATTCAACATCTTTTTTATGTTTACACTTTTAATACTTTTGCATTCTTCCATCTATTAAAAATTCTTACTTTACATTAGCTTTACTCTACTGCAAGGAAAACAAGGAAACAGATTCTGTTCAAATGGTCCCCATATGCCATTGCCTATTGCTGCCTCTTGCTGAACTCATTTGCTCAAGTATCGATTTTCTTACCTTTATTTCCTTGTCCTTTAGGTCTCTGCAAAATCAGACACAGGAAGACAATTAACAAAAACAGCTACACAATCCATTGATGCAAATACAAAAAGGCCAAAAGAACAAATGACAAGACTATTAATGACTATTTTGTAAAAATGTACAAAAGAAGCATCAAATATCACCCAGTGCTTCAGACTAAAAAAAAAAATCTTTTCTTTTATGTTAAAGGGAAGTTCAAAATTATGTTATGATTCACATATCTAGTATAATTAAATCTACAGCAACTGGACTTGCTTTAAAAAAAAAAAAGGATTTTGTTTGAAAAAATGCAGGTAATCTATTGGAATCTTATTGGAAAATCTCCTCAAATTCCCTTGACCCTTAATTATGCCTGAGATTACACAGGTCCACATGGGCCACCCAAAATAGAAAGTATACTGCCTTTTTAAAATGGGTTAAATGAACACTGCTAGGCTGAACATACAGTTTGGATATTGTTTTAATCATAAGAAAATATGTTTTTTGTTGTTCCTTAAAATATACAAAGAAAACAGGAAAATTGAAGCTTCCATGTTTGGTTCTTGTGGGATATATAATAAGAATATCATTGCACAGATAAAGCTGATGCATAATAAACTTTTGTTTCTCTGTGCTCTAGTAATCTATTTACTTCCCACAAAAGCACCAAACATGGAGTAGCTTCAATTTCCTAGTTTAGCTGAAGAAATACATTTTCAGAAAATTTTTAAAAACAAAAGCAAAAGGAAGGTATATCCAGAGTTCCTTTCTCTGATTTGACTTTTTTTGTGCCAAAACAACATGTTTTAGGAGGAGAAAAATAAACAGTAAATGTTAAGGAATGATCATCTGAGGAGTATTTATGTTGATTATTCAGATTTATATAAGTGACTTAACAGGCACAGTAACATTTTGAACATCGCAGATAGAAAGTGGGGTATGAACTTTAGCAAGAACCTGTCCGATTTGAATACTTTGAGCTGCAAGGAGCAAGAGTTAAGAGACACAGATCTAAAAGGGGTACGTCACCTTTAACTTTTAGTATGTTATATAATGGCCAATTCTTAGCAACTGTTCAGTTGGTCTTCTTCTGCAGGCTCTAGGAGCCTAATATAAAGTTTTTTGTTATTGTTATTTTTTATTACATATTTTTCGGAGAGTTGTTTAAAAAGTGAAAATTAAAAATCCAATATTAAAATAAAAAAATGTAAGAACAATTGCAAATTGTCTCAGAATAGCACGTTGTACATGATACTAAAAGTTAACTCAAAGGTGACCACCACATTTAAATTTCTCCTCTGAGGGTATTCTGAACCACATGTAATGAGAAGTTCTTGATTAAGTGTTCATAGGAGAAACACTGTTCTTGCTCTTTTGTTCTTCAAAGATGTAATTGACAATAAAGTTGGAGGAATCCTTGAGACAACATTGGAAAAGCCAAATGCTGTAAAACTACAGAAGACAATAAAGATGTTTACAAAATTAAAAAAAAACCCACTGTGGTTTAAGCTGTACAGTGTACTCAGCATCTTTACTACTTTCCTGCCTGATGGCAAAATTTGCATACAGTAGGCTGTCTCTGGAACACCAGGTGTCACTGAACCACAGTTTAATCTTTATTTTAGATTATGGAGGAATGCTGGAAGTTGCAGTATAGTAACTTCTGAAATGTCAAGTTTGCCTAAACCTGTGATGGGACACGCAGATGTAATTGATGTTATGAAAGATGCAGTGTGTGGCAGGAACCAGCATTCGCAATGACTTATCAACATCTACTATATAGGTTGAGGCAGAAAAGCAGCTTTGCTTCAACATTTAAAGGACAAACAGTTTAAATCACTGGGGGTTCCTATACGTTACCCTGCCATTTATTACAAATGCTAACAACCCAGGGAAGGTGCTCCTTTTTTTGAAACGGCCCAGGGTAGATTTCTTCTAGTGGAACACCACCCTGTTAGAAAAGGCACCTGGTCCTTTGCTGCAGTGCTGGACCATGTACAGTATAGTAAAAGTCAACAATTTTACAGTACGGCATGTGCAATTAGCCCTGACAGCCACAAGGGACTGCTGGGAGGTTATATATCATTGCTGTGCAGCAGTGAAAGAACTATAACTGGAGTTGGTATGATATTCAGCAAAGAGCACCACCCAGACTTTAAAGGACATGTAAAGACTACATTTGCCTACAATGTATATTAGTTGGACACGTTTCCCCCACCCAAATGGCATCATTTGTGCTGCATATATCCCCTCCGCTTGCCAGCACCATCACATTTTCCTAAAGCAAATGGCAGCTTTTACCCGGTGCCCATTTTTCCTCTAATACATAATCAGATACATTTAAATCTGCAAACAGCATACACACACAGCAAATTCCTGAGGGGGGGGGTCCCCAAGTGGGTTACAGGAGGAGAAGGAAATCTAAGGAGATGTTGCAGTCTTACTATTAGGGTGAAAACACACAGCTACTAGTAGCAGCTAATTGTTGTGGCTAACAAACTGGACAATGCTGATCATTTACTGACAATTGTCTCTACGTGTGTTTTGGCAGAGGCAATTCTCAGTACTGTCTATGCCAGGGTATTTTCTGGAGTTTAGTAGCCATGAAAAAGTAGCTGCTACTAGAAGCTCAGTGTGTCTTCACCCTTAACCTCTGGACAACCAGTGTGGCAGGTATTGAAAGATTTCAAAGAGGCTGTTCATGATTAAATTTGTGTGTGTGGGGTTTACATGTCCTTTAAGGTTAGTGGTTGTAATCACTGTGGAGATGCCTAATTTTTGGAACCCCCCCATTAATATACATCACTGTTTCCTGAGCAGCACTAACTGGTAACTAGAGAAATATGGATAGCCCACTCTAGCTGAGAAATGTCTTCACCAACTATATACAATGTATTTAGTTTTCTTGCCCTGGATGCTTCCCTGGGTAGAATATGAATTCCTGCTTCACTATACTTCAGCAATAATGACCTGACTGCTTCTGTGCCAGCATGCCCAACAACATATGTATTCATTTTTCTTGTACCATGCATCTTACTACCTCAAAGGATCAAGATAGACAACTTTTAACACTCATTTTGCCCTAACCTTGCAGATGAGGCCTGGCCTTCCAATCTGTGAACCATTAGAAAAATGCATTCTATGATGCCCCCTTGAGTTTAGATGGGATGTAAATGAAATGGCCATAAATACAGGACAGTGAGAAGAGAAGACATCATGTCAGAAATGCAGACGAAGGGAATGAGATTGACGGGAAGTCTCAGGTTTACATGAGGCAGATGAAAAAGTGTCAGTAAAGGAAACGAGGAAACAAAAAGGTGGGAAGGAACAAGCGCGGAAAGAAGACGGCACACCGGGAATGCAGTGTGCGCATACGAATAGGCAAAGGAAAAATACAGAGCTAGAAATATAAGCGCAAAGCGAAAGAAACAAGAGCGGATAAGGTGATAAGAACGAATAAACAAAGAAGAAATAAAAACTCTCGTTACCGGCTCCAGAAGACTACTGGCGGACATGGCGGCAGCGTAGTGACCGGAAGAGATGCCGGAGCTGCGCGCCCTGAAAGCAGGAAAGGGGTGGGGCTTACCGCGAGCAAGCGCATGCTCTCTAAAGGTTAGAGGCCCTGTCTCCGCCGGAGCCGTGTTAGATTATGGTATGGTAGCTTTATTGTTGTTTTCTATGAGCTTTGTTGTATATTCCTGATGCCCTAGTGACCTAGGGCTTTGTGACTATGTTGACAACTGTCGGGCTGTTTTCGGCAACTTTTTCTCTCACTGACTATAAATTATTTTTCTTTATTGACTATGCAGCCATTGCCTTTCAGCTCTTTAAGACTATAAAGTACTGCAAGCTTCTTAGCGGGGAATGCTGGGTGTTGCAGTCTCTCAACACCTAAAGGTTGAGTACTAAATTAAATTCTCTTTGCGCATGCGCGCCGCTTTAACCATACGGAAGTGTCTGAATTGTGGAAAGGTGCGCTTGCGCAGTACAGCTGCTGTAAAGTTCGCCAGCGAGCGTAAACGCTTTGTTTAGGAATTTCCAAAGATTTGAATGATAAATATATTGAAACTAAAAAGTTCGGCGTTTGTTAGTTTTAAAAACGAGTTGTAGCTGTTTTATGTCGAGTTGCGTCTCTATGAGAATGGATAATTACCTGTTATACTGTAGTAGGTTAAGTCTATAAAATGTGCCTATTGGGATGGTAGGTGCTATTTAAAGGAATATGGTGCCAATTATAATTTTTTAATTTTCCTTTATTTGCATGATGCAGGCATGTTATACGTGTTTATGGAGATTGTTTATTATTTACATCCTATCAGTACTTGCCTAAGCTGGGCTTACAATCAAATAGGGTAAACTAAAACAAATTAAAGTTTGCAAAAGGTCTGATAATCACTTAACAATGAGCAGATCAGTGGGGGACCTACTAGGGGTGCATCTGCAGTGCATCTATGAGAGACTCCTCTCATATTCACATAACTGCCATATTGTTATGTCTCTTCATCAGATGGGGTTGCCACCTTTAAAAGGAAAAAAAAAGAGACTTGTTTCCCTACTTTCTTTCATACCAATTGATAACATTGGCATGAAGTATTATTTGCCAAGTAGCAAATTGTTAACCTTCTTGCATTGTTTTGTAGTGCTGTCAGAAACAAAAGCAAATTCACACAGGTTTCCCCTAAAATAAGTAGAAGTTACCATGGCTCAGCTGAGAAATCCTACAAGTGCAAAGGTGTGGTGGACACGAATCAACAAAGAAAAACAACACACTTTTTTTGTGCTGGAGATAATTAAAACTATTATTACTTAGGTTATGTTTAAAAACATACAAAAAAGATCCTGCTTTCCTCCCACACCAGAATTATATGATAGACCAAACACTGTTGTTTGCTTATATGGCAATAAATGCTGCTCAATGCATTGTCCATATGTGCTGCTATCTTTATATACACTAGACCATGCAATATAACTTGCTCTTTTTTTTTCTTGGATGAATTAGGTTGTGGAGTAACACTGCACAATCTGTGTAACTAATGGCCAATGCTGAGGTGACAGTCCCCATGGGGGATGTGGTTGTGATTCCCAGTGACTGCACTGAGGGGGAAGATCCAGAGGATACCAAGACACAGGTGATCCTGCAGTTGCAGCCCATACCTCATGGGTAAGTGTACAGGTGGCCGTGCACATTGTGATCTGCTCAAGCAGCTCTTCTTTCAATAAGCCCACCTAAGGTGGGCAATATCGGCCCTAGGACCAAGGCGCCATCAGACCGAGGGCCGCAACAATGAGCCGATGCAGTCCCCTAATTCGACAGAAAATTAAACCTGCCCCATTGAGATCTGGACAGTTTTAGGCCAGATGTTGGTCAGATAGGCCCATCGGGGGTGCCCATACATTGGCAGATGAGCTGCCAAACTGGTCAATCCTAGTCCCTAAGTAATCATTTCAGCAAAGATGGATAATGAGTATTTACTCTTAATTTTTTGTTGTACTAACATAATGCCGTCATAAACAAATTTGTTTGGATGCAAAAACAATTCATTTGGTTGGCAGATTTATCAAAATGTGAGTTAATGAGTGGTTAATTCATAAAAATCACCCGTTTTCTATTCATACCTATGGGATTTAGAAGCGTATTTATCGGTGAAAGTTAGAACTCACCATTTGATAAATACACTTCTAAAAATCCCTGTAACTTTGTAATTATTATCTTAAAACTCCCACAATGCGAAAGATGTTTGAAGGTAAATAACAAGGTTTCAGAAGTTGAACAGTGGTTTGCCTTTATTTTGCAAAGGCTTGTGCTTACTGAATCTAGGCAGTAACCCATAGCAACCAATAAAAGTATTTAGCTTCTTTTCAGATAGGCATAAGTAGAACAGTAAAAGAAACATTTGATTGGTTGCCATTGGTTACTGCCCAGGTGCTAATTTGCTCAGTATTAATAAATTAGCACCAGTGTCTCGCATAAAAAAAAATCTAGGGTATAATTTCTGAATCTTGACTTTTTCTCATATTGAAGTAAAATATTTTTTGTGTGTAATTTTTTTACTATCCAATGTTTTCCTATGCTAAAAACTTGTCAAAATGTACTCTGTCCCAAGCTAGCATTCCATATAGATGCCACAAAAACATTCTCTGCAATGTTTCCAGTCAACATTTTTATAGAATGCTTGGAAACTTCCTGCAACTTTAGAGGTAATAATGTAACTCCACCTCAGAGCAGGCAAATGTTTTTAGGGAAAAAATGGAAAATGGATGTGAAAAATAGGAACAGGTAGGTGAACTGCAGGACAAAGTCAAGGAAAAGCCTAATATTTCTTTTCTTTTTATTAAAAAAATCAGTGTTACATAAAAAACGAGAACAGTAAACTTAACATTAAGTATATCTAACCAATGCTGCAGTATCATTAACAATATACATTATAAAATACATTCATATCATCACATTGGGGTTTGTGGGATATAGTATTTGGTTTGTCTGGTGTGTGGGGAAAAATTGAGAAGGGTCACCAAAGTAGGCAGAAATGCATATCTTCAGATTCTATCCATGACCCCCAGACTTTCTCAAATTTCTCCGGATCTCAATTGGCTTAAAGCCAATTGAGATCCCAATTGGCTGATTTAATAAAGTTTAGATTGATGTTCATTTGAAAACGACGGTAGAAATAGTAGAAATATTAGGTAGTAAACCTAATATTTCTACTATTTCTACCGTCGTTTTCAAATGAACATCAATCTGAACTTTATTAAATCAGCCAATTGGGATCTCAATTGGCTTTAAGCTATGTTTTCCAAATGTAAGTGAATGGCCATGTGTTCCGTTAATTAACTTGAATTTGGTATTTAAAAAGTGTTTCTACCACTGAAACACAGTAGAATTTTATCAAGTCATGGCTTTGTTTATATACATATACAGTGGTGTGAAAAACTATTTGCCCCCTTCCTGATTTCTTATTCTTTTGCATGTTTGTCACACTTAAATGTTTCTGCTCATCAAAAACCGTTAACTATTAGTCAAAGATAACATAATTGAACACAAAATGCAGTTTTTAAATGAAGGTTTACGTTATTAAGGGAGAAAAAAACTCCAAATCTACATGGCCCTGTGTGAAAAAGTGATTGCCCCCCTTGTTAAAAAATAACTTAACTGTGGTTTATCACACCTGAGTTCAATTTCTGTAGTCACCCCCAGGCCTGATTACTGCCACACCTGTTTCAATCAAGAAATCACTTAAATAGGAGCTACCTGACACAGAGAAGTAGACCAAAAGCACATCAAAAGCTAGACATCATGCCAAGATCCAAAGAAATTCAGGAACAAATGAGAACAAAAGTAATTGAGATCTATCAGTCTGGTAAAGGTTATAAAGCCATTTCTAAAGCTTTGGGACTCCAGCGAACCACAGGGAGAGCCATTATCCACAAATGGCAAAAACATGGAACAGTGGTGAACCTTCCCAGGGGTGGCCGCCCGACCAAAATTACCCCAAGAGCGCAGAGACAACTCATCCGAGAGGACACAAAAGACTCCAGGACAACATCTAAAGAACTGCAGGCCTCACTTGCCTCAATTAAGGTCAGTGTTCACGACTCACCATAAGAAAGAGACTGGGCAAAAACGGCCTGCATGGCAGATTTCCAAGGCGCAAACCACTTTTAAGCAAAAAGAACATTAAGGCTTGTCTCAATTTTGCTAAAAAACATCTCAATGATTGCCAAGACTTTTGGGAAAATACCTTGTGGACCGACGAGACAAAAGTTGAACTTTTTGGAAGGTGCGTGTCCCGTTACATCTGGCGTAAAAGTAACACAGCATTTCAGAAAAAGAACATCATACCAACAGTAAAATATGGTGGTGGTAGTGTGATGGTCTGGGGTTGTTTTGCTGCTTCAGGACCTGGAAGGCTTGCTGTGATAGATGGAACCATGAATTCTACTGTCTACCAAAAAATCCTGAAGGAGAATGTCCGGCCATCTGTTCATCAACTCAAGCTGAAGTGATCTTGGGTGCTGCAGCAGGACAATGACCCAAAACACACCAGCAAATCCACCTCTGAATGGCTGAAGAAAAACAAAATGAAGACTTTGGAGTGGCCTAGTTAAAGTCCTGACCTGAATCCTATTGAGATGTTGTGGCATGACCTTGAAAAGGTGGTTCATGCTAGAAAACCCTCAAATAAAGCTGAATTACAACAATTCTGCAAAGATGAGTGGGCCAAAATTCCTCCAGAGCGCGGTAAAAGACTCGTTGGAAGTTATCGCAAACGCTTGATTGCAGTTATTGCTGCTAAGGGTGGCCCAACCAGTTATTAGGTTCAGGGGGCAATTACTTTTTCACACATGGCCATGTAGGTTTGGATTTTTTGTCTCCCTAAATAATAAAAACCCTCATTTAAAAACTGCATTTTGTGTTTACTTGTGTTATCTTTGACTAATAGTTAAATGTGTTTGATGATCAGAAACATTTTGTGTGACAAACATGCAAAAGAATAAGAAATCAGGAAGGGGGCAAATAGTTTTTCACACCACTGTACATATAAAATGTTAAACACGTATCCTATTTTTACACTTGATTAGTTAAGGAAATCTTTGTTGTTACAAAGTGAAAACAGAAAATATTATATAGACTCATGAAAGGAGATTGTAATTCTACTAGTTTAGAATATGCTTGTTAGAACTATTCTAAAAGAAGCAGTGCAGTTTCTGTCAACAGTTCATAATAAAGAACATGATGAGATTAGAAAGGGCCTAATTGATGAGAGGACCATACAAGAAACTCTTCTTAAGCCTTTTTACCTATAGGTCTTTCAATCTTCATGCACAGCTTTTTTTTACTGGTAGAATGCTTTGGTAAGTTTAAAGCAAAATAATAATTACACTGATCAGTTAAAGCCACCATTTTTTGTTGTTGTGCCATTGGTTTCTTTGTGTGCACCATCAATTGCACAAACCCAGGGGGTGGCCCTTAGTACCCTTTAAATAGGATTAGGCACATACTGCTAAAAAAAAGTATTTTTATAGAGACCTACATTATTCGGGGGTATAGTTTTCCATTAAGGAGGACTGCCCCTGAAATGCAAATAAATAGTGTGACAGCTAGGATTAACTATTTAATACAGACTACAGACGCTCTAATAAAAAATCATATGTTTTGGTCAACCTTCTGTTTATACCCCCTTCCATAAGTTACTGCCCAGCTGTTCTCATTCTTTTACTGCTTGTGACCATTATTTCTCTTTTACACCTACAGGATTTATGGGGATATGACTGACACCAGTGCAGCTGTTGTGTCTTTGGAGACTCACACCTTAAAGATGGGTGACACCCTAGGTGAGTTTCTGACCAGTTCCTTTTATTCCATAACTATTATGTAACATTGCCTCATCATGAAATCTCTGCACAGATGGTGGCACTGTGGAGTTAAGTGAGGACATTGACATTGCTTACCCAATAACCTGCGGGGAAAGCAAGGCAGTACTGCTGTGGAAGAAATTTGTGTGTCCTGGAATCAACGTAAAATGTGTTAAGGTAACTGCCAGAGGATGGACCTTTGCACAAAAACGTACCACCGGCTATATAACTTTTTATGAAGAAACAATTGAAAGCAATATGTTAATAAACTATTGCACACTTGAGGGGTTATAAAAGATTGCCTTTCTAGCCCATAACAAATTGTTTATCATTGTTGCTTACTACATTTGGTATGAATGTACCAGTTCAGCATATCAAAGAAAATAAATTATTGGTTCTTATTGATTACTAGTTCTGAAGTCTTTACCTGTTTGTAGATTACCCCCTTCATTTTTTAAATATCTCAACCTGCAAAACACCAAACAATACCTTATTCCCTTATCTGCATATTCTTATCTTATTCCTTTGTTTTCAGTTTAATGATCAGCTGATCAGTCCAAAACATTTTGTTCATTTGGCTGGAAAATCCACCTTAAAGGACTGGAAAAGAGCCATTCGTCTTGGTGGAACAATGCTGAGGTAGACAAATTGCTTTCTCAGTGGTAGAATCAATATATTTGTTCTGTTAAGACTGTAGCTTGTGCTCAGTGTTTGTGTTCATTTGTAGAAAGATGATGGATACTGGCCAAATTGACTTCTACCAGCATGACAGAGTCTGCACAAACACATGTCGCAGCACTAAGTTCGACCTGCTGATTAACAGTGCTCGTGCCCCTGTTCCAGGACAGGGTACTATAGTGCAGACTCCCAGCACTACAGAAGGTATGGAGAAAATATTGTAACATTGCACGGTGGTTTATTTTTAATATCTTTTGCTCTTTCAGTTTAGGGGCTTTTACTTCAACTTTTACTTCATCTAGGAAAAGTATGTACTCTGTTTTTAGCAGCATACGTTTTCTAAATAGGTCAGTGTTTAATTTGAGTTTTTTTTTTGCAAACTGACTTGAAATACTTTGCTTTGTGTATGGTGGTATTCATTTTGCAGGTATCCACTGAACCTAGACATGTTTGTTATAGATTGCACGATGTGAAGTATGATTCATTACTTCAAAGAAACCCATTTTCACAGTGTTGTAGATCCTTACATTGTCCCTGCCAACGCATATTATTTACCTGGTGATGTCAGGTTTGTGAGCTTTTGTGCAAAATGATGTGACATCAACAGTGTAAGGTTAGGTATATCCAGTCTAACTGGAGGTTTTTCACCACTTATATTGACAGACCCCCACTGCAGTGGTTGTAAAGTCACTTGGACTACATACACAATATTATATATATGTTACAATATTATATAATATATTCTGCACTTGAAGGTGCATTGTGTTTGAACACAGCTGGTCAACTGGATTTGGGGGTGATGAATGTGAAAAGCATTTGTAAGCAGTTGTCAAACCCATTTGGAAGTTGCATGATGCATCCATGATGCAGGTTTGGTATTATTTATGTACTTACAATGTGCCCCACATGCATCCCAAAATAAATAACAGGGTTTATATCCTGTTCTAAACTATAGTTAAGTTAAAGCTAAAATAATGTTATAATAAGAATATATTTTTTGTTTATCCTAACTAGTCATTTCTTTTATGCTTTTAAAGTTAAATATTGTATTATTATTCTTTCAAATCCATTCTATTACACATACATTCTACCAGTTATGTATTCATATGGAATTAAAATGCAAATGTTTAAATGTTTTTACTCCTATTCAGGCAGCCTTTCATCTGTAACTGTATCCGAACAGATGGTGGAAGATACTACAGTCGAGTGGGGCACAGGCCTTACTGCCACCTTACAGATGAACAGAGAAGAGAGGACCAAAAAGGAGGGGGAGGAGATATCTGGTAAATAGAAGGCAAATTAGTTAATTCATTGTAATTTTAAATTGTTCTACTCTGCTTTCTAAACACCTTTAAAATATTATCATGACAAGGTCCTATATGTCCGAAAGACTGGAGATCCATGGGCCCACTGCAGGGCCTGTTCTACAGGGCTCTGATGGTTCCCCAGCTACTGATACCTGATGCACACTTGTAGCCATTAGAGGACTTCATGTTTTATTTAAAGAAGCGTACAGTCCTATTAGTACAACTTAAGAGGATGTAAATTAACTTAGTTTTAAATGGATTATTTTATATAATACTTGTAATCTTTTTCTTTCTCTTTGTCTGAAATACAACCTGACCAACCTCCATTAGGGGCAAGTGGCTTTTACCTCTGCCATTCACAAGCGTGCATGTAGCTAGTGACTTCTGATTACTCTTGGAGAAATAAATGTTAATCAAAATCAACCTTATTATTGATGATGAATAATATATGGACATAATATTATCTGGACTAAAAAGGATTGCTCTTTTTAGGGCTCCTCCACATGGGTGTGGTGTAATGCAAAAAATCCAGTGCCCATGTGCAAGAGCAAGTTATTCCTTTATTTGGGCTCTCTATAGATCCTTTCTGGTCCCTGTGTGTGGTACAGCTGAATGGTGGATATGTCCTTCCCCAGAAAAACAGATGTGAGTAACTTATTGCAGCTGTACCTTCACACAGAGAAAGATAAACTGTGATTCATTGGCAGGTCTATTTAGCTGCTGTTTGGCTTTTATTCTACACTGCTAAGAGCTTGTGGGTTTTCCTGCACAGCCTGGGAAAACAATTAGTAGGAAGTTGTATAACTGTGGGAAACCTTAATTGAAGCAGTCCAAAAAACACCTTATTAAGGTACCTTCTATTTTAGAGGTGCACAATGCAACACAATATCTTGACACTATGAGGCAGATTTATCAGTCTTCACACATCTATATTCATTCAAATGAATGCTGCAAAAAAAAAAAAGGCCTTAAATCGCCTGATTTTTCTGTAAATAATTGCTCTGACCTTTCGCTGAATAGGATTTTAAAGATAAAACATACCAGGTTTTAGGGGGCAAGTATTTTATTTTTGTCAAAACCTAGCAAATTGGTAGCTGCTGAAATACCGAAATGGAGAGCTGCTGAACAAAAAATAACTGAAATACCACAAAAATAAACAAAAACAACAAATGAAGACCAATTGTAAATTGTCTCAGAATATTAGTCTATAATAAAGATTTATATAAAGGAAACTACCACTTTAAACTCTTGTTCTGCACATGCACTTTCAACAGCAAGTATTTTTGAGATGGTAAAGTTACTGCTGGGCATACCAATGAGGCACCTGTACAACACTGCCACCTTTTAGGTTTTGTTGAGACAGGGCTAGTCTGCTCATTGGTGGCTATGTTTGATGGACCATGATTTTTTTTTTAACTTTTACCAATGAGGCACCTGTACAACACTGCCACCTTTAGGTTTTGTTGAGACAGGGCTAGTCTGATTGGTGGCTATGTTTGATGGACCATGATTTTTTTTTTTAACTTTTACTAATCAAGCTTTAACAACCAAATAGCAATCAAAATTCTAAGGGGCTGATTTACTAACCCACGAATCCGACCCGAATTGGAAAAGTTCCGACTTGAAAACGAACATTTTGCGACTTTTTCGTATGTTTTGCGATTTTTTCGGATTCTGTACGAATTTTTCGTTACCAATACGATTTTTGCGTACAAACGCGAGTTTTTCGTATCCATTACGAAAGTTGCGTAAAAAGTTGCGCATTTTTCGTAGCGTTAAAACTTACGCGAAAAGTTGCGCATTTTTCGTAGCGTTAAAACTTAACGTTACGAAAAATGCGCAACTTTTCGCGTAACTTTTAACGCTACGCAAAATGCGCAACTTTTTACGCAACTTTCGTAATGGATAGGAAAACTCGCGTTTTTACGCAAAAATCGTATTGGATCCGAAAAATTCGTAAAGAATCCGAAAAAATCGCAAAACATACGAAAAAATCGCAAAGTACCGATCATTACGAAAAAAACGCAATCGGACTCCATTCGACCCGTTCGTGGGTAAGTAAATCAGCCCCTAAGTCTTATAGTGGTCGAAAAATGTAAATATTTCAGAAACCAAAAGCAATTAATTTTAATTGCACTTTAAAATAATTTTTAATGTAATAAATAAACCAGTTTATGGTGAGCTACTATTGAAAACAAATCTACATTTAAGTCTTCATTTACCTTTTACAAAGAATAAACATACATAAAAACATAACAATATGTGTTTTGCTTTTGCTTGATAGGGTGTGAGTTTGTGGAGACAACAGTCACCATATACCCCCTTGTTTAGGACTTGTTTACCTCCTTGGTGAACATATGTTTTCCTTGGTGTTTTAATCATGGAAAATGTATGGTTTTTGCTTTTTCTTGAGCTGAACTCGGCAAACATGGACAATGAAGCTATGGTTGATTTTGGCAAGGTAGATAATTAGATTACAGTGCACAATTCCCTTGCATATTGGCCTTGTGCTTATTAAAGTGTTAAAGCTGGAGTAAGTTTCAGCATTGTACAGGTCAAAATTAGATCAGAAACCATCTGTTTATCCATGCATCCATCTAGTGGCAGACGTTGGCATAGCACTCAGTGGGAAGATAGGTACCGAAAGTACTTGCGTAATTCTGTGCTTGCTGTTTCTAGAAGCACAAGATGATTTATAATGACCTGAGATGTCTTCCCACACACCATTATTAAAAAAAAAATGGTAAATAACTTATATGCCAGGCACAGATACCTCATTAATGTGTGTGCTGTGACTTGTAGTCTAGCAACAAATGAGTAAATTATGTTTAAACAGTGCAGCAGTGTTTAGTTTCCATTTAAGGTTTCCTTTCTTTAAGTAACTGCTTTATTTAAATAATTATTTTACTCTTCTCTTTTCACAGCTTGTTTATAAGTTTGATTATAAATTATGGTATCATATATTATTATTATTAACATTTATTTATAAAGCGACAACATATTCCAGAGTGCTGTACAATAAGTGGGTTTCTTACATTGGACATACAGAGTAACATATAAAGCAATCAATAATCGATACAAGATACAAGGAGCAAGGGTTGAGACACAAGGTGCGGGAATGGGCTTGACCAGAGTTGGGAGAGGTGTGGCACAGGGTATTGCTTTTAGCAGCACACTGAGGTTATGTTAAACTAGATTAGGGTAAGCTTCTCTAAATAAATGTGTTTTTAGAGATCTTTTGAAGGCAGAGAGATTGGGAGAAAGTCTGACAGTTTGTGGGAGCGAATTCCAGAGAAGGATATATGTTATATACAGCATGTTGCCACAATCAGTCTAACAGTAATTGCATTTGTAATTATACTGATATGCAGGGACTGCTACCATTTTGGGCTGGACACTAAGGGGCTGATTTACTAACCCACGAATCCGAAAAATTCCGATTGGAAAACGAACATTTTGTGGCTTTTTCGTATTTTTTGCGATTTTTTTTCGTCGCCGTTACAACTTTTCTTAAATTGTCGCAACTTTTTCGTAACCATTACGACTTGCGCGAAAAGTCGCGACTTTTTCGTAGCCATTACAATTTGCTCGTATCTTGTTGCGACTTTTTCGTATTGAGCGCTCGTAAACTGCGGGCAAAACTTTCAGACTTAGCATGATTTTGGAAGCCTCCCATAGGACTCAATGGCACTCTGCAGCTCCAACCTGGCCCAAGAAAAGTCACGATACTGAAGCTTGAATGAATCGTAACGCTACGAAAAAGTCGCAACATTTTGCGAAATAGTCGTAATGGCTATGAAAAAGTCGCGACAATTTACTAAAAAATCGCAAAATACCGATCATTACGAAAAAAACGCATTCGGACGCCTTCTGACTGTTCGTGGATTAGTAAATCAGCCCCTAAGGGTTGCCATGAGTATGACTAATTTCATCCTTTACCACAGAAGGAAAATATGCAGCATTGAGTTTACCATTCACAATACAACATTCAAGAAATGGGGGATATCATTAGATAGGGCTGTGGGATTTAGAAATTCATGGTCAGTGGTGATATAGGTGCAGGACCCCCTCTTTATTTCTGTTTTGGTTGCCACAAGCAATAGAGCAGCTTCACTAACCTATATGGCCATACCCCTGATGTGCCCTAACTCAGGTCCGATGTGACAGGACTCCTATGAAAAGGGCAGTCTGTGATGGTGACTTTTATTACCCCAAGGACCAGTTTTTCTTCAGAGCCCATGGGCTTCTAAGTTAGATGTATATTAGTTGAGAGGCAGTGTACACAATATTGCTGGGAACTGCCTTGTGCAGAAAATCACGCCAGCTCATTTCTAAAAATGATTGCATCTATGGTTGTATTTGGTGACATTGGCCAAATACAATGTAGGGGGTTTATCTTTAAAATAGTTTTTATGCAGCTTTGAATTTATGTAAAAGGTGATGATGAAACTTCTTCTGTGTCTCTTTTTAGAGGAGACGTTGTTGTTTTGGAAAGGTATCTCTGATGTGGGGCTGATGGATGAGGTAATAAACAAAATTCATAATGAGATTGAGGAACTTTTGAGTGGTGTCCAGCAGCGAGCAGGACAGATTCCCTTCCAAGTGTCGGGTAAGTGTCCGTTTCTTATTCATAAAATGGCTAATACTTAAATAAAAAAAAAAATATATATATATATATAATATAGTATAATATACAGTTTGATCATTTCCCTGTGGGACCAACTTCTAAATTATATCCTTATAAACGGGGCTTAGTGATGTAATTTCTGTCACATGACTCACTGAAACTTGTATATTATAATAAACCCCCAATTGTAAAATATGAGTATATTAGAAGTCACCTCGAAGTTCCATTACCTGTATAAAAGCACTCTGCCGTCGGCCTCGTGCTTTGGTCATGGAACTCCTTGGTGACTTACAATATCCCTATATTTTACAATAGGTGTACATTATTCACTATACAATTGGTGTTTAGTGATATAATTTGTCACACAACTTACTGGAATGTGTATTATAATAAATTATGTACCCCCTGTTTTATATTATGGAGGTACAGTAGGGGGTACATTATTAAATGTAATAATAGGGGGCAAAAAGCATATGCACAATTCAGGTTGAAAACAATCGGCAACAGGGAGCCTATGGCTGTCCATACATAGGCTGACTTGCCTGATTCTTTTGACATTGTGCAGTCTGGAATAATACTGGAATGCCAAATTATGCCAAGAACAGGAATGCAGTTCAGTTGATTCAATAAGACAAAATCCAATGTTCCTGGGTTTGTTTGCTGACCCTGTTCATACATGTTAAAGGCAACTTCGGTTTCTGAACCAAAATTGTTTAGACACAGGAAACCCTTAATATACCTATCACTATAATCTGTTCCTTCAAAAAGTATGAATAAATACCAGTTTTATATGCTGAAATCCAGCTGCAAAACAGTTCTTCTCTTTCTGCATCATTTGAAACACTGGCAGTGGAGGAGGGACTAAAACATTGATGTTACAAATTGTAACAACTTTTCCACAGATTACATACAGCATGTAGGAACTACATAACCTTCAATGCAGTGCAGTACACTGTGAGGTTACTTTCCTATATGATATTACTTGTTCAGGGAATTGTAGGATTTAGAGGATGCAGGCTGAAGGCAGGCTCAGGACGGTCAACTACTGTTACATTTTATTTGAGTCTCAAAGTAGTCAGCCAGATCAGCAGGAGAACAGGGGTCTAGGCTTAAGTAACTGTTCCAAACCATATTATTACATTGCAGATCATGAAAAAGTATACCGTAAAAGTCATGACAGAATCCCTGAAGCATCCTTAAGCCATACACAATCTGATAACCTGACAACTTGGTTTGGAGGGGTAGAGTCAGTTTGTATATGACCTCCCTTCTGACTCACAGGGACTATTTTTCTACCTCAGCTTACCGCTCCTTCACCTTTTTTCACAGTGAAGTCATGGATTCTGTGAATTT
Organism: Xenopus tropicalis; assembly: GCF_000004195.4. Taxonomy (NCBI): domain Eukaryota; kingdom Metazoa; phylum Chordata; class Amphibia; order Anura; family Pipidae; genus Xenopus; species Xenopus tropicalis. The sequence goes on from NC_030678.2 coordinate 78,422,119, forward strand.
AGGTATTACATATATATATGTAAATTTGGCAGTGCAGCTAATGTTAAGGCACCTTTTTTTATGTTACACAGTGGGCTATTTTTTTCACTTTAAGAATAATTCAGGGAATATTTTGACAGTTCATTATTTAGGTGTTTACACCTTGTGATCGCTTTTCTTCATTCTGTTAATTGGTGCAGTTCACGGTTGCTGGCTCATCTATGCATATTTGGCATCAGAAATGCCTGGTTCATATCTCACTTAAAACTACGTGCAATATATATTGGAGATGCATTGTACTGAATAATGTTGTACTGAATACAAGCGGTGCATATGTAAGATGAAAATTTTTACGCAACACAGGGAACCTACATTCTAGTCTGCTTATTGTTTTTTAGATGCCACTGTGCTCAGTAATGTTGCTCACAGCTTTGGATTATTAGACTCAGTGAAAAAAGTACTCGAACAAAAGAAGAGTCAAACTGAACATAGTGAAGAACAATATCATTATACATTAGCAGGTGAGTCTCTTAACTTCTGTCTTTTGGTACTAAACTATAGGATAACTCAAAGACGTTGATGGTACAGTATCAAGGTTTTGCTGTAATCATGCAGTATTCTTTATAGACTGGCACATACTTTTGTCCTTTATTTTTTGAAACAAAAAAAAGATGTAAAGGTACCCTATTATTGTTTTAATGCCAAAGAAAGTTGTAATCTCTTATGCTACAATTTATTTGTGCCCTATCCTTTTCTGCATGATAAATGTATCCTGTCACCTTCCTTTCTGCTGTACACATGCAGCCTTTAATTTGCTCTGGATACTTTAAGCCTGCTTTTACCTTTTCTTGTGCCCACCTTCCTCCAGCATTCACTCTAAAATAAAACATTACAAAAATTCTAGTGGCATACGTTTTGAGCCAGTAAAAGTATTTATTTACTGTTATCCCTTTCTACGTTTTTGTACATTTTCTCTGCTTTTTCTTTATAGTGCACCATTATTTGCATGTGAGCCTTTTTCTCTGGTTTAAATGATTATAATGTCATCTATGACAGATAACTGTCTCCTGTAGATAATACATGTGGCCTTAATTGTGGTAAGTTTCAACAAAACTCTACATTTAGACCACAGTTTTTGACTTAAGTAAGTTTTCTTACAGAACTGGAGCGACAGCTAGAGGAGCAAAAAAAGCAAGAGGGCAGCAAATCCCCTCTCCTTCAAAATGTTGTTTTAATGCCTATGAGTACGCCAAAACCACCCAAGAGGCCACGTCTCCAGCGCCCAGCTTCTGCTGGTTCTCTGAACAACCCTTCTTCCCAGCCCCACTATACAGTATTGTCCCCCTTAACACTGGCACCAGTTGGCCAGCAGTTCTCCTTGGGTGGCGTACGCTATGCCACTGTGCTGGGAAAATCTGGATCCGGGGATACACTGGCAGTACTCACAACAGATATGCAAGAAACGGGCGAACTAACCGGAGTAATGAGCCCTGTAGAGCTAGTAGCTATGGATACAGGACTTGGTCATGATGGGGTGGGTGAAGAAGGCCAAACAATCATACAGATAGATCCAGCCCCTGACCCAGAAGGAGGATCCAAAGTGATGGAACTGGGAGATGGAAAAGTCCTAGGTGTTAATCCAGATGGAATACACAATGTGGAGATCGTGGTCCTGGAGGATGACTAGAGCTGAGGCAGGTGAATGATCCAACCTAGAAAGAAGCATAATTTGTTCACCCTTTGTGCTTAACCCTAATGAGAAGCAAAGTGAAATAATAAAATGTGGAAGTATCTGGTAAGCTAATCATACCTCTACACTTGAGAATTATTTTTTTGAACTGAAGGAAGAAGAAATGACAAGCCTATCAACTTTACCACATTTTCTGTATATAAAGTGTGTAAAAACAAAAAATGAATGTAGAAAGTTGTTGAATTTTTTTTTTGTATTAATATAAATTTCAGTGATACATATTTAATCGTACTCTTTCTGGGTGTCTTTATTCAGCATTGTTCCCAAATATTGAAAATAAATCAGTATAATGCCAAGTGAATTCAGTTTAGCAGTTACATGTATAAGTGTCAGAATACTTTGCCATTCTCTAAAGCCAGGAACTAAACAAATGAACCACAAAGTCTTGTGAGCAAATGTGTTTGGTTTCTGGAAAGCACTGAATATAGAGAGTCCTCCCCATTTCTTACTTTTCTCATTCCGTTGATGAGAAATACAACCATATGATAAGGGTTGTAAGTATAGATATGAACAAAGGTATGCTATTGTAAATGTATGTATGTTTTTATATACACACAATACAGAGCATTATTATGGTACATACATGAAATACATGCTTTTGTTACATACAGTGTTGAATACCACTCCACTATTCCTCTATAGCTTGTCTTCATCTACTGAAATTAATCAGTTTAAACCTGTACAACAGGGAAACTAATATTCTTTTATAATTGTTTCTAGTCAGAGTATTTTATTTGTAATTTGATGTGTGGAAGACGAAGAAAAAATGTTTTTTTATGTTTTTAATTTTACTACTGACCTTAAAGGAATACTGTCATGGGAAACCCCCCCCCCCCTTTTTTTTTTTTTTTTTTTTTAAACGCATCAGTTAATGGAGCTTCTCCAGCAGAATCCTGCATTGATATCCATTTTTCAAAAACACTTTTTTTTTCATATTTTGAAATTTCACATGGGGTTAGCCACACAGCCATGTGACCTGTGCTTTGATAAACTTAGTCACACTTTACTGATGAGCTGCAAGTTGGAGTGATATCACCCTCCTAGCAGCCGAACAGCAGAACAATGGGAAGGTAGCAAGATAGTAGCTCCCAGTAGAAAGCCAAGTCCGGCTTGGGACTCCTCCAGTTACATGGGAGTAGGAAAAACAATAGGTTAACTGAAAGCAGTTCTAATATGTAGCACTGGCTCCTTCTGAAAGCTCAGACTCAGGCACAATGCACTGAGAGAAAATGTGTAGAGCACTTGGGAATATCTTTTCATTAAAAAAGTCATTTTTATTACAAAGTAGTTCCATTAAAAACAATGCACTGAGATGGCTGCCTGCAAACCAATATTACAACTAAAAAAATCTATATTTGTTGGTTCTAGAATAAAATTTTAAATGGTAGAGTGAATTATTTGTTATGTAAGCAGTGTAATTTAGAAATAAAAGTACCCCATAAAAGTCATGACAGTATCCCTTTAAACATGCAGTCATCCAATGACCCCCATCCCCACTGCAATTTAGAATTTCATGCTTCCATACACATGAGGTATAACAATAACTGTGATATTAGGTTGGGGACAGTTAAAGGATTGCAAACACCCATTTATTAATATGAGTTTACATTCAGTTCATTTATTTTTATCCTGTACATGTAAATATATTTTCTTTTTTGTAGAAGTTGTTTATCTCTGTGCATTAACTGGCTCATCTTTTACCTATTGTCTTAACAAGCTATCATGTACAGTGAAACTTTAGATAATACTTATTCATGAACTGCCTCAAAAAGCTGTACCCCATAAACTAGAGGTATTGTCAAATAAAATATTATTTATAGAAATTGTGTCAAATGTTCAAAAGTACATTTAAAAAAAAACAAAAAAAAAAAACATTATATGTAGATACTTTTGATTGGTATGCAGCTGCACTACTCTGCTCTTTTAGTTTGGGGTTAGCTATAGGGACAGTTTTTAAAGTTAGAAACTATGCTTGGCCAAAGTGAGATCTTTGCTGAAATGAGAATAGAAGTTCACTGACTTGCACAAAGCCTTGACCTTAGCCCAAATCCCAATGAACAACAATGTGCAATGAACTGTAATTCAGACTTGGTGAGAAATGAGGCCTGTACCCCCATCTGTGCCCAAACCTTACTAATACTTTTGTGGCTAAATGAAAGCAACAAAAACTCAAAATCTTTTTCCAAAAGAGCAGAGAATGTTTCAGCAGTAAAAGAAGCACCAATTTCTTGTTAATACTCTTATTCCAAATGAGACCTTGGACATGCAGTTGTACAGATACTTATGTACCTTAAAAGAATTCTGTCATGTTTTTTTATGGTGTATTTTTTATTTCTAAATTAGTCTGTTTACATAGCAAATAATTCACTCTACCATTTCAAATTTTATTTTTGAACCAACAAATGTATTTTTTAGTTGTAACATTGGTGTGTAGGCAGCCATCTCAGTGCATTGTGCCTGAGTCTGATCTTTCAGAAGGGCCAGCCCTACACTTTATAACTGCTTTCAGGTAACCTATTGTTTCTCCTACTCCCATGTAACTGGAGGAGTCCCAAGTCAGACTTGGATTTCTTACTAATTGAGTGCTATTCTGATATCTACTGGGAGCTGCTATCTTGCTCCCTTCCCATTGTTCTGCTGATCGGCTGCTGGGAGGGGGTGATATCACTCCAACTTGCAGGACAGCAAGTGGCACAGGCCACATGGTTGTGGCACCCTGGGAAATGAAGAATATGGCTAGCCCCATGTGAAATTTCAAAATTAAAAAACAGATTTCAATGCAGGATTCTGCTGGAGAAACTCTATTAACTGAAAAAAACATGGTTTCTCTTGATATTATTCCTTTAACTAATGATAACCTCGAGCATTGCATATACTATCATAGATGTATTAACATAGTAATTGCATTAGGAAAATTTCTAGCCTACTACAAATAAATAACGCACCAAGTCAAGGACCTCCCATGTAATCATCTTAGAGACTGTCTATGCCATGTGGTACTCCATAATTAGTGGCCAGTCTGGGACATTTTTCAGGAAGAAGTTTGTGTGTGTTTTTGTATAGAAATTGACAGCTGCTTAAGATGGCTAGTATCTCCGAGGGAATATTTTGATGTCATGTTAGAGAGAACCACAGAATAGTATGGAAAATAGAAGAGGTGTGAGTAATAGGGTGGAGATGATGGAGGGTTAGCATATGACAGGTAAGCTTAATTCTGCATTTTTCAACATATATTTATGGTTTTAAGCATGGTGAGCGTTGTAGTAATCATGAAGTGCAAGGTTAAACAATGCCAGCATGCATTTTGCATAATAGCTTTTTCAAGGGAAGTGGGAGGGATTTTCTATGCCTCCTATTTTATACCATCAAAGAGTTGAAACTGGCCAATTATGTTGAAAATATGGCCTGCCACTACCCAATCACATATAGGAGGAGAAGAGCTATAGATCCACTTATTTCTGCCATCTATTACATTCCCTAATTTTGGCGCGTTATGTACATATTTATTTTGCCATTGTGTGTCGCTTTGCTCCTGATGCTCAATACATCACAGAAAGTTTAACTTATACTGTACTGTGATTGCATTTGTTTCTGGTCATAAAAAAACATAAAAAAGGAAATCCTAAAATGTACTTCTACACAGATCTTAAAGGGGACATGGCTCAACCCCCCCTCATCGTGTAGGCAATTATAAGTAATATATGGTTCTGGTTTTAATCTGGGCTAAAAATCATTATTATCTTTAAAAATGGCTCATTTATTGGGCTTCCACATACAGTTAGGTCCATAAATATTTGGACAGACTTTTTTCTAATTTTTGTTCTGTACTTAACCACAGTGAAATTTTAATGAAACAACTAAGATGCATTCGAAGTGCTAACTTTCAGCTTTAATTCAGTGGGGTGAACAAAACAATTGCATAAAACTGTGAGGCCACTAAAGCATTTTATTTTAACACAGTCAGGCTCAAAAGTAATTGGACAATCTACAGTTTGGTACATACATCCTGAGAAAGAAAGCAAGCACTGGTGAACTCAGCAACACAAAAAGACCTGGACGTCCACTGAAAACAACAGTGGTGGATGATCGTAGAATCATTTCCATGGTGAAGAGAAACCCCTTCGCAACAGCCAACCAAGTGAACAACACTCTCCAGGGGGTAGGTGTATTGATATCAAAGTCTGCCATAAAGAGAAGACTGCATGAAAGTAAATACAGAGGGTGCACTGCAAGGGGCAAGCCTCTCATATACCTCAAGAATAGAAAGGTTTGATTGGACTTTGCTAAAGGACATCTAAAAAAGCCAACACAGTTCTGGGACAACATTCTTTGGACAGATGAAACCAAGATCAACCTATACCAGAATGATGGCAAGAAAAAAGTATGGAGAAGGCGTGGAACAGCTCATTATCCAAAGCATACCACATCATCTGTAAAACACGGTGGAGGCAGTGATGACTTAGGCTGCCAGTGGCACTGGGCATTGGGACACTAGTGTTTATTGATGATGTGACACAGGACAGAAGCAGCCGAATGAATTCTGAGGTAACATAGTAACATAGTAAGTTGGGTTGAAAAAAGACATACGTCCATCACGTTCAACCATAATGCCTATATATAACCTGCCTAACTGCTAGTTGATCCAGAGGAAGGCAAAAAACCCCATCTGAAACCTCTCTAATTTTTGCCGCAGAGGGGAAAAAATTCCTTCCTGACTCCAAGATGGCAATCGGACCAGTCCCTGAATCAACTTGTACTAAGCTACTCCCATAACCCTGTATTCCCTCACTTGCTAAGAATCCATCCAGCCCCTTCTTAAAGCTATATAATGTATCTGCCAGTACAACTGATTCGGGGAGGGAATTCCACAACTTCACAGCTCTCACAGTAAAAAATCCTTTCCGAATATTTAAACGGAACCTCCCTTCTTCTAAACGGAGTGGGTGCCCTCGTGTCCGTTGGAAGGACCTATTGGTAAATAAAGCATTAGAGAGGTTCTTATATGATCCCCTTATATATTTATACATAGTTATCATGTCACCCCTTAAGCGCCTCTTCTCCAGCGTAAACAGACCCAACTTGGGTCTTTCTTCATAACTGAGACTTTCCATACCCTTTACCAGCTTAGTTGCCCTTCTCTGGACCCTCTCTAACTCAATAATGTCCCGTTTGAGCACTGGAGACCAAAACTGAACAGCATATTCTAGATGGGGCCTTACCAGCGCTCTGTAAAGGGGAAGAATAACCCCCTCCTCCCGTGAATCTATACCCCTTTTAATACAGCTCAAAACCTTGTTTGCCCTTGCAGCTGCTGCCTGGCATTGCTTGCTACAGCCAAGTTTATTATCTACAAGGACTCCAAGGTCCTTCTCCATTATGGATTTGCCTAGTGCAGTCCCATTAAGTGTATACGGGGCTTGCATATTTTTACATCCCAGGTGCATGACCTTATATTTATCCACATTAAATCTCATCTGCCACTTAGCTGCCCAGATTGCCAGTTGGTCAAGATCCTGCTGCAGGGATGTCACATCCTGGATAGAATTGACTGGTCTGCAGAGTTTTGTATCATCTGCAAACACTGATACATTACTCATAATACCCTCCCCTAAGTCATTTATGAACAAATTGAACAAAAGTGGACCCAGTACAGAACCCTGAGGGACCCCACTGAGGACCTTACTCCAAGTAGAGAATGTGCCATTAACAACCACCCTCTGTACCCGATCCTGTAGCCAGTTTTCTATCCATGTGCAAACGGCTTCACTAAGACCAATAGACCTTAGCTTAGAAAGCAGTCATTTGTGGGGAACGGTATCAAATGCTTTGGCAAAATCCAAATAGATGATATCTACTGCATCCCCACTGTCCAGCTTCTTACTCCCCTCATCATAAAAAGCAATTAAATTGGTCTGACATGACCTGTCCTTCATAAAGCCATGCTGATTACTGCTCATAATGCCATTCTCCAGTACATAATTTTGTATGTGATCCCTTAACAAGCCTTCAAATAACTTGCCCACCACGGATGTCAAACTTATAGGCCTATAATTGCCAGGCTGAGATGTTACTCCCTTTTTAAATATGGGAATGACATTCGCCTTCTTCCAATCCCTAGGTACCATACCTGATGAAAGAAAGTCTGAAAATATCAGAAACAAGGGCCACTGTAATTCTGCCCCTAGCTCTCTCAGTACCCGAGGGTGTATTCCATCTGGCCCCGGTGCCTTGTTTACATTTATCTTGTGTAACCCTTTAAGCACCATATCCTGTGTCAACCACTGTGTAGGTGTTCAGAGACATACTGTCTTCTCAAATCCAGCTAAATGCAGTTAAATTGATTGGGCGGCGTTTCATGATACAGATGGACAATGACCCAAAACACACAGCCAAAGCAACCCAGGAGTTTATTAAAGCAAAGAAGTGGAAAATTCTTGAATGGCCAAATTAGTCACCTGATCTTAACCCAACTGAGCATGCATTTCACTTGTTGAAGACTAAACTTCGGACAGAAAGGCCCACAAACAAACAGCAACTGAAAGTTGCTGCAGTAAAGGCCTGGCAGAGCATTAAAGGAGAAGGAAAGGCTAATAAAGAGTTAATCTCAAGCTGCAGGCATACCTTCAGTTCTCTCAATAGTGCCCTTAAGTCTCCCTATATTTCTCCCATTCAGATGATCAGAAGCCTCCTAGGAAAAAAAACCCTGAGCTCTGTAAAGAAAGTTCCCATAATGCCTTGCTCCTGCACCAAGACCAGTTTGTAAGACTATGAGGAAGCTTCTAGCTGATTTGCTCAGATACACATTCCATACACATTGCTAAGTGTAAGTTCTTAGCATTCTTGAGGGAGAGGGGAGAGAGTTGTGTGTCTCTGGCAGAGGAAAACAGAGACAACAAATCTTTTGACAGAGGACTCAGTGCAGTGTTTCTGTGAGTGCTTATGGTTGTATTTACATAGACCTTTCTGATAAAGCTTACTTAGTTTTTACCTTTCTTTCTCCTTTAAAAAGGAGGAAACCCAGCATCTGGTGATCTCCATGAGTTCAAGACTTCAGGCTGTCATTGCGAGCAAAAGGTTTTCAACCAAATATTAGAAATGAACATTTTATTTCCGGTTATTTAATTTGTCCAATTACTTTTGAGCCCCTGAAATGAAGGGATTGTGTTTAAAAAAAGGCTTTAGTGGCCTCACATTTTAATGCAATTGTTTTGTTCACCCCACTGAATTAAAGCTGAAATTCTGCACTTCAACTGCATCTGAGTTGTTTCATTTAAAATTCATTGTGGTAATGTACAGAACCAAAATTAGAAAAAGTCTCTGTCCAAATATTTATGGACCTAACTGTAGATTCTTTCTGGTCCTTATCTGTTTTTCAAGTGAGTGGTGGGTGTGTTCTAACAGTCCTTTGTCAAAAGCACAGTAGTAAATATGCCAAATAAATAAGTATAGTATAAATATGGTGTAGATTATATTACCAGTGTTGCCAATGTAGGTTAACAAACTCCTCACTCATGGCATGCATTGCACCACATTTTGGAGTTTAATCAGTATGACTGTTATTTTCATCTTTATTTCCACCACTGATTATTCAACGTGAAGTGTGCACATAGAGCATTCCTAAAAATGCTTACCCCAGTCTATTAAGCTATAGAAACAATCCATCTTTTCTCCTTTGCTATTCTAGTAGCGTTAGAATAATATGCTAAAACATCTAAGGATTTTGTTAGTTTGTTACTGAAGACTGCAAAATGTTCTAATTAACAACACCATGATCATTAATAGGAATCTGTATGCCCAGGTGCAAGATTTGTACTTGCCTCAATCATTCAACACCCTGGAAAATAAAATACCTGCTCTCTACCCACTCCCAGTCTACTATAATGCAAGGATTCTATGTTGAGGAATAGGTGCTTGAGGTCACCTTAAAATAGACACCATTACAATATTATGACCTTCACTGTAAAGCAAACCTGTGCTACCTACTGTGTTCCAAATGTAGCATCTCAATAGGATTCTTAATTTCCTTACATTTTTTGGTGTAGAACAAGCAAGTAGTGACTGGCAGGACTAAAATGCACAGAATTGTGGCTCAGATTTCTCCCTTCAAAGGGCCTGTTGCATTTGAGCTTTTAAAGGAGAAGGAAAGGCTAAGTCACTTGGGGGTGCCAAAATATTAGGAACCCCAAGTGACTTTAATCGCTTACCCTGTACCCCGGGCTGGTGCCCCTGTTAGGAGATAACCGCACCAGCCCGGGGTAGCTGTAGCGAGCGTTTCTCTTCCTGCTTCTGTCTTTGCGCGCTTGCACATGCGCAGTAGAGTGATAAGATGAATTTTAACAATAAAGTTGGCTTTTCACTTTACTGCGCATGCGCCGGCCCAGGGATTTTGACGACAGAAGGAAGAGAAAACACTCACTACAGGTACCCTGGGCTGGTGCAGTTTTCCATTAACAGGAGCACCAGCCTGGGGTAAAAGGAAAGTGATTAAAGTCACTTGGGGGTGCCTAACACCCTTAAGTGATTTAGCCTTTCCTTCTCCTTTAAGTCATGTAATCGGAGGTCAGAGGCTGTTGCTGTTTTTGCTTTTCCTGTTTTGCCCTTAAATTAAAGCAAAAAAGAAAATACAATGGAAACTGTCTACCAACTTTTCAGGTAGGTCATAAACAAGCTGTAAAACCCTGCTTCATACAAATAAACCATTTTCATAAAAATATCCTTTTTTTTTAGTACAGGTATAGGAGCCGTTATCCAGAATCCTTGGGACCAAGGGTATTCGGGATATGGCGCCTTTCCATAATTTGGATCTCCATACCTTAAGTCTACTAAAAATCAATAAAACATTAAACCCAATAGAATTGTTTTGCGTCCAATAAGAATTAATTATAGCTTAGTTGGGATCAAATACAAGGTACTGTTTTATTATTACAGAGAAAAAGGAAATCCGTTTTAAAAATCTCAATTGTTTAATTAAAATTAAGCCTATGGGAGAAAAGCTTTCCGTAATTCGGAGCTTTCTGGATAACGGGTTTCCGGATAAGGGATCCTATACCTGTAGTATTTGCTATTGGGTAATCCTAGATAGAAATTGCCATTTTAAGAATTAAGGGCTGCCGCTGGGATCATAGGATTCACAGTGCACACAAACAAGCCAAGGCACACATACATGCTAGGCCACATCAGCCAATTAATGGGCAGAGTTCTGTCTTTTGCTTCCACGCTGCTTCCTGTTACAGTTAGAGCTGCATTATTTCCTGTCAGGTGATCTCTGAGGGAGCACACAGCCCATCACTAAATGCTGGATCAACAAAAGGATGTAAAAGGGCAATATTTACTCATATATATATATTCCAGTTTGGCAGGATTCTTTAATAAGTCACTTAACATAATATAAATCTGTTGGTTAAGTATTCATTCTGGGGGTATAGTTTTCCTTTAAGGGGACAAGTCAGGACTAGACTAGACTGTCTCATTCACAATATGCCATTACACAGACTGCTCTAGGGCAGCCAGGTCAAGTAATCTCTAGGTCTTAGACTGAAAAAAATTCCTGTCCCAAACTGTCCAAATGAAACAATTATCTCTGTAGGAGGCAATTCCCAAGAACAGAAGAACGTAGGAAATAGCTAGAGGCCCCTCTGCATCAAGCAGAATAATGGCAATAATTTTCAAGAAAGCATCCTAAACTTATTTAAAATAATTTTTGGAATGATAAACAATATTTACAGGGGCACCAATATATTTGTTTCTTCATCAATCCTTTTTTAAAGGAATACTGTCATGGGAAAACATTTTTTTTCAAAGCACAGTTAATAGAGCTTCTTGAGCAGAATGCTGCATTGAAATCCATTTTCAAAAACTCATTGTTTTTATATTTAATTTAGAAATTTTACATGGGGCTAGCTATATTCTTTATTTCCCAAAGTGCTTTGATAAACTTCAGTCACACTTTACTGCTGAGCTGCATTTGGAGTTATATCACCCCCCTCCCTTTCCCCCTCAGCAGCCAATCCGCAGAACAATGGGAAGGTGGCAAGCTCCAAGTAGATATCAGATTAGCACTCAATAGTCTGACTTGGGACTCCTCCAGTTACATGGGAGTAGGAGAAACAATAGGCTACCCGATAGCAGTTCTAATGTGTAGCGCTGGCTCCTTCTGAATGCTCAGTCTTGGGCACAATGCACTGAGATGGCTGCCTACACACCAATGTTACAAATAAAAAAAAATACATTTGTTGGTTGAAGAATAACATTTTAAATGGTAAAGTGAATTATTTACTAAGTAAACAGCATAATTTAGAAATAAAAAGTATACCATAAAAATCATGACAGAATCCCTTTAACAAATAAGATCCAAACAAAAGGGAAAAGCGGAAGTAACATGATTCAGTAGAGGAGAATATTCATGCAGTGTCAGTTTCTTGTTCAGACCTGGCAGAAAGAGGCAGGAATGTAGAAGACAAGAAGAAACATGAAACTGAGCCTTGTTACTGGATATAGCGTAAAAGGAGTAAAGACAGAATGAACACTTTAGTCTTCAGCAAGCATCTGTGATTTACATTGTCTGCAGATCCCATTTCTTGTCTGAGCATGGCATGTGCTTGGGATTTTCAGTTCCGTGTACTTCTGTTGGGAGACTCAGGAGTGGGTAAGACTTCTCTACTCCATCGTTACACGGATGGCCAATTTACAGACACAACAACAGAGACAGTAGGAGTTGATTTCTGCTGCCGGGAAGAGGAGCCAGAGCCTGGTGTAAAAGTCAGACTGCAGTTCTGGGACACGGCAGGGCAAGAGCGATATAGGTAATATGGGTGCATGAGACTGGTATAAATGTGTATATTGTGTACATGTGTATATTATATATGTATAGTACATTAGATAACAAACATTGTTCTCTGATCAACATCTGGGGAAGTCAGAATTCCACGTATGAAAGTTGTCCAGCTGATATAGTGAAAAGCATATACATTATCATATATGGGCCCCTAGTCCCTGGGCAAGTCTTTTTAGCAAACCTCTCAACTTTACTATGTCTATTTTAGGGAGTTAAATGTTTATCCCGGGCATCTGTGCAACCTATGGACAATGGAGCATACCTCAAAATTGTCCAGTTTTCAACTGGACAGTACAGAATCACAGACACAGTACAGACACATAGTTCCTTCTTTCTATTAACTATACAGCTCATTTATGGGTGCTCTCAAATGGACACAATGTTGTGCTCGTATTGATGCTTGCCAATAACACTCCTTGCACGTAATTTGCCTCTTCAAGTAAATTATGTGCATTTCAAACTGATACCTGTAGAAGACAAAGTGTATTTTCTGGGCAGACATATAGTTAATATAAGGGTATATGAGTGAGCCAGTTGCCATGAGCTGGAAGGTAATGCTTAAAGGACATGTCAACCCAAAAAATATTTTTTTGCTAAATAAAATAAAACATAATTCTAAGCAACTTTCCATTTTATTATTGAAAGCAGCATTTGCTAAACTCCTGGTTATGAATTTGAAAACAATGTTGCAAAGGTCTGTCTCCTCCAGCAAGTCAGGTCTGTCAGTCTGATGCCTTGTGTTCCGTTCATGAAGTCTTCTGTGCAAAGACACACCTGCCTCCTGAAGAGTGTTTCTTATCTGTTTGACAGGTGTATAAGGATTTTTCTTTACCATAGTGAGCATTCTTCTGTCACCAGCAGTGGAGGTCTTCCTTGGCCTGCACATCTGAATGGTTTGATTTAAAATTTTACACTGAGGAGCAGAGGGATAAATTAAAGAAAAATGTGTCTTTGTTCCAAACACTTCAGAGGGCACTGTACATTTAATTCTGGTACCAACTTTTAAATTGTGTAAATACAACTTGTGATCCCCCAGCCATTACTGACCACCTCAACCAAACCTTCACACCCATTTTTACTATGCCCACTACTTCATTTAACTTATTTTCCACACAATTACCCATTGCACCCACCCCTATGCCTAGTTTAAAATCTCCACTAACCCTCAACCATTCTCTCCCCAAAGCAGCTGCACTATCATCATTAAGGGGCAGTCCATTCCTGGCAAAGAGTCTGTAGCCGAATAAAAAATAAACTGGCCCAGTTCTCCAGAAACCCAAAGCACTCCTCCCTATACCAAACTCTCTGCCACAAATTAATCTCCCTAAGTTGCTGCGGTCTTGAACAAACTATAGACAGGAAGCAATGTTCTTTTTGGATAGTATTGGCTTTCTCTTTGCAACACTGCCATGCACACCATTATGATTCAGTGCTCTCCTGATGGTGGGCTCTTGAACATTCAACATTTGAGAGTTTTTTTAATTTTTTTTTTTAGATATTAGCCTGACATCTTCAGGAGTATTACATGCTTAGCTCTTAGTGTGATTTTATTTCGCTGAACACACCTGGGATAGCAATGGCGTTGTATCAGATACTAAAGCCTAATATAGTAACTGGATTATTTTTTTAAATGAACAAGCTTTTTGTTTAATTGAGTTCTCATTATGTAGGATTTACACAATCATGGTTTAGGTCATATTTATGCAGATATACTGAAAATTCAAAAGGGTTCACAATCTTGCATCCACCTCTGTACATCACAGAACAGTGAACATGTTATTAGGACCACTTTGTGCATATCCTTACAGAAGTCCAGATCATCCACTTTAATAATGTACTTGTGCTGCAGTGAGTAAATCCTGAAATCATTCATTACTGCTCATCCTTCTCCTTAATTCCCTACCATGTTCCATCTGACGATTTTTTTTTTTTTACATTTTTATTGAACCGTTTTTTTTTTTTTTGCATTTCACAACATTCGACCACTGAATGTTATTATCAGTTATGGTAGACATCTATACATAGATACATGATTATAATGGTACCCGGTGGTCTAGTGGGGCGGCGGGGACACCCGCTGTCTTCCTTAGGAGCGCGCACGTGAACTGCACGGGCCTTTGACGCGCGCATGTGCACTCGCGTTCGAGTGCTCGCCGCGTGCGACGTCACTTTGGCGCCAAATTCAAATATTTAAAGTGCTTCCTGGTCTTTTTCCTTTGCCCAATGTTGGTTCTTCCTCCTGTGAGTTCCTGGGTGTGATTTCTTGTTGTTCCTTGCGTGTTTGACCTTAGCCTGTACCTGACCTCTCTTGTTTACTGCCTGTATTGACCTTGCCTGTTCCTGAACATTCTCGCCTGCTGCCTGGACCGACCTTTGCCTGACTGACTATTCTCTTGGATCCTGACTCTGTGCTGCGTTGCCCGATCGTTGCTGACCCCGGCCTGTCCTGACTATTCTGAAGTGTTCCCCGCCTTCCTGCCACACGATTGGTTCCCTTGCTTGCTGAGAACTCTCTCTTAGGATTTTTTATCTATAACAGATATGGGACCTGTTATCCAGAATGCTCTGGACCTGGTGTTTTCTGGATAAGGGGTCCTTCTATAATTTGGATAACCATACATCAGGGGCAGGCCAAGCCGACCGGGCGCCCTAGGCAACCGGGTCGGCCACCTCGCCCCTGCACCTTCCGCCCCCCCTCGCGTTTCAGCTACGCGATAGTTCATTGCCCCCACCGCGTATTGACAAGCGGCGGGGGCAATGAAAAAGGAGCTAGGGGTAGGCAGGAGAGGTTCCTGCCTGGCGCCCCCCCAGTGTTTGCGCCCTAGGCAGCTGCCTCTTCTGCCTACCCCTAGTTCCGGCCCTGCCATACGTTGTCTACTAAAAAAAATTAAACCTTTAATTAGACCAAATAGGATTATTTTGCTTCCAATAAGGATGAATCATTATCTTAGTTAGAATGTATAAGGTATTGTTATATTACTACAGAGAAAAAAGGAAATCTGTTTTCTCGTAATTCAGAGCTTATTGGATAATGGGTTACTGTATAAAGGGTCCCATACCTGTATATGATTTTGAACAAAATTATTGTACATTCTAGAAAGTGCAGACGGTGATAACAACAATTCTTTTTTTAATGTTACTGGTTCTGTGTAAAACTGTGGAGGCTGCTTTCTATAATGTTATAATAATAATTCCCTATAATGAGCTTCCATCAGAATTGATTCAAACAAAATGAATAGAACAAAGATGATGTAGCTTGGAATGCATGCCTATTTCCCCCTTACACACATTCAAATATATCTTACAGTGAAAAATCTATCATAGTGCATTTTAAAATGCCACTGGATAGGGATTAGAAAAAATAAAGATCTTATCTGCTTGTAACTAAAGCTATTCTCCACTTAAGACAGAGAAGATGAAGAACAGACTTTGTGCTTCCAGTTACAAAGCCAAAATAGATTCCAATAACCTGTCCTGCAACTTTTCTCAGGAAGCACATGGCCACAAGCCACATAAATATACACTTTACTTACAGCTTCTGAAAGAGATCCAGTACGTGGGTGTTGAAATCTAATTCTTTAGACAACAATAGCTGCAAAGGCATAATAATAGCCACTCAAGTATATCAGTATATCAGAGCCAGCACTACCACAAAGGAGATGACAAATTCTGTTGCTTCCAGAGGGCAATGACACACAGTGCTATGTCACCAGTGTTTCGCCACAGCTACAAAACACCAGAAATTACCCTGCCGTAGACAATACCAAGAATTGTCTCTGCTAAAACACTCAAATTGCGTAACTATTTAAAATGTGTCTGTGTACACAGACATTAATGAAACTTAAAGTGGATCTATCACAAGCCACAGGGGCGCTTCTGCCATTAGGCGAGTTGAGAAACTCGCCTCAGGCAGCAGAAGCGCCCCAGTTACCAGGGGCGGCAAAAAGCCGCTCCTGGTAACTTTAAGAGCCGAATTTCCGGTTTTTAAACCGGAAATTCGGCTCTTCTAGTGCAGAGAGCGCAATTGCACTAGCGATCTCACCGCCCTCGGACCTGCTCCTGCGCTCAGAAGGTAAGCGCTGGGGAGCGGGGGCGGCATCCAGGAGCCGCCTCAGGCGGCGATATGTCCAGAATCGCCCCTGACAAGCCATTGTGGCAAACAGAGTCTTGGGTGAAGGAGACCAGACAATCACTACACTGTTTAGGGCAGAGAAACATGGGGCGATTAGTGGCTGCATGTGTCTTTGACCTTAGGGCTCTGGCACACGGGGAGATTAGTCGCCCGCAACAAATCTCCCTTGTCACGGACGACTAATCTCCCCGAACTACCATCCCACCGGTGAACATGTAAGTCGCCGGTGGGATGGTACGCGCTGCGCAGGCGATTTTCGGCAAATCGCCGAAGTTGCATCACGAGGCATTTTCGGCGATTTGCAGAAATTGCGCCGCCGCGTGTGCCATCCCACCAGCAACTTACATGTTCGCCAGTGGGATGGCAACTGACGGCTCTCTGATGGCAACTCGGGGAGATTAGTCGCCCGCGAACAGGGAGATTTGTCGCGGGCGACTCATCTCCCCGTGTGCCAGAGCCCTTAAAGGAACGGTAACACAAAATTTTCACTTTAAAAGATATCAATTCTAAATACTTTTATTAAGCTATGTAATATGCAATATTGTAAATAGTTTAATAAATTGGACCAAGCTTAAAAGGCGATACGGTGATGGGGTAGACTTCCGGTTTAATCTGGAAGTTGATTTAGTGCATTCTTCAGAGTCCTTTTTAAAGTGATTTATAGGCTTCTAGTGATTTGGCACAGGGTAAGGAGAGGGATAGGAGATGGACCGTTTCACCTCTTTTGCTGGGTCTGCGTGTCTGTTACAAGGAGCGCTGCCTGAGCCTGCACGGGGAAAGGGAGGGGGTGGAGGGGGAGCAGAATGGAAGCAGGCTGCCAGACTTAGGAGAGATGTGCTGCCTGAGCTCAATAAATCAATGGTAAAGTAATTTTTTTTAAAAAACCACATATACTATTGCAATCTTTCTATGCTATATTTGCTAATAAAAGTATGTAGAAAGGATATATTGAATGTAAAAAATTTGTGTTACATTTCCTTTAAGCAGTTTAATACTGCTTTCAACAACAAATAGATTTACAAATGACTTTAAAAACAATGAAAATGTTAAACTAAAGAGTAATAGGAAATTGCTTAAAATTACCTTCTTTCATTATGCAAATTTTTATTTTGGGGTTTACCTTCTCCCATGCCAGCAAACATATGAATTAAACTATTGTACAAAAAGTACTATTATGCTGTACATTATGGGTGCTAAAGATGTAGTGTCTTCTTTTAATGAAGTTACTGCATGGGATCTACCACCACATCATGTGTTACATGACAATTTTTTTTTAAAATGTAAGTTAACTCCCCTACCCGCTTATGTAGTCTGGTAGCAAAGACAGGAATCCTACACTCTAAGTATTAAAACTTAATATATGAATTCATTCACTTCTCAGCAACAGCTTTAGCCACTACTAGGCATTCACCTTGATTCCTTTTCTGTCTGTAACAAAGCAACAAATAGTTGCATTACTTTCTGATAGTGCTCCATAAAAGCAATTGATAAAATTTGGTATTTGTGGTGTACTATTATAAAAGAATATGTGTTTTGGAGATGATCTGCCCCGTTATCTTCTGAGATGCCTCTTTATTGCTGAAGAAACAAAGGCTAATGGTCAGGAGGCGTAATGGGAAAAGAAGATGATGGGCACTTTAGCATTTGAAAGTACAATTGCTTATTTCTTTCTGCATTTCAGCTTTTGTCATTTTTCAGAGAAAGGAGAGGGCCTCAAAATATTAATATTTTTGAAATTGTCATTAATTGGAATACAATGCTTGCATTTTTTTTATTGACTGTTAAGATGGACTGTGTTGTATGGATTTCTCTCTTCCTGTATGCCAAGTAGCTTTCAGTTCATTCTTTTTCTTTGTGTCTTCAGAGCTGTGACACGTTCCTACTACAGAAATGCTGCCGGGGTTCTCCTTCTCTTTGATCTTACCACACGGCAATCTTTTGATAATGTCACTGAATGGCATATGGAGGTAACTGAGCGGACTCAAGCCAAACCAATGGTGTTCATGCTGCTTGGAGCAAAGAATGACCTGAAGGAGAAGCGAATGGTAACCCGGGAGGAGGCCCAGAGACTAGCAGAAAATCTTAGTGCTCCTTATTTAGAGACCTCTGCCCGAACAGGGAGCAATGTGTCTGCTGCACTTTCACTTTTGTGCAGGGAACTGCTTAGAGCTGCTCGTTCGCAGGCCCAGGTATCAACAGATGACAGTAGTGGGGCCTATTGTACAAACAAAGAAATGCAGAAAAACCAAGAAGCAAAATGCACATGTTGAAAAAAAAACCAAAAAAAAAAAAAACAGAGAGTGATTGTGCCTGTTAATGGCAGTTTTGGTATTAATCTCACTGCCGGAGTTTGACAGAACTGATGCCATCAGCACTTTAACACTCTTCACTTTTACCTGGACTGTTTCCATGAATGGACAAACAGAATCAGTAGAAATAGTAATTACATCAGCCATGTTTAATTAAACAAACAATCCTATGTATATACAAAAGGTAGTCAGGGGACCAATTAACCCTTTCCCAGCAAGAGGGTTGTAAACTTTCTGTCCCCAAAGTTAGACTCTTCTCTGAAGAGGTTGCCTTCACGCTCATCTGTCATCTGTGGCAGTTTGAAGGTGTCAAGATCAGAATGGCAAGGGATTGCAGAAGTCCAAAGTCACAAATGGATTTTATTTCTTTTGTGTTTTCTTAATTAAAGCCATTCTCTGTTAGAAAAACAGAGGGGATGGTAAGTAGGCAGGTAAACATAAACAGACAAAACAATTTGATTTGAAAAAAAAAAAAAAAACTAGTTTAATTAAAGTTAAATTAAAATGAAAATGCTGACACTGATATTGTTCTTTAGAGGTATGCCAGCCCCACCTTGCCTGCTCTCCCAGGTGTTCAATATGGCACCAATGGCTAGTTGCAATGTGTATGTGCCGAACCTGGGCAACGGCAGGCAAATGCTGAACACGTGAAAGAGCAGCTGAGATGAAGCCACTGCACCTCTAAAAAATATCAGCACCATAACACCATGTTTTTAAAGGAAGAGGGACACTGTCCTGGAATTCAAGGTAAGCAGGCTGTGGTCATCGGGAAGTCAACTTAAAATTTTGCATCCCCCAGATTGGCCTTTTTTTGTTCTTTGCAAGTAAAAATGCAACATTGTGCAAATTAAAACAAAGGTAGCAACAAAAAATTAATAAATAAATAAATTAAAAAACCCCCACAAAGGCTTGGGTACACCATTATAACCCTTGGGTACACCATTTTCTGTTACATAAGCCTTTACATGTCATTTCTCCACATCAATTCTTAAACAAGACTGCCAGTCAAAGCCAACACTGACCTTCTACCATAATGGATGGATATGATTTTCTTACTTGTTCCCTATCAGAGCATGTTTCTCTCTAACTCACTTAAAATGTATCCAAGATTCTAGCCACCCTTCATGTTCTAAAGCCATGACCACCATTATCCTTAAACCTGGCAAAAAGTAATATGGATTCATATTTCTTACTCTTAATGCAAACATCCAAGCCAAAGTTCTAGCCAACCCTTCAGTGTAAGGTATCTCAGATCGAATACACCCCAACAAATTGTTTGGGTGTATTGGATCTAATGTTTGGGGTGTAAGATGATTAAACAAATAAGTTATAATTTATTTGGAGAAATAAGGCACAGAGTATGGCACTGTATTTACCAACCTTTTCAACTAATGTGAGAGGATTTGGCCTACCAAATGTATATTTTATTTCCTAGGCGCTCAAATCCAATACGTCTACTGGCGATTTAATTTAGATCTTGATAACCCTAAAACTATACTGCAAGTGTTTAACTATACATTCAGTTCTCATATGCTACTCCAACTGAAGCTCCAGACACACATGCTTACGCTGCCACTGGAATTGATAGCACCCTCAAAGGCATGGATCCAAGCACTAACCATATGTCCTCTGAAGGGCCATACATCTTATGCCAAATTATAGGTTTATACTTTGGACTGGATAAAAGTCACAAAAGGATCAAATGAAAAAAGCACACTATTTGAAAATGGACAGCCACATTACCTGTTTATGTGCTTCAGTAGTACAAGCCTTTTTATAGGGCCGAATTTCTTCTGAACCAAAGCCTGGAATCCACATGTTCCACTGTCTCTCTGTGTAAATAGGAGCAGAAATTCAACATCTCAGACTTGTATGCTTGGTTTTACATCTGATGCCCGTGTCATATACTTAATAATCAAGAAGGAAGGCTCTCTCTATTTAACATTATCATAATAAGGGAGGAGGGAGAAAAAAATAAGGAAAGAAAAAACAATCATAACACTGTACTTTTTTTTGTACTCTGAATCTGATTTATAAGTGGTGTAATTCTTAAGCTGCACCAGCAGGTGACATTGTAATTTAGATAAAAACATTATTAATGTTATTATTAAAGGGCCAGTATACTCCCATTCAACAAGAGCATAATAAATAGAGCTTGCAATGAACATACTTTTCGCCTAATGTTTTAATCATGAAAGATCAATGTTTTTTGTTAAACAGGGCAAACAGGGAAATTTAAACTACTCCATGTTTAGTCTTTTGAGGTAGATAATTGAATTACTAGTACACATACAACCCCTCTGAATAATGGACTCCTGCTAGAAAAAATAAAGGGTAAAGGCAGTGGGTTCAGATTTTGAAGTGACAACCCCCCCCCCCCACATATATTTATTCATGAAAATTATAGACAATAAAAATCTTGACTGCTTTTCCCAAGGATCCCTTGTGCCAGTGCATGCACACTAATACACAGAAAATCTTCACTAATATTTATTTAGGAAAGTGTGATGTGTGATGTGTTTTTGCTGACTTTTATATTGATTTAATCCCACTTTTGCACAGATTCATCTTAGCTCATGACAGGGTTTTTATACATATTGAGAAAAAGCTGCTCATGTGTATCTTATCCAAGTGGGACAGCAGAATTAAACAAAATACAAAGTTGGCATCATATGGTTATGGTTAACATACCAAGATGAAGCTGTACATCCTTAACTTCTAAAGTGTTGGATTTGCGGTGTCGGGCAAGCTGGCAGGCTGCAGATACCACACTCTCAATGAAATCATCTGCGATCTGTAGAAGCATCTATGTGGACAGAGCAAGATAAACACAAATGGAAACTATGCTCTTAAAGTCAAATATTGGTTGAATGCTCACCGATGGTATAGATGGGCCTGGGTGCTCACGCCCCAGACCTTCAGCTTGAGGGGGCCATAAGGAAATCCAAAATTTAGAAGATGGCAGGCACTCCAGGACTTGAGAAAATGTATCAAGCAGTAGCTCAAAAATTGCAGTAAAATCAAAAATGTTTATTTATATTAACACATAATGCTGCATAGCCTTACACGTTTCGTACCATCATGGTACTTAATCATAGGCTAAATAAAAAGACACAAATTAGCCAATAGCTGTACAGAAAAGATCAACCAATCATAGTATGTTGAGGTTAATTGGAAGACCATTATGCAGTCTAAGCTTAGATATTAGAACAAAAACATTAGTGTTAGGCAATATAGTATACAGATCTGCCAAGGATATCATAAATTGTATTATCTTTACAAAATGTAAATATGTATATTGTAAAATAAAGTTTAACCTTTCTTTTTTTTTTTTTGTATTTAACTCTTTTATTTTCAGAATAAAGATATAGCTTCACATCATACATTTGCAGTTTTTTACATTGGTTTGAGCCTTCTTATTGTCACATTTTTAACATCATGTCACCTTATAATGTAGATGCAATAAAAGTTTAACCTTTCTATTACTAATTTCTCATTGTCTGTTAATGAAGAGCTTACTTCATAAAAGGATAATAAATGGATTAATTACACATAACAAGATACATCGTAGTCATAATTTAGACCATTTGGTTGTCGTGTATAAAGGTAAAAGATCCATTTGGTTTCTTTTTTAATAAGAGCATTAACAATATTACCTCCTCTAGGACAAGGAAAGGCTCTATCTATGCCTACAACAGAAAGATGGGATAATGATCTATTTGAACATTCATGAAAATGTCCAGCTACTGATGTGTCAGTAGCATAGATAGATACTTGTCATTTGTGTCTTTTTATTTAGCCTATGATTAAGTACCATGATGGTACGAAATGCGTAAGGCTATGCAGCATTATGTGTTAATATAAATACATTTTTTTCATTTTACTGCATTTTTTGAGATACTGCTTGATACTTTCTCAAGTCCTGGAGTGCCTGCCATCTTCCAAATTTTGGACAGAGGCAGGTCAGCGATATTCAGAAGAGAATTCTAGGAAGAAGCTAGTTTCTTTCATACAGCTTTGGAAATCTTACCTCCTCCACATCTTCATCCAGCTGTTCATTGGGATCAACTTCTCTAACCAAATCATGCAGTTTCTTCTTAGTAAGAACCTAATGGATACATTGATGAGTGTGTTCAATTCATAGTGTAATATTTCCAAGGCAGATTAATACTGGAGAGTTGTGACCGCAGCCTAGTGCAAGATACAGGGTATTTTATGTGTTATCAACTGTCTACATTATAAGCATCTGATATAGCAGCTAAGAAATTTCTTTAAGCGTTTAGTGCACTCAATTATTATATCTATGGTGTTGTCTGGCATGATTTTAGATCCACCATTAAATTAAACAGTGCTATCATATTAATATTTACCATTTGGCAGGCAGAGTGCATTTTGACATAGATTTGGGAATCCTACATTTGTGTTTATATTCCATATTATGACTCAAATCTCCTTAACAGTACCTAAGCAATAAAGGTACCTTCTTGTCATATTAGCTAGGTAACAAACTTTTCATAATAATTATTGACTTTTTGACCGTCAATAATACCTCCATATTTAGTATTTGTTGAATTCTACACTCACAGGGAACCACTGTATCTGCACCTTATAGAAACAAAATAAATGAGTTATGAGTTATAATTAATATTTTTGTTTGGGTTGAGCATCTCGATTTAATTATAAGTGAAACAATTTAAGTTAGCTGCAAATTTTATAAACCAGTGATCCCCAACCAGTGGCACAGGAGCAACATTACTCATCAACCTCTAGGATTTTGCCTCAAAGCAGGTGTTTATTTTTGAATTCCTGGTTTCGAATTCACAAGTTTTAGTTGCATAAAAACCCAGTGTAATGCCAAACAGAACCTTCTGTAGGCTGTCAGTCCATATAGGGGCTACCAAATAACCAATCATGGCTATTATTTGGTACCCCCATGAACTGCCTTCAAGCACTAACCCAAGTTTTCAGAGAAATAAATCTATAAACTACTCTAACCTTGCTACATCAACCTAGCAGATGATTGGGTGATGTGTGGAACTACTGCCCACATCAAACCTTGAAGCTCATCGCTAAACCAAATTGATTGATGTTCCCCAAGTAGTGATCAAGCTGATGGGCCATTCTGGAACTTGACTGCTTTGCTTGCAGCAATCTTATTGACAGTATCAGTTAAAAATGTGTACTTTCAATATACAGGAATAACCTATCCTATTTCTACTTAACTTTCACTTATCTTCCTACAGTATGACAGCACAGCTTATTGCATGTATGGAACATTCTTTTTCTTTATATCTGTATTTGAATGGGAGCTGCCACATTGTTAAACGTAGGCTTAAACTAAGCATGATAATCAAAATTAGCAGCAACATCAGAACCCATTTATATGTAGGAATTTAAATGAGAAATTATTCACAAGGCATAATGGTGCGCACATGGACATAGACTTCTGCTGTGCCTGTTAAACATGCTGAAGGCATGGGATGGATGGGCTAAGTGCTTATGGTGGTAACATCAAATACAGCTAGAAAACTGACAGTATTTACTGTTTTCAGTGTTCTGGTGGCATTTAAATGGTGGAAGGTTGGCAAAAGGTTTTAGTTAACCTTTAAAGGAACATTTCAGTTTAAAAATAAAACTGGGTAAATAGGCTGTGCAATATAAAAACAAAATTCAATGTAGTTAGCCAAAAATATAATCTGTAAAGGAGGAGTAAAAGGATGTCTAATGTAATAGCAAGAACACAACTTCCTCCTTTGCATCGCTCTAACCTATCAGTCAGCAACTTGAAGGGGGCAACATGGAAAATAACAGTTAAGCTAGATCCTGAGTATGAACAGTCATGTTATGTAGCCCCCCCCCCTTTTTTTTTAAAGGTACATTTTTATTGGTTTTACAACATCACAAAACAAAAATACAAAACAGTGTTTAATATATTGACATTGGAATGGTGTCGAGTCAGGTTTAGGCCAATACAGACAAGGGTACTATTGCTAGGCATTGTAATTGTCACAGTGTAGGTGGCTGTGTTTAGTTCTGTCGGGTCAGTCAAAATTACTGTAAGGGGGTGAGCTATGTGTCCAGATTGTCGTAGCCCCCCCCTTTTAGTTGCTGATTAACAGGTTAAAGAGATACAAAGGAGGAGGTTATGTTCTGGCTATTACATTAAACCTCTGTTTATTATATTGAATACAATTTTCATTTTGCACAGCCTTTTTGCCCAGTTTTATTTTTACACTAAACAGTTTAACATATTCTAAATTAGCCTTATACAGTCTGGCAAAACCTGCTGCATTAGTTAGTTGTCCAACTGTGCAATAAAGCCTGTAAACCAGCGGTCCTCAAACTTTTAAAGCAGGGGGGCCAGTTCATGTTCCCACAGACTGTTGGGGGGCCGGACTAAAGTCCTCCCCCCGTGTCCTCATACTATGGCCCACTCCCTGCTGCTTCCCCCTGCTCTCTACTGCATCCTCCGGCTCCAACCTGCATCCTTGCGTCAGATCATAGTGGGGCCAGGTAAATTACCTTGGGGGGGGGGGGCATAGTTTGAGGATGCCTGCTGTAAACCATGGCTTGGGTTTCAACTATTGCTATAAAAAATAAGGCTTCATATTATAAATTATTTTCACTTACCTGCCCATTGCTATTGGGCTTAAAACATCTTGCACTTTTAAAACTAATATTGTAACAATGAAGCCTGATTTTACAGGTGCTGCAAATACCTTCCAGAGTTATTAACCAACCTTAGTTAAAATATACTCACCTGATTTGCATCTGGACTTGCACGCCCTCCTCCAGCAGTTGGCACTGGAACTTTACCAACTGGAGTACTGTTTGCCATGACTGGCTCCTGTTTGACCGCGACTGAGGTAGGAGTGGTGGTGGTGGTTGTAGAGGAGGAGAAACTTGACAGGTTGATCAATGCGGATGCTCCAAACTGGTTCATAATCTGGAGCGCTTTTGCTCGCAATTCACCCAGTCGGGATACGTCAGCACGCTGTTTTGGGGTATGGGGCCCAGGGCCTAGAAGCTGTGGAATCGGATATAAAACAGAAAACTGTAGGTGTCAAGTGCAAAAAAAAAAAAAACAAAAAAAAAAAAACTTATAAAAGGCTATAACTTGAATACCTGATTATATGTATTTAGAAGTTAATTATATTTAGAGGCTATTTGTACCATGGATATCATCAGTTTGTCTGCTTCAAAAATTTGTCAGGTTGGCTTAGGGGAGCATTATAATGTTAAAAGTATTCTGAATCTAACAACAACAACAGAACCATCACATATGCTTAATTTTGTTCTTTATGTTGATGTTATCATGCCTGCCAACTAAATGTTTATTCCTACAGTTGTCCATCATGGCAAACAGTTACATTTTTACATGTATGGCCAACTCAAAGCAACAATATCAGTGTAGTATTAAAATGTTTATTTTCCATTTTAAATGACCTATCTAAAATCCAGCCTAGCAGTGGTGTTGCTGACACAAATACAATACACAGTTGACAGCAGATACAAAGAAACAAGCAGGCAGGTGAGAATGTTAGAAGTAAAGGACATGGTAAGTTTATTTGCTAACATAACAGAAAAAAAGTAATAGAGGCGCTAAAAAGGTATCAATTGCGAAAAGAACACTTGGTTTAAAAAGGAACTCTTTTGAATGAAAAGTGGACTATTGTAATACAGGGCTTAAACTAAACCAAATATTCTATCAAGGAGAAACTGCACTAACTTAGGGGTGATGTGGGATAATTCCTGAAGATATCTTATTTGTACCAGCATGTGGGTGGCCAAATGAGGCCCAAATTTTCTTGCTTGGCCACCTCACTAAATGAACACATCTGCAGTGTATGGTCACCTTTAAAGTTCACAACAACAGTGCCTATTAACTGCCTGACAATATCCTAAGCAAGCCCTGCTACCTGCAATACTGGGATCTGCACATCCTTAGAACAGTAAAAAGAAAGGCTAAACAATTCATTTATATGTTTGGTGTCAGGAAGTTAGTATGATCACGTTTTACAGTACAGCTATTCTCAAAATATTAGGAATGCACCGAACTCTAGAACTCTGTTTGGGATTCGGCTGAATTTGTCACATAAACATAAAAGAGTGCGGTTCTCTTTAACCCTTCCTAATCCTGGGGGGGTTCAGGCGGATCCTAAAATAGTGGCTTTGGTGCATCGCTACAAAATATATAGTGGAAGTACTTAATAAATAAATGTAATTCTACATCACTCCTGATCCTGTTTCCACCAGTTATATTTAGGTATAGTCTCAGTTTAATGAAAGCACATAGATACAAATTGTTGGCTCTACATCTTTGAACAAAACATGGTTTTTAGGGATGCCCGACTAGCCGATAAAATCCCTGTCAATGCAGGGGCTGGAATTACAAATTTATTGAACCTCTGGATCTCCCATTGCACCACAATCATACCTTTTTTTTTTTTGGATTCACTGCATAATTTGCCCTCCGTCCATCCTAGCATGGTAATCATCATTTACTAATTGGATTATGATAAAACACACTGTGATTATGCAGGAGGGAAGGGGTAGTTTGCATTGTAACCTCATGAAAGGAGGTTAGCACATTAAAAACTTGCAAGAATCAGACAGGACAGCAGGATTCTTTTTATACATAACTTTTCCTAACTGAAGCAAAAGTAGGTTGATGGCTCTGGAGAACTGCAAAAGGTGAGTGTAAGGGCAGGGGTACACTGGGAGATAAGTCGTGCCACGACAAATCTCCGTTGTCGCAGGCGACTAATCTCCCTGCAATGCCACCCCACCAGCTAGAATGTAAATAGCCGGTGGGATAGCATACACGTCATTGCGATGTCCTACAGTTGCCCAAAGTGGTCTTCTGAGGTAACTTCGGGCATTGTGAGGAGATAAGGCCGCGACAACAACTCGATGCGCGACTAATCTCCCTGTTTACCCCTGCCCTAAATAGAGAGGTGAACCAATCTGAGCACATGTATCTGATTGAACTCAAACCAATATACCTAATGTGACCAAGCTTTTACTTTATGGTGCACTATAGTCTAATGTTCCAATAACCAATTATATCAGTCTTTGTGGAGCATTTACCATTGCATTAATTGGACATATCTGCCACCTTAAAGGGATTCTGTCATGATTTTTATGGTTTCATTTTTATTTCTAAAGTACACTGTTTACATATAATAATTGACTCTACCATTAACATTTTATTCTTGAACCAACAAATGTATTTTTTTAAATTCTAATATTGGTGTGTAGGTGCCATCTCTGTGTATTGTGCCCGAGTCTGAGCTTTCAGAAGGAGCCAGCGCTACACATTAGAACTGCTTTCAGGTAACCTATTGTTTCTCCTACTCCCATGTAACTGTAGGAGTCCCAAGCCAGCGCTATCCTGATATCTATTGGGAGCTGATATCTTGCTACCTTCCCATTGTTCTTCTGATCAGCTGCTGGTGGGAGGGGGGTGATATCACTCCAACTTGCAGAGCAGCAGTAAAGTGTGACTGAGGTTTATCAGAGCACTGGTCACATGGCTGTGGCACCCTGGGAAATGAAGAATATGGCTAGCCCCATGTGAAATTTCAAATGTAAATATAAACAAAAATGTGTTTGGGTTTCTGAAAAACAGATTTCAATACAGGATTCTTTTCAAGAAGCTCTATTAACTGATGCTTTTTAAAAAAACATGTTTTCCCATGACATTATTCCTTTAAGAATGTGGGCTTTATTTTCACTTTTCCGCTATTGCAAATAAAGTAATCGGTCTGCTAAATAAAAACATACTGACAACCCTAAGCAAAAACCTGTCATATCCAGTGTAGAAAGCAATTATTAGGTAGCTTGTTGCTCTTTTGCTACCTATAAAGCACACCTGTGTTGGATTGGGTAACCCTGGGCCCACTGGGTAACCAACTCAGGAGCCCACAGCTGCTTCGCCCACAGCTACTCCTGCTTTACTTACTTACTGTTATAGGCTCAACTTTAGAACGCACACCGCCAAGTTTATTTTTTCACAGCAAGTAAGCAGTGGCCCACTCTGCTGCTTACTTGCTGTGAAAAAATAAAAGATGGCGTTCAGGTGGCAGGGCCCAACAGGGTTGGGGGGCCCACTGTTTTTTTTTTCCAGTAGCATGGTGAGCCAGTCTGACCCTGTAACCTAGTCCTATTATTTACCTACTCTGCCTGACTATCCAATGCAAAGTATAGTCAGGAAGAAACACCATAAAGGGCATAGGGGCATATTTACCAACACTTTGTAAATTTGCCTCAATACAATAGCTCATAGCAATTTTTTAGCTGTTAGCTTCAATATTTACAGTGTTAATTGAGTCCCAGTGAATAGATTTTCATTGGGAATACATTAAATACCAGCACATACAGTACTGTACACACACACACATTAATGAACGGCGCAGAAGTTGGTTAATAAGGCTGTATGGTACAGAGATACTTTGTATCACTATACAGTGGCTCATGCTAACACACTATTTACTTACAGCCAGTTGAGTATCTAGCTCTGTAATGACATCGCACACGGCGGTGGAACCGCTGAGCACACACGTCATCATCACCGGCCTTCTGCAGACAATAACAGCATCAGTTGGGCACATTGTATAAGGTTATTAGTATATATCACAGACTGAGGTGGACTGGGTTAGTAACGATGACATTTCACCAAGTTACTAGCTATAACTCAAAAATGATCCAAGGTAAGCTTACTTTCTTCTCATCTATTTAGAGAGTGTAATATTGATGTAATTTTATAGGCAAGACAATGCTCCTAACCGGTATGTTATTATACAAAAATTTTAAAGGAGACATATTGGATAAATGGGGAAAAACACTTATTTTGTAGGCAATTATGAATAATATACGGTGCTGGTTTCCCTTTGGGCTAAACATTAACCCTATCTGTAACAATGGCCCCTTTATTGGAGCTCCCTATAGATCCTATCACTTCTCTGTCCAGTGTGAAATGGAGAGTGGGCGTGTCCTAACAGTCCCTGCCAGAAGCACAGTAGGAGGGGGAGAGCCAATCACAGCCCTGCCCTCACACAAGCACAGACAGGCTTCAGTTCCCTATCAGGTCAGCCTAGCTGCTGATTGGTTCCTGTCCTACAGTGCAGGGTACTGAGGGCGGCTCCCCAGCTCATCCAGAGAATTCAGCCAGCAGGAAGTGGAACAGATGGGCGGGACTAGTGGGGTTTTGGTGGAATTTCTCAATAAATC
Source organism: Xenopus tropicalis (assembly GCF_000004195.4). NCBI lineage: Eukaryota > Metazoa > Chordata > Amphibia > Anura > Pipidae > Xenopus > Xenopus tropicalis. The sequence continues at coordinate 78,452,355 of NC_030678.2, forward strand.
AGTCTGAAACACAACATTTTTAAGCACAATCCTTCTATATCTAGAGGAGTATAATTCACTGGAACATTCATCATTTTTATAGGATATGTCTCCTTTAAGGAAAAACCAAACAACTGGCATATTGTTTTTGTTACCGATTTCTGCCTTTTGCTATATGTAGTGTAACCTATCCCCATTACACATTAAAGCAATGCAGGAAAAAAAATATTCAGAACAGAAGAGACTCCTGAAACAATGTAGCCAGCAAGTCCCATTTCAGTTCAACTAACTTCTAATACATTGTTTCAGGATTCCGCACCAGTGAACAGAAGATGCCCATACCTGGTGCACTCTTACCTTCCAGTTTGTGCCTGTATGTTACCCAACCACTTAGATTGTAAGCTCTATGGGGTAGGGATCTCCTTCCTACTGTGTCTCATACCACATGGCACTTATATATATATATATACATATATGTATTTATTGTATTTATTTATTATATCACTTGTCCTCCCTGTGTGTAATTGTGTATTCTGTAAGACTGTACAGCGCTGCATACCCTTGTGGCGCTTAATAAATAAAGTTATACATACATACATACATATAACCAGCGAGCCAGTCTGAAAGCGATTTATACACCACTGAAATTGTTTAACGTATATCTGAAAGTTGCAACGAACTGGATTCTAACAAGTTGAAATTGTAACCCTCCTGTGTGTATGTATATATGTTCCAATATACCTAAATACATAATACCGTGTGTGAGTCTCACACATGAGTGAGATGATTGGCACGGTACGTTACGTACAACCTGCTGCGCACTAGCACTTGCTGCACTGCTTTGCCGGGAGAGTAGGGACACCAAAGTGAGATACCCGGGAATCCCATACGTCCCGATTCTCGCAAGGAAAACCTGATAAAGCGACAATATAATCACGGAGTCCACATACCAATCTCTGCGCTTTAAGTTCTGCTGTCTCTCTCCCTGTTGGCGGACGTTACATCACACATTCTTTCCGCTCATGCGCAAATTCTTCTTCCCCCCCACACTTTATTTAACGGGAACAATCCAAAACTCAGAATATGCGCAGAAAACCGAAAAACATGGCTCCCAATACGCCGACCTAAACAAAAATTGCACCTTTTCTCGCGATTTTAAATGTAGCTGTGGACGGGAATTGGCAGTCCCATCATCCCTTCTATTTAGCATAATTTGCATATGGCCCTCGCTTGGCAATAAAATTAAAATGTAAAATACTGTTTGTTGTATTTATGAAAGTGAATTATCTTATATTTAGTGTATCCCGATCTAGCACTCATATACAATTATAGATATTTCCCTAACCGAAACTTTGTCGCCATATGTTGTGTAAGGGTTATGCTGCCCCTGGAGGTTGCAGAAACCAGATGATAGTTAAAAAGGGCTTGTGCCGTGTATGGCACATTGCGGGTCTCCCTTGTGGAGGACTGCAGTGCGGAATCGATATCAAGAGATTTCGAAAGCATAATTTTTGTAAACTGGGCTGCTAGAGATCGATGGTCTGGGCGCCCAATAATTAAGTTCAAAAACAGAGAAAATGAGGATGTATCAGCAGGAATAAGCATATTGAAGCGTATTAATTAATACACTGTGTTCCGCAGGGTTATTTTCCCGGCAACGCCTAGTGATCACGCAGAGGACTGATACTTTTTTTTATTTAAGAGTATCAATGTATGTAATACTGCCACATGCCTACAATAAACAAATAACAAAGCCGGGTTAAGTACTCAAAATCTCTCACTCGCTCCTTTTTTAGCTGTTTCGAAGATGAGAGGCTGAGAGAGAGATGAGAGTATAATTCACATGATTAGCCAGTTGCTGCGAGAGAACACACAGAATGGCCAAAACTCCACCCCCTTCCTTTTCATGCAAAGCACCAGGAGTCCTGGTAAAAAAGTCACAGGCAATCTTATTCAACATTACCTTAAATAATGTCTAACAAAAGTAGAAGTAATTGAAGGTGAAAACATTTCACACATTAGAAAGATACTTTAATCAATATAGATGACTTAGTGCGTAGCGCACAGCTCCAGGGACGGCGGTACTGTTATTCACACAGAAAAGTGCCGCACCTCCCCCTCTCCTTCTCCTTCTCCGTCCACTTGACGCAAGCACGTACGCACACACAAAAAATACAACCTTGTCTGGACGCCAAAACACAGAATTTGATGGGAGTTTTGGGTTTAAATAACACCTTTTGGTTTAATTATTGCCCAGGCTAGCTGCTAACTCCTTAAGTATATGCCTATATCACAGGTCTTTTGCCCTGTGTTCATCTGTAAACTTTTCTTGCGTTTAGGGTTGCCACCTTTTATGAGAAAAAATACTGGGCTTCCGATATTTTTATCTTTTTTTTCATATTAATAACATTGGGATCAAGCATAATTTTTACCGGCCAGGCAGGTAAAATAGCAGCCAGGTGGCAACCCTACTTTCTTCTTCGTCCCTTCCATGTCAGTACGCAGGGGCAGTATTGCCCCCATAGCTAGGAGGTAGGACCTATATACCAAAGCCAATCAAAATTAGCCCTTACCTATAAGACCATGTGACTTCCTCCTCACCACTGTTATTTTTTGTCCTACTGAACAGGAGGTAGGATCTCCCTCCTCACCATTTTGTGATTTCACAGTTTGATTTTTCTTTTGTTTTTGTCATTTATTTATTTATTTTATTTTTTACCTCTGTGTATACATAGAGGGATGATTCCCAGGTAATGGAGAAGATTTTACCTGATGCCCCAATAAGTAAAGTAATCAAACTTTCACCTATTGGGAAGAAATGCAGGTGTGGGCATACCCATGGTCCTAGCCTTGTGCTAAAATAGCCCCCTGCTCTATTCCCATGTATGCACAGTATGTGAACAGCTGCTTAGTGGGAAAGTATACAGGAGTGGGTATTTCCACATTCCTGCCTGTGATCAATTGAGTCTCCTTTTTCCTATGATGTTTTGAGCCTTTGAAGACATTTCGGACTAAAGGGCCATGGGTATGGATATGGGCTAGTGATAACTAAGCCTGAATCTGGTGAGTATGAATCTTCAGTCTCCACTGTGTGTATGAAATGCTCAGTGCACTGAGAGGCCTGCATACTAATGAGCTAATTATGTCCCTCAGCTGAAGGCTGTCTGGGTTCTTGTGGGAGTTGCCATGCTGCTGACTACTCACTGCTATCTGGTAAGGTGTAAGTGCTCCTTTAGGGCACTTTGCTATTGATATCTTTAGTGTTTTTACTGTAAGCCTGAGTCCTCTGTGCAGACACAGCAGGTATGGGTGCAGGTATTGGTGCTCGTATGGGTGCTCATTTACACCAGGTGCTTCCAAGACTGTTCTAGGAGTTGCACTGCTGTAGCAGTATGGTATCTCCTTTTCTTACGGGGAGTCTGCACCTTATTACCAGCCTTTCTCCAGGGTTCTGACTGGAGTTTGCATTTTGCCTACAAGCCAATTTTATCCTGTAATGTGTTTGTGTGCTTCTAGGCCTCCTTGCTATTGCTGTTTCATATTGTTAGCCTTTCTTGGTGAGTCGAGTCTGCCATGCAAACTCTGCAGGTATTGGGGCTCATTATTACACTGGGTACATCCAGACTGGCTAGGAGTTGCACTGCTGTAGCAGTATGGTATCTCCTTTTCTCGCAGGGAGTCTGAACCTTATAACCAACCTTTCTCCATGGTTCTGACTGGAGTTTGCATTTTGCCTACAAGCCAATTTTATCCTGTAAGGTGTTTGTATGCTTCTAGGCCTCCTTGCTATTGCTGTTTCATATTGTTAGCTTTTCTTTGTGAGTCTACCATGCGGACTCTGCAGGTATGGGAGCTCATTATTACACCAGGTGTGCCCAGACTGGCTGGGAGTTGCACTGCTGTAGCAGTATGGTATCTCCTTTTCTCACAGGGAGTCTGCACCTTTTAACCAGTCTTCCAGGGTTCTGACTGGAATTTGCCTTTACCTACAAGCCAGTGTTATCTTGTTAGGTGCTTGTATGCTTCTTGGGCTCCTTGCTATTGCTATTTCATATATGTAGAATTCCTTGTGAGTCATATCTACTGTGCAGACACAGCAGGTATAGCAGCTCTTATTTCATCAGGGGCTTCCTGGTTTAACTGGGGTTTCTGCTGTGGCAGTGTTGTACCTTTTCCTGCTTATTTTATTTCTGCAGGCCCTGGTTGGGTCTTTGGCTTAAAAGGCAGTTTTTTCCTACCAGGTATGAACAGAGTTGTAGTTCAACAACTCCTTTTTCTTTCTGGTGTGTTTACAGGTATATTTCTGTCTGCTAGCATGATAGGAGCCAACATTAGTAAATGTTTGATTGCTCTGTGACTGTCATTTTGCATGACTGCCGGCTTGTGCTATGACCTTTGCTTACGTGCCTGTTGGTCGTTGTCCTGGTTATGGCCTTTGGTCAGCGTGACTGCTGTTCTTGGTCCCTGTTAGCCAGTTTTTTGCTATGTCTCTTGGCTTGCATGACTGATGTTCCTTGTTTTGGGCTTTGCCTTGTGTGCCTGACCCTGGCCGTGATTATTGTTTTTGGTTTGCTTGGCCGTTGGTTATGTCTATGGCCTTTGCCTCACTTGGCTGCAGTTCCTGCTTATGGCCTCCGGCTCATCTGTCTACTGCCTCTGACCCCTGGCATTAGACTTTCTGCTATAGCCCTGACTTGCTTGGCTGCTGGTCCTTTTCATGGACTTTGCCTTGTGTGTCTGTTGGCCCTGATTATGGTCTTTGGCTTGCTTGGCTGTTGGTTCTGTCTATGGCCTTTGCCTAACTTGGCTGCAGTTTCTGCTTATGGCCTCAAGCTCATCTGTCTACTGCCTCTGACCCCTGGCATCAGACTTTCTGCTATAGCCTTGGCTTGCTTGGCTGCCGGTCCTTGTCATGGACTTTGCCTTGTGTGCCTGTTGGCCCAGATTACGGTCTTTGGCTTGCTTGGCTGTTGGGTCTGTTTATGGCTTTTGTTGCCCTTGGCTGTGGTTCCGGGTTATGGCCTTTGGCTTGCTTTGCTACTGCCTCTCACCCCTGGCAGCAGAATTTTTGCTATAGGCTTGCCTGCTGGTCCTTGTTTTGGACTCTGGCTTGCTTGCCTGCTGGTCCTTGTTGGCTTGAGTGGCCACTGGTCCTTGGTTTGGCAGTTTTCTTTGCTTGGTCGCTGGCCCTGGTTCTGGCCTTGACTCACTTGGCTGCTTCTTCCATTCTGGCTTTTAGCTCACTTGGCCGCTGGTTCTGTCTTCTGGTTTGCTTGGCCGTTTTTCCCAGTTCTGTCCTTTGGCTTGCTCGGCAGTGGGATCTGATTTTGGCCTTTGGCTTACTTGCCCATTGGTTCCAGTTTTGACCTTTGGCTCGCTTGGACATTAGTTTAGTCTTTGACTTGCTTGGTCCATTGGTTCAGACCTTTGGCTCTGGTTTCAGCCTTTTGGCTCTGTTTTGGGCCTTAGTTTGCTTGGCCATTGACTCTGGTTTTGGCCATTGGCTCCAGTTTTGACCTTTTGGCTCACTTACCCATTGGTTTTGGCCTTTGGCTGGTGTGACCGTTGGCCCGGTTCTGGTCTTTGGCTTGCTTGGCCATTGGCTCTGATTCTGGCCTTTGGCTTGCTTGGCTCTGGTTCTGGCCTTTGGCTTGCTTGGCCGCTTGGCTCTGGTTCTGGCCTTTGGCTTGCTTGGCCACTTGGCTCTGGTTCTGGCCTTTGGCTTGCTTGGCCGCTTGGCTCTGGCCTTTGGCTTGCTTGGCCTTTGGCTCTGGTTCTGGCCTTTTGGCTCAGGTTTTGACCTTTGGCTTGATTGGCCTTTTGGCTCTGTTTTTGGCCTTCAGCTTGCCTGGCCATTGGCTCCAGTTTTGACTTTTTGGCTTGCTTGCCCATTGGTTTTGGCTTGCTTGGCTGTTGGCTCTGTTTCTGCCCTTTGGCTTGCTTGGCCGTTGGCTCTAGTTCTGGCCTTTGGCTTGCTTGGCGTTTTACCAATTTTGGCCTTTGGTCCTGGTTTGTGGCTCATTTGACCCCGGTTTTAGCCTTGGTTTGCTTGCCAACTTGCCCTGTTTTCTGTCCTTTGGCTCCCAGGGAGACTGGCCCTGGTTAGGAGCTTAGGCTCATAGGATGCTGGCAATTGTTTAGGAGGCTGCCAGTTTTGGTGTGCTCCTTGGCGCAGGTGGCTGCTGGCCTTGGCTTAGTCCTTGGCGTATATGGTTGCCAGTCATGCTGTGGTCCTTGGTGCAGGCATGTGGTTGGCTGCCTTTGATATGGTCTTTGGTTCATGTCATGGTGTGCCTTGGCGCTTGTGGCTGTCTACCTTAGCTGCTTTCTTGGCATGTGTGGGTGCTTGTTTTTCACCTTGTATTCCACTCCTTACTAGCAGTGGCTAGTTTGGGGAGCGGTTTCTTTGCAGTTACAGTATCTGAACAGTCCATCAGTGGTTGCAGAGTCATGTATTGCAAGCACAGCGCTAGTTTTTTGCTATTGCTTGTGTGTTAGCTGTCTTTCACTCTGGGCTCTTGCATGCAGGGATGGCAGCTGGCGTGTTCTCCAGTGCTTTTCTTGACATGTCCACCGCTGCTTTCTGGCAGGGTGTTGGTTTGTCCGCTGGTTGTTTAGCATGCATAGTATATGGCGCTTCTGACTTTCATGCAGGGTGGCTAGATGGTACATTGAGTATGGGCTGGCTGTGCACCAGTCGTTCCATGCATGTTTTCCAGTTGATTCCAGTCATGTTTTACTGGTTAGCTGATCTTCCATCTGCAGGTCGTGTACAGTTCCTAAACCTGGCCCTAACATTGCTGGTTAGGAAGCCTCTCAAGGTTGGTAGCTACAGTGAGTGGTAGGAAGTTGGGTTTCAGCCTGTCATGCTCTGTTACAGGCTGGAGTCCCTAGCTTGTTTGTGCCATAGGGGGGCTTGATGGCTAGTGTGCCCTTTCACTGTTAGTTGCTTCAGATCTGTGCTTGGATTATCTTTGGCTGATCTCTGGGGGTGTTGAGTTTGACGGCTCTCAACACCAATTTAAGCTGATACCGGTGTGCTTTGGAGCTAGAGGCTTGTGTGTCACAATTATTTTTCTAGGGCCCCAGGTTAGTGCTAAGGATTGGGGGCATAGAGACAGCGCTAGTGGATAATGCATCAGAGTTGTGGTTAACTGGTCGGTTGCTGCGGGGCTGGTAACACCAGTGAACTGCCCAGTGTCAGAGTTATGATTGTGACCATTTTCTTCTTGTTGGCAGAGGATCCTCCCGAGCCGGGCTTGGATGTTTTTGGCAACCGTAGTGTGGAAATCCCTCTGGTCCCTGAGAGGATTCTTGTAGCCGGGAATGGTCCGTTTTTTCTTGTGATGCTTGATTTGTTTTTAGCATCTGTTGATATTATTGTTCCCACCCCTTATATTTTAGGGGCATGGCTTGGTAGATCCCATGCGTACTGACATGGAAGGGACGAAGAAGAAAATGAGAATTTCACTTACCTCTTATCGTAAATTCCATTTCTTCTAGTCCCGACATGTCAGTACGGGGTTTCCCATCCCAATTATTTGCTTCTTGTATTGCTTGGCAAATGTATAACAGTGGTGAGGAGGAAGTCACATGGTCTTATAGGTAAGGGCTAATTTTGATTGGCTTTGGTATATAGGTCCTACCTCCTAGCTATGGGGGCAATACTGCCCATGCGTACTGACATGTCGGGACTAGAAGAAATGGAATTTACGATAAGAGGTAAGTGAAATTCTCATTTTTCATGTGCCTGGGTCAGTATAGCCCTGTAAAAACAAATGGAATGTGTTATGTTGCAGGGGATTGCAGGGTGAAACAGCTGTGTGTAGGAGCCCTAAGCCTTCTGATTACTGATTTACTGCTTTTTGTTCCTGCTACCTGCCTTCCCTGACTCCTAGGGGCACATTTACTAATCCACAAATCCAAATCTCGAATGGGAAAAAATCGGATTGGAAATGAAAATTTCAGAAAATCGCAAATATCACGAAAATGCTTACGAAAAAATTGTAACCCAAAGCGTTTAGGAATTCCGTACTGTTCGCATGTTTTGCGAATTTATCGTTAAATGTTTCCGAAAAAGTCATAAAAAAATACGAAAAAGTCGTGGTAATGACAAAAAAGTCGTAGAAAAACCGAAAAAGTCGTGAAAATTACGAAAAAGTCGCAAAATTACGATAAAGTCGCAAAATTAACGATCATTACGAAAAATACGGATTCGGACGCGTTCGGTCCGTTCGTGGATTAGTAAATGTGCCCCCTAGGCTATGTTTCTGGGTCACACTCTGCTGTGTTCAGGTTCCCTATCGACCCCACAGCAGAAAATTCAGGGGCCCCAAGGGGTGTTAATAGGCAAGTCTGGATTTACATATAGGGCACCCTAGGCTCTGCGTGTCACCCCCGCCACCCACCCCTTCATGCACACGCATGCATATTTTCATTGTGGGGTTTAGAGCACTGGGGACCAGTGCATGGGGAAGTTAAGAACAGGTCTTCCAACTTCCAATTTAGTTGCAGCTGGGCAGCATGCCGCCTCTAAAGCCTTGCTACAAATATGGGCCTGTTGCCACCTAACCCAGTGGTGTAACTACAGACATAATAGACCAGGGAAGGGGATGCGGCGGTGGGAGACTCCAGCAGTGGATGGGTAATGGGCGATGGGGGTCCAAGATGGGAGAGGTGCGCGCCAGGCCATTCCAAACATTTTTTGCCGGGTGGCTGGCACACCCTAGTTATGCCACTGATCAGAAGTCTCCCCCAGCTGCTTTCTTACCTACCCAGCGTGGGCAGGGGACAGAGTGGGCACAGGACTTGAAGGAGGGCTGGTTAGGTGTGTGCAGAGCCCCTCCAAAGATTTTTTTTTGCAGGGGGGCCTGGTGCGGCATTGTCATACTGCCAATCTCACCCCTTTAATACTGACAACATGTTGAATACACTTAGGGGCTGATTTACTAAGACACGAATTCCGACCGAATTGGAAGAATTCCGATTGGAAAACGAACATTTTGCGACTTTTTTCGTATTTTTTGCGATTTTTTCGGCGCCTTTACGACTTTTCGGAAATTATCACGACTTTTTAGTTACCAATACGATTTGTGCGAAAAAACGCGAGTTTTTCGTAGCCATTCCGAAAGTTGCAATTTTTTCGTAGCGTTATAACTTGCGCGAAAAGTTGCGCTTTTCTCGTAGCGTTAAAACTTAAAAGGCGCGACGTTTCGCGCAAGTTTTAACACTACGAAAAAATCGCATCTTTCGGAATGGCTACGAAAAACTCGCGTTTTTTCGCAAAAATCGTATTGGTAACGAAAAAGTTGCGATCATTTTCCGAAAAAATCGCAAAATACCGATCATTACGAAAAAAACGCAATCGGACGCATTCGGCCCGTTCGTGGGTTAGTAAATGTGCCCCTTAGTGTGTGGCTAGTTAACAATTAATTTATATGCATTTTGCATGACTGCACATTAATCAATTCAGTCTGCAGAATGCATCTAAATTAATTGCTAACTTGCCATGCATGATGTGGATTCAGTTTATGTGGCTGGTATTAAAGGAGAAGGAAAGTCAAATTTTATGAAGCACACTATTAAATAGTACTACTATTGCTGAGTAAAAACGCTATATTCCTGGCTTGCCTAATGAAAGATTTACAGAGATACACCTACTAGAACTACATGTTTGTTTCACTGAACGGCGCCGCCATCTTTAAAATGGCCGCCGCCGGCTTCTAAGTTCACTGTGCCTCACTGTCTGGAGCTGCATTCCCCGTGCCTCTCCCCCCTGTCAGAACCACTGGCCCGCTCGTTTCCCTCCCCCCTGTCAGAACCACCGGCCTGCTCGTTTCCCCCCCCCCTGTCAGCACCACCGGCGCTTGTTTTCCCTCCCCCCTGTCAGCACCACCGGCCCGCTCGTTTTCCCTCCCCCCTGTCAGCACCACCGGCCCGCTCGTTTTCCCTCCCCCCTGTCAGAACCACCGGCCCGCTCGTTTTCCCTCCCCCCTGTCAGAACCGCCGCTTGTGTCCCCTTTTGCCTGTGTCTCATGCTGCTGCTGCTGCCGACGCTAGGGGGAGCTTCCTGTTTCTGCGCATGCGCCGCCTCAGTTCTAAGTCCTCAAGTCTGGGGAAGAGCGTTGCATTATGGGAATCTTCTCTACCCTGCTCAGCGTTTTTTCTTCCTGTTTGGCTTCTGATCATCTGAACAGGTGAAATATGGGACTATTGAGACAACTGAAGGTATGCCTGCAGCTTGAGATTAACTCTTTATTAGCCTTTCCTTCTCCTTTAAATAATTAAGGTCGGTTATGTGACAATGCTGCACCAGGCCCCCCCGCAAAAAACATTTTTTGGAGGCTCTGCACACCTAACCAGCCCTACTTCAACCCATATGCCTGCTCTGTCCTCTGCTTGCCAGTTGCTCACACCAGGTAAATAAGGCAGCGGCTGGGAAAGACTTCTGACTGCTGTAGAGAAAGCAGACCCTGCAGTCTAGGGCCCCCATCACCGCAACGACAGTGGGGTCTGTTTCCTCTATAGTTAGGCTACTTGGTGAGGTGGCGTTAGTGAACACTGGTGTTGCCAGGAGTATCCTGCTGTACTATAAAATATATCCTTTAACAGTCTCAGGTATCCTGTTGTACAGTTGTAAGAATTATTGTTTAAGCTTAGGGGATGTTGGGTAAAACCATCCATCCTGCAAAATCTCCTAAATAGTTTACCTATTACAGTTCAGAATCAAAATGTGTCATACTTTTATTCCAGAGTATCAGTGGGTGGTGTGGATATTGCAGTAAATGGGTGAATAGACAAGTGAGCAATATGAGCAATATGTCTCAGATAAGTGCTTGTTTGTAAATATGATAGTCGGAATCTTTACATTTGGATAAATACATGTATGTGCTATCGTATAGTATTTCATTTAGTCATAATCATAATGTGCTCAGGCTAAATTCATTCTATGTAGTTTTCTGTTATCTACATATCCCTTTCTCTAGGGAGATATTCTCATTTTTACTGAAAAGGCATATTTTAATACAACTGATTTCCTACTTCCGTTCTTATATCAAATAACATTTGTAAAATAATAATACACACACACATAACAATTCAGCAATACAAAATTTATTGTGTTATAAAAAACTGCATTTATATAACATCATATAAAAATAATAAGCAACATTCATTGTCATTATTTCTTTCATAGCATTATTTCTTTCATAGACCCGTTTCTCAGTACATTTTTGCATGGCCTCCTACTATAATTAATATAGCAAATTAAGAAGAGACCTTGGCTACAATTCTTAAAGGGACAACAGATATCAATTTTGTACATTTACAGAATTAAAGGCTACCTATCATATGAAAATTGCTTCCACCACCAGAGGTTGCAGTGGAACCAGAGGGTGATATCAGGGATGTGGCTTATTATTTCAAGAAACAGATCAGTGATATAAATGGGGCAGGTTGATGTCAGTTACTGTGGGTTGGACTATGACATGTCAGACAGGGATTGGCGCATTTCAGACCTTCTTTTTGCAGAGTTTATTTAAGGTTTCAGAACTCTGAAACCAAGGCAAACAGTTCAGAACTAGACAGTCCATTTAAAAATGTGGCTGTCTGGTTCAAAACTGGGAAGGTTGCAACCCTAGCGAAGGCTAACCAATGGCTCCAGATGGGACAACAATAGTATATTTTCTAAGAAAATCCCAGTTTAGGACAAGGTTGATGAGTTCCCCTAATCCTACATACTGTACAACTGGGGCCAGCCTAATGCTTCCCCCTCTCCTGCTTAGAACTTTAGTGTCAGAGTGGGGGGGCCACATGGCTAGCGCAGAGAGCGCAATAATGCTCTATGCACTAGTAGAGACCAATTTACATTTTAAACATGTATGACAAGCAGAAAACAATATTCAAACAGACCCTCTTTACATGTCATATCTCCCAACATTTGAAACACAGAAAGAATGAGTGAATGATCAGTAGCACTTAATAATTTTTTGTTGTGCCTACTTTGTTACCACACCCCAAATACTACACCCATTTTACATCCTTTTCCATGGTTGGAATGGCAACATCAAATGCAAAAAGTGTAGAAATATTTTTTTAAAATAGACACAGTGACCCCAACCATTTCATACTATATTGTGGCCCTAAGCCTTCCACAACACACCATGGCACTTGCATTTCATGACACACATTGTGAGTATCACTGTATCACAATTTCACCTGGCCCTAGTTTGTAAATCTTTGTACAAAAGATTTACTTATTGGTCAAATTAGGAGTGGTGGCTTTGATGGCTAGAAGTATTGTTGGCAAGTCCAATGTTGGAATCCAGGGAAAAACTTTTTGGGGAGTTTCCTGGTACAAGTACTAGCTCTGAGTCAAAAATTGTTGGCAATTTACAAGGAATAAAGTGTTTTGTTGGTTGTTTCCCAGCACAACAGGAACTCTAGTGAGTTGACAAAAATAAATTACTTTAAATATTGGATGGAGAGGCTTTGGTGACTAACAGTAATGCTGGTTCATTCACAGACAGCATCAGACTGATTTACCTAAGGCTGACTAGAGAACCTCACCCTAAGGGCCCACCAAAATGTGTACACAAAGGAGCAGAACTGTCTCAACAAATGTGGGGTCTAAGGTAAAAGTAAAGTTTGGGTCCTCAAAAAAAACTCTGTGCTTAACAGTGGCAACATTTTTAGAACCTTTGACACACTCTTCAGCAATAATCACCCAGGCATGCAAGTAAAATCACTGCAAAAATGGTTTCTGGGTACATTAACTCTAGACCTGCCTGTAAGATGACTGCAGAAATAGACAATCAGCATATTAAGATATTTGCTGAAAATGGACAAACATATTAACCCCAGATATGCTAGTATGATTACTGCAGAAAACTGACCAACTCACCCACACTTGCACAAAAAATGCTGCAAACTCTTTTTCCCCTGCCTTCTTTCTGTTCTCATGCTGCTTGCCCTAAGCTTCCTCTACAATAGTAGAAACTCCTGCATCAAAATGAAAGATGACCGTGCCTTCCACAATGAAATGTGTGGCCATCTTTAATTTTATTCATATGGTTTCAAAGGGGAGAAAGAGATCAGGTGGAAAGTACAGAAGAGCAGGTTAATGTGTCACATTTAAGTAAGGATCTAGGACAGCAGGCTGTTCTATAAATTTGGGAGGTATGACATGTCACATGTTCCCCTAATAACATATTGAAAACCCATTTCCTGAAGCACACGAGGCAATAACTTCAACTTAAAACATGCTTAAGCATTACTGAGCAGTAGACCTGTTAGCCAGAGGAGAGTGTAGTTTTCTACCTGATGACAGCATCACTAAAAACACCCCATGTGACATTAAATTGCAGTGAGATCAGGTAGTGAAAATGATTTTCTGGTTATGATGACATAGAAATATTTCTTGCAGCTGAATCCCTGGAAATGTTGCAGGTTTTTAAAAAGACTGGAAATGGGAAATCTAACTGCTATGGGCAATGACAGCAAAACATCTGAAGTGGATAACCCTCCTGACTTGGGGTCATTTGAAAGCTCTGGGTATTCTATTATCTACATACGTTACTCAAATGCTTATAATAAGTGCTCAGTAAAAATATTTTTAAATTAAATTATAAGTGCTTTATATAAAGAACTCTCATTTCTTCTGTACTATATGAATACTGTATTTATGCCTCACCTTTACAGAATAAAAAACTTAAATTCATTCTATAACAATTTTTAAAAAAAATTGCATCTTATAATTATGTGTTGCCCATCAAAAAAAAGTCCTCCATACAGGAACACTGCTAAACCACTCCTCTTGCCATTATATTTGAATATGTAAATGAGGACTTGGTTTAAGTTAGATATTTTTCATTATACAGTATATCTCATTAACATTAACTAGTACTACCCTAAACAGAGACATAAAGTTAACAGCGATTTCTCAGATTGCTGGCCAGTGCTTCACAAAATATCTAAATAATACCACAAGGTTTTCACAGAGATTGGTCTGTGGCCTTTCAAATGCACAACTGTTTTTAAAGAAAGAGCATATTGAATTATATAACATTTCATATGCTTGTCAGCACCACGGGGAACAATAAGAGCTATATTACTTACATAGGATCTAAACCAGTGCAGTTACCAACTATAAGTCAAGTGCAACTTTGATCAGTCAACTGCAATTAATCCTGTGTCTAGCTGCAGTGGTAAAACTGGTCACTATGTTAATAAATCATCCCCACTGAGACTTATTTACTAAAATGGGGTAAATGTGGACCAATAAGCTAACTCATGGCAACTAGTAATGCACAGGCTGGTCTGTCACCTGCTTGCAGGTTAGAATCAAACAATTTACTTCCAGGTCGGGTGCTCACTGCCAAGTACCTATCATTTGAGTGCTGTTAGTGGGCTCCCTATTTCTTATTTCATTGTTGGAGCGATTGCGTTTCCCAGAGCCATCTGTAATGTCACAAGGAACAGGTTGCCATTCGAGGAACAAGTTTACATAGCAGATGACAGATTAGCTCTATACAATACCACTGTTAAAGGAACAGTAACACCAACAAAATCAAAGTATTTTAAAGTAATTAGAATATAATGTATTATTGCCTTGCACTGGTAAAATAAGTGTGTTGGCTACTCTACTATAGTTTATATAAATACCCTGCTGTGTAGCCATGGGGGCAGCCATTCAAGATGGAAAAGAGGAGAAAAGGCACAGGTTACTGTATATAGCAGATAACAGATAAACTCTGTAGAATATAATGGGGCTTTATCTGTTGGCTACTATGTAACCAGTGCCTTTTTTCCTTTGAATGGCTGCCCCCAAGGCTACACAGCAGCTTTGTTTATATAAACTATAGTAGTCCTTCTAAAGGTGGCCATACACGAGCAGATCCGCTCGCTTGGCGATGTCGCCAAGCGAGCGGATCTTCCCCCGATATCCCCACCTACGGGTGGGCGATATCGGGGACCATTTAGGTAAAAAAAATAATAATCCGATCGTTTGGCCCTGGGGCCAGACGATCGGATTATGTGGGCGGCAATGGGGCAGTCGGATCGGGGACCGCATCAACGAGCCGATGCGGTCCCCGATCCGACCAGATTTTCTAACCTGGCCGATCGAGATCTGGCCAATTTCAGGCCAGATATCGGTCGGCCAGGCCGATCTGCTCTCCCCATACACGGGCCGATTAGCTGCTGATATCGGCAGCTATAGTCGGCCCGTGTATGGCCACCTTAAGACAAACACACCAGGTTTACCAGTGCAAGGCAACAGTACATTATACTGTAATTACCTTTATACACTTTTATATTTTAGTGTTACTGTTCTCTAAGGGCTCTGGCACACGGGGAGATTAGTCGCCCGCGACAAATCCTCGCGAGTCTTTGATAGGGTTTAAATTGCTAAATGCTGAATTTACACAAATTTTGTTTTGAATCACGAAGGTCTGAAAAAGTATTATTTCAGTTGTTATGATTATCCTCACTATCTTGTCCCTTGTCCAAGTTGCTCCGGCCTTGATTATCTCAGCTAATATTCAAGGCTAAGAGATCATAATAAAGCTTCAGCAGCTAATTAAATAATTTCTGTATTTCTACTAATAATTGCAATGTACCCACCCATGATACGTAAGCATAATGGGATGTGTTTTTCTATCTACTATATAAGTAATATCAAAACAAAATAAACTTGAACTTGTTTGCAATACACATACTGGTTGTATCGTTTGTACAAGTTCCCTGATCAGCGCACATGCGCAGACGATATCAGATGTTTCGCCGACGCACAGATTACATCGAACCGGTTCGTGACTGCTTAGATACAGTGCAGAGAAGCACAGACAGAGTTAAAGAGATTAACCCTTACAGTCTTTTTCGGCGATTTCCCGAAATCGCACCGCCGCGTGTGCCATCTCACCGGCGACTTACATTGTCGCCGGTGGGATGGCAGGTGAAGGCAACTCGGGGAGATTAGTCGCCCGGGGCCAAATTCCCTGTGTGCCAGAGCCCTTAATACAGAGCCTACAGTGGAGGAAATAATTATTTGACCCCTCACTGATTTTGTAAGTTTGTCCAATGACAAAGAAATGAAAAGTCTCAGAACAGTATCATTTCAATGGTAGGTTTATTTTAACAGTGGCAGATAGCACATCAAAAGGAAAATCGAAAAAATAACTTTAAATAAAAGATAGCAACTGATTTGCATTTCATTGAGTGAAATAAGTTTTTGAACCCCTACCAACCATTAAGAGTTCTGGCTCCCACAGAGTGGTTAGACACTTCTACTCAATTAGTCAACCTCATTAAGGACACCTGTCTTAACTAGTCACCTGTATAAAAGACACCTGTCCACAGAATCAATCAATCAAGCAGACTCCAAACTCTCCAACATGGGAAAGACCAAAGAGCTGTCCAAGGATGTCAGAGACAAAATTGTAGACCTGCACAAGGCTGGAATGGGCTACAAAACCATTAGCAAGAAGCTGGGAGAGAAGGTGACAACTGTTGGTGCGATTGTTCGAAAATGGAAGGAGCACAAAATGACCATCAATTGACCTCGCTCTGGGGCTCCACGCAAGATCTCACCTCGTGGGGTGTCAATGATTCTGAGAAAGGTGAAAAAGCATCCTAGAACTACACGGGAGGAGTTAGTTAATGACCTCAAATTAGCAGGGACCACAGTCACCAAGAAAACCATTGGAAACACATTACACCGCAATGGATTAAAATCCTGCAGCGCTCGCAAGGTCCCCCTGCTCAAGAAGGCACATGTGCAGGCCCGTCTGAAGTTTGCCAATGAACACCTGAATGATTCTGTGAGTGACTGGGAGAAGGTGCTGTGGTCTGATGAGACCAAAATAGAGCTCTTTGGCATTAACTCAACTCGCTGTGTTTGGAGGAAGAAAAATGCTGCCTATGACCCCCAAAACACCGTCCCCACCGTCAAGCATGGGGGTGGAAACATTTTGCTTTGGGGGTGTTTTTCTGCTAAGGGCACAGGACAACTTATTCGCATTAATGGGAAAATGGACGGAGTCATGTATCGTGAAATCCTGAACGACAACCTCCTTCCCTTTGCCAGGAAACTGAAAATGGGTCGTGGATGGGTGTTCCAGCACGACAATGACCCAAAACATACAGCAAAGGCAACAAAGGAGTGACTCAAGAAGAAGCACATTAAGGTCATGGAGTGGCCTAGTCAGTCTCCGGACCTTAATCCAATAGAAAACCTATGGAGGGAGCTCAAGCTCAGAGTTGCACAGAGACAGCCTCGAAACCTTAGGGATTTAGAGATGATCTGCAAAGAGGAGTGGACCAAAATTCCTCCTAAAATGTGCGCAAACTTGGTCATCAATTACAAGAAACGTTTGACCTCTGTGCTTGCAAACAAGGGTTTTTCCACTAAGTATTAAGTCTTTTTTTGTTAGAGGGTTCAAAAACTTATTTCACTCAATGAAATGCAAATCAGTTGCTATCTTTTATTTAAAGTTATTTTTTCGATTTTCATTTTGATGTGCTATCTGCCACTGTTAAAATAAACCTACCATTGAAATGATACTGTTCTGAGACTTTTCATTTCTTTGTCATTGGACAAACTTACAAAATCAGTGAGGGGTCAAATAATGATTTCCTCCACTGTATATGTTATCTGTTGTGTGACCTGTGCCATTTAGCCCTATTTCAATTTGAATAGCTACCCCCATGGCTACACAGCACCTTATTTATATAAACTTTTACCAATGTAGGGTACCAGTACATAAATAATTACTTTAAAACCCTTTTATTTTTTGGTGTTACTGTTCCCTTAAGTTAGCTGCATGGTGCAAATAAGTCCCAGTTAGTAAATGAGCTCTGTTTCCAACTAGGAAGACAGTAGTGCAAAATACTAAGTCCAGACATCACAATCAACACAATTTTACACAAATATTCAAGAGCAGCACAACACTGCAAGTTTCACAGAAGTGTACCTTGTATTTTAATCACAGTGCCCTTAAGAATGAAACAGTTAAGCTGCCATTGCCATTATTTCTACACACTCACACATGCATGCACATTGCGCTGACTCCCTCAAGTGCCTTTCTTCATTTGATTGGTGTTCTTTTTACAGGCTATAGTGGTGTGGTTGCTCTTCTCTATACTTTGGGGTCTTGTGGTATTGTGAAGTACCATAATTAATAAAATAGGGAGTATGTGCAGCGAGAAGCTCAGAGATCTGCAAGGAAAAAAAAATGTTGTTGGCAGTAGTATAACCCCACCCTCAAACTCGAGTGCAGAACTGGAGGCACTAATCATTGATTTGATTTTGTTTCCCTTCTTCTCCATCTTGGTAGAAGACCTATTTGTAATTGGGGACTTGGCAGATTTTTGTTTTGTTTGTTTCTGTTTTGCTCTTTTACATACTCCTATACTGTCTTTTTGTTTGTGCAAATTGTGTATTTATCATCTTACCTGTACAGTTTCAGTGACAGACCAAGCTCAAGCAGCATAAATGGGCCCACAGTGTAACTCATTGCTATCTGGGTACACAACCATGTGATCACATCATACACAGTTCTATTTAGTACATGACCCTGGAACCATGGGCGTATGGTTCGCCTCACCTGTTAGTGACAGAGAAAAGAGTTAATAATGCAAAATGTAAACCTAGAAGTAAGCTATGGCCTTAGGCCATAGCTG
Organism: Xenopus tropicalis; assembly: GCF_000004195.4. Taxonomy (NCBI): domain Eukaryota; kingdom Metazoa; phylum Chordata; class Amphibia; order Anura; family Pipidae; genus Xenopus; species Xenopus tropicalis. The sequence goes on from NC_030678.2 coordinate 78,471,012, forward strand.
CACTGCAATACACTGGATCCACTGTCAGCATGTAACAATTCATGCTTGATAACTAGTATTTAACTGCCTCCTGATCTTCTGCACACTTCCCCTCAGAGTCCACGTGTTACCATCTTTAATCAGGTTGACAATAGAAAAAAAATTATCTTTCTCCACTTATTTCTTATGCCTTTTGACAAAATCACACTCAATATAATTTACTTACATGCCGGGCTGCCACAGTTATGGGCACAGCAGTGAGAAAGGTGAGGTAGTACCCAGGATGTACTCCATGCCAAACAGCTGACAACATGAATGTGGATAACAGCGGATTATATGGGCTTCGATCATAACAAACCCTGAAAGAAAAGGAGAGGCTTGAATGTGTTATGTATGTTGTGGTACATATGGTACCATTTATCTGGGTATGATTTTGTTCCTATTATCTGATTATGCAAGAAAAAAATATAGACAGACACTAAGTAAACTTGGAAACTAGCAAAGATAAAAAGTGGATGCTAAAGTCCCAAATCTTGTATGTGATGGAATGTAGCAGAACATGAATTCTTAGAACTGAATTTTAAGACAGAGTATGTGTGACATATATAGGATACAGAACAATCTCAGAATGGTTTAGTTTTTCAAGTAGCATGTTGTGCAAGCCTAAAGACCCCAAGATTAGCATTAACCTTTCCCAGCTATCAGAAGATGGACCATAAATACAAAGTACACAAAGTCTGCTATCTTCAGAGCTAGGATAAAATATGGTGGTGCCTGTCCTAATTTTATAACACCTAAAAATGGAAAACGAGTATACGATTATTGTAATACTAATTTTGGTACGTAACTCTTTCAACCACACTGCTGTCTGGATGTTCCAGTTATCGATAAACATCTTGAAGCTTGTAGCCGTCTGTAGAAGGAAGCAAGAATAAAGTTAGACACAGAGAATATCATGTTTGAAATGGAACAGAAATAAAAATAAAAGGAAAAAAAACCACAGTTATGGGATCCCTTATCTATAAACCCGATATCCAGAATGCTCCAAATTATTGGAAGGCCATCTCCCAAAGAGTTAAGTTTAAGCAAATAATTCTTTTTTTTTTAATGATTTACTTTTTCTTTGTATTAATTAAACAGTGCTTAACTGTGTTAAAGAAGAAGGAAAGCTGTAATTGCTAGGGGATGCCAAATGTTAGGCACCCTCCAACCTTATACCCTAGACTGGTGCTACTGTTAGGAGAAAATTGCACTGGTCTGGGGTATTTCTGCAGGAATATCACAGAATCATCTTCTTCTGCTTCTTCTTTCTTCATGCCGGGGCACATATGCAGTAGAGTGAGGAGCTGACTATCTCACTCTACCACGCATTTCCCTGCCCCTGGCAAAAGAAAGGAGAGGCGGAACAAGGGGGTTGCTCCATGGTGCTCCTCCTGAAGTACCCCAGGGAGGTGAATTTTTTTTTGAACAGAAGCACCGGACCAAGGTATTAGGTAAGGTAACATAATCACTGGGCAGTGCCTTGGCATTGAAACCACAGTAATTTTAACTTTCCTTTTCCTTTAATTAAACTGTTACTAAGCTGTATAAATCCATGTTGGTGGCAAAACAGTCCTATTGGGTTAATTAAAAGTTTCAATATTTTTTTAGTAGCCTTAAGGTGGTGATCCCCAACCTGTGGTTCATGAGCAACATGTTGCTCACAACCCTGTTGGATGTTGCTCCCCATGGCCTTGATGCACATGCTTATTAAGTTCTGGTTAGGAGGCAAATTTTGATTGCATAAAAACCCAGTGTACTGCCAAACAGAGCCTTCTGTAAGATGCAAGTCCACATATAAGTTATTAAATAGGTAATTACAGCTCTTATTTGCACCCCCAGGAACTTTTTTCATGCTTGTGTTGCTCTCCAACACTTTTTCCATTTGAATGTGGCTCATGGGTATAAAAGGTTGGGGACCCCTGCCTTAAGGTATGGATATCTAAATTACAGAAAAACCCTCATTTGGAAACCCCCGGGTCTCAAGCATTATGGATAATAAATGCAATATCTGTATTTAAATGTTTGAATGTGTGTATTTCTTTCTAACCTCAATCTTCACTATGTCCAGATTGGACAGAAGATCCCATCTCTCTGTTCCGTCCTCAGATATGCCATTGTATCCAAATCCTGCTGCATTATTAATAGCATCTGCTGCTCTTCAGAAATACAAGAGTTGTGTTAGAGAACTTCTTATCCTCAGTCATGGGTCTGATATAGAGATCATATTAGCAGTCTTAAATAAACATGCTAGAAATCTCTTGTTTGAGTCAATTTTATATGATGGGTCCTTTAAAGGAGCAGTTCAGTGTAAAAATGAAAATTGGCAAAATAGATAGACTGCGCAAAATAAAAACTGTTTTCAATACAGTTAGTTAGGCAAAAATGTAATATATAAAGGCTGGAGTGAGCAGATGTCTAACATAATGGGCATAACACTACTTCCTTCTTTGCAGCTCTCTAACCTGTTAGAAGTCAGTAACCAATCAGTGACCTCGGGGGGGGGGGGCATATGGGACATAACTGGTTAGTTAGTTTGCATTTTAATCTGACCTGTGTGCTTACAAACTAACTGAACAGTTATGTCCCATGTGTCCCCCCCAAAAGTCACTGACTAACTAAGAGGTTAGAGAGCTAAAGCAGGAAGTAGATTTCTGGCTATTATGTTAGACATCTGCCCACTCCAGCCTTTATAGATTACATTTTTGCCTAGCTAACTATATTACAAATATTTTTTATTTTGCGCAATCTATCAGTTTTACGCAGTCTAATTTTTACACTGAACTGTTCCTTTAAAGTTATATGTTCTAGGCAAGAAGTACATTGAGACTTGAATGTGGCTCTTTCCACTCAGTTCTGCATCTGCCCCACCCATGCCTGTGTGATCTCGTCATTAGACTACAAAACGTTAAACTCAGGCCTTGGGGTTAATTGTACGTAAATTATTTTTAAGAAAGGACTTACCTAGGGTCCATGCAAAATAATACTTTGGTCTCCTGGAGGCTGCCATAAGGTAAAGATCCAAATATTGACTGAACACTGAACGATCCGGGTCTTCAGATACAGAGAAACGATCTGATAGGACAAGGTGGGCAGCCAGAAGGAGACAGCAGAGACTTAGCTTTCTGGATACAGCAACCTGATATTACAACACATCACATGTCATGAAACAAAGACACAGACTCCCACTATTTAACCTGCACCCTGCAAGGTAGTCTTCTTTTGAGGGTTGACAAATGCATCATTCAAAAAAATAAAAATCAGTACTCAAATCAAAAAGGTACAGTAATAACCAATCATCCTTACATTTTTTTAATCAAAGCCTAGTATTACTGTATTTGCAAAGAGGTCTACAGTTATTAGGCAAAATTGGTATTACTTTAATGTTCATATCACTCTAATCATTTCTAGAAAAATCACAGTTTTCTACAACTTTTCTTATCGGGTCTGGTGAAATAAACACATTTTTAACAGTGACCTGGTTTCTAGATGAACTAAGAGATTCTAGCACAAAAAGATAAGATAAAACTGCAAAAAGTCATGGCCACTTGGCAGAGCATGCTAATCTCTATGCTGTGCCTAAAGATCCCTACCGTATTATGGATTTATGGGATACCTTCTCCTGGGGCCGGTTGCTAAGTGAACTTTCAAAGTATTTAAAAAATCTTGGTGAAAGACTGCCCTTGGACTCCCCTGAGCGCAAGATATATATTCAATATATGTATTTCAAATTAGTGAATTACTCTGGAATTTTATAATTGCCCCTAACATTTCTTAATTTAATTCTTGTATTTGGATTGTGAATTTGTAGTTCTCTGGTTCTACTTACAATGTAACAACATGATCTACGTGAAAAGCCTGCTCCAGTCCAGCCATTTATCATTCTACCCAGCAGCAAAAATGACTTTCCATTTCCCAGTCCTTATACTGTTTTTTCTTATATACATTTTTATTGTCCTACAGGATTCTTCTAGATGGGTGCTTAACCTAAAACCAGCTGCCTACCCCCTTCGCCCAGCAGTGCTAGTAAATAGGTTGCAAAATGCAGCTTGGCATACTCACATTTGGGTTGCCAGTCTTTTCATTCCCATGAATAAATATCTGGTAGTCATTATATGAACACACAGGGCCAGCCAGAAGACCTAGGAAACCCAGGGTATAGCTGACATAACTGAGAGTGGAGGGCATGGTCCTACAGAGAAAAATAAAGACAACGTGAGAGGACACAAGAATCAGACAGGGGGAACTGTTGAAATTATAAGTTACTGAGCACTAATATATTCCATGTCTTCAAAGCACACAGGTATTTTCTGTCAGATAAATTGTCGGAAATTTAATGAGAATATTAATCATAAATAAGTAAGCTACAGAAGTTACCGAATAGCGAGCCGTCTCTGTAATGGGCTGAGAGGTTTCTCTGTCTGGATATGGCCTGTAATACAGCGCAGAATGATATTCTGAAGATTATCGCATGCACACAGAAAATGTCAGGACTGGGGAATAGAAAGGCTGCAGCAGAATGGAAATTCTGTTCATGATGGAAAAACAGAAGCTAAGTTGCTAAATTTCAATTAACACTCCATTTTTGGAGCTATGGCTCCCAGTCAGCTGAATTTACACTTGGTTACTCTATCTAGGAAGGGAAGTTTTGTGGAAAGAGGCCAGAGAGATCTAATCAAAAACCTAGCACCCTAACTGGCTTCAGCAAAATCAGTGTTCAGACTCAATTTTAATTTAACGGCCTTGTGGCACAAAAAAACAAATGATTTTATTCTACAAACAGAATTTACACCTGAAATGTAATTTGTCTCAGTTATGTTTTGCTTTCTTTATTGATAGCATTTATGGCTACACAGCTGCACACTGACTATGTAGGCTGAAAAATGTTTAATCCATTACAAAGTTTATTCAGTTTATTTATTTAGGTCTGTACATTTTTATGCAAGACTATAATAATTTACATCATTCTTGACTTAGAGTAACCTATTAAGATGGGACAATTCAAGGTAACAAAGAACTTAACTTTTAAAAAGTGGCCTTAAATGCTGTGTGAGATGCAGCAGCACCGAACAGACTCCCAAATGGAGTCATAAATAATATTTTGGCAAAATATATAACAGGGACAACTCCCTGGATTTTTTAAAAAAAAAAGTATACTCACAGGTTTTAGCACCAAATCAAAAGTTTTTTTTTTTATAAAAAAAATCCAACATTCTCAGGGACAAGAAACCAGAACTGCAAGTGATCCCCCTTAAAGGCCCTAAGTGCTGAAAAGGGTGCCAAATGAGAAAGGTAAATATGGCAACCATTATAAAAAAAACCCCCCAAAGAATATAGAGACTACCAACTTATGTTATAATGCTTTACAATCTCTATGGTAGAGTGCACTGCAAACTTTATGCACCATATTAACAAAGCAAACACAAGGTATTGAACTTACATACCCAAGATAGGGGTATATACGAACAGACTATCCACAACACTGCTAGGGCAACCAAGGGCATCAATTTGCCCTGGTGGATCACTAATTTACCACTTACCCCCATATAGATAGCAATGAGGTGGAGGTGAGCGGTGAAGAGGTGTGTGGTCAGGTTCAAAGGGAGTTGTCAGGTACAGTAGCTATTATGGTCACTACAAGGGATCGCAATATGCCCATTACTCTATTGCAGTAGGTCACTGCACTACTGAAGTATATATTCAAGTGGCCTACTACAATAGAATGATGAGCATATAATTTGCTCTTGTAGTGATGTATGTATGTATGTATGTATGTATAATTTAATTTAATTTATAAAGCGCCACAAGGGTACGCAGCGCTGTGCAATCTTACAGAATACAAAATTACACACAGGAAGGACAAGTGTTATAATAAATAAATAAAATAAATATATATAAATGCACAGGGATTAAGTGCCATGTGGTATTAGACACAGTAGGACACAATCTAAGGCACAAATCGGAAGGTAAGAGTGCACCAGGTATGGGCATTTGCCCTTAAGCTCAGGACTAGGCAAAATAGTGTTTTAGTGCTCCAGAACGGAACAGCTGAGCTTTTCCTTAATGAGAGTGTGTGAGTGTTCCCTATGGAGGGATTCAGGGATAGAGTTCCAGAGGTAGGGAGCAGCAAGATAGAAAGGTTTAAGACGAGAGAGCACAGTGGGTGTGGATGGTGTAAAAAGACGGAGGCTCTGAGAGGAGCGGAGGAGATGACCAGGAACATACAGGGAGACCAGTAAAGAAATGTAGTGAGGAGTAGAGGAGTGAAGGGCTTTGAATGTTAGCAGAAGGATTTTGTATGCTATACTTTGCTTAACAGGCAGCCATGCTAGAGAGCTTAAGTGAGGCTGAGCAGGTTCCCTCCTAGGAGAGAGCAGGAGGATCCTGGCAGCAGAGTTCACAATTGTTTGCAGGGGAGAGAGGTGGGAGTCTGGGAGGCCGGTTAGTAGGAGATTGCAGTAATCTAAGCGGGAAAGGATAAGGTTATGTATTAGTGTTTTAGCTGTTACTTGTGAAAGAAAGGGGCGTATCTTGGCAATATTGCAGAGGAGAAAACGGCAGGTTTTGGCAGTGTTATTAATATGGTTAGAGAAGGAGAGTGACTGGTCAAAGATAACCACAAGGCAGCGTGCAGAATTAACAGGGTTTATGGTCATGCCATCAATAGTAATGGTGAAAGGAGGAGAAGGGCTAGGTTTGGGCAGGAAGACAATGAGCTCTGTTTTAGCTAGGTTAAGATTGAGGTGGCGTTGATGTGCTGTCCTAGGCACTGGCCCTGGGGTCATTTAGGAATTCACAAAAAGAAAAGCAGGCAGGCAATGTGAATACCTAAATGGCTCCCTAAGCTGAAGGTCCGGGGCATGAGCACGTGGGCCCACCTTTACCAGGGGTAAGATCATACAACTTGGCTTTTACTGTGATAACCTTGTGTGTTACTATTTGGATACTTACTGGCCCTGTGGTGCCTTATTATAAATACGACCATGATCACATCTGAATTAAGGGAGGGCCATCCTCCATAGACTCCAATTTAATGAAATAATTCAATTTTATAAAATCATTTCAAAAAACAGTATTTTGTACTTGATCCTAAATATGATATAGTTAATCCTAATTAGGGAAAGCAATACTATTGGGTTTATGTAATGTTTACATTTCTCTTTAGTACAGTTTAAATACACTGATCCAAATTACAGAAAGACCCCTTATCTGGTAAACCACAGGTTCCGAGCAGGTCCCCTGTAACTAAGTAAAAGTAACTGATGATTAGCTTATTTACCATCATGAAATTCGAAAGCCACTCTGCTTATTTTCTGAGTCAACATCATCAAGGGCCTTGAGAAGACAAGAAAAAAGTTCGATTTTTAGGAATGTCAGTCTGGCTAGTACCATAGACATTGGCAACTAATGACTCTCTCAGTAATGCTAAGCAACAAGACTTTAAACTGCTGGAATCTGAAGATTACCAAAAGGATGACAGTCAGTGATATTATAAACATGTGCTAATGAAATGAATAATGCTCATCCTTACACAGTGAAGTCCATCTGATCTTGTGCAGGGTATAGATATCTCTGAATATGGAAAAGTGTCAGATATCCCATTGTTAGGAACAGGGTATACCTGGAAAGAGACACATTTAGTATTGCCTTCCTAATACCAAAAGTCAACAAACAATTTTGTATTATAAGGTACCTCCCCCACTGCTAAACTTACACATGAACTCTTCTATAATCAGCAAGCAGCAGCAGGAGATATCCCAGGACCAGTTCTCCAATAAGAAATAGGGTAAGCCTGCAAAATGCACAGAAATAACCAAGAACATGAAATAATCTTCTTGCAAGAAGACACTGGGCTTGTGGGGATTTTTTCCCCACAATGCAACATTTTCCCCAATAAATCTAGCGTAATTGTGGTGTAAGGGAGCGATGCGCTTGGCACAATTGTGCTGCACCTACTGCAACTGTACCTGATCTGCCAATTATACCACAAGTGCATGTAACTCCCATTTATATTTAGTCTTCTACATAGCGTTGTAGTGAGATATCACTGCATATGTAGTTACAGAAGCACATTTCAAAACTGAAGATTAGAAAGATAGGAAGATAAACAGCAAAGGGGCTGAACTGTATAAAGAATAAACAATTGTACAGCACCCCACTCCTAAATGAGCAGTGTTAAGAGGGTGTGCTGGATCAAAAAGTGTCCTTAAAAGGCCCTGGTCACAAAGTGTTGGCTCTGCTTCTCTGAGCCTCCATATAGCTGCACTGACAGGCAAGGATCAGACTGAATGCAGCTAAATAGAGCAGAGATCAGCCTGAAAATGGCAACTTTTGTATTTTTAGGACTGATCTTTGTTCCTCTTTGTGTAGGTGCACTCAGATGGGAGCTGTGCAGCTATATGGGGCTGTGAAAAAAGAGCAAATCCACTTCTCTCCACCTTCCTAAAAAATTAAGGCTGAGAGAAACAGAACCAATGCTCTGTGTGACCAGGGCCTTAGAAAAATAGAAAATTAAAATAATACATTACAATTGCATCACCCTTTCTAAATAGTATGCCAGACACGGTATCAGTACCAAATTAAAACATTACTTTTATTACTAAAATTAAAATACCTGTATGCCAAAAATGTAAAATTAAGATCATGGCAGGTGTCTTCTATAAGTGAAAGCATCTGGAGATTCCAAACACAGATAACCCTCTGGCAATACTGCTGTCCTTTGCACTATAACCTAGAGGTATTTATGGTTACATGAATGAATTGTAAACCACCCTCTGCTCAATCATAAATCTGTTAATGACAGTACATAGGGGTACTGGCATCCAGCTGCTACATGGGCTTGATTGAGTAACTCTATGAGGCTCATGCCACACAAGGTTGATTCTCGGCCTGTGGAAGTGCTGCATATGTTTTCCCGGTGTTGATTCACTTTATTGCCGGTGGTAAAGTATTTGTCGCCCACGCTGGAGCAGATTTAAGAAAGGATTGCAAGTGGTGCAATACTCTTCACTTGATTAACAGATTTGTGGTGCATTACTTAGGCATTTGCTAATTCCCACTGCTAGAAAAGAAAACAATACCTAGAGAGTGCTGCTTATTTACAAGACAATGTTTCTGTTGCTCACCAGCCAAAGCAGTAGATGGACAGGCAGATGCCCAGCAGAGAAGCTATGCTGTGTCTGAGTATTGGGCCACATTGTGAGGTAGGTAGATGCCAACGGAACAAGAATGCCAGGGTCAAGGCTGATAACTGACCAGTCAGGAAAATGCGCTGCGAACAAAAAACAAATTTACATTTTTTGCCATAAAAATGAAAAATTTTAGTAGGTGCTATATAAAAAAGAATAAAAATAATAGACAGGCACCCAGCATTCACCTCTCTCATACAGCATATTCTCACTCCTTTGCAGAATGTGTTTAGAGTTCTGGAGCCTCCAATACAGCCAGACTGTGGAGTTTGTCCCCTGGTCCCAGCATTATACACCATACCATAAGTTTCAGACCCTAGAATAGTGGTTTTCCAAATTGTAAAGCTGCCAGCCCTGGGGGGCAGGTCTGGAGTGGGATTAAAAAATAAGCCCTGGTATGTCAAGTACACAGAGACCCAGTATTTACAATGAAGCCTATGGCTAAGGCTTCATAGCATTTATGTGTAATAGCTAATACATTTTCATGATTTTACTTCATACCAGAGTTCTACATCTACATTTTTGGAGTATCCGGAGTGCCTGCCTGTTTTCGTCTCTTGTATTCTACACAGAGACCCAAACAGCCTTTCACCAGTCCAATAATAGTGACCGTCTTTGGCATTCTATGACAGCCACTCTGGCATTTGCCAGAATCCATATATTGCCAGTTCAGGCCTGCCTGGGGGCTCAGCCTTAAGACCACTAAGGTTATAAGTTGGTGAAAATGCCTCTTTGCTCTCCTAAATATTCTTATTGCTGGAACTAGAGTGGAGAGCAGAATAAAAAAAGCATTTTCAGATAAGTCGCCTGCAGTAGAGCAGAGTTATCATGGATAACTAAACTCCACATGTGCCATAGCCCTTAATCCTGTATACACATAACCTTTTGATATACAATCCACTAGCAGTAAGTTTAAATGCTGTACTATAAAGATAAGTAAAATGTACAGTATAGGCTAGTTATTGTTAAGTCAATATAATGTGAGTAAATTAACATTTAGTAATACTAAACCTTTCAATACTAATCAAAGTTTATTAACTACATTTCTATGATAACATTTTCAGGCCACTGTTTAGCTGTAAGACATTAGCAAATTTTTTCAGATTCTTAATTTTTTCTTTCAGTTGCTTTCTATTTTCTGTTTTTTAAATAAAGTTTTTAAAATCGAGTTAGGTATGACCTTATCCATAAACCTCTTATTCGGAAAACTGTGAATTATGGGAAGGCTATCTCCCATAGACTCTATTACAAGCAAACAATTGTAATTTTTTATCAAAAATGATTTCCCTTTTCGCTGTATAAAAACAGTAAATTGTACTTGATGGTAACTAAGTTGCATAAATTCTTATTGGTGGTAGAACAGTCATATTGTGATTATTTGATGTTTAAATGATATTTAGCAGGCTTAAGGTATGGAGATCCAAATCACAAGAAAGATCCCTTATCTGGAACACCAGATCCTGAGCATTCCAGGTAATATATCATATATCAATATTTCCCTCTAATGTAAACTAGGTCACAGCCTTCTAAAGTGATAAAATTTGATGTTTGTTGATACATTTCTCAGCAGCATCTGAAAATTGTTGTATGTAACATTTGCTGTGTGTAAAACTGCAAATATGCTCAGTATGGGGCTAAAACTACAACTGCTGCTTAGTAATGCATCAACTAATGTATCAATTTGTAACAGTTGATCCGGCCTGGACTGGGTTTAAAAAAAGGCCCTGGCATTGTAATGGTTGAGCAGTCTGGCTTGCTGCAGTGCTAATGGGTACTGATTTGTTTTTAATTCATTTTAAAAACAAAAAACAACTGAAAAAATAATTGTCATGTACTATTATCATTTTAAAATGATAGATTTTATAGAGGTGAACTTCCCCTTTAATTGGTTATGGGTCGCTTTACACTAAAACATTAAATAAAATACTGCAAATTTAATTGGTCATTAAGGAAAAAAGGAACCAGGCTAGCAAGTCTGCAGAAAATCCCAAATACCATTCTCTGCTCTAAATCATGTCATGGCAACCATGTGGGATGCATGGGGACCCACAATAGTGCTTATAGCTATACTTATCCCAGGTTTCTTAAATTTATTTGTAGGCCCCATGAATGCTCACCAGAAGCCCTTGCTGCAGCCTAGTTATGAGAAGTACATATAGGACACAGTGGATCTAACAAAAGGGAAAATGTTAAACCTAGCAGGGCTGCCCAACTGCAGGCCCAGGGCTCCAAAGTCAATACACTACTCTGTGCGACATATCTTGAATCTTGAACATGCAGTATAAGAAATTACTGGAGCATAAATGCTACACCGGCCTTAACAAGTATGAAATAAGCATTAACTATTGTTCTAATAATATGGATCCTAATATGAACACAGTAACAGTTTGACAAATTCGGCATATGCAGCAACAAATCAGCAGTACAGAGCAAAAACACTGATGGGGGTTTGGTAAAGTCATTCCATATGGACAGGAAACCATACCTGCTGCACCTCTTTCTCTATATAAATGTGGTTCTTGGCCTTTATATGTGTGGAGAATCAAGAGAGATTTTAGTTTTGCACACACATAAGACATTGACAAGATAAACAAATTATTGTTCACTGAAACCCACAAATTCAGCGCTGTGTTACAACCAATCTTGCTACACCAGTTTATCAACTATGTGCACAGATAAAGATAGAAGGGGCAGAGGGAAGGCATACATGTAAAACTTCAGAAAAACAGTCTGGTAATTATTTTATTAAAGGGACCAAATGTGGCTTTTATAAACAGTAAAGTTTAAATGCATTTCTTAAAAACAGAACTAATAATGCCATTTCTGCCAGATGCATAGTTCAAGAGATGTACCTGACAAAGCTACGCTAGTACTATATTATTTTCTCTCATTATTTGGTCACTACAGGCACCTTGTTTGCAGCGGATTGGATATACATGTATATTGTATTACACACAAACATGTAAAATGTAGCTATTCATTCTTTTGCTCTGTGTGTTGTATGGTGTAAGATTTGCCAGGTTTAAATTCTTCCAATACAGTTAATAGAATCATGTCTATATACATCTAGTTATCAATATTAAATGTTTATCTGGGGTGCCAAATATAATCGATGCGGGGCCTGGGTCCAGCAGCAGGGTCAGCAGATTAGGAAACCCACTTTTTTCTTTACAAGTGTAACATTTAAGCCCTCTAAGTCAAATGGAACACTACTTATTGTTTTTTTTTTAGCATTGCAAAGTCTGTTCTGGTCCAACTAAATACATCTGGAGTTGCAAATTTACTTTGTACACACACTTAGGTGCATGTGGTTGTGCAATAATGCATATAATGCATACTTATATTTTTGGATAGAAAGGGTAAACTTACATTATATGAAAGGCATATAACCATAATACACATATTAAGGGAACAAGAATATAATCTGTTTCTTTCCTGACATATAGATACATACATCTACCAATCACGTTCCATTGATTTCTATTCTCATGCTTACCTTCCATTCATTTTTATTTACACACAATCAGTCTTACATAAATGTGCTTATAAAGTAAATACATTATTGATGGATATAGGTACTCACCTGTTCTGCTGGTAGATTAATAACTATGTGTCCCAAAGTTTCCAAGGGTCCCAATCCATCAGCTCCTGTATAGCCCATATTTCCCCCTGTCATTGCCTGCGTGAGTGTGTTTCACATTGGCTGCAACTGAAACTCAGCTGACTCTTTGCCTAGAGAGCCTCACCCACATACCACACCTGCAAAGCTCTGTGCAAGGAGAAAACCTGCTTCTTACTGAATGGCGCCACCTTACCCTTGTATAGAGAGGAATTCACACATCTTAGGGAGGGGACCTGAAAGCCCAAGGTAAAGGTTTGCTATTGTGTGCCTAGAGGGAACTGGGATTATGGTTGTCCTGACACCCTTACAAAAAAAGGAACAAAAAAATTATTCCAAGCATGGGAGCTCACAGTACAAAAGATGTAAGTTAGGTTGCCACATTTTCTAGAAATAAAATACCAGCCTTCTTGCATATTTTGGCTTTCCCAATACTATTATAAGCTCTAGTATCAGGTGGCAACCCAAGATGTGAGGTAATCAAAGCAACTTCTACCTGGTACTTATTTGAAAAAATATTTAAAGTTTGGTGGTGCTAGAAAAAAGAGCAAGCACTAGTCTTCTAGGTGAAATGCAAACTTGGGGAATGTTGCCAACTTTTAGCTGGGAGGCAAGTCAGAGGAATCAGCTTCAAGACAAAAAAGTGGAGATTCACACAAAACAAAAGACCCATTTTTGAGTCTCTAACCACTGGTAAAGATCTTTTTTAACTGGGTTACTACACCAGTTTCTCCTGCATGTGCTCAATAAAAGGGGAACTCCACAATAGGTGTTGGAACTTGGGGGACCAGGAGGACATAAAACATAGGTACAATCATCTTCTATGGTCCTTGAGCATAATAAAGGAAGATGCAATTTTATGCAACTTTCCTGCATACAGTTATCTAACTGATAATATTCTCTGCATTATGTTCTGCTTTTTAAAACAGACACTAGCTGATAAGCAGATCTGGAGAACTGAAATTTTTACACTGTATTATTCAAACAATGATGTATGTAAATAGATGTTAAATTCACAGCCAGAACTATTGGTAGGCAGAAGAGGCCATGCCTAGGGTGTAACAGCGGCGGGGGGGGGGGGGGGGGGGGATCTGGGTTGGGTGCTAGGCAAGTATCTCTTCTATCTTTCTACCCCTAGTCCAGGCTCTTAAGCCTTGCACATGATCACCGTGCCGCCCAATCTACACCACCTGCACATCACTCCCCAGTACCCGCTTGTCACTCCCAGCTACCTGCTTGTCACTTTCCCCACTGCACTGCCTTGAGTGTGTGTGCACTCACGTGGTGGTGGGGTAGCTGGTCGGGTTGGCAAGGGTGACTGGCCACCTTATTCAAGTGATTATAGACAGCACTCTGTCATACTTCATTAAAATGCCTCTATTGTTACAATGAGGGCAGCAGCAACGTTTTGAGCCTAATTGGCTTTTTATAAAGCTAACATTCATGTGTACATGTGCTCCTGTTGTGACTAGCCACCTTAGCCCAGCACTGGTTACAACTTGTTTACGTTAGAATACACTTTCTAGGCTCCCCATACCCTTATTGAAGCCTGATCTCAGATCTTTATAAGCCAATCGTTGCCCTGCCTGAAGACCCTATTCCTAAACATGGATATATGCAATATTGGAATAAGTGGTCCAAAATCTGGTTTAATGCAAACAGAATGGTGGTCTGCATACAACAAAGAGAAAGTGTATATAAGTTATCTTAAATTTGGACTCCTTGGGATAACTACTTTTCTCCCAGAACCCTGGGGGATCTAGAATCTAATTGGAGTGTGACAATATGATGTTGAAGGCTATCTACAATATATCAGAATGTAAACACTGATGTGCAAATCTGTTCTGGCATTGTTATCCACTGTTATACCAGTTCTGTTTTTATGTTCTTCTTTTTTCATTTCCTCTCTCACACTTATGGAAAAATGAACAAATAAGCCTATGCAATATCTTCATATGTTTTGGCAGATAAAATTTAAGTTACAAAAAAAATACATTTTCTTGGATGTGGACATAGAAACAAAAAAACTTTCAATATTTTTGACATTTTGATGTGTATCTAAAACAATCCTAAATTAACTTATTCTGTTGTTATACATTATAAGTTTTTGCTGACAGGTTTTTCCAGTAATTGGCAACACCTGCCCAAAATTGTTGTATGTTCGGACAGAACCAAAGACAGTGTATGAGATCTACTCTGGGGCTACCGAATTTCAAACATCTGTCTGTAGAGGCTGTGCCTATATGATATCTTTTAAGTGGTGTAAGATATGAATGGTGTAAGATTTGTAGAGCCATTTCTTGAAATTTGTTAGATGGTAGGCATTTCATGATGTGAGTATGATATGGAAGAATATTGTGGATATCTGTTTGTGGGATTTATGCCATCCATCTCACAAAATTAGTGCTAAGAGTATCAGTATTTATAGTAATTCTAATGTATCTGGATATTTGGAAGTAGATTTTGTTGTTTTCTTGTTGTGTCCAAAGTTGGTCTAGAGCAGTGATGTCCAACTTCTGTGGTGCAGAGGGCCGGAATTTCTCTAGCATACATAGTGGAGGGCCGCTAATGGAAGACAGTTTTGACCACTCCCCTTTTTTATACCGCACCTACTTCAAACCACACCCATGTTATCACAAGAGCTTTTAAGACTATGCACACATTAATGGGGGTAGTGCAGCAAACCCCTGCCAGGTTCACCTCCCACAGGCAGCATAGGGCAGGCAGAGTATGGCACACATAGGTGGCATAGGGCAGGCAGAGTATGGCACACACAGGCAGTACTCTGCCTGCACTATGCTGCTGTGTGTGCCATAATCTACCTGCCATACCCTGCCTGTGTGTGCCAGACTCTGCCTGCCCTATGCTGCCTGTGTGTGCCATACTCTGCCTGCCCTATGCTGCCTGTGTGTGCCATACTCTGCCTGCCCTATGCTGCCTGTGTGTACCATACTCTGCTTGCCCTATGCAGCCTGAGTGTGCCATACTCTGCCTGCACGATGCTACCTGAGTGTGCCATACTCTACCTGTCCTATGCTGCCTGTGTGCCATACTCTGCCTGCCCTACCCCACCTGTGTGTACCATACTCTGTTTGCCCTATGCTGCCTGTGTGTGCCATATTCTGCCTGCCCTATGCTGCCTGTGTGTACCATACTCTGCCTGACCTATGCAGCCTGAGTGTGCCATACTCTGCCTGACCAATGCTGGCTGTGTGTGCCATACTCTACCTGTCCTATGCTGCCTGTGTGCCATACTCTGCCTGCCCTACCCCACCTGTGTGTGCCATACTCTGCCTGCCCTTAGCTGCCTGTGTGTGCCATGGTCTGTCTGCCCTATGCTCCCTGTGTATGCTATACACACAATGCTGGCACTGCTCCTACAGTCTGAGCCAGAGATGTGAAGAGGCGAACAATTGGGGGTGTACAGTCTGAGCCTGAGGTGTGAACAATGCAGAAACTAAAAGGTGTCAACAACACAGGGGATTACATGTTTAAACAATGCAGGGGGATTACAACCTGAATCTGAGGTGTGAACAATGCAGGGGGCCAGTTAATCTCAGTACGGATACCATTTAAATCTTACACAAAGGTAAATCATCAAAGCAGCCAGACAGGTGGGGGCCACACAGAGGGGGGTCGCGGGCCACCAGTTGGACAGCACTGGTCTAGAGTATTGTTTTTATCTTTGTCTGTTAGTTGTGATAGTGTTTGCCTGGCAAAGTGCAATAATTGCGATAATGGAAAATATTGGTTGTGTAGGAAGGGGTATTTTTGTATCAAGTTCAAAGTGGGTAATACTGTTTAGGTAAATGCAAAATGAAAAATAAGGGCACAAAAGACTTAACAGTAAACAAATCACTCACCAAGTGAAAGTGGTGGTCCAGGTGCACCAGTCTCAGACCTTCAGTATAGGGTGCATCAAGCAGAAAGCAACAATCACAATGGGCATGCAAGCACTATTATTTAGGTGTCTGCAAGAATGTCTTTTATGTTTTGTAATCCTAGCGAATGCCAGGTTTGAAATAATGTATTGTTGTGACTCAGGGCAAAATTTTTGTTCCCTATCCATGAAAGATAATTTTTTTTGTGGAGTGCCAAACTTTATAGGTATTGTGGTAAGGTCACTGTCCGGATACCTGGGAAAGTCCAGGACAGAGCTTATATATGTCCCAGGTTCCTGAAAGAATGGTTCCAGGACTGCTAGTCCAGCCCGGGTGTTGAGGGTCTGCCTGAGGCATCTCAGCTGGCTAATTAAAAGGCAGCCTGGGCCAAAGTAGAAGGCTGCAGTCTAGGGGAAAGACACAGTAATGCTGCCTGTGTAAGCGGTAAGGCGGTGGGCCTGCTCCTGGTTAGTTAGGACAACTAAAGAGACTACACTCTCATGTGTTATAATTGTACCAAGGGCTGCTTTACCCCCAGAAAGCTGGTCCCAGCTACCCAACCCCTGACAGTATGAATAAAAAGTGTATTGTTCTGCATTGCTTGCGGGATGTTTCGAAGAGGGCTATGCAAGAGATAATTCATAGAGATACCTTCAGTTAAGGTCTCCTCTATTGATATTATAGTGTAGATGTTTCTATGATGTAACCAGTCCCCTGCATATTGCAGGAGGGCTGCCTCATTCAGTTATGTTTGGGAGGTTGATGCCTCCGTCACTTAATATTTTACTATTCTATTTTACAAAATTTTGAGACCGTACCTATAGCAATATGACAGTAAACCATTTCAAATACAATACCAAACAGTGCAGATTATTCCAAGGACCTTGTATTGAAAGGGAAAGCAAAATATAAAAGTACACCGAAATGGATGATCTATTATGTGTTTAAACACATACACCAATACAGTCACATAAAAGCCACCACTGTGCTTGCATGCAAATCCATCTATGTGGATGAAGGATTATCAAAGGCATTAGTAATACAGCAGAGTGGGGTATACGCAAGCAAATCCTTACAATACTCTGTGGCAGGGGAGGGGTTTCTGTGTGTGAATCATAGGTTAAAAAGAGGTGTGGAACAGCAGGGTGTTGGCCTGGTTGCCAAAAACAAATTGCTGTCATATAAGTGTGCATATTGTGCTTCATCTAACAACCCAGTACATAATGGAAGGCTATTCAAGTACGTTAGTTAAATGTATCTTGCTGAATAAAAAGTGTGTGATGTCACAGTTTCTATCCCTGAATGGGATTAAGGGCTAGTTCGCACTTGCCAGGTGCAGAGTTATAGCAACTGTCTCAGTCGCATTAATCTTGGCACTATGGGCTGTTCTCACTATTTACTGGGAGTTGAAAATGTATGTCAGTGTTGCATTAAACTGGCACTCTTAAAGGTAGTTTGAAATAGCAGTTAGTAGTGCAAAAAGCCCCATAGAAAATAATTTTTACATCATAGCCCCACCCCCAAAATGATATCACAGCCCTCATCCGACCCAAAAGCCAGTACTATAAGGGATAAAGGTGGCAACCCTATCTGTAACACATGGGAATGTTTACCATTCCATATTAAGGAAAATAGCAGCCAATGTGCAGTCACATTGCCTTAAAGTTCTAGCATGACAATGCCACCTTTAATTTTGTGGCTAATATGAAAAACTACAAAAATGGGAAACCAGAACAGGAATAATTGACCTGGATTTCATGTTAGTCTCAGTTTCTAATTTTCGCTGCTTGGAATACACATGAAAGCAGATTAGCTAAGACACACACAGCACCCAGAGCCAAGTTAAACCCCAGGCAGCTTTCTCCTTTGGTCTCAGTGTAAATTATTCCCCATAACACACCAAATGGAGAAATTCATTATTTTGTAACAACTGGTGAATTATGAAAATATAAGTCTTTGTCAAAAGTTATCAAAAGTATTTTACTGCCCAACGATGTAGATCTCCGATAAACATTAAAATGTTTAGTTAGCCATAGGTTGATTTCCACTTGTCAAATACAAACTGTTTCTAAGGTCACCCTCTGGTGATATAGCCTGATTCTTTGTGTGGTTGTGTTATGACAGGGTGACGGCGTGAACTGACAAGGTGATCAAACACACCACATAGGACAAAGTGTAGTGATAAGGCATATCTACATTTCACCACTCACTGTTTTTCACTGGGTTAAAGGGATGATTAATTATATAGGAAGCCATAACACAAAGTTAATCTAAATGTGAAGGAAGACAAACTGCACTTTACATATCTCTTAACATTAATATGCCTCACCACTGTAAAGTTTCAGAACTGAACAAATACTCTGCAAAATACAGTGTAACACATATATTTATTAAATACCCAACTTGTTAGCACTTAATGTCTGACCTCTAAACCACAAACTGTTATGTCAAGGCAGTTCCTCATGTACTGTGCCTTTAGGGACAGGATGTCCAACAGCCCTGTGTCTGTACCTCAACGAATATCATTCCTGCCTCCTTTGTGTGTAATGCAACTCTTGGCACAGGGGGCCAGGCAGACCCCAATGCTAGTGAGCTGTACCTCAAAGTATGCTACGTATAGTATCCCTGTGTAAAAGTGGACTTCCCTTCTAGGGATTCTGTACCCAGATCTGTCATCGGAAACCTTTTTGGCCCCATACAAGTTATTTATATTGGGCCCCACACACAATTATGCAGTACCAACATTTTGGCCACACCCCCTGTGTGTAATATAAAAAGATGATGGTACTCTATAATAAGCAGTTCTTATAAAGAGTTCCATTGATTAATACACTAATTAATAGTCAGTTCATTGGGGGTCAGTGGAGTTTACCCAATTTAAACCTTAAACTTCTTCCTGCCCCTGCTCTGTGCTATTATTGTTTGGAAGCTAAGTAAGTTATGTAAGTTTTTGCATAAGTTAAGTAAACTGCATACGTTTAGGGGCCCAACAATATTGGGGCACAATAGCTAGTCACTAGTAGCTAATAAAAATAGTAAAAATAATTAATGTGTTAGTAAGTCAATCTTTTAATTGGGGGTCAGTGGAGTTTATTGGGGGTAAGTGTAGAGGCCCATTGATGTTGCTGTGGGGCCCAATAACCAGTCTTTCCCCTGCTGGGGAGATACTCATATATAAAATTGCTTACAATATAAACAGCTGATGTTACTTTATAATAAGCAGTTCATATGTATAGTTAAAATGAATAATTAATATGTTTATAAGTGAGACAGTTCATTGGGGGCAGTGGAATTTGCCCCTGCCTGCCTCTGTCAAGCTTCTCTTTACCTTGAAGGCAAGTTAAGTTATTTTCTAGGCAAGTGAAGTAAGTTTCTACGTATTTTTTGTTGAAGTTAGGTAAATTGCCTAAGTTTTGGCATAACTTAAATGTAAATTATGCAATTTGCGTAACATTCAGTATGCGGCTGGGAGCCCTTTACGGAAGAGGATTTCACTGGCCCCGGCACAACTGTACCCCTGCTCCTCCCTGCATTGTGGCCCTGTCTGTACCTGGCACCCCTGTGCCATCAGGGGTGCTGGCAGCACCGTGTATAAGTGAACTGTGTGCATATGAGCTGTGCTGGTATACCTGTGTGCATATGAGCTGTGCTTGGTACTCCTAAGAAAAATGAAGAAATGTTTATATTATCCTTGCTCCTTCCTATATTTAATCAGGGGCGCTTCTGCCATTAGGCAAGTTGAGAAACTCGCCTCAGGCGGCAGAAGCTCCCCAGTTACCAGGAGCCGCCTCAGGCGGCGATATGTCCAGAATCGCCCCTGTATTTAATCTTAGTATATTAGTTCCTTAAATTATTTCTTCTGCATAGTAATCATGCATTGTGGCACAAGGAATATTTAAGAAAATTAATTTCCCTATTCAATTCCCAAAATGTGCCCAATCTGGCCAATTTTCTGCTTTAAACGCCAAGTGACTAAGGAAAACGAAGTGATGTGCATGCCTTTCCACCAGCAAATCACATTGTTGACAGTGGAAAGGCATTTCAGAGAGATTAGTCGCCCACGGTAGCAGAGATTTATTGTGGGTGACTAATCTTGCCGTGGGGCTTTAGCCTAATGGTCAGCTAGAGAGAGAGAGAGATTTCTCTGAGCTGCTGAATGCATCTGTATTCTGTGCTTTTCTCTGATAAAATACATTTTCCAAAGCTTCTGTTGCAGTGTTTTGGAGGTTGCCATTCTTTATTTATATAGCACTAACACATTCCACCATACTTTAAAGAAATGATACATCATTCACATTAGTCCCTTATACATTTTAGCATAACACATCTAACATTCACACAACTACAGACAAATTTGCCAGGGACCAGTTATATATACTTGTCCTATTAAGGGTGTGTATGTTAGGTATACTGACTTATACTGTCTTAAAAAAGTAATGGAAGAAAGCAATGGCACTCAGGAGCTACAAACGGGACTAGCCCTCTAGATACTTTATTACGGAAGTGCAACGTTTCGGGGCAAAACAACCCCTTTGTCAAGCATGCTTGACAAAGGGGTTGTTTTCCCCCGAAACGTTGCACTTCCGTAATAAAGTATCTAGAGGGCTAGTCCCGTTTGTAGCTCCTGAGTGCCATTGCTTTCTTCCATTTGGACTTTTTTGGAGGGTGCCGATCCCTCCGCAGTGAGCACCGAGCGTGAACTACTGAGGAGAGTTAAGGGTGTGCGTATAAGGTCTTTCGTTTGTACATGTTAAAAAAGTAATGGCCATTGCATTTTCAGGACCTCTGGGGAATATTCTTCATAGTAATGCTGCCCCAAATTTCAGGACTGATTACAGTGTTGGACTGGGTCATCTAGGGCCACCAGTTAACTTGATATTGAGGTCCTACTCTTATTGATGCTAAAAAGAGAAAGCTAAATCTCTACCAGACTTATGGTTAAAATAATGGAGATCCTCTGGTAGGTTCAACTTAACTTAAAATTTTAGGTAGTATCTGAAGTGTCCTGATGAACAAAGGCA
The DNA here is from genome assembly GCF_000004195.4 of Xenopus tropicalis. NCBI lineage: Eukaryota > Metazoa > Chordata > Amphibia > Anura > Pipidae > Xenopus > Xenopus tropicalis. The sequence goes on from NC_030678.2 coordinate 78,492,739, forward strand.
AAATGTTTGGGCTGTAGCCATGACTTTTTATATATCTTTTTATTATGATTTGTTATCAATCTATTGTACATCCTCTGTAGATCTGCAACCATTATACTTGCATAGGTTTGTGGTGGAGAGAAAAAGATAAACCGTCAGTAGAAAATTACAGGTAGGAGAAAACATATTTCACCTGATAATCCATGCAGGGGCTTTGTGTGGCTTTTATAGAATGTACAGTGGATATAAAAAGTCTACACACCCCTGGTAAAATGTCAGGTTCCTGTGCTGTACAAAAATGAGACAAAGATAAATCATTTCAGAACTTTGTCCACCTTTAATGTGACCTATAAACTGTACCACTCAATTGAAAAACAAACTGAAATCTTCTAGGTGGAAGTAAGAAAAACAAAAAAACTAAAATAATGTGGTTGTATAATTGTGCACACCCTCTTCTAACTGGGGATGTAGCGGTGTTAAGAATTAAGCAATCACATTCAAAATCATGTTAAATAGGAGTCAGCATACACCTGCCATCATTTAAAGTGCCTCTGATTAACCCCAAATAAAGTTCAACTGCTCTAGTTGGTCTTTCCTGACATTTTTTTAGTCGCATCCCACAGAAAAAACTATGGTCCCCAGAGAGCTTCCAAAGCGTCAGAGGGATCTCATTGTTAAAAGATATCAGCCAGGAGAAGGGTACAAAAGAATTTCCAAGGCATTAGATATACCATGGAACACAGTGAAGACAGTCATCATCAAGTGGAGAAAATATGGCACAACAGTGACATTACCAAGTACTGGACGTCCCTCCAAAATTGATGAAAAGACGAGAAGAAAACTGGTCAGGGAGGCTACCAAGAGGCCTACAGCAACATTAAAGGAGCTACAGGAATATCTGGCAAGTACTGGTACGTGTGACAACAATCTCCCATATTCTTCATATGTCTGGGCTGTGGGGTAGTGTGGCAAGATGAAAGCCTTTTCTTACGAAGAAAAACATCCAAGCCAGGCTACGTTTTGCAAAAACACATCTGAAGTCTCCCAAAAGCATGTGGGAAAAGGTGTTATGGTCTGATGAAACCAAGGTTTAACTTTCTGGCCATATTTCCAAAAAATATGTTTGGCACAAAAACAATACTCCACATCACCAAAAGAACACCATACCCACAGTGAAGCATGGTGGTGGCAGCATCATGCTTTGGGGCTGTTTTTCTTCAGCTGGAACTGGGGCCTTAGTTAAGATTTAGAGGGAATTATGAACAGTTCCAAATACCAGTCAATATTGGCACAAAACCTTCAGGCTTTTGCTAAAAAGCTGAACATGAGGAGGAACTTCATCTTTCAGCATGACAACGACCCAAAGCATACATTCAAATCAACAAAGGAATGGCTTCACCAGAAGAAGATTAAAGTTTTGGAATGGCCCAGCCAGAGCCCAGACCTGAATCCGATTCAAAATCGGTGGGGGGATCTGAAGAGGGCTGTGCACAGGAGATGCCATCGCAATCTGACAGATTTGGAGTGTTTCTGCAAAGAAGAGTGGGCAAATCTTGCAAAGTCAAAATGTGCCAAGCTGATAGACTCATACCCAAAAAGACTGAGTGCTGTAATAAAATCAAAAGGTGCTTTAACAAAGTATTAGTTTAAGGGTGTGCACACTTATGCAACCACATTATTGTAGTTTAATGGTTTTCTTACCTCCACCTAAAAAAACTCAGTTTGTTTTTCAATTGAGTGGTACAGTTTATAGGTCACATTAAAGGTAGAAAAAGTTCTGATATGATTTACCTTTGTCTTATTTTTGTACAGCACAGTAATCTGACATTTTACCAGGGGTCTGTAGACTTTTTATATCCACTGTATTACCTGGCCTCAAGAGAATCAGTGGTGGACAGAGTCTTCTAGGGCCCTTTAGAGATCCTGACACCATGGGCCCTCTCTCACAGTAATTAGATACAGATAGTGCCAGATGCAATGAGTTTTTAGAAAGGCCCATGGTTTAAATAAGGATGGGCTAATGGGAAATCCACTAGGGCCTGTGCCTACCTTAAAATCCTCTGGTATTCTCGAAGGCCATTCCAGCCCCAGAAAAAAATAGTGACAGTGTTAGCCTCAGGCTACTTAAGGGATAATAATACTATTATAATAGTATCACTTTATGTGGGGTGCTGACATGTTCCACCCAACATATTTACCTGCGAAGCTGCAAAATTTAAAACATTTTGGAGGGAGGTGAGAGATTGTTCTAATGCTGATCTTAACTATACCCAAATAATTTCTAAATGGGCTACTTTAGACCTCACAACAAGGTTCCCCTCAAGAATGACTAAGGGCTCTGGCACACGGGGAGATTAGTCGCCCGCGACAAAACTCCCTGTTCGCGGGCGACTAATCTCCCCGAGTTGCCTTCCCCTGCCATCCCACCGGCGACAATTTAAGTCGCTGGTGGGATGGCACACGCGGCGGCGCAATTTCGGGAAATCGCCGAAAAAGACTCGCGAGGCTTTTTCGTCGATTTGTGCGAAATCGCGCCGCCGCGTGTGCCATCCAGCCGGCGACTTACATGTTCGCCGGTGGGATGGCGGGTCATGGCAACTCGGGGAGATTAGTCGTCCGTGAACAGGGAGTTTTGTCGCGGGCGACTAATCTCCCCGTGTGCCAGAGCCCTAAGGAGTAATGAAAGGTTATTGTTAGTGTATATTGTAATTTCCCTATATCTCCCTGTTTACTTTGAAACTGTCCCATTTGTTAAATATAGATTGGATTGAAGCCACTCTACAGACCTAAAATATCTTTGTCCTTGATTTTTTCAATGATCAGAGGAACCAGTTGCTAAATAAACAATCTACTTGTAAAGTAACCTTTAAAAAAGCAAATATGGCATATTTATTAACTGATCCTACAGTGCCACCCAGTGACTAAGATTTTAATTCATAGCTACCTTTTAGCTGACAATATTCTAGGCCACCTTTACTAATAGCAAACAATGTGAAAAGCTATGTTTAGGACCCATGATGCATTTTTATTCCCAGGGACCTGACGAAAGTTTCAGTTGGGAATTGAAATGTTGGACTAAATAAAACCTCCAATTTATTTTTCTCAACCTGTGAAAATTCCTGTGTGCCATCACTCCATTTTATGCAAATGGTTTATTTAGATGAAGCAGGGTTTTACATATGAGCTTATTTATGCAATATATTTTTATAGAGACCTACATTGTTTGGGGGTATAGTTTCCCTTTAACAGCATTAGCTGCTGCACAACCAGGCATTTTACCTGGTGCTTACTTTATCCCACCTTTAACAATGGTGGAAAATACACCAAACTGTTTTTTACTGCTTGCATCTCTCACTATATATATATATATATATATATATATATATATATATATATTAATTCACACAGGAAGGTCAATTTTATGACATCCAATTAACCTGCCTTTTGATGAAATCTTTTTGATACCATATCACATGTAGTTACAGAATTATGAGAGTATAGAAGTTAAAAAAGCAAGTAAAGAAAACACAAAATGTACTGGTCCTGTATAAATGGTAACTATAGATGCTAAACTCACCCTATTAGGACAAAAGACAACTTTCTATTTTTTATTTTTTTTTTCAACAATGATTTTATTGAATACATTATACATTGGTACTAATAAAAATCCAAAACATGAGAGTCTGTAGAGGGTGGGAGCAGTAGAGGGTTAACGGGGAGAGGATTGATATCTATGGGGAATCTCCTGGGGGAAAGGGGACAAGGGTACCGAGGCAGTCTGTCCAGTGTCGCCAAATGTGCATATAAGTGAGCAGTTTCCCTCTTTTGTCCAGTATAGTCCGATAAGCAGTGTCCGTTACAAAGGGGATCGCGGCTGTATTGATAAAGGCCATGTCTATTCTAGATAAGGCTGAGCGGGCAGCGGTGAAGCATGAGTACTGGAGCACCCCAGGGTGCGTTTCTCTCCATGGGTCTATTAATGCTAGGAAGGCCACTAATCGAGAGAGCTGGGTACTCTTAGGGGGAGACCTCCAAGGGTGTTTCCATAGCCTGTCTAGTTCGGGAAATAATACTTCGTTAAAATCGCCTGCCACCAGAACCAGTGCTCTCGGGTATAGAGCTAGCTGATCACCAAGAGTATGTAGTATTTCTCCCTCAAATGGAGGGGGAATATAAATATTGACTAAGAGTATTTCACATGAGTAGAAATAGCAATGTAGGAAAATAAATCTGGCCTTCGGATCAATTTTAAGGTTGTTGAACCTAAAGGGAACAGATTTTCCTATAATGATTGAAACCCCTGAGGAGTGTGTGGAATAGGTGGCATGGTAAGCCCAACCTATCCACGGGCGTTTGAGAGCTAGGATTTTAGAGCCTGTCAGATGCGTTTCTTGGAGAAAGGCAATGGAAGTAGAGTGTCTTTTGAGGAAGTCTAAAACTAGTCTGCGCTTAATTGGGCAGTTAAGGCCTCTCACATTCCAGCTTGTTAACCTAACCGCCATGATCTAGGGTTAGATGGATATTTGAGGGTGTACCAGCTTAAAGTTCTCTTACAATGCATGCATACATAGTACCTTACATTTCGTTGTACATATAGATTATACCAACAGTTGCGCTGAAAAAAAGCATATGAAAAAAATTCCCCCGGAAAACTACCCCCCTCCCCTTCCACCCAGCTCCCAACTTTGGGTAGAACTTGTCCCTGAACATAAACCATAACTCTGATCAGTGTTGGGGTGGGTCACGCCACTCCGTTGAGCATCCGCTCCAAAGAACTAGCGTAAAAGTACAAAACTGTAACTCAGGTAAGTGTAGATAGCATTGCGTTGAGCCCGCAATGATCCTTACCGAAGCGGGGTAAATAACCCGCACCATGTAGAAGCCTGATCTGGCCAGGGGGTAAGTGGTGCTCTGTGGCAGGTATCAATTACACTGGGCAGGCCGGTCTGGAGCCTTTAGGGCCGAATTCCTCTGGTATCCAACCATGTGTTGAGCTCCTGTGGTGCTGTAAAAAAGGTAAAGCGGCCATCTGCTTGTACCCGGAGCCTAGCTGGGTAGAGCATCGCATAGGGGAGACCAGCCTCGCGCAGTCTGATCTTGCAGCTTTGGAAGTCTGCGTGCTGTCTCTGCACCTCCATGGAATAATCGGCAAAGATAGATATGGTGGATGCTTGGAAGCGCAGAGGGCCTTGTGTTCTGGCCAGAGTGAGTATCTTGTCGCGGTCCCGGGCGTTTAGTAGCTTGGCGATTAGGGGCCTTCGAGGTGCCCCTGGTGGCGATTGCCTGGTTGGGACTCTATGTGCCCGCTAAATTGAGAACATAGTAGAGGGCTGTGCAGCCCCAAATATTTCTTTAAGCCAGGTTTCTAGAAATAATTCTGGGGTATTGCCTTCCGCCCGTTCAGGGAACCCTACAATCGGTTCTCGAGGTCATCATTTTTGCTCAGACAGTCTACCAGTTGTTTTTGTAAGTTACGGTATTGGTTAGGCAGGTCCCTGCATGAGTCTTCCAGGTTGCTGACCCGGGATTCGACTGCAGTAGTGCGGTCGCGCAGTTTTTGCAGGTCTGCCTTTATAATGGAGAGGTCTATCTTGATCTCCTCAGTTTTGGTATTTATAAGTGTTGTACAGGAGCTGTTGGCCGCTCTAATTTCTGCTATAACATCATGCAAAGTTGGTTCTGTAGTGCGTAGGGTTGCCCCCGGCAGGGTGTTTGCGCGTGTCTGTGGAGCATTTTCAGCGATACTCACAGTTTGAGCAGGACTGCTTACGGCATGTTCTGAGTCGGCGCCATTTTGATTTGTTTCCCGGGCATATTTTTCAAGTCGGGCTGCCGCCTCCGAGGCTCTTTTATGTGCCTTGTGTTGCCACATCTGCTCTCTCTGGGGTAGCGGCTGACTCACGGGAGGTTCCAGCTCCGTTGCGAAGGGTTTATTTCGGGTTGTTCAGGATAATTGCAGGATCAGTTGTGGAGCTCTACCAGGTACTTGCGCTCACATCGGTGGTCAGGCCACGCCCCAACTTTCTATTTTTTAAAGTTAGGTTATAGTGATAGTTTTGCACCTGGGAATGCTGGACCACCAACATCCAAGGGGTCCACACCCCTTCTCTTACCAGCTTTTAGGTACCCTTAAAATAGAAGGAAGAATGCATCCACTACAAACTTTCCAGCAGATGGCGCTGCTCAGCTGTCCTATATCTTTTTATGTTGATTTAGGGCAGGTAAGTATATTGTGTGAGTATACCTGGAAGCAGCTGCAGGTATAGGATCCCTTATCCAGAAACCCATTATCCAGAAAGTTACGAATTACAGAAAAGCCAGCTCCCATAGACTCCATTAAAAGCAAATAATTCTAATTTTTAAAAATGATTTCCTTTTTCTCTGTAATAATAAAACAGGACCTTGTACTTGCTGGATGCAAAACAATCCTGTTAGGTTTAAATGATGTCTAAATTATTTATATTATTTCTATATAAATATATTATTTATTATTATTTATATAAGGCTTAAGGTATGGAGATCCAAAATACGGAAAGATCCCTTATCCGGAAAGCCACAGGTCTTGAGCATTCTGGATAACAGGTCCTATACTGTACACATATAAAAAGTAAAATGGGATCTGAATAAAAATTACAAATATGAAAGTGCAAAACCAGCCTATAAAATTTGGCTGTTTGCTCCTTGTGTAAACTCTATTATGTCACATGACAAGCCCAGTAAAATTACAGATAGCAGCCCTCAGATTTTTTCAGAGTGTTAGTAGTGATGAGCAATTTTTTCCGCCACGCATGGATTTGCAGCAAAATTCCACATTTAGCCATTGCCATGGGTAAAACTAACTTCTCATATAATAATGCATAAATGTGGAAAAGGGCACTGATACCCCAAATACATTAAAGACAGTGAGAGGCAGTGAGAAATGTAGCCCCTAATACATTTCATACAGTAAATGCAAATGGTTCTGATACCCCATACCCTTCCTTACCCTTCCAAAAAAACTGATTATCTAAAGTCTGGAATAGGTTTCAGCACACTGTATTACAAAATAAGCTCAGAAATCTTTTGCACTGGTAAAAAGGCACAGTAGTAGTAGATGTGAGTACACCACCTGTAGGAGAAATATTAGGAAAAGCTAGAGATTTAGGAAACTGGGTCTCATTTACTTCTGATACCTAGAGTTACCTAGAGACTAGGGGGCTGATTTACTAAGACACGATTTCGAATCGAAAAATTCCGATTGGAAAACGAACATTTTGCGACTTTTTTGTATTTTTTGCGATTTTTTCGGCGCCTTTACGACTTTTCGGAAATTGTCATGAATTTTTCGTTACCAATAAGATTTGCGCGAAAAAACGCGAGTTTTTCGTAGCCATTATGACTTGCGCGAAAAAACGCGAGTTTATCGTAGCCATTACGATTCGCTCGTATCTTGTCGCAACTTTTTCGTATTGAGCGCTCGTAAGTGGCGGGCGAAACTTTCAGACTTAGCATGATTTTGGAAGCCTCCCATAGGACTCAATGGCACCCTGCAGCTCCAACCTGGCCCAAGAAAAGTCACCATACTGAAGCTTGAATGAATCCGAATGTTTCGTACTCGGCACGAAAGCTGCGAAAAAGGCGCAACTTTTTGCGCAAGTTTTAACGCTACGAAAAAATCGCAACATTTTGCGCAACTTTCGGAATGGCTACGAAAAAGGCGCGACTTTTCGCGCAAGTTTTAACGCTACGAAAAAATCGCCAGATTTTGCGCAACATTCGGAATGGCAACGAGAAAGTCGCGACAATTTTCCGAAAAATCGCAAAATACCGATCATTACGAAAAAAACGCAATCGGACGCATTCGGCCCGTTCGTGGGTAAGTAAATGTGCCCCTAGGGCTCATTTGCATTTGATACCGCAGTTGCATTCATGTAAATTTCCCCGCAGTCAGTTATACAAACAATCCCATTCATTAAGGCTACTTGCATTAAAGAGCGCTCTTTGCACTTCTGTATAGCTGTGTTGGTGCTGCATAGTTCTTCCTGCCTCCCATTCTGAATTGAGCGCAGCTGTGCCTATTGATGAAGGGGAACCCTGGAGGTATTGCTATCCTCAAACCAGGTGGTGGCTCCAGGGTCCAGGGTTATTTGTCACAGTGTAGTTGTGCCAAAAGAATAGGACGTACACATCACTTGCAAACCAAATGCAAGAAATTACGACAACTTTACTTCAAAAATATCCAGCTTATGTGTGTCCAATTTATGTTGTGTTGGCACAATAGTGCAAATATTAACACGTCACCTACAATTGCTTTTGGTTGTGGGTAAAATACATTTTAATTGTGTGGAAAATTGCACTTTGCATGCTGCTGAAGTAAGTAAATAAGTCTTTATATGGGCCAAAGACCATTAAAAATTTCTCAATCGGATTTCTCCAATATTGCCTCTCTTAGGTGGGCATGTTGGTTGAAATATACGCTCGTTTTGTGAAAAGATTTTCTATATTGCAAACCCATACTCATACTGCTTAACCTGCCAGGGTAAAAAAAAAGTTCTTTAACAGACCCAATTAAAATAGTGCCCCAAGTGGACACATCTTTATAAAAAATATTAGAATAACAAAGTCTAAAGAGAAAACTTTACGTGGTTGGCATTGCTCAGTGAGTTTTTATGTATTAAGCTCTAAACTCACATTTTAATAAATCTGCCCCTAAATGTAGGAACTGTTCAAACTAAGGAGTATTTGTCCTTCATTTGTTAAGCATAGTCTCCATTTAGTGTAGAGCAGGTCTTGTCTGAGCATACTTCTGCTTTAAAAATGCATGTCCATTATCTACAGCAAACAAAATAGTTAAATGAATGGCACTTGACAAAAATGTCAGAATTCATTTAGTCATATACCTTACTCATATATAATGTATACAAATCCCCATTAGCTATTTCCCTGATCCTTACAATGAACAACATGAACACACACATTAACCTTTGTCTTATATCAAGACAAAGTTTCAGTCAAATGTTTTGAAAAGCATTGAAGCTGACAGCACATGTTGGTTTTGTACACAATATAGTAACAATGCTTTGGAGAAAAGTGCAAAAAAATCACATTACAGTTAAGACTCACATTCCCCCAAGGGGCACCTCATTCTTGATCCTGCAGAGACATGTTCTTACTTTACAGCACCTTATGCAATATTGCTAAATGAAGAAGCATAGGTTTTATTTGCAAAATATTTTGTATAAATACAAAATAAAAATAGATAGGCTTATCATAGTGACATACTGTATCTGATTCATTAAATATTTTGCTGCTTTATTATACATTGTTTTTCACAGAGACTAAGGGGCACATTCATGAAAACGAGAGTTCGAATCCCGAATGGGATACATTTGGATTGGATACGATATTTTCTTAAGATCGCAAATATCACGAATATGCTTACAAAAAAATCGTATTAGTCATGATAATATTGTATTGGTTATCCGAAAGTCACGAAATTTTCATATCCGAACAATCATAAAATGCAGGAAAACCTTTCCGACTTTGATCCTTCTGTGCATGATTTTGGAAGCCTCCCATAGGAATCAATGGCACTCTGCAGCTCCAACCTGGCCCAAGGAAAGTCACGATACCGAAGCTTGAATGAATCCGAAACTTTCATACTCAACGCGCCAATACGATTTTGTCGCACAAATTTTGTCGCAAAGTACGAAAAAAGTCACGCAGGTAAGAAAAAGTCACTGAAAATATGCTGATTGAATGCTCGGATCGTTTGTGGATTAGTAAATGTGCCCCTAAGTATACAGTGCATACTAGCATGTTACAGTACGGTGTTATAAATATAGTATTAAAAATACAGTTGACATCTCTTGGGCATTGTAACGTTCCAGACTAAAACCGTTCAAAGGGTTAATTCGCCAGAATATAAACTTTAATTATCTTATAGATTACAATTATGTTAAAACAGTCAGAAACAGTACTCTTCCTTATTGAAAGTAACCGGCCAATAACAGATCGCCATCATCAAGCAGCATATAAGCACAAAGGGACTTTCAGCCATAATCAAGATCTGTTCTGGAGCTGACCGTAGAGTGCAGCTTATGTAGGGGAGCTTTTGACCGCATAGCAAATTAACCCCTGTGCTGCCAGCCCTAAACTCTCTGGATTTAAAAAGATATTTTTCTCTCTGGATAGAAAAGCATTTAGAAGTATACAGGACCACATTTTGTCTATATTTAAGTTAGAGGAGGGTAAGGATTGATTATATCCTAGCTGGGATCAAATACAGAGACAAAGGAAATAATTTTTGAAGAAAAACACCACCCAAAGCAACTTGAGATTTTTGAAAAGTACACATAATTTTAAGCAGCTTTGCAGTATACACCAATTAAAAAATATGCAGCCTTTTCATGACTTTTAATGTAATAATATAGTTTGGAACAGTTACCTAAGCCTAGCCCCCTGTTCTCCTGCTGATCTGGCTGACTACTTTGATACTTCAAGATGACTGTCCTCAGGTTGCCTTCAGGCTGTATCCTCCAAATCCCATAATTCCCTGCATTACATCAATAAGGAAAGTTACCACACAGTGCAATGCATTGTGGGTTATGTAGTTTCTACATGCTCTCTGTAATCTGTGGAGAAGTTGTTACAATTTGTAACATCAGTGTTTTAGTCCCCCCTCCCCTGCCAGGATTTTAAATGATACAGAAAGTAAAGAACTGTTTTGCAGCTGGATTTCAGCATATTAAAATGGTATTTATTCATATATTTTGAAGGAACAGATTACGATATATTAGGGGTTTCTGTGTTGTTTGGGGCTCAAACTTTGGTTCAGAAGCTGGTATTCCCCTTTAAAAATTTGAATTATTTGATTAAAATGGACGCTATGAAAGATGTCATTCCCGTAATTGGAAGCATTCTGGATAACATGTTTCTGGATGAGGGATACCATAACTGTATACATTATTTGTATTGTATGGTTCTGCTTCTTGAATAATATAACAGAAGTCAGTTTACCTCCAGGTCTGTTTTCAGCTGGCTTCTGAGAAATTGTTTCAGGAGTCAAACCAAGCAGTTAAGAGAAAAGTAAAAAACTGATAGGTAGTGCTATAACATCTACAAATAACATTAAAACCACTAAAAAGCCTAATTGATTTTTGTATTGGAAAGTTGTTTAGAATTACAATTTGTTTTAATATGCAAAAACAGATGGGCAGACATCCACTTTACCATAGGAAACCTTGCCCCAGGTCTCACAGTAGTTACACATAGGTATGCTTGGGATATGTAGACTCTGCTCCTTCTGCTGCCTCTGGTCACGTGGCAGGGTTAGGCAGTGGGGTGGGGAATTAGGGAGGAGGGACAGACACCCTTTTTACTGAAAGCTGAATCTGGAGAGAATTCGAAAGTGGTGCTGTGGATTAGTTACTGCAAGAAGCTTCCCTGCATAGCTGAGACGAAGAGATTCAGGGTTTTCTACCAGTTTTTTGCTTGTTGGAGTTTCAGTGCTGGCTAAGGATTTGGATAACTGCATCCAGTTATCTAAAGAAGCAATGAAAGGATGTATACAAAACAAGTCAGGGATTTATAGAAAGAATAGGTTTGATGTAAATCACCATGGTCCTCTCTGGCTGCTACAGAACATGCTGGAATATTAATATGGGTGTTGAAGAAGCTGTTACTGGAGAATTGCATGTGACCTGGACTGAAAGGGTTCTCTGCATTGAAACAAACATATTTTACTATTGTCTCCAGTAGATGTAAAAAGGGCACGCTGCAAGAAAAGTTGGATTACAGATAAATTAAATGAATAGATTGTTTTTTAAGGATTAGTCCTGACTTTATTTCTGGATTCATCTGTTAATATCAAGGAGGGAACACGCAGTGAGAATGCAAAGTGCTTAAATATCCAAGGTTTACAATCCATCGAAAGAATTTCTCAGTCTGGATTCAGATAATGGAAGAGGAGGTGAACACCATGCCTGATCTGAGCCCCCTGTCTCTGTTTCTGGGCATTACTCCTGAAGACCACCTGTGTGCTCCTCCCCCCAACTTTATTACCAAGGTGCAGAAGTGCAGACAGGCAGTCAGTGCTTTGGAAGAGGTGGGTGCGAGAAAAAGTACAGACATTCTTATTTCAATTGTATTTTACAAAAACTGTCTGTATGCATCACACAGTTATTGTGTGGTCCTGAATATCACCTGTATTAATGTGCTACAGAACATGACTTGCTGCAGTCCTGTATCTCTGTGATTAGTGCAGTTATCTGAAAACTGGTTGTTCTGCCTACAATACAGTAAGAGAAGGAGGAGTTAGGGGAGACAAGGGGTGCCTTTTATTTCCGCATTCCAAATATAGTGGATCACATACCCCTTACTGAAGTTTATAAGGACAATAAAAGTCTCTGAGAAGTTCAATTATCACATTAAATCATGAACTCTTAGGTGACTTCCAGTATTTTTACATATGAACGGGGTAAGCGTAAATAATATTGTCTCAATAATGTAGTTATATCATAGCACCCCGTATGTTTTATATTTTATTGTTACCTTTGTTTTCTGCTCTATGGGCTGACCACGTACCTGCTTTAGATTTACTCACCTCGGTATACTTTGCAGATTAAAAAACTTGGTGTGGGGTGTTTATCCAGAAGAAATGGATCGCTTATACTGTAATGTATTTATTCAAAGAAACTTGCAAAAATCACCCAGTGTGTCTCATGATGCAGTGTGAGTTTAGTGCTTAAATGAAGGCACCAGTAGAAGCTGAAAGAGGCTTGTACTTTTATGCTCCCAGGTTATAGTGTTTCTCCAGTATGAAAGACTGCAGTAAAAAGTGACCTGTATATCTACATCATAAAAAAGATACGAAGATGTTACAGGTCTACTATGAAAACCCAACAACCTAGAACTGGATCACAGACCTTTACCCTGATAAAGGTCAATTCAATGTATATTGGACCAAATTGAAGAATAGTAGAACTGTGCTGGTTACATACTAAATGCTGATTAAAGCGACCAACCTAATTCCATTTAACTCTAATTGGTGATGTAAAATATAGTCTCAAAAATGCTAGAAATGGATAATTGGTTGATATCTCTAAAAAATGGTGACTCCTGGTTCTGCCATCGTTTTTCTCAACATCCTTTGGTTTCAACTATACAAGTATATGAATTGTTACATACAGAAAGACCTGCAAGCGGTTCTCTTATTCTTGGCAGCTGTTACAGACTCTATAGGTTTATGCTGCTGAATCTACTTTCCTCAACAACCAGTACTATCAAGTTACAGTTTTCAATGCTAACATTTTAAGAAACTATAAGGTACCATAATCCATAGACCTTGCCATACAAGATTTCATTTAATGGATGTAAGGAAGGGATATCCTTCCTGCAGAACAACTTTTGATGTTAGATTACAACCAAGTAGTATCTTAGAATGAGTGGTAGAAGTATGAGAGAACAACAGTTAGAAAGATAAAGACTGGGCCTATGTAAAACATAGTGACCAACATTTGGGGCCTGGGCTGTTGAATCATAAAACTTGCTCAAAAAAGAAGACATAGTCCACCAAACCTAACATGCTTGCCATTTCTAATTACAACTAAATACAGTATATTTACTAAGACAAAAAGTGGCATAGCATATTTTCTGGTTATAGAAGCACTGGAACATTTCCAGTAACAATTGTAACCCAAAAGAGACTGCTAAATATTTAGAGACTGCTGGATCTGTGGTAATATAGGAAGTCACCCACCTTAGAAGTTACCTATATAAAAATTGTAAAGCAAAACACAGTCAGGTTACCCTGCCTCTCATAATATCCAGCATTTATCCAGTAATTAAAAATATATTTCCCCATCTTTCTCCATTCTTATAGTTATAGTCTTTCTTTCTTAATATTTCTATCCTGATTTGTTCAGCAGTTTTTCTGTCCTTCATTCACAGAACCCCAAATTTCGTCTTTTCTTTAATACTTTTTTTCCCTCAGAGCCTAGAATCTGATCTACATGTTGTGAACAAGATCCGAAAGAGCGTCCGATCGATTTACAGCTCAGGGATTAGTGAGTATCCTGTAGTGCATTACAATTCAAGTTAGGATGTCTTTTGATTGGGAATGTGTTTGGGACTGGGAAAGGCCAACCATGCACTCATATATTATGCACAGTTGTCTCTTGCCTGTCTTTTGCCTAAGGCTTAGTGGAAGCCCTACATTTTATAAAGAATTTTCTAGTGACTAGGAAATTATCTTTTCCTCCACTGTGTCACTCCTTTTTGTGACACCAATTTACATATCTGTGGTGTCCTCAAGGTCCAGTCTTAGATTGAAATAGGCCCTGGCATTTTGAAAAAAACAGAAGCCCAAACAACCCCACACAGCCTCCCACAGACCCAACAAATAGTGACTGTATATGGCATCTTACAACAGTCCTTCTGCCAGATTGCCAGTCCAGTGCCCACCTTATTTTGTCTCTTCACTGCACAGAATGCAATGCTTGATGTCTTTATGGCTTTTCTGGAAACAACACATATGTGAGAATGAGCTGAATTCAAATGGGATGGATGTATAGAGGCAACACAAAAATTATAAAACAGATTGGCATCAGTGTCATGGTAGAACACACAAAATATTGGGGTGTTTGTCTATCACATTGTACAGAGGCTGAACAGAATGCAATTAATGGCAGGTATTGTTGGAGACTTGCTGCTTTAAATATCCTACCATCTAGCTTTCAAAGAATAATACTGCTGGAGGTGAAACATGAGGGCATATTTATTAACATTGCTTTGAAACTGTTTAGTGAAGTTTTTTTTTTTATTACGGTATATACATTAGTACAAACCCACAAGCAGGTCTCTCATTTACTGCAGCATTTTAGTCAGTCCTATGGCTAAATCAGAAGAAAACGTAATTCTAGGGATGCAACGAAGGATTCAGTTCAGGATTCAGCGAAGAGTCAGCCTTTTTTTAGACGAATCTGCAGGCCCGGATTTGTGGCGAGGCCTAGGGCGGCACATACACAGGGGCGGCATGCCGCCCCGCCGCAAGCAAATTTTAACATTTTGCTCCCATACGGAGCAATGGGGACGTCTCCCCACTGCTCCGTATGGGAGGTCTATGTTTGGCGCTTGCGCAGCGGCGGCGGCGGGGGCGCCGAATGGGGGCGGCCTTGGGGCACCCCAAGTAGAAATCCGGCCCTGCGAATCTGAATCCTTAAAATCATGTGACTTTTGGTTACGTGAACACAGAATTAAAACATTTTAAAGCTTGCTCCCTATTGAACCCTTCTGTGGCCTAATTTGCATATACAAATTAGGATTCGGTTGGTATTCGGCTGCATCTTTCACAAAGGATTTGGGGCTCTGCCAAACCCCAAAATAATGGATTTGGTGCATCCCTAATAAATTTAAATTCAAATTCCCTAAACACTGCAACATTTTGCAACACTGCAACAATTTTTTGAAGACAGAAATGAGCACATTACAAAATGTTTTCAAAAATAATTTATTCACACTGAGAAATAAACTCTAACTCCAGTAATAATCCAGATTGCATCTCCACAGCACAAACATCTGAATGATGGCATTGCAAATGTTATGCCTTGACACATCTGGTTTTATATATTCTCTGGGATGCTCAGTTTCTGGATTAAGTTAGGCAACTCCCTGGTGCATGAACATTTATCTATGGTCAGTTTCTCATCAAACTTCAACTTCCAGGCATTTTTCTTACTAGTCAATGTATGGCAAAGTGGAGATATAGGAACAATTGTCGTACATATGGATCAAAGTACCACCATGAATAAGGTTTCATTGAAGTTTGTTAATTCTATTCTACATCACTAGCTATATGATAAGTGGTACAATAATGTCCCCAAATTGGCTCTGCCAGTCTTTATGATTACCTGAAAGGGTCAGGGAACAAGTGGATCTACAGTATCGGCTAAGTTTGTTAATGTTTTTGAGGCATTTTAACATATCTGTGCCCCTTTCTTCTACAAGCTCATGTGGAAGCCCAGGAGGCATACATGGAAGCCCTTCAGTGTTTAGGCAGTAACCAGATCTCCTCCAACAACCATGAACTCTCTACAGGTTTCCTAAACCTATCAGTACTCTCAAGGGAGCTCAGTGCACTCTTCAGCAACATGGTGAGATATCTGCCCTATAAACTTTGTATAAAATACTCTCTAGCTTTCTCTCAAAATCCAATCCCCTTCTCTCCCTCACTATTCTCTCCCCTGTTCATTCTGCTGTTTTCGTTCTCTTGCCTCACAGCCTGTTCTACCTCTCCTAGTATTGCACTCATCTGGATTTAATTATAGATAAACAATGTAAAGAAGGAAATGTGAGGAGAGGGAGGGGAAAGTAAGAAAAAGACTGACTGAGAGACAACAAAATGAAAGAGAAGGAGAGGAAGGGGGTGAAATAAATGATGTAAAAACATGGAAGCAAGCTAACAGAGTAAACAAAAAAATGCTTAGCTAAAAGTGGCAGAATGAGAATTCTGAAAAATTAGACCAAAGAAGATTTAAAAAACAAAAAGAGAACATAGGGACACAACAACACAGCGCAAAATAGGTTACTGCCACGGAGCAAATGTGCCTAGTATTTATAAATGAGGCCCTACAACTTTTCTCTAGGCCACTAAAATACCAAGTTATGTACAGTACTAGCCCTCTTTTACTACCATTGCCATCAAAACTGCATCAGCAGTACTCCTGAATATTAAAGAGGAATTTCAATTAAAGATAGTTTGGGCAAAATGAAAGATAATGTAATTCAAATCACATTTCCAATATATATTAATGTAAAATGTTCAGTATTTTTAGGTCTATGGTATATGTTATGTTTCTCTGCTTATGCACTGAATGCCGGGAAGCATGGAGGGGGGATTCTCGGTAGGCTGAAATATGATGCACAATCATTGTGCATATTGCCAAAGGTCCTTCTTGCTCTTCACTATAGTTGTGCTTGGTGCATCTGTCCCACACCATTTTCCAAATTACATGCAAATGAGCCTATTGATGCAGGAGAACCCTGGAGCTACACATCTTTAAGTTGGATGTGTTTTGATGCATTGGTACAACTACATCAAACTGCACTTTGCAGATTGCGCTTCTGTAAAAAAATGACCTTTTATGTGTGCCACATGCCTAATAATTATTCCTTAGCTACACAGCTTTTAAATGAAATTACATTAAAGAAAAACCTTATAACCATTTTATAATGGGAATTCTGACACATTTTTTTAAATGCATGAGTTAATAGTGCTGCTCCTACTGAATTAATGCAGTGAACTCCATTTTTTAAAAGAGCAAACTGATTTTTAAATGGTAAAGTGATTTGCATTGTAAATAGTGTAATATAGAGATAAAAAGTTCACCATAAAATCATGACAGAATCCCTTTAAATATTAGAATTACATTTTCTTTCCTTTTGTTTCTAAAATGATACCCTGCCTGACTGAGATGTGAATATCACTTAATATGATTCAGCTATCTAAGTATCCAGAAATGCTGTAGATGCATCAGAATATAACCTAAAAGACAGCTAGAGTATTTTTATAGAGTATCCCTAAGTCCTGAGTATCTACTTAGTAGCCTGCAAGTACAAAATACTGACCTTAAGGGCAGTGGCAGACGGGGAGATTAGTCGCCCCATGACAAATCTTCGTTGCTGTGGGCGACTAATCCCCTGCAATGCCAGCCCACTGGCAAGAATGTAAATCACTGGTGGGATGGCATACACGTCTCTACAATTTCCCGAAGTCGCCTTGACAGGACACTTTGGGCGACTTCGGGAAATTGTAGTGACGCGTATGCCATCCCACTGGCAAATTACATTATTGCTGGTGGGATGGTATTGCGGGGATATTAGTCACCTACGGCAAGAAAGATTTGTTGCGGGGGGACTAATCTCCCCGTCTGCCACTGCCCTAAACCTGGGGTCAGAATATTCTCCACAGATCTCAGCCTTCAAACTGGGACTCCCTAGGAGGAATGGCCACATAGTTTGGGAGCCACTTGTTTAGAGAATTAGCACCCTGGCTCTCTGAGCTGCTAAAACAAAATATAAATCACTTACATTTTAGAAAACAAATTTGCTGCATTTATTGAAAACAATAAATTTTGTGCAAGTGAAATGACCCTATGAAATTTAAACCATAAAACCTTTTTCTTAACAAAAATATTGTCATATAAGAGAACTAAAACTAATACATGAGTCAAAATATTTAGATTATGTGTTTGATCTATAGTTTAAATCTAAAGAAATTATTTGTTTTGAAATGTTATTACCAAATATTTCTGGTTTGCACCTGAGGGGGGCCTGTGCACTAGAATTAAAATTCATATTTGGAGGGAGGTTTACTTCTCTGTAAAATGTTTCTTCTTTTCCAATGTCTGTGTATAATTTTCCTTTTTTTCCTGTTTATTTCTAGATACACAATCTTAATAGCATCCTCACATTTCCTCTAGACTCTATGCTACGTGGAGATTCAAAAGATAGCAAATTGGTGAGTTTGGCCAACTTACCTTTGTATTAAGACATAACGTAGCTACTCATGATGGCTATACTCCATAACTCTGTGTTTTTCTTACAGGATCTAAAGAAACAGGCTGACAGGAGCTGGAAGGAATATGAAATAAAAGTGTAAGAGCAATTTATATAGCTGGGCTTTCACTTTGATTTGATGAGATTGCCAAACAAGTGGATCTTCTGATTTGGCCAACAGCAATGCTTGGCCAAGTCGGCATGATCCGATTGTTTAGCCAGTTAAGATGTTTGGGCAGTACATGGGAATGGACTAGGGGGACCAAGTGTTTTTCAGTCCTTGTGTGGCCAACTTAATGAATGCAAAGGGTAAAGTTGTCAATAAATTATAAAGTTCAGACATTCAGAGTGCTCATTATACAGTTTAGTGCTCACATCCCATTTATGTATGAATTAAATAAAAAATCACCAAACAATTTTAAATTATAGTTTATGGCTGAGAAGTACAATGACATGTTATTCTTAATGAAACACATAACACTGTATATATACATTTCTAGGTACTCATTGAGCCAATACACAGTCCAAATAAACATCTGAATAATAATTTGCATTTCAGTCACAAAATAAAATATCAGATTAATCACAGCAAGTCTGTCAGAGAATTACAACCTGTGGCATACATAGTGATATCTGGGTGTATTGTCCGCCTGTGCTTTTTGCTAAGCATTTAAAATCCTGAATTCCAGTCCTACTTACTTCATTGTGAAAATACCAACAGTGGTAATTATCTTATGATTTTTAATGGAAAAACAATTAGGTGTTTTTTTAAGTAGGTACAGGCTGAAATGTATATTTGTCATTAACAGGAGAGGGAAATGCAGTCTTGAAAATGCATATACCAGTGGAAAAACAGTGTGGAAAGACACTGTGCCATAGGCCTGCCACATTTTCACATGAGAACCACTGGAAAAGCTCTAGTGCTGGTGTATTTGTTTTTGACAGCAGGGGGATTGATTTTGAAACCAAAATCACACAGTGTAAAAAATGGTTGGCAAAACACCCGATGTCACTGCACATTCAATAGGCTCAAAGACAACCAGTCCTAGGCAGTAAGTCTTTGGCTTTTAGGTTTGCCATCTTAGCTCCTCAGTTCTCTCCAGTCATGTATGTATGTATGTATAACTTTATTTATAAAGCGCCACAAGGGTACGCAGCGCTGTACAGTCTTACAATATACACAATTACACACAGGGAGGACAAGTGATATAATAAATAAATACAATAAATATATATATATAAGTGCCATGTGGTATGAGACACAGTAGGAAGGAGGTCCCTGCCCCGTAGAGCTTACAATCTGAGTGGTTGGGTAACATACAGGCACAAACTGGAAGGTAAGAGTGCATCAGGTATGGGCATTTGCCCTTAAGCACAGGACTGATTTAAATAACACCTGCCACAGAGATTTTCATGGTACCACATCACTGTCCTGCTTTCCACGGACAGTCCAGATTTTCTTTACCCAGCCTGCAGTAACAGATCAGCATTTAACTGTCCTGTGATGCCATTTTAATGTCTTAATCCTCTGCTCCTGATGACCATCTTGTGAAAATGGTCACTCAAGTGCTAAAGCTACACAAAGCTGCCTGAGGATGTGAGAGCAAACGGAGGAGGAGACACACTGCTCTTGGGAAAAGGGCCATTAATTTTAAGGTAGAAGCTGACTATCTATAATCTACTTTTGGTGCATAAGTTTTGGGTAGTATATATACAACTACTTTAGGTGTGTGTGCCTATAGATATTTTGCACACAATGCATGCTCATTTTCACAGGATGCATAGCAAATGGGTGTGTACAGTACATTAAAAAGGGCCAGCACTCACTGATGTTACTTTCTAGAAAGAGCGACTGTGTGTTATGAAATGCTTGGGTTACAATATATCTTGAAATGGTTAGGGACTACATTGTCTGCCATAAAATATTGGTGCACTTAGTTTTTCTTAACTCATGATTTTGCCATTCCAACAATGTCAAATGGAATGGAAACTATGTCCTTCCTTCAGATCTTCTAATATTGGATGGTATGCTTGGATCATATGTTGACACCTTTGTGAATTTCACATAACACGTCATTAAATTGATTGGCATTATTGTTATTGGATATTGCATCCAAGAGTTTAAAATGCCTGCACATTCTAAACCACTAAAGCTGGCAATACACAGCTGATAAAAGCTACTAACCTCCAGAGTTAGCAGCTTATTGTCAAATATATGGTGCCCTCTAATTGGCCTGCCTCACCAAGATCAAATAAGCACAATAATGTGTTTTTCTGCTGGAGGAGAAACATATGAATCAGCCCAGCGATGTAACTTGTTCATGCCGGTCCCCCATTCAGAAAAATCTTTTGAGAGGGTATGGCGCGACCAGTCCCTACTCCTCCCCCTCTCCCGGTCCTCCCACACCACACCTCCCGGCCTTGACCACACTGGTATATGTAAGATAAGAGAGGGGGAGGGGGGCTAAGGTACAGCAGACCCTGTTGTCTGGATCTGCTGTATATATGCCATGGGATCAGTCTGATTTGCCTACAATATAGGTGACCAGATTGGGCAAAAATCCATGCGTGACTAGCTTAGGATCAATTGAATAAGCCACTTGAAAGAGTGGTGAAAAATTTCTAAAATCCAGCAAGTTGGTTTAGACTTCACTACTCCCTTTTCCATGTAGATTGTGTAGAACTGCACCATGCATAATACATTTCCCTGATTTTACATTTTCCTGGACTTAACACCATTTTTTTGGCCCCCTGAAAAAATGTAAAATAGAGGTTCCACTGTATTTAAAATATATGTTTCATATTAACTCATTTCCTAGCTTCCATAGCCATTTGGTTGCCTACTACTGAATTTTCTTTTCTTTGTGTTCCACAGTTATTTGTTTGGACTAGTATCATAACTTGTGTCTGTGTATGTGCATCAGGACACAACTTAGTGGAAATATTGCACTTATGGATTGGGGTAACGTTTTATAGGTGTTGGTCTGTGCTGTTGCTGGCAGTGATCAGACGGTTTTGGCATTGCTGGCAGCATTTAGAAAAGTAAAAAACAGGCAAAAGGGTCAGGAACCAGTAATTATTATTATTAAAATATTAATATTAAAATAAAATATTATTTGAGCCAGTCTCTGAACTAGAGTTCGGAATTTAATTGCATACTGGTGGGTTTCCCTGGCAGATCTGCATCTAATGAGACAAGGCAGCTGCTACACATCCAGGAGCCTCAAAGACAGCATGAAGGGTCTGCAAATGGGCTCTAGCATCGTTAATGAAGATTGCATTCTTTCCCCAACATTTATATCTCCCTTTGCCTTGCAACATGGAGATAATAACTTACCTTGGCTCAGATGGAAACAAAATGGACTGGTTGCAGCTCAAATCTTGCCAGGCATTGATTCACAAACCCCTAGCAAGCCAAAGGGTCCCTGTCATAACATGGAGCAAGTGAATTAAGGAGTTCCCTGTCAGAAATCACTGAAGGAGGTGAGGTAGCAGGATTTCAGTCTGCTGGAAAGGCAGCAGGTTAGTAGAGTCTTTTCAGGCCTGATTATACTGTACAGGCTGGCCTTTTCAGGAGTAATGAGTCAGGACCAAGGAGGAAGCTAGACTCTGCAAGACAGTCCAAAGCCCAATATGCAATATCTGGAAGGTTACAGTCTCTAGGTCAATGCACAGGCAATGGCTGGATATGACACATATGTGCACTGGCATATTGGATAAATCGGCAGGAGTAACAGAAACGCTGACAGAGATATTTTCTGACTTTTGTAGGAATTATATGTACAAGCCTTCTAGCATTTTCCTGTGTTGTTCTTCTAGTTTAACTTGCCAGTGAATAAATTATTATCCAAGTTTAACTCTAAAAGCATATTTAAAATGTTATTGCTAGCAAAAACCATTTGAGCCGACAAAGACCATAGTTTAGCATCACCATGACTTAAGGTGGCCATACACGAGCAGATCCGCTCGCTTGGCGATGTCGCCAAGTGAGCGGATCTTCCCCCGATATCCCCACCTACGGGTGGGCGATATCGGGGACCATTTAGGTAAAAAAAATAATAATCCGATCGTTTGGCCCTGGGGCCAGACGATCGGATTATGTGGGCGGCAATGGGGCAGTCGGATCGGGGACCGCATCAACGAGCCGATGCGGTCCCCAATCCGACCAGATTTTCTAACCTGGCCGATCGAGATCTGGCCAATTTCAGGCCAGATATCGGTCGGCCAGGCCGCTCTGCTCTCCCCATACACGGGCCGATTAGCTTAGGTAGTTTGCTTCATGTACCCAAAGGTTAACTAACAGTACTTAAAAGTATAGGGTTTTTGTGGGAAAAATAAGGTAGATAATAAAATTATTATCTTGTGATGGGCTAACACATCATTACGACCTGGCAAGAAGAGGATCAATATACACAAAGTTGTTGCTAAGGCAATGCATCTCTATCTGGCAATACAACCCTAAATGGATCTATGTAACAAATGCAAAATCTCTCCAAGAAAGCTGTGTGTCATAAGAGCTGTAACACACGGGGAGATTAGTCGCCTCGTGACAAATCTCCCTTGTCGCGGGCGACTAATCTCCCTGAAATGCCATCCCACCAGCGAGAATGTAAATCGCCGGTGAGATGGCATACACGGCGCACGATTTGCCGAAGTTGCCTTGAGAGCAAACTCCCATGTGACACAGCCCTAAGGTGCAAAAAAGAAACGTAGTCATTCTGTTGAAAAAGTCTGCAAAACATGTCAGGCATGATGTTAATCTCTGTGAGCATTAGTGGAGGACAAGAGTTTTTTTTTAAAAAATTTTAAGTTTTTATTTGTTTTAAAGAAATATAAGTTCAGCAACACAAGATGTTAACAAATTGGCACATAAAGATATAAGGATAATTTCGGATCATAATTGGTAATGTTACTCCATATCACATTGTGAGCTTTGTCATCCAATGGTCTTGTCAATGGTAGCTTATTTATTTACATAGCTATTAGTTTTGGCAAACAGAGGATAAAAGAGGAAACATGGAGAAAGGGATGAGGTAGGAAGGGGTTAGGGGACTGAAGTTATGATTTTAATAGTACCCTGAAAAAGATATATCACCATAAGTTGTATCTTATGTAAGGTGTTTCGTCAGCCCCCGTGTTGCATCTCTCTAGGTATTGGATTCATAGGTACCACTCCAGCTCTTCTTCGTAGCTCCTTTATAGGAATTTTTTCTCTTATTGACTCCATATCTCTGATCCAGTTCAATTTTTTATCAATGTTTGTAACCCTGGAATGTGTGGGTCTTTCCAATTTGCAGCAAGAAGTGATCTTGCTGCTGTAAGGATGTGGGTGAACAGTTTGCATGACTGTTTAGAGTGTATGGCTCTTATTTTCATGCCCAGCAAAAATGTGTGTGGGGCTTCTTTTATTGTACAGTGTAACACCTGAGAGAGCAGAGTCGCTGCTGTCTGCTAGAATTCTTGGGCCACTTTACATGTCCACCATGTGTGTATAAATGATCCTTGTTCCCCACTTCCTCTAAAGCAGGTTGAGTGGTCGGGATTTCCACTTAGTCTGCTGATGCGTGTCGGGGTATAGTATTATCTGAATATGGATTCTAGGCTCTTTTACTGGAAACCTGCACACATTGAGGTTTTACTGACTGTAGTCCAGATATTTGACCAGATTTGTTCTGACGATAGTATAGCAGTGAGATTAAGTGGAGTGGATGGGACTGTTAATAGTATATGTTTTTGAAATAGGTGAGAGATTAATTAGTCTAAGTTTTGCTTATGGATTGCACATAATGTTTTTGCATGTATTGAAATAGTTGCGTTTTTGGAATTTCATGCTTGTCTATGCAGTCTTGGAATGGGACGACCTTTCGATCAGATGTGAAGGTTGTTAGAGTAATCTTGTTTGCTGTTATCCAGGCTTTTAACTCTAGGGGGCACATTTACAAAAGCTCTGAGCGTATTTTCGCGATTTTTTCGGGCGTCCGCACGACTTTTTCGTATGGCGCCTGACTTTTTCGTATGCTGCACGACTTTTTCGGACGTTTGCACGAAAAAATCGGAAAGGTTTTACCGCTGTTTAGAATTGTTCGGTACGAAAATTTTGTGACTTTCGGATCGCCAATACGATATTATCGTGACTAATACGATTTTTTCGTAAGCATTTTCGTGATATTTGCGATCTTCCGAAATTTTCGTTTCCAATACGATTTTTTCCAATTCGTGATTTGGATTCGTGGATTAGTAAATCTGCCCCTAGGGGTTGTAGCCTGGTGGAAAGTCTTTATTGTTCATGATAGTTACGTATCTTGTATTGCTTAATTTTAATTTGTAAAGTTTAGTGTCCCAGAGATCTAATGCATGTTTTGAGGTTGATCATAGATCTGTTGAGGTGATTCTGTATGCTTTGGGTACCCAGAAAAGTTGTTACAGTTGTAGAGAGCCGTGAAGTGATTTCCTCTTTGGCTTATTCATAATTGCAGCTTTGATCCCCCTATATGAAGTTGAAAATAGCCTTTTAAAGGGAGAAAACTATTTTTTCTGGAAAGTGTATAGGTAATGTTCTAAACAAATACAAGAGGGGTGGTAGCAGCGTCATCTTAACTGCTGTTATCCTGCCAAACCAGGAGAGGTGGTATGTGTGCCATGCTGTCAGGTCTTTTCTCAGTCTATGTATTGCCCATATATATAGAGTGTTAAAAGAGGGGGTAAGATTGGTTCCAAGATATGCTATTGAGTCTCATTCAGTCTCCTGTGCCCATATCCCCTAATTGAATCCCAGTCATTAAAAATTATTTCAACCATTCTATGGTCTGACTATATTATATGGTAGATTTTTGCTATCTGAACATGTTCCAACAATGTGGATTTAGTAAATATATAAGGACAAGGAAAGTTTTAAGATAATTTATTCAAGTGGTTTTACACTATTACACTACACTATGAATCTATTGTTTGTTTTTATGCATCTTTACATAATGGTGTGAAATGAATTCTAAAACCACTACACTATATAAGTGTACTGTGCACTTATTAATGCTTATTCAATTTTTAACTGTGACCAGCTGTCCTGTTTGGAGAGAATGCCTGCAGTGTGTGTATTTGTTTGCATCAGTTACTCATGGACTTTAGTAATGGGTCTACAAAGTACCTCTCAGTCATTTGGGAAATTAAGTATTTAAACAAGCAAGGATCATTAGCTGCATAATGTGTGTTTAGAGATATCTGCAGTCTCCTATGCCCATCTGTAAAATTGTGCATAATTTAATTCTTGTGGCATAAATTAGGGTGAGGCTCTTGGCACAAAGTTGTATTCTCCACCAGTATTTTTCAACCTGCAGAGCAACTGTGCAGCCAGTTATTTGCATTAATGGACTCTACCTGTGAAGCAGAGGTGAATTCAGTGACAGATTGCACAGGTTCTGGCATTTTCTGAAAGGTGATTAAAGAAATGTAGGCTCCAAATGGTGCAGCTTGTCAAGTTAAATCTGTTTTCTAAAATTCTTGTCACCAAGAATTGTCTAGATAATATTTTTCCCTTATAATTTGGAACCCTATACATACAATCTTTTTTAGTTAGATCTTTTTATTTATAGTTTACTTAATTATACTCACAAAAATGGAGAAGGTAATGCAGTCCAAGTGATATATAAAAGATTAAGGTAAAAGATGGTATGTGTATAGTAAATGTCAACCCATAAAATGTTTTAAAGCAAATTTAAACATGAAATGTAGTGCAGTTGTTTTGTCATGGTATGGGTGTAACATGCATCACAATTCTGCACAGGCTTTGTCTATAGTTTCAGTAGAGCATTAGGCAAGAGTAAGCAATTGTTTATTTAAACCTGCGATCCCCAACCAGTGGCTCACGAGCAACATGTTGCTCACCAACCCCTTGGATGTTGCTCCCAGTGGCCTCAAAGCAGGTGCTTCTTTATAAATTCTTGGCTAGGAGGCAAGTTTTGGCATAAGAACCAGGTGTACTGCCAAACTGAGTCTCCTGTAGGCTGCCAGTCCACATAGGGGCTACCAAATAGGCAATCGCAGTCCTTTTGGTACCCCAGCTACATTTTTTTATGCTTGTGTTGCTCCCCAACTCTTTTTATATTTATTATGGCTCACTGGTAAAAAAAACGCCCCTGATTTAAACTATACACAGTGGGGCAATTGCTTTGAATGGAAGAATTCTGGATAATGTTAATACAGGTAATATAATTAGGTAACTTAGCTTAAAGCACCATTGTGAGCTGTGAGACATAATGGAGTAGTAGTAGTAGTTAAATGCAATGCCTATGTCTTTTCTATAGGCATAATATAGCACAAAGGTACCCTGTAAAATGTGTTGCTTTCATAAAAATATAAATTTTTGCTTGCTGTTATTTTCCTTCTTCATATTTGTTGCCACATAAAAAAAACCTGTGTTTGTCCAGGTGCAGTAACCCATAACATCAATAAGATGTTTGCTTTCAACAGGTAACCTGTAAATACCACCAGCTGGTAGCAAACTTTGCACCTTACATAATTCTTATCATTTCTTATATCCCTACCCTGCAGTGTAAAAAAAGTCTTATACAGATGGGTAATAAGTTCCACTGAAATATGTTTTCTCAAAAAAGCCCAATATCATGCCACCTGTCATTCACATAGTTACATAGTTACATAGTTACATAGGGTTGAAAAAAGACCAGTGTCCATCAAGTTCAACCCATCCAAGTAAACCCAGCACACCTAACCCACACCTACCAATCTATACACTCACATACATAAACTATAAATACAACCACTAGTACTAACTGTAGATATTAGTATCACAATAGCCTTTGATATTCTGATTGATCAAGAACTCATCCAGGCCCCTCTTAAAGGCATTAACAGAATCTGCCATTACCACATCACTAGGAAGGGCATTCCACAACCTCACTGCCCTCACCGTGAAAAACCACCTACGCTGCTTCAAATGGAAGCTCCTTTCCTCTAATCTAAAGGGGTGACCTCTGGTGCGTTGATTGTTTTTATGGGAAAAAAGAACATCCCCCAACTGCCTATAATCCCCTCTAATGTACTTGTACAGAGTAATCATGTCCCCTCTCAAGCGCCTCTTTTCCAGAGAAAACAACCCCAACCTCGACAGTCTCACCTCATAGTTTAAATCTTCCAACCCCTTTACCAGTTTAGTTGCACGTCTTCTTAAGGACTGGAGCCCAAAACTGCACTGCATACTCAAGGTGAGGCCTTACCAGGGACCTATAAAGGGGCAAAATTATGTTCTCATCCCTTGAGTCAATGCCCTTTTTTATACATAACTTGAAACTGCCTGTCAGTCTGCATTCTTAGGTATGACAGGTGGAATAAGAGTGAATCTTCTCTGCCAGTATATTTCAGCTATAGATGTCCATACTCAATAATATCAGCTTGTTTGGAGAGATCGTCAAATGAGGGGATCTTTGCTCTATTTGCCTCCTACATAATAGGCCAAATCAGGCTGATCTGATTGTTCAGCCCCCAGACCAGCAGCTGAATCATAATGGGCACCTATGTAGGCCCATGGGGAGAGGACTACATCAATACCCCAACACAGTCACCTGCCAACTGGATTTTGAAACAAACCAGACATCTATTGGATAGCCTGTTGTGAAAAGCCCATACAGGGCCAGATAAGCAGGCTTGGTCTGAAAGGGCCGAATCAGCAACGTAAATCTTTCCATGGATGACCAGCTAAAATGTACCAAAGTCAAAAAGGGACAAGAGAACAATATTGTATGATTTCTTAGGCTTTAAATCAATCATTAAATGAATACTGTCATGGGAAAACATGTTTTATTAAAAATGCATCAGTTAGAGTTTCTCCATCAGAATCCTGAATTGAAATCTGTTTTCAATGCAAACAGATTTTTTTATATTTTATTTTGAAATTTCACGTGGGGCTAGCCATATTCTTCATTTCCCAAGGTGCTACAGTCATGTGACCTGCGCTCTAATAAACTTCAGTCACACTTTACTGCTGAGCTGCAAGTTGGAGTGGTATCACCCCCCACCCTTTCCCTCCCAGGTAGCAAGATAGAAGCTCCCAGTAGATATCAGATTAGCACTCAATAGTAAGAAATACAAGTCCGGCTTGGGACTCCTCCAGTTACATGGGAGTAGGAGAAATAATAGCGTGCTAGAAAGTAATTCTAACATGTAGTGCTGGCTCCTTCTGAAAGCTCAGACTCAGGCACAATGCACTGAGATGGCTGCCTACACACCAATATTACAATTAAAAAAATACATTTGTTGGTTCAAGAATAACATTTTGAATGGTAGAGTGAATTATTTGCTATTTAAACAGTGTAATATAGAAATAAAAATTATACCATAAAAATCATGACAGTATCCCTTTAATATTTTTTATAAGGACCACTGGTTATTTCTAATTTTCAGAATACTGTGACTAGATGAAGATATTTTGTAATACAGTACCTTTTACAAATGTATAATGTGTCCATTATGGCTATATCTTTAACAATATAAAACAGTTATTTCCAACACTTCTATATATTGTTTAACTATTTGATATTTGCACATTGGTTATGCTCCAGAGACACATAGGGCCCGATTCACTAAAGTCCGAAATAAGGAGTGCTATTTATAGCATGCGTTAAAAATCTTATCACTTCTTATTTTTCGCTCGATTCACTAAAAGGACACTTGTCATAATTAAGAAGCGATGTTCTTGGCGTTATTTATCTTGCGACGACATATTTTCAAGCAATATATTATGCAGCGCACAACATATTACGCAGCACGTTGCTTGAAAATATGTCGTCGCAAGATAAATAACGCCAAGAACATCGCTTCTTAATTATGACAAGTGTCCTTTTAGTGAATCGAGCGAAAAATAAGAAGTGATAAGATTTTTAACGCATGCTATAAATAGCACTCCTTATTTCGGACTTTAGTGAATCGGGCCCTATGTGTCTCTGGAGCATAACCAATGTGCAAATATCAAATAGTTAAACAATATATAGAAGTGTTGGAAATAACTGTTTTATATTGTTAAAGATATAGCCATAATGGACACATTATACATTTGTAAAAGGCCCATAATGTTTCTAGTTTGGGCTTTACAGCTGTACGGCTGTGCTGTTCTCTGTACCACAGCCAGATAGTGTGCTACAGGATATCACTGCCAGGATACAACTGTGCTCCTCTCTGTACAACAGCCAGATTCTCACAACCTTTTTATGGGTTGATTAAATCCCCCTCCCCAACCTTTATGTTTTAGAGAAGACAAAAGACCAAAGTGCATGAGCTGCAGGAAACAAAGTTTTATAGAACTAGCCAGACACACAATGCCATTACAAAAGGCCAGTTAGTTGAATATTTTACAGCTGGGTCAGAAAATTGAATGGCCAATGCTGGGGAATTGTAAGGGTAGCTAGAGCAAATGGCAGCCCCTGGTTTGCATGATCACTTCCCAAAAGGACTGATACATGGCATTGACCTTTCCTGATCTTCTTAGGAAATATAGACATCAAATATTTATTGCCCCAACCATATCATTCCATATTTGACATGCTTAACTTATTTTTAAACATTTTAAAAACAGATTTCACATTCACATTTTATTATTATTTTGACCTGTTGTGCTGGCAGGCTAGAGAACAGTGAATAGATGGATTGTGCAGGTGTTAAATTGTTAATCCTGACCAAAGTGCTGAAAAACATAGTAGAAACAAGACACATATATCAGGTTCAACCACTCACTCAAATAATTCCTACATAGCTTGGAGCTGACCTAGAGGAAATAGAAATAAAACCATCTAAAGCTGTTTGCAATTTGCAGCAGAGGGCAGACTCATAACAGAGACAGGAGGCCCACTGCCTGCTGGGGGGAGCTGGTTGGCAGTATAAGGATTTCTTACTGAAATGTAATGAAAGCCTTCTGAAAACAGAAGTTATTACATGCCTCATGCTATATACAGCATATAAGTGCATAGCAAAGGTGGTACAGGTGAAAAATGTCACCTCTACAATTTATGCTGTATCCTTTTGCTTCTAGCACAGGTACAGATTTTCTCTTGTTCCAATTTTTAATTAATTTTTTGTCTCACACCTACTAAAGCACAAGGGCCAGCATCTTCTTTACCATTTATTTGCATGAGAACTTTTAAATGAGGTCCTTTTACCCTGCAGGATGAAGAAAGGTCGCTCAGGCAGTTCTCGAGGCGATACTGAATCCAGTGAGGAAGCAGAAAGGGAGCGCAAAGTATTTCAGTTGCACTTGTGTGAGGTATGTAACTTTAGAGAAGCAAGGGAGAAGCATTAGACCTATAGGCACAGTCAACATAAATAGATGTAGTTAGGAAGGATGAATATTCCTCCCAATTGTCATACCACATTCCTTATTCTCTTAGTATCTGATCAAACTGGGTGAAGCACAGATAAAACAAGGTCCTGATTTCCTCCAGTGTCTCATAAAATTCTTTCAGGCACAGCTCAAGTAAGTGCAGGGCATTCCTTATATTATATTACTTTACATTTTTGCTCCATGTATCTTTAATTTCTTCTTTCCTATGCTGTTTGTAGTTTTTTTCAGGATGGATTAAATGCAGCACAAAGTCTTCTTCCTTTTATTGAAAAACTCTCTGGTACACTGCATAATGTAAGTACCCTCCAATGTAATCAATCTGTAAGGTTAGGGCAAACCCTAGCTTTGTTAATCATATGGGTGACATAACTCATCTACTGCATCTTGAAAAGTGTCCCTCTGATATACTGGATTAATCTGACATACCGCAACAGTCGATAGTTATTAATGCCTTGCAAAGCATGACTCTTCTTATTTGTTCTGCAAGATACATCATACTCGGGACGAAGAGCTAAAGCAACTTTCAGAGCATCGTGATAACCTACAGAAACAGCTTCAGATAGACAATAAAGAGGTAAGCATCAACAAAATATTTGAATGACATAATGGCTCATTCATGAATGCAGCAGCAAGTGCAAGTGCACACACTAATGCTAGGGAACCCTGGATTACAAAAATAACAGGAACAAATATATGCTTGTCCTGAAAGTCAACAAATAAAAATAAAAAGGTTTTTTTTACTGATAATCCATTAAAAATAAAAGGTTCAGACACCGCATGGGATTACAATAATTCAATATACATAGTCAGCTGATGCAAGCTATACCTATCAATGCTTTTATTAATGCCATTTCCATTAGCGTGCTGGAAGTGACGCCATCCCCATTCTGCACCCAGTTTACAGGAACATGCAGAGTAAATAGCATGCATTTTGGTGCATCACTTGCAATTACACTGGATGCAACTCTGTGAAAAAGAGCTGTGTTTTTGGAAAAAACATAGAGCTTTAAAAAACATAATACTTTGCACAATACACTGTGTATGTAAATTAGCCGTAATCTTTTTTGACGCTAACTCATTCTCTCGTTAACTCTCTCTCTGTTTTAACTTTCAGGATGGCCTAAGCAGAAAGGATTCTGGGACTGGTTATAGTTTGCACCAACCTCAAGGAGATAAGCAATATGGCACAGAGAAATCTGGATTTCTGTACAAGAAAAGTGAGGGGTAGGGACTTTAAACTATGCTGCCTCTCATCTTTCCAGACATCTTCATCAACCTTTCAGTTACCTCTATCTCAATATAACTAAAATGTATGTGATATATTTATGATCTCCAATTTCTGTAGCTTTGTTTTTATAGTTGTCTATTTTAATTCTTTAAGGATTCGGAAAGTTTGGCAAAAAAGAAAATGTGGAGTAAAATATGGAAATCTAACAATATCCCACAGTACGGTAAGTGAGGAAGATAATACCACTGAGGTAATGTTAATGAGAGCATGCAGTGAGACTTAAATTGTATGTACTGATGGTGTATGCAATACAGTATTTCAGTGAAGGGTTAAAAATCCTCTGCTATTTGGCAAAGAACAGTGGTTTAAATCCTGCATATCACTGTTTTAACTGCATTAATAGGATGCAAACAGTTTTGGCACAGATGGTGATCCAGTTTAACATTAATCCCTTCCTTACCCCAATTGCTGTAATAGTAGGAGTCTGCCATTATTTGCATGCTATTAAAATATCAGGGAACATTAGCTCCCGGCAAGGTTCTTTCCACAGATGCCATTGTTATATGCAGGCGAGCAGAGACAAGTCACATGTAAACTTGAAAGCATCTCTGCAATCTATAACCCTAATACCACCACAAATAAAGTTACATTTTTTTCTGGCATCATTGCTGTTGTTTTCTCTGTAATAATCTGCATGAATCTACTTTTTACCTCAAAGACCTTATAGAAAGCAATGAATACTTAGGGACAGATTTACCAAAAATGTGAGTTTAGTTTAATGCACTCACCCACATTATATTCATTCCTACGGGATTTTTAGAAGCATATTTATCAATGGGTAAAAATTATGATTCACCACTTGATAAATACACTTCTAAAAATCCCATAGGATTGCTATAATAGCTGTAATCTCAGCATAGCTGTAATCTCACATTATGTCATTAGAAAGCTCCCATATCATGGATACTAGGTCATAGGCGAGAGTTAAGGTGGCCATACACGGGCCGACTATAGCTACCGATATCGGTCCCTTGGACCGATTCGGCAGCTAATCGGCCCGTGTATGGGGAGAGCAGAGCGGCCTGGCCGACCGATATCTGGCTTGAAATTGGCCAGATCTCGATCGGCCAGGTTAGAAAATCTGGTCGGATCGGGGACCGCATCGGCTCGTTGATGCGGTCCCCGATCCGACTGCCCCATTGCCGCCCACATAATCCGATCGTCTGGCCCCAGGGCCAAACGATCGGATTATTATTTTTTTTACCTAAATGGTCCCCGATATCGCCCACCCGTAGCGAGCGGATCTGCTCGTGTATG
The DNA here is from genome assembly GCF_000004195.4 of Xenopus tropicalis. Lineage (NCBI taxonomy): Eukaryota > Metazoa > Chordata > Amphibia > Anura > Pipidae > Xenopus > Xenopus tropicalis. Next base: position 78,526,140 of record NC_030678.2, read on the forward strand.
GCCACCTTTAGGAATGATAATGGCTCCAAAAATGCACTAATTAAACCACAATTTACTGCTTACATCTTATCTGTTTGTGTTATGTTGTCTGTTGCATTTACATTGGTCCTTAGGTCAAAGGGTCCATGTCATACTCAAGCTTATTGCTAAATGCATGTCAATCAATAAATAATATAGGTCCAAAAGATTATATATTGTAGGAGGAAGGACATCCCCATGTTCCATAATCCTAATTGATGAATAGTTGGGCAAAGGAAGAGCTAATCAAGTAATTGTAGTACACTTAGGGGGCCATTTACTAACGGTTGGATTTTTTTTCCCTGTTTCGGATTTTTTAGCCGTAAAAGTCGACCATTTGCGATAAAACTGCTAAAAATATGAACCTGACAATTCGCCAGCTAAAAATTGTAGAGATCATGTAGAAGTCAAGGGCAGATGCCTTCCTTTCCCTGGAAGATCTTTCTTTGCTTCGAGGTTTTCAAATTTTAACTTTTTAGTAAATGTTAGACATTTGTGGAAATGAGTTTATTGGATTTTTTAAAAAGAAAAAAATGAGAAAAGTTAGAGTTAGTTTTAGTAAATATGCCTCATAGGGATTGTGGGTATTTTGTCATCCGGGTGAATAAAAGATTTTCTTGGCTTTTATCAGTTAGTTTGATGTCTTAAAGACAGCTGTTTATTGCATGTGTAAATATCACTATCCGCATTGTACATTGCATCTACAAACCAAACCATGATTAGAATTACTAGAGTAACTTGATATGTTGTAATATCTTTCAGATCAATCGCCCTCCTGCTAAGATTAAATTGCTGACTTGCCATGTGCGTCCTAATGTTGAAGACAAACGGAACTTTGACCTAATAACACGTAAGTTTGCAGCAGCATGTGAATATGGCATCCAGTCATGCCTTACTAAATATAAGGAGCTTTAGGAATTGTAATGGCAAACAATTTAGGTCTGCTTACTGAATTTTAGAGTGTCCTTAGATTATTAGTTGGTCTGGTAATTTCTCCCTAGATTGTTTCCTGAATTGATAATCCTAGTTTCATGTAATGCAATCATAATCCAAATTCTGTATAGGTAGTCTTTGGAAGCTTTTTGAATTTTGTAATTATTAGGTTTATATAGTCGCTCTTTCACTTACTTAGTACATATTGGTATGTAATACACAAGAGCCATAAATATCCTGTCACCTCAAAGTTCCATGCACTGCAAAAAAGCACTCTGCCTTCAAAAACCAGGAATATCCTGGATATATATATACTTACAAATGGTGGTTAGTGATCCATTATAGTCTGTGTGTGCACATGAATCATTGTAACTTATGTATTATAATAAATAGTGTACCCCCGTTGTAAAATATGGGGATATTAATAGTCACCTCGGAGCACGATGTCCTGTATAAAAGCAATCGCCCTTTGGCCTTATCCCTTTATATGGTCATAGAACTTCTCTACGAATTATAATATAGTAAATAAAGTACACCCTAATGTAAAATATTGGGATATTAAAAGTCATCGAGGAGTTCCATGACCATATAAACGCACAACAAAAAACATGTAACATAGCACAACACATAAAAGCTCAAGGCCGAAGGCTATGCAACTCCAAGGTGAATTTTAATATCCTCATATTTTAAAACAGGGGTACATTATTTATTATAATATACAAGTTTCAGTGAGTCATGTAACTGATAACATCACTAGGCACCGTTTGTAAGGATAATTTACAGGATATTCATGGCTCTTGTGTATTATATCCTTATATTTTATTTATGTTATATTTTATTCCCTATATGTAAATGTACATACCATTGTTATTATTTATACAACGTCATTGCCTCCCACTGCTCTAGTTGCTGCATTTAACTGTGCAGAGATGTACAGAACACAGTTGTCACAGTTGTCACGTACAATCACAGTCGTCCAGGGGCAGCAGATCCTGCCCAGAAATTACAAAACATGGGACACAGGTAGCAGTTATTGCTGTATCTGCTTGCTATGTAAATATACAGTGTTAATTGCATTATTTTTATCTACTCTTTCAGATAATAGAACCTATCACTTTCAGGCCGAGGATGAAAATGAGGCTCTGGTGTAAGTGTTGGCAGTTGGCACCAATTTAAAATCAGAATAAAACAAACTGATGCAGAATATCCATTTTTCCTATTTTTTTAATATCTGTTTTACATCTTACAATTTCCTAAAATCATTGCCCAGTGCTATCTATCGTGTTCAGTCTCTCTCTCTCTCTTTTTCTTTTCCATATTCCCTCACAGCTGGATCTCTGTGCTACAGAACAGTAAGGATGAATCCATGAATGCAGCATTTGGTGGAGATGGAGGATTCATAGACAGCCCCCACCAAATAAACAAGCAGATTATTAATGAGATTAGGTCCTTACCTGGGAACCAAGTGTGCTGTGACTGTGGAGCACCAGGTTAGTTATTATCCTTATATATAGAATCTGCTCTCAGTTTTTCCATTTACATTCTTCACAGAATTTAAATTACATAGTTTTGTTGCTTTTCAAGTATGCTTTTTTGCAGTGTTCTTATTGTAATTCTTTTCTTCTTCATGCTGATTGGCATACATATTGCTTTCTCTAACCTGTGCAGAATTGAGCACAAGTGGACAAAAATAAGATCAGAAAACGTGGCCATCAAACATTTCCAAAATCTACATTAGATTGAAAGTTTATACAATACACTGTATTTCTAAACAAGTATGATGCAAAATTTAGTGCACCCTCCACTGTGTACATACATTTAAGTACACAACATAAATATTTGCTTCCAGAACCTTCGCAAAATTAGAGCGGTTATTGCTCAATTTCCACTATTTTTTTGCTTGTCAATGTGCTTCCTCTGCAACCTCAGCCACATTGAATCACTAAATGTTTCATTTTGCCCCAGAACCATCCTGGGTCTCAACTAACTTGGGAATTCTAATCTGTATTGAGTGCTCTGGAATCCACAGAGATCTGGGTGTGCGCTACTCCCGGGTCCAGTCTTTAACCCTTGACCTGCTTAGCACCTCTGAGCTACTGGTAGGTGCTTTCCATTTTCCAAACCCTATTATAGCTACACCCTCATATTATCTTTTAGTTTGGCACTCTATGTACTACCCTTTTCTCTTTTGTAGCTTGCCGTTTCTGTTGGGAATACTAAACTCAATGAAGTACTGGAGGCAACACTTCCAGCATTTAACACCAAACCTAACCCTACTAGTGATATGTAAGTTCTTTTTTTCTTGTTCATTCACTTGTCAGGGTAATTTAATTGTATATATTTAAAAGTATATATTACCTTATTACTATCAGAAAGAATGTCCCCTTGTGAAACAAAATGGTCACCGTGCAGGTTATCGCAATTTATTGCAGGCGTTTTCATGGAAGAAGTTAAATCACTAATTTTTAGGCATGCACCAAATCCATCATTTGGATTTGGCTGAATAGTGAATACACAGTAAATATGGTGAATGCCAAAATTAATTTAAATTTTAATTAAATTTAATTAAAATTAATAAAAAAAAATATTTTTATATTGACTAAAGGAGCTAAAAAAAACCTTGCAAAACGTACTGGGATTTGGAAAACAAATCTTGGATTTGCTGCAATCCCTTTTAATCACTATTGAACAATTTAAAACAGGATCACTAGGAAGGATTATATCTCTGCCAAATATGTGGAACACAGCTTTGTGAGCAAAGATCGGACCGATTCCTTTCACAGAGTCCGTGCTGCTATTCAGAGCTGCGACTTGACTGCTCTGCTTCAGTGCATGGCAAGTGGTGCCGACCTGAGCAAACCAATACCCAGTATGGACAGCCAGGTACTTCTCTCATTAATGTTATGCTAAACTTCCTGCCTTACTGCCTGAAAACTGACGTGACCTTATCACTTTATTCCTTTGTTAGGACTTAAGTGAGTCCCCTTTGCACTTTGCTATTCGTATGTCTGACAGGAGCTCCCTCCCAGTAGTGGATTTCATTATCCAGAATGGGTATGTATTTTGTGTTCTTGGAACAGAATTGTCAAGTGCAATGTGTCTTTAATACTTTTTCTTACTGATCTGTTTCTCAGAGGAGCTTTGGACAAAGTGACTACAGATGGACATACTGCACTTCATTATGGAGTAAAATATAACAAACTGGACTGTATTCGACTTCTCTTGAGAGCCAAAGCATCTCTAACTGCAGGTATTTGCCACATAGTTATCTGTTTCTCTGTACAGAGAAAGAGTTGTGGACCTTTGCATGGGGACTAAGGGTGGCCATACACCAGCAGATTGAAGCTGCCAATTCGAGTCCTTTGGACTGATTCGACAGCTTATCTGCCAGTGTATGGGGATTCCTGAGAGGCCTAACCCACCGAAATCTGGCCAAAAATTGGATACGTTTGATTTTCTTGTCCGATTGAGGACCACGTTGGCCCATTAAAGCAGTCCTCGTTCCGACAGCTCCTATACCCATTGTTGTAATTTGAACATTTGAGCCTAGGGCCAATCAATCAAATTAGCACAATATCTCCCCCCTTAGGTGGACATATTAGTGGAAATTTCTGCTCGTTTGGCAGTCTCGCCATGTGCCACCTCGATTAGATTCATTTTATGTCTAAATTGTCAACAGTAATACATTACATTTCAATTATTCCTAGTAATCAAATAGCCTTTTCACCTTATGTACAGGGAATAATGATGGATTAACCCCTTTGATGCTGGCTCAAAGTATGAAGCATACAGACTGTGAAGAGCTGGTAAGATGTTACATTGTTAAAGGGAATTTTCACCCAAAACTGTTCTTTTGCACAATGCAAAAAAGGTCATTCTAAGCAACTTTTCAATATACATTGATAAAAACTTTTTAATGGTTCTACAGATATATTTTAAAAATGTTTGCATTTGCATTGTTCTGACTCCTGAAACAGTGTAGCAGAAATAATCTCTCTGCTAACCAGCAGGCTCCTGTTACTTTGTGAATAATCTCTCTGTAAATCTGCTAACCAGCAGGCTCCTGCTACTTTGTTTCAGGAATCAGCTTCAGAAGTGTAGGGAATAAAACAAATACAATTTCAGCTGCAGTTGCATTACAAATAACATTTAAAAAATCTGACATTTTTTAAAATTAACGTATATTGTAAAGTTGTATAGAATTACATTTTGTTTCATTATGCAAAAAAAGAATGAAAACGAGGTGGGGATTCATTTTAAGCTCCTTCCAAGATTTATTAAACAGTGGAAAGATTCTCAAATTAGAAATGCTGCACAGTCAATATGTTATTCACTTTATCATGTGCAGACAGAGTTACGAGTTGTTTTGAAAGTAAGCTTTACTCAACACACAGGATGCTTTGTTCTTACTGGAGAGTTTCCTTGGTGCTTGATAAATTTAGGCCTTTCCCCACTGTCTAGTATGAAATCTAACAAACCATTATTTCTTATTGGCTGCAGCTTGAAAAAGCAGCAACAGGATGTTTTGTATGTGATGTGGATTTTGATTGGTTCCATCAAGATGAGGAAGAAAGCAATAGTGAAGACGATGAAGGAGAAAAGGTATATGAGAGCTGCAACAAATGCATGTAAAGTCAGGAAGCTTTTATGTGTGCACATTATTAATACTGTAAGGCTGGCACCATGACCCTGGAAATTAAGTGAATGCTGGAACAGTCTCTGTGAATTTACAGTGTTGATTGGGTGTTTGGGATGATACAAATACTGGGACTGCCACCTCAGGTAAATATTTAACAGCAGTAAAATTCCTGTGTTTGTACAAGTAGAAATGTAAGTGCCGTCATGTGATCCTGTGCTCATGTCAGCCAAAGTGCATTCTTTTGATGTTGCATTCAGTAAAGGCCATAAAGCATTACACTGTTGTAATGGGATAGCCTTCTCATTGGCTGCAGTAGAGGTTTAACATCATTATAGGCTTCATTGTTGTTCATTGTGAACTGTAATCACATTTAAGGGGCAGGTTAAATGCATTCTGGGCATTGTTTCTGTCTGTGAAATGCAAATTTTCTGTCTGTGTCCATTTTGAGAATGTCCATGTCAAAATGAATAAGGCTTTTCATGAATGTAACATTTTTCATGAATATTAAATCTGCCCATCTGCACGTATGATGCTGTCTACAAAATTGTTAATGAAAGGTGCTGATTTTATGATGACTGAGTCATACTGCCTCATATTCTTTCACAAAACTAATTTTATTCATTCTTTTTGCCTCACTCTTCTCTATAGCTGCCCCTCCTTCCTCATATTTTGACTTCTCCCTCTAACAATCCATTCTTATATCTCCATTCCACCTATTCCTCTCATATGTGCTCTACAGCATTTCTGCTGTCCACATACCCACATATATGCTGTCTTCTTTCCTCATATCTTCTCTCCTATCAAACCTCAGTTTTCTCATCTGTTCATCACATCCCATCCTCATATCTTCACTCAAGTTACACCCACACTCATATCTCCTCTGTAGCCCACACCTCATCACATCTTCTTTCTTGCACTATATCCCTTTTCTCCTCTCTAACCTGCATTCCATTAATATATAACTTTTCTTCCCTGCACTCCATCCTTATATATTGTCTTCATTTACACATACACAGCCCATCCATCCCATATCTCATATCCATTTGCAACTATCTATCATACCTTGTCTTTTGCCAGACACTTTCATAGTTCCTCTCCAGCCTAGGCCATGCAATATTCTTGTATAATTCTCTCTAAACCACCTTCTCTGCCATTATATTTCTAAACAACCAAACAATCCACTTTCTAAACAACCCAAGTCTTCTGTCCGGCCTGCTGTTGTCATTTTTGTCCCAGCCTGCCAGCATCAGGATATCCCCTCTCCGGCTCACTGTTTCCATATCTCTTCTTTAGTCTGTCACTTTCATATCTACACTTCAGTCCAAATTCCTTCCTCACTATTTTTACAACACTCTCCAGCTCACTTGCTATCCTTGTATATCCACTGTATATATATATATATAGTCAGTATATATCACCTTATCTCCTCCATTTCACTTATAGTCATATAGGTTAAACACTTGTATTTTTTAAAACAACACAATAAACAGATGCAACATGCTTTATTTTTGCTTTTGCCATAGGAACTGCTACCTTGCAGAGACTTTTCTGTTCTTATGTTTTCTGCATTTTCACCACAAAAAACACACCACACACCACAAAACATTCCTGTGTGTCCATAACTTAAATGTATAGAGCAGTACAAAATATACAGGTATATGTTGTCCAGATAGGAAAAAAATGTGTGTGTGTATACGAATAGGCACATGTAGTTATTAGTTCCTAAGAGAAAATACTAGCATTGTTCCCGCTTGTTTGTAATACAATATGTTTGCATGCTGCTTTTGTGGTGTGTTGCCTCATACGTCTCCAGCACAGTCCCCCAAGAGCCACACCTTAATTCATGGTAAGATGTGAAGTAAAAGTTCTAATCCACTTGGATACTGCTGGAATACAATAATGCTGCCTGACTGAAAACTAGTCATCTTTCTTTCTGTCCCAGACCATCTCTTTGTCAACGCCAATCAAGCTCCCTCCCCGGCACAGCTCCATGGGTTTGGACATCAGCAACAAGACATATGAAACTATAAATATTCCTCAGAGAGGACCACCTCCCCACAGATCCAGGAGTCTGGAGACCCCACCACCCCTTCCTGCAAAAACTCATCCTCGTAGTGAGTGTGGCCACCAAATGTGTTGCATTATCAATATATAACATTTTTACTTCTATCTTATTATACTAAACTGCTCAATTATTTTGTATTAAATGAATAATATACACTTTCTGTGTCTCTGATGATCAAAAAGCTATTGCTTCTCTGTTGAAGCATCTAAACATTACTGGGCTTAATATCAAAAGTGAGCAATAGTCAGTCAAGAAACCCACCTCTTCCCCTATTGCCTCAAATGTTACACCCCTATGTTTTCATATTCAAGAGCCAAGGCATTCTCCTAAGAAAGCATATAAACACAACAATGTTTTCAGTCTCCTTTCAAGGAAACTTGATATCTTTGTTTTATAAACACTAGATAGTGATTTATTGAAAACAATAATAAGGCTTGCAATAATGTTGATCATCATTTATTTACCTAGCGCAAGCAACTTACATATCCATTTACATTAATTTATAGGAAACAGGGCAATAATTTAACAAACAAGAGTTACATAATAAAAATATGATCAGAGAGTTCTTCTCACAAGAGCTTACAATCTACTGCACACTAATGGTATATTTAGACTTAATTATCATGTGGCGCATTTGAAGGACAGCCGGAACACCTAAAAGTAAAAATACTAATTATGAAAATAAATGAAAAAAGTGGGAAAAAAAGCTTTTTGCTCTTCAACATACACCCACAATTCCAGCATTAAAGTCCGTTTCCAGGAGATTTTAGAGAACATTTATTTGATGTCCTAAATAATGGCTGAAATATTGATACAGTAGTGTTTGCATGTCTATAATCACGTTATCAGGGGGTCCCTGACTTTTACTGTATAAATAAAGCAAAAGTGAGTCTTATAATGTAATGTCTGTCTGTTTAAGTTTTAGAACTGGAGAGATTATGCGCTGATAAAGGCTGGACTGGATGGTTCTTGACATCCTATCATCGTATCTATCGTAACTATTTAATGCAGCTTTCATTCTTATCTCTTCATTTATTCTCATCTTATTTAGAGTGCTCAGAATTTTCACTCCAGTCCTCTTTTACCTCAAATCGTCCTCTCAGCACTATCAGCCAGCCATCTACAAGTGAGGAATGGGAGGGTTTACAAGAAGCTGGGTTGCAACGGCGGTCATCTGAACCTCCACGATGCTCCATGGACCATTCTTCCTTCCCTCTGAAATCCAAGTATGGTGTCTATCTTTAAAATGCATTTTCAGAATAAAGATGCTTTGTGTAATTGTACATTTTTAACTTGTTCCTACAGCACAGATGGAGTGAAGTCATACAGGAGAGTTAAAGGGACCTGTACTGCCCTACCACACTCAGATTTTCCACCACATGGCAGAGCTTCTCTCCTTGGCTCTTCCCCATTCTGTCATCCTGACTCTGAGAATCTCACAGGTATGATACAAAGAGAGAGATGTGCAAGACAAGGCTTAAAGTAGATGGAAAAGTATGAGGTGGAAAGATTAGAATGTTAGAAGTGATAATAAGTATAATGAAATAGAAGTGATTACCATAGCAGATGATAGATAAACCTTTGAAAGAGTAAGAAAACAATATTATTAAAGCTGGTATGACAATTTTCAACTGAAATGGGAAAAGGGTGGAAAATTGGCCTCTGTAATTGGCCACTGTATTTATGTAATTTTACATCTTTATAAATAAACCACATGTCGGTGTTAACTATTACAGGTGGCATAAATAGGAAAAGATGCTCCCAAGATGAAAATCTGCAACAATCACCAAAGTGATAACTGTTCCCCCAAAGGAATGCCATGTGACCAGAAAAAGGGGACTCAGTGTCTGTTCATTCTTCTGTATATTTTGAGTGTCTTCAGTGGACCGTCAAGGGACTTAAAAACATTTCAAGGACTGTTGGCTGCTAATGCGAAAAAAGTCAAAGTAGTCCTGGATTAGTATGTAAATATATACTGTATATATATATTCTCTTCATCTTATCATACTCGTGTGTATGTTTATGTACATATAATGTTGCATTATTGCAGGACATTCGCGGGCGAGTGCCTTGCCATTTATCTTTTTTAATCATTTGACTATAAGAATTCAAAAGATTTCAGTAATAGTACCCCAATGCTGATGCACACCAGAAAAATTTAATCAAAAAAAGATAAATAAATTAAAACAGGTTTAAAAAGATGTTGGCAATGTGCAATGCATAAGTGCCAGTGGACAGAAGTCACAAGGGATCACTGCATTTAGTACAGGAATCGTATGCATCTTGCAGTGCAGTAGGACTAACTGAGCAGTTCCAAGTGTAGAGGCATTCACCACTGTGAGTTCCACAACCACAAACTTGCTGCAAATATATTAACAATGTATTGTGGTGTTGGTGGCCTTGAAGAAATTTTCATGGTTATTTATGTAATGTTCATGCAACCTACATGTCCAGTATGAAATTGGGGATCTGGGTCCCTTAGCATAAGTGTATATCTTAGGGGCACATTTACAAAGGCACGAATGCTCGAGCGTTCATGCGAACGCTCTGAGCGTATTTTCGTCGATTTTTTTCGGGCGTCCGGATGACTTTTTCGTACGCCGCATGACTTTTTCAGACGTTTGCACAAAAAAATCGGAAAGGTTTTACCACTGTTTACAATTGTTCAGTACGAAAATTTAGTGACTTTCGGATCGCCAATACGATATTTTCGTGACGAATACGATTTTTTCGCAAGCATTTTCGTGATATTTGCGATCTTCAGAAATTTTCGTTTCCAATCCGATTTTTTCCCATTCGTGATTCGGATTCGTGGATTAGTAAATGTGCCCCTTATAGTTGCTTAATAGAAAGGCAGGGCCATGAAATTAAGGTGAGCTGAATACATCCAATACAATGAGTCCATTAAAAATATACAATTCTTTGTACTATGAATTGGTTATATAAACTATAATATCAGAATCTTTCTAGTTATGAGTTTGGATTAGGCTGAGCTTTGTTATTTACAAAAACAAAACTAGGCAGCAATGATTCCTCTAGCTTTAGTTATTTTATTGTATGTGTCACTGTGACCTAATCTGTAATGGGTGATAGAAATATATATATTATCTTTTTTTGTTAGTGATCAGAGGTAACCCTCTAATCCCTGCAACGAGACACAGCGGGAAGTACCAAATCATACATGTCAATTCAAAAATGATAATTGACTTGATAGAATAGTATGTTTTTTTTGTTATCTGTGTATTCTTCCCACCTCCTGGGTCAACTGTCTAGTATTTTTTAGTATTTCACAAAATAATCTGTACCACTATACTGTTAGTAGCATGCTAATTTTTTTTTACATTGAATAAATATATTGTTTGTACTTTTCATTGAATTATTCCTTTATTAAAAATTACAACTCAGGTCTAGGGTTCCCAGACTGAAGGGCTTGGCACTTTATAGTATCCCAGAAGTTCTGTACCCAGTTTTTTTTTATTATTATCGTTATTATAGTTATGTATATATCTTGTGTATTGAACCTTTTTGATCCAGGAGGACGATATTTCGTCCCACTGTATACTTGTAAGTATATTGTTGGGATGACAATAAAACTCTACTTACTTACTAAAAGCATTTACACAAAAGTTTATCACGTTTCAAGTTTATCTTTTATGTATGTTCCAGTTTTGCACTGATGATCTGTATCCACAGTTGTAGGTGACAATTTTAAACACAGAAAAAATAGATAGACATATTTTTTATGCTTATTGCTCTTACAGACAAGTGTTTTTACCTGCATTTCCCTCCGCTGCATCTTTCATGATGCAGCACAGGAAGAAATGCAGGCCAATATTTCCTATAAGGCTGTACTCACTTTGTGGCACAGGTAAGCAGCGAACACAGGTGGAACATATCAAGTTGCATTCCGCTTGCATTCGAAATTTGCCTTTGCCACAATGACTACAGTCATATTGGAAATGCAGGCCTGTGTTTCTTTCTGTGTTCCCCTGTGCTGAAACACATGAAAGATCCAGCACAGGAAAATGCATGTGAAAAATACTTGTCTGTATGAGTATGGTAAAAACTCCAAGAAAATAATTTTTTAAAGAAGAAAATTACCAAGAAAAAAACGATTATAATATGTGGCATATAGAGAACACCCCCTAGTGATCACTGAGGGACATAGCAGATTCAAAACAAAAATCTCAAAAGCCACTGAAAAAATTAACAATTTTATTTCAATCCCTACCACCATTAAAACAATCAAAAATACAAATTTTCACTTAACCCATTCCACAAAAATACATAGTTGGTTTTTAACAGCATGGAAAAGGGTCAGAAAATCATACAATACATGTTATGGGGTTACAGATTAAAAAGATTAAAAGACTTATAAAAATGGAAAGAGAACAATGTAGAAAACATGGCAAGAGAGGATAAGGGAGCATGTTAATCAGATTTCTAATACTAAATATTCTAAAATAACTAATGTCACAAGACATTTTGTGGTAATGTAAAATTTTTGTTAGTACAGGTAATAGAGCAGGTGAAAATAGGTAAGAGAGGAGGGGATATACTGAACACTTTACATAAACGAGAAGTTTTCTGGATCTTTTACCTACAGACACAAATACCTTTAGGCATGAATTATGCCTTTGATGTTACTTGCTACATTTAATTCATTAAGAGGCACTTGCCATGTTTTATACATTGTTTCCATTTGTCTTTAATTAATGGTGGGAGGGATTGACCTTTCCTTGTATATATATACCCTTGGGAGATGTTGTTGCTTTGGCCTATAATTAAATGCTGGGTAAGCATGAAACGCGTTAGGCCACATTTGTAGGGGTTATTAGTGTTTTTAATGGATTGAAATAAAATTGTTAATTTTTTTAGTGGCTTTTTGAGATTTTTGTATGAGTATGGTGTCATCGCATATAGATACTTAACATTTTTAGCCTCCCCAAACAAAAAAAAAAACCCCACCATTCGCCTATGAGGAGCTTGTATCCTACATAAAATCTGAACTGATAGGTCAGGCAGTGACTGGAGGAACGTGGTGACATTTGTGCAGATTCATCTTTGGATAGCTGCTTCAAGAAAATCTAGGCTGAGAAAAAAATACAGTTACATTTGATTTCTGAAGACCTGAATACAGTCTTTTAGATTACAAGAGACATTCTGAGAGTTGCTTTCCCATTTATTGTAATTTCTTTGCTACTCAGCAACTTTAAAGGAGGCCTCTTAGAGAGGAAAACCTCCAGATGGTCTGGGTGTATGCTGCAAACTGTACAAATGGACACAGTTCTCAAAAGACACTGATATTCATATACAATTTGCAATTGGTCTTTATGTTTTCATTTTTGTGTGTTTCTTCAGGTATTTAGCTTTTTGTTCAGCAGCTCTCCAGTTTGGTATTTTAGCCATTATCTAGTTGCTGGCAGTGGTTTGAATGAGAAACTGGAATATGAATATGAGAGGGAAATAGGAAGATAAGTTATAAAACAATATCAATAAAATTGTAGCCTCATAATAGTTTTTGGCGTGTGGGGTCAGTGACCCCCATTTCAAAGCTGAAATAAGGTAGGGGATGGCAAAAATAAAATCTATATAAAAATAATGTCCAATTACAAATTTGCTAAGAATATGACATTCTATAACATAACACTAAGTTTAACCGCCCGTTAATCGTGATTTGATTTCTGTGGATAATCTGGCTCCCATAGGTGACTAAACATCTAAAATACCTTTTAATTATGCCCTCCTACTGCAACAGACATACTCACTTATGCATTTTCTTTACTGGCTACATACTTCCTTATAACTTTGTAATAATTAGTCCTTCTGCCACTAGCACACCCTCAGCCAACCCCTGTTCCCTCTTCCAGCTCCCCCCCGATCTCAAAGATACCTAATAGTCCCCTCCCAGACTATATGTTTAATGACTTCAGACCTTAGTTTCACTGCCCTGCCTCTTTATATCATGGCCCCACCACCTCACAAATCCACTCTCACCCCATTCAGTATTATCTCTGCCAAAAGGTGGTAACCTTAATTACACAACAGAATAGTATTATAAAAAAGTGATTCAGATAAGGTACAATTCAAAAATACTTTCAGCTGTTTTGTACTGAGCATGGAGCCACAAAACACCCTGCTTGCAATTGCCCTTGAAAAGACAGGTATATTATTGATACTTCAATAGGTAAAACAGAAAACACAGTCTCGTTGTCGGTTAAGCATACCTCCCAACCGTTCCGCTTTTGACAGTCCCGATATTTATGGCACTGCCCGCTGTCCCGGATTCATTGTTAGATGTCCCACTTCTCAGCATTGTCATTTAATTGATTGCTGTGCCTGCTCTGCTCTGGAAAGAAAGCCCGCTCCCTTAACTCTTGAATCTCCCCTGCTACCTCAAGCTCACAGGTTTACCTTGATGTTTAATTGTCCTGGGAGGAGCAATTGTGACAGGCAAGGGTCAACTATTGGCATTGGCGCGCATTCCTCTCCTTGCTCCTGCTCACTGGGTCACAGGCTCAGTGGGGGCTCTGTCTTTTATCAAGCAGAAGAGGCTGCTGTTTTTATTTGTGTGCTGGACAGTTTCACCTTTCCACCCCTAACATATATCTCTCACTCCTGGGAATCTCTGGCCAGAGCACAGCATGCAGGAAAAGACAGAGGTATCGCTGATCCGTTCACAAAATATAGCAGTCATTTAAAAAGGGCCCTTATAAGTTTGGGAACCTTAGGCTGGCCTTGTTAATATGGCTAGAAATTCTAGTGGCACATTAATATTGTTTTGCTTTCAACTGATTAAGAATGGAAGGAAATAACATAGATTTATGTACCACTGGAATTGGCCCTGTTTATAACTTTGGCAAATGCACAGAACTGTTGGCATGTCTGAAACTGATATGCCCTTTATGAGTTTCATTTAGTAATTTTACTGTTAATATGCCCTTTATCAATTTAATGTAGTCATACTGGAACCTTTGAAGTTAATATGTCCTTTTTATTTAGTGATTATACTGGCACATCTGGGGCATGTAAAGTGGGTGTGGCATGTGGGGGCGTGGCCACAAAGCATGCGTGGCCAAAAAATTTCACTGCACTACCCTCTTTCGCTTAATGAAATGTTGGGAGGTATGGGTTAAGCATCATGGCTGTTAGGCTGTAAGGAAAAAGCATTTAGTTGAAAAGAAGGTAAATGAACAAATAAAGAAAAAAAATCCAGCCAAAAGCTTTAATTGGAGTTCCCTTTTGTGTAGTTTTTTTTGTTAATGTAGCAGATCTTCAGTGGGATGCCCAATTCACTTTTAATATCTTCTATCAAAGTCAACAGTAGTGGGTTGTTCAAAGAATGTGCAACCCTTTTTTAGTGCATTCCCATAGAACAGGATCATACTTCCTTTTCTTGGTGGTTACCTGTGTTTGGAATCCAGCAGCCCTGAACCTTTGCTATAAAAAATACTTGGAACTGGGAATTACAGCGCAGTGCCTCTGCCTAGTGGGCACTGAGGGAAATTCCTCTAGGAAAAATAAATCACACACAATTTACAAGATTGACTATATATACTTTATTACCTGGTAATTTAAGTATTTGTTTTTTTCAGAGCGCCCCCAATAGTTTTGAACAGTATATATTATAAAGAGAAATCTTGGCCTGAGGAACCTGTGTGGTCTATCAACCCCTGGATGGACAAAGCAGCTTAGTCCCTGGCAATATGTCCCTTCCCCAAGTGCTCTTTTAATACACCCCCGGTAGAGCTACCTGCCCCAAAGTATCTCTCCTGTTGGATAAGGCAGTTGCTCCCATGTAGCAGGCTCACAAGAAACACCTGTCCTCACACAGGGCAGAAACAAGGATGGCAGAAAATATCCACAGGAAGCTAAGCAGGACGCAAAACATGCTGTCTCTATGGCTGGAGCTCAAGGCTTCTCCCAAGCACCCTGCAGCCTTTTGTGTTGCCGGCAGCTCTTTTACATTCTCTGCTGCTCTTTCACTCTCTCTGCTGTTCTTTCTTTCTCCAGATCTGGCACTGGCTGGCTGTTACAGCAAGGGATTCTTTATAATCTCTTCTGGCCCACCCTTAGTATTTGGCTCCAAACCCTGTTAATCTCTGGGGGCCCTCCTCTTTTCCAAGATGTGCACTGGGGCTCCAGCCAATCAGATTTCTCTCCAGCCTGTAACCGGGCTGAATGATGTCACAGACTTAAAAATAGGGGAAATGGTTCTCTGATCCCCTACACAGGCTTAAAAAATTATACCATGTAATGAATCAAACTATACCATGTAGTGAATCAAATTATACCAGGTAGTGAATCAAAAAGTTACAATTGTTAGATATCTGATTCAAGATAGGATGTAAGTGGCCATGTGTTAAAAATCTCTCTGATCACATTTTTCCCTGTAGTTGCTGCCAAACAACCCATATGTTATAATACAAATTAGTTAGTTTCCTCTTGTTTATGGGTGGGGCAAAGCAGATCCCATTCCTGTAGTATGGCTTTTTTAAGTGGCAGCTGCCAGTCTCTCTGCCAACACTCTATTTGCTTTTGTTACACTGTGATGCCTCTGTAGCTTTATAAAAAAGGGGCCATCCTATCTTTAGGTGTTTCCACTTTTCTTGCTATTGTGTGAAAATTGAGGTCGAGAAGGCAAGTCCTTATTTCCTGTCCAATAAGGACATTTTCCCAACATCTATTTGTGTAAGCAAACCCCATGCATTATATGTATGAATGACAAGGTAAATGAAGCAAATATCCTAGATTAATGATACCTGCTAGATAGTGATCTAGATCCTTTGAGGTATGTGTATGTAGGCACCAGGAAACCTCAAAAGACTTGCCTCATTAATTGTTCATATTTTCTAACCATAATCCATTGCATTTTGTGAGCATTTCAAGGGATTTGTGCGTGCAGCAAAATGTGGCACCTGTTGCTACATGTGAGGGATGTAACAATACTTGTTTAAAATTTGATTTGCACCCTGCTATTAATAATGCACAAAGTGTGCTCTTAAGGTGGTTGTTCACCTTAAAATTAACTTTTTGTATAACATTGAGATTAATATTCTGAGACAATTCATAACTGGTCTTCACTTTATATTTCTGTGGCTTTTGAATTATTTAGGTTTTTGTTCAAAAGCTCCCCAGATTGGAATTTCACCAACTATCTTGTTGCTAGGGTTTCCCCTTGCCCTTATGCAGGCATGCAGGTGACATTAATGGACTTACTAGGTGTAAGATTAAAGGTAAAGTGTCCCAAATGAGCACTTCATTCATCATAGTTGCTACTATGGCTTTTTCAAACAAGCTTTATTCCATCCATAACAACATTAGGGCTTTCATTACCAATTTTCAGGCCTTTCATTGCCAAAATTACCACATGGTTGATGTTAAATTCTGATTTGGTATGGGACAATTCTTTTTTTTAATCTGTTTTACTGCTGCTAAATTGGACTTGTTGTTTTGTGCCTTGAACAACAAAGAAGCTTGTGGCATTTACTGTTTATTGTCATATTCAAAATGCTAACTAATTGCTCCTCTAAAAATGCTATACAAAAGTACTTTCATATATGAATATTTGGGTGTACCTACCTTGGCCAGAATGCAAATGCTAGTTTACCACACCTGCAATTATGCTAGAATTCTTGGGGTAGAAAACCTGGTGCACCATGCTGAAATTTTAACTTTGCACTTGGTCGACATTAGTAAACAAGCCCCTTATTAGTAAACAAGCCCCTTAAAGTCACTAAGCCTGAGGAACAGCCTAGTTCTTTAGTGGAATGGATAGTGACTAGAACTTTAAGCTGTTTCTTAGCAGCTGTTACTGAGGGACAACTGCCAGCGTAGTTGAGAACTGAAGTTTAGCAGCAGGTGGACAGCCACATGTTGAAGGTTCTGCTTTTAAGCATCCATCAGACTAGAGGTCTGGTTAGAAGCACAAAATGGCATACCTGGCATGAACTAATTTCCAAGAAATTTCTATAGCACAGTATACAGAAACTGTATGATCTGATTAACAAGAGTTAATGAAATGTTTTCTGCGCTGATCAGCTGATTGGTTGCTATGAGTTACTAGACTTAATACCATTTTGTCTTTTATAGATGAGACACACACAACAGAATTCTATGTTTTTTTAAAGTGGGAATTCTACTAGTGCATATCTGCTTTCTGTACTAGAAAACCCAGCCCCACTATGAGTGCAAGATAAGTAATTCGTGGGGTGACCAGCATTGAGTCTTCCGCCTCAGGTGGTAAAAATGACCCTGACAGCTCCTTGCAACTGATAATGATGCTTGCATATTCCATATTCCAAAATACCTACAGAAAATAAAAGGGAAATGTGAGCACTCCAGTAAGGGATTAATTTACTGACATTGGGCAGTTACCCATGGCAACCAATTAAATGTCAACTTTCATTGTTTAACTTGCAACTGGCTAAACAACAAACAAAAAAAAAATCATTAGTTGTCCACTAGAGTGTATTGTAAAATAAATAAAGAAAATAAAGAAAAAATCCCTACCACATGCTGTATTTGTATGTGATTTGTAAATAAAATGGATCTGGAAATGGGGAACTGATGAGTGTTTAATTTTAATAGGATCAGAAATCCTGCAGTGGGCATAATCTAATAATAAAATTGTTTGCTAATGCTTGTGGAGTTGCGTTTGCTCTTTGCTTATTTCTTAATTAGTAATTTAGTCTGGTAGTTCAGTGTTTTTATATTATGATGAAAACGATTGCATCACAAAGCCTACGCATGTTTAGTGCTGGTTGTGGCAATGGTGCTGCGTACTGTATATGTAGTATTAATGTCCATGCTGTGTGTATATCGTTTTTACTTCATGTGTTCAGCTGTCACTACCACCCCTCCTCCTCCTGTGTCAAGCTCAAAGTCCTTGGGACTATTTATAATTTGGGACACACCTCCTGTCTTACAGCAAGCCAAGAAAAGGCTGTATATACTTAGTACTGGTATATACACACAGTTGGAGCACTTATCTCATGAATGTATAAACACAGTGTAGACCATATGTCACAATATACACAAAAGCATTCAGGTACTGAGGCACACTGACAAAGTTCATAAAAATACACGGACACCGTATTTAGTAGCCACACCCACTTCACTCATAGTCAACAAACAAAAACAAATTACATATACATATACATGTGTCTGCTCCACATGAGGAAATGGGGTTAGAAGAGGAGCTTCTGAAGATTGGAAGAAGGCTGGAAAGGAGATTCAGCGAGGCAAACACAGTGAGTAGATGGGAGTCAATAAGTGCTCCAAAAAAAAAAAAACAACTCTAAACCTAAATGAAACTATAGGGTTTTTGGCGGGAAGTGAGCGAGTAAGTGAAAGTGAAAATCTGGGGGGGGAGGGGAAGAGAATGTATAGAGGAGGAATGAAGGTAGAGGAGGGAATAGGTGGTTTAAATGAGAAAAGAGGTATGTGTGGACACTGAGGATGGGCAAAGAGAGAAAACAAAAACAAAAGTGCAAGTAACAATAAGAGAAATCAAGTTGGTTAGGTGGAATTAGCACAGAGAGTGTTCATGCAACAAGGACACAGAATGGAGTTTAGCACGAGGAGACTGTCAGCCCAGGGTTATTTGTGAAGTGTAGGAACGGTGGAGGGAAAAGTGAGCATTACAGCAACTTGATACAGTAAGGCATGTGGGAAAAGTACTGTACAAACACAGCATGATCTGTTATGAAAGAAAAATGATACAGAAATACATGCACAACTGTGATACTTTAATAAGAATTGCAATATTTTAAACTGTGTATTTTATTGGTAAACTAATTTGTGTTTTACTTATGAGTAGAGAGTTGCAGTTGAGCTTAAGACATCAGCCATTTTCTCTTCTAAATTCCATTTGCCTTGTCTTATTATATTCTTTTTTTATTCTCCTCTTTATCCTTTCATCTCCCTGAAATAATATTTCTGCCTCCCTCCTTCCTTTATTTCTCTTCAGGACCATATTCTGGAATTGCTAAAGGAGTTGCAGGCATTTGAAGTCACAGTCCCCCTCCTGAGGGTAAGAATAACACCATCTACCACTTCAGAGGCTAGCACAAACCATTATACAGAAGGGGATTTAATAGTGGTCAGATGTGAGTGACATACTGCTGATGGGACAGAGAGGGATAATTTTTATTGAAGACATTTGAACTATTATTTCCACCACCCAAATTACAGAGCACAAGAATTGGTGTAACTGTGAATAAAATAAAGAAGAAGAGTGATGAGCGAAAGGTGACAGAGCTTGCCAAAGCCATTATCAAGGACTGGAAGAAAATACTGGGTAAGAGTGTATAATACAGCTTTGTAAATTTTTAGATAGTGATCTCCTAGGATGGAAATGAGTGAGATAAATATAACATATAAATTCAGTCACCCCTTGCCCTTTTTCCTTTACCCCTTTTTCTGTTGTTTAGCAGTCTTCAGATATTTTGGGTTCTAGCAACAATTTGTGGTTTAATAATTGTCACATGTTTCCTTATATTCTAAGAGGTTACGTTATACCAGTCATCCTGCATTTGTTCCAGTAATATGTTGGATAAAAAATAGAATTCACCCTCAAATCTCACCCATATTGGGCTGATGACTAGGCTGCTAGGAATCCTTGGGCAAATAAATATCTACCCTATATTCCACTCTCTACCCTATGTTTTTTCTTACCCAGAATCCTCATACAAAGATAAAGGCACAAAAGCAACTGCAGATTTGGTCAAACCAACCCAGTCAGATTCTGTTAGGTGAGTGATACCCAAACTATGCACCCTCACCTAAGTTTTATTATGCTGTATTATCTTACACCCTACTCTCCTTTTCATTTATATGTTTTCACTTCTCTTCATTCCTTTCAGTTGTTTTTTTTTTCTTTTCACGTTTTGCAGGATTTCATCTCCTGCCTTTAAAAATCTGCATTTGGAAAGACCCAGGTATCTCTTTAAAATTTGAGTATTCTCATACTTACATAGTAGACTGCAACTCCATCATGGAGAACCATTTGTAGGATGAAATTAAAGCATAATATTAACTGAAATAATGGCTTAGTAGTCACTGACTGCACCAAGGCCTCTTAGCATGTAGTTACATGCCTGCATACCTGATTATAGGGATCATTTGCACGTGTAAGTGCATTTGTGCTTGTGCAAATTTCATCATATTGCACCATATTGTGTTCCATCTGCGTTCGGTGCTTAGATGCGCCTGTGACAGAAGGAGCTGATAAAAAGAAAATGGACTGTGTTTCATTCTTCACTCCTCTGTGGTGGAACACAGGAGAAGTCACCACAGCAGAACACAGGGTGAAAAGATCATGTGTAAGAACCTTTAATGAAGGTAGTTGTAAGATGATTGTGGCACTTAGCCCCTAATTTATTAATAACTTGCACTGTATTGATATAATCATAGACAATGAGTCATTTTTAAATGATTTTAGTTTGCCCCACTGTGAGTTTGAGATCTTTAACTAATAAAGAATTAAAGCTTACATTTAATTAAATGTGCACCAAAAAATATATTTTGGATTTATTCATAAATGTTACTGATGCTATATTATTGTATTTCCTGCAGTCAGGGCCCTGCAAGTCATCAACCATCACATATTCATGAAGCTATCCATAAGGAGCCCAAATTAAAAAGGTAGATCAGAAGTTATTATGCACAGGGATAATGCACAGATATACTGTGGGTAATGCTGTTAAAAAGCACAGGATGTGAGGTTATCATGTTTTATGCATTAACATGTATTAATTTGTCATGGTCCTATAATGCATTGCATAACATAGAACCAACACTAAGGGGCTGATTTACTAAGACATGAATTTGAATCCGAATTGGAAAAATTCCGATTGGAAAACGAACATTTTGCGACTTTTTCGTATTTTTTGCGATTTTTTTCGGCGTCTTTACGATTTGCGCGAAAAAACGCGAGTTTTTCGTAGCCATTCCGAAAGTTGCGATTTTTTCGTAGCGTTAAAACTTGCGCGAAAAGTCGCGCCTTTTTCGTAGCGTTAAAACTTAAAAGGCGCAACGTTTCGCGCAAGTTTTAACTCTACGAAAAAATCACGACTTTTCGCACAAGTTTTAACGCTACGAAAAAATCGCGACTTTGCTCAACTTTCGGAATGGCTACGAAAAACTTGCGTTTTTTCGCAAAAATCGTATTGGTAACGAAAAAGTCGCAATAATTTCCGAAAAAATCGCAAAATACCGATCATTACGAAAAAAACGCAATCGGACGCATTCGGCCCGTTCGTGGGTTAGTAAATGTGCCCCTATGTATTATTAAAAGGCATTTTATACCTACTACTGGACAGTACAAAAAATATTTGAGACACTAAAAAACACATAATCTTCTGCACAAATCAACTGCACCAATTATAACCATAAATATGATGATGTGATGTGAAGATGTGAATAAATATGGTTTTTTATTTATGTATGTATGTATGTATGTTTCATGTATGTACTATGTATTTCATACATAGTATACATAGTCTATGTCCATTTGAGAAACACCCTGTTATTAAATTCAATATAGTATCTTGTGAATTTCTTTAATTTCTCTTGGTTTCTGGCCAGCAAGCTTTAGAGCTAAACCACATGGGAGATTTTGTAGGATAGTGTCACATCAACAAATCGCAACCTACAAGGCCGATGTAGTTTCATGGGTCTATAATGGGACTGATAGAAAAGTCTGATGTGTAAACTATATAAAAAGATTGCTTTCCGACAAGATATGACTGCTAGAAGGGAAGGCAGCATACTGCATCTTCATCCACCGAGATACAATCTGATGGTGTCTGACAAGACTTTTTTCTCTCATTGAAATACAATAACTGTTGGATGTAGATGCAGAAACAAAAGACAGCATCAGACTTTATCTGGTCCAACTTACATTACAGTTGTGGGGATCAGAATTTGTAGGGTCCTAAAAAATCTTGTGCTGTTGCATGGTGTTGCATTGCAAGATTTTGAGGGTCAGATGAAAAGAAGAGGCAGCGACCCAGTAATTAACTTGGGAGGATGAGTTTACTGTTTACTATTTTCTAAAGGGGTGAGTTTATTTTAAATGCATTTTTTTATATTGAAAGTTTCAATATAAAAACTATCACAACTGTTATAAGTTCATAAGTACATTTACTTTCTCACTTAGTAGGTATTTGCTTTATTCTGATTCAGTTTGTTACAGCACTGAAAACCCCAATCACATTCACTTCTCTGTTCTTCTTTTACAGGAGTTACTCAGCAGATATTCAGCCTTTCATCCAGACAGAAAAGAAAAAGGAGAGGTGAGTTGTGTTCAAAACTAGCATGCAGAAATGTAGATCATTAATTTTCAGCTTGCTGCAATCCAGCCCAGCAATCCTGAATTTACAATAATTGGCAGTAGAACGTTCACTGTGACATGAACATTATGCAGACATAAAATGATAAAAAGAGTTTGTAATCTGTATCGGCTCAGTTTGTTAGTACTGTGAGCATACTGGGTCCTTGTTTAGTCCAGCAGCAGGTTATAATTCCAGGCCAGTTGCAAAGACCACACCTAAGACAATGATGCCATTCACATAAATGACCTGGTATGCCCACTTCCCATAGCTAACTCCCAGCCCAGAGCCAAAGCAATAGCATTTTCAAGGAATATCCTAATTTATAAGAAAACAATGAAAAATTATGTTATTAAAAAGTATGTTTTTTTATCCAATGGTTTTATTAATATTGGCAGTACAGTGAGGACTATGTATCTAAGTTCATTAATACGATGAACATGATAAGTTTGCTGAGTTTATTATCATGGCAGAGAAGCTTTGTTTAGTTTGGTTGCACTGAAGATTTTAATTCAGACCGCATGTGTGGAGGGGAGTAATTGCATGTCTAAGGCTGCAATGTTGCTTTTTTTCCTGCAGGAGTCACTCTACTACCATCCAGCCCTCTTTGCACATTGTAAAGAAGCGAGAAAGGTTTGTACTAATAGAAGTGAGGATTGTGTTGACGTAATTTGTCTTTTTTGTCTTTGTTAAAGAGTGAGGGTAAAAAAAGAGCTAGAATTACTAAAATGTTGAAGCACATACTGCTCATTATTCATTGCTGAATATTACATGCGGGTGAACATGTGTCAAATTGAATACTAAAAATACATTCCATTGTTTACCAAGATAAGAGTCTGCTCTACAGCATGCAGTCCAAGTGGCATACCCCAGAGAAATCAGTGCAACCTATTTTTAGCTTGCTAAAGTTTGTCACCTATAAATTGCTCATCTTTTATATTCTTTTATGTCAGATGAATGTTCTACCCATTTTAAAGGGGAAGGAAAGTTATTTTGGCATTTTACTGCCAATAGATTCGCCACATTAGTGCCACCTAGAATGCTATATTTATTCTGCAGAAAGCTTTACCAGACCTGAGTAAAGAGCCCTAGAAGCTTCCTCCGTTTGTTTAAGATAGCAGCTGCCATTTTAGCTTGGTCTTCGTAGCTTCCTGCTGCAGCTCTAGCCATTAGTAGCTCAGATCACACATTCCTAAGGGGAGTGAATTCTTATGAATTCTTATGGGAGGTGGGAGCAGGAGAAGGGAGAAAGCTGCGCAGACTCCAGCCCTTGGAATGAAGGGTTTTTCTAAGAAAAGGAGGAAGCCTGATACCAAATAACATGTTTACAAAATAGGAGACAAGAAATCCTGTGTTTCTTTTGATAGAGGACTCAGTGCAGCTTTCTGCGAGTGCTTATGGCTGTATTTACATATAGACCTTTCTGATAAAGCTTACTTAGTTTTTACCTTTTCTTCATCTTTAAATGGTGAAAATCACCTGAAAATGAAACATATGCACATATTCAACACATTTGAAAAAAGCTAATGTGCACTTTTCAAATAAGCAGGAAAACTCAGGTGTATTCTTACCAGTAGCAATAAAGTGCTAAAAACAGTTGAAATATTTTTTACTATTAATATAGGCTGATCTGTTAATTCAGTATATCTGTAATTTGAGGGTGTAGTGTCATCATGTAGGTAAATTAAGCTGTATGATTTTGTTACAGAAGTGAAAGATTCATTGTGATAACTGCCTAAAAAGTGTCTAGAACCCAAAGAGTAAACACTGTTAACTGGCAATGTTCTCAGCACTACTGAGTATGTGTTCTGGCATTCTTCTGGATCCAGAAACAAATTTGGTACAAGCAGAAGTAGACCATATCAGTCCATATGAATACAGCTAAATTGTGTAATCATACAGTGAAGAATGAGACCTCAAAGTACTTTTCTACTTCAGTCTTTCAGTGCTTCCACTAGTACAACTAAACTAGGGTGACCAAAGATAGTTGCTGCTTGGTTGCTAATAGTTACAGCAATGGTGCATAGTGATTTGAAATTCCCTGCAATAACCCATCCATTCATTCATTGTATTGGACTGGAGTTTTATATCAGAAAGTAAGCAAATACAATAAGATAATTCAGAGAAGGTCCTATATGTTTATTCAAAAAGAAGGGCAGTGAGCATGCAACCTATGCAAGGACACAATGCTCTGTTTTTCAATTCCAGAACCCACTCTACCAGTGATAAATCCTCCTTCCATGCCACAAAGAAACCAGAAAGGTAAGGATTATATTTAAATATAGAAAGAGAGAGAGAGAGAAATAATCAGGGGCAGACTTATTATAGTATAGTGTGTAAGCCAACGTCACCTGTGATGTTGCCCATAGCAACAGATCTTTGGTTTTGCTTTCTAACACAATATAATAAAATATGCCCCTTAGTGTACATGTATGAGAACATGTGTCACAGCTCTTTCTGTTGGTATTATGTATCAGACTTCCTTCCTCTCTTCTACCTATAAATAACCCCAAATATCCCCAAAATCCTATTTCAGCAATTCAATGCAATAAGAGGATTTTGAAAATCTTATATTATGAGTTCCATAGTAAATGTATTTCCTTTCTATTTAAACATAATTGTAAATTTGATCAGAGACCAAATTAGAGCCAGTAACTAAATTGTTCAGGCACTAAACATTATCATGTACAGCGCATGTATCTCTTCAAAGTTGGTCTATGTTTGGAAAAGACAAAAACGAGTTTTTAGTGTGTGGCTGTACTTGGGACCAAGCAGTTAAATATGACATAGCAAGTAGGTTGCTTAAAGGAGAACAAAAGCTTAACAAAGAAGTAGTCTACAAATGCAGTACGTTATGTTTTGGCCTTCTGTACCGCCCGCGACAAATCTCCCTTATCGCGGGCGGCTAATCTCCCCAAAATGGCATCTCATCGGCGAGAATGTAAATCGCAGGTGGGATGGCATATGCGGCGCCACGATTTCCCAAAAATCGCGGAAGTTTCCACTCAAGGGAATCGTGGGCGGGCGGCTAATCTCCCCGTGTGCCACAGCCCTAAAGCAACCATGACCCTTTAGCAGTGATGATCTGGGTCTTTGAAGATGCCCCCAGGAGCTCCCCAACTTTTTTTCCTGTTGATTCACTGCACATGCCCTGTACTGCTGTCAGTTACATTAGCTTTGGGACAAGGGTAATTAGTAAATAACTTGGATATGGGAGCTCAAAAACTAGTGCATATACGTTAGAATTTAATCAGCCCTGTAGCATCAATTTCTATGACAGGAAAAACTAATTTTCTGTATGATGAGTTGTGACATCCCCTAAGCTTAGCTCTACAGCTTCACAGAAAGTCAATGACACTTCTGTATATATATATACACATATATATATCATATATTCATCTATGTATCTATATCTACCATGAGTCAACATTTTTAGTAGAGAAAGGATATTGCAACCCAATATTTCTTTATTGCAGAGTTCACTCTACTGATGTCCAGTCCTCCTCTCATAATACAAATAAACTAGAAAGGTAAGACAGTTAAGTAAAGAGAGAGAAAAAAACGAGTGATCAAGAGAGAGAGAGCAACAATAACTGCGTAGCCAACTATGTACAGTGCATTTTAATATATCTCCTTAAAGGCAGATGATGGTGAATAGAAATTGCTTTAATTTGTTTATCTATGCTAGGCTAGTTATTTGCTGTTTTGTTACATTGTTTTATGGCACTGAAAAACTGCACCTCACCATCCACCTCACCTCCACCTTTTTGGAGAAGCCTTGTTAGCAGAGCTTGGGTGCAGTGATTTCAGCTGGTTAGCACCGCAGTGATTTGGGGGGATATTCCTTCCACATCAATTCTTTTTTATTAATTTACTGTTTCATGATTGGACAGTATGTCGTATATATGAAAAGGTGAAATACACTGAGACTTAAATAAAGCTCGGCAAAGTTAAAAGACGTGATCTTGGCAAAACCAGGCAGGTTTCCTAGGCAACCACAGCAAAAACTTAACTGCTAAGAGCAGCGAATATGTTATGTGTTGAGTTTGTTTCTGCAGTGAGGACGTTTCTGCAGTGTGTGGGCTGTTAGCTGATACAGTATTGTTTTTCATTCACTAGCTCCTTAATGTGTTAAGTAATAAGGAGTACTTTTCGGTGAAGAAATAAGTTCTTCTGCCACTTGGTTAAATTTGGTTGAGAAGCTCCATGAAGACTGGGCACAATGTAGAATAAGAGGCAAATTTACATAACTTTTTTAATGACCCTTTTCTTTTTATCCAAAATTAATCAGTTACACCCAGTGAGTATTTTGCTTAACCTAGTAATAGTAGAAAAACCCAAGTCTGGAGCTACATGAGCAAAAATAATGTATGCTTCTTTCTTCTTGTCTTCTTTCTTTCTTTCAGGAATCACTCTACTGATGATAAGTCCTTGTGCCACACTTCAAAGAAACCAGAGAGGTGAGAAATATTTGGAAAGTATTGTAATGTTTATTAGTATTGTTTTTTTAGTATTGTAATGTTATTTAGCTATTTTAAAAAGTGATTTGTGGGTGAACTATGACTGTATTTGGCATAGAGGTGGTCCAACAACCCCCTTGATCCCTTACAGTTCCAATGTAAAGTGCAATAGTTTGCTGCTCTTTTGTAGGAGTCACTCTACTGATGTTCAGTCCTCTTTACACACTGCAAAGAAACCAGAAAGGTGAGAACTTTAAGTTTCTGTAATTTACACTATTTTCTTTCTCTATCTCTACTATTATTTTAGCATTGTCCCCCAGAATATCTAGTGAGTGCCACTAGATGGTAACCATGTAAAAATATCTGTTTAGGGCTGTGGTAAAGAAGAATTATAGCTTTTTTTTCCAACTTGAGTTGAATGAATAGGGCTTTCTCTTTTGGTTTATCATTGTCCTTCACTCCTCATATCCAGTCACTTGGTAAATCATGCCACCTTCACCTAAAAATATTTTTAAAAATGTTTTGTTTATCACCCAAGATGCCACCAAAATTCTGATTACTACTTTTAACTGGTCTTAATTGGCCTTTCAAGACTGTTCCCTCTCCAATCCTAATAAATACTTCCTTTAGGCTCATACACCTTAGCAACTTTGCCAGTCCCTGCACTGGCTTCCTCTTCCTTTTAAAATAAAATTCAAAGTAATTATATGAAATTCAAAGCAGTTTATAAGTCTACCCAACACTACATCTCTATATTTATCTCCAGGTACTCACCAAACCACTTGTTATGATCCTCTACTGACTTTCTCCTCACCTCATCTCTTATTACCTCCTCACATACTGTATTTGTTTAGGGGTGGCCCAACAACCTCTCTGGTCTCTTACATGTGTTAAGTAATAAGGAGTACTAGTCAGTGAAGAAATAAGTTCTTCCGACACTTGGTTAAATTTGGTTAATGTATGCTTCTTTCTTTCTTGTCTTCTTTCTTCCTTTCAGGAATCACTCTACTGATGATAAGTCCTTGTGCCACACTTCAAAGAAACCAGAGAGGTGAGAAATATTTGGAAAGTATTGTAATGTTTATTAGTATTGTTTTTTAAGTATTGTAATGTTATTTAGCTATTTTAAAAAGTGATTTGTGGGTGAACTATGACTGTATTTGGCATAGAGGTGGTCCAACAACCCCCTTGATCCCTTACAGTTCCAATGTAAAGTGCAATAGTATGTTGCTCTTTTGTAGGAGTCACTCTACTGATGTTCAGTCCCCTTTAGACGCTGCAAAGAAAACAGAAAGGTGAGAACTTTAAGTTTGTGTTTACACTCATTTAATGTACAGCAATGCAGAATATGTTAGTGCTTAATAAATAGTATAATACTAATAGGGCTTATGCTGAGCATACTATTGCATTTTTGCCTATGCTACTCAATATTTAGTTTTGCAATGTAGATAGTTAGCTGGCCACTGCACAGATAATCCCCTTGCTTAATGGATTCCTGCTAACAAAACAGTCACAGCAAAGGGTAAAGTGAGGAGATTGGATACAAGTGATGTGCGCATTGCAGTGACCTGCAGGTTGGGTGGGATTGGTTTGAAAATAAAGGGGGGACCCAAATTTGTGCGCTGCAGGTTAAGGTTTTGCATGTTAGGTTCAGGTGCGTGTTTAGTTTTTCCTGACCCACACATCACTATTGTATACTGATCAAATTAACTACCTTGCAAAGGCTGAATCTGGAGTTTGAACTTTCTTTTTTGCCCTGTTTAGCTAAAAAAATAAGAAAGACCATAGGTTTTCAAAATGAAAACAATAGGCAAAATGCTTTGCACAAATCCTATTCATTGTTGAGCAAAGGTATATACTGTCCCTTTAAGATATATTATGTAGGTTTAGGGTGGAGTTGTATTTGCTTGGTTCAAATCCAGTGTTCTAGCTTGAGTAGAATATAGTAAGTTAAGTTTCTGATGATTTAGTTTTAATATTCTGAAGATGTAATGGCTTGTTTGTCCCTTACAGAAATCACTGTAGTGATGCTCAAACCTCTGTTCAGACTACAAAGAAACCAGAAAGGTGAGATTTCCATGGTCATTTTGGGAATTTCCTCAGATATAACAAAAACAAAGGCTAATCATAATCAAATTATAAGCTTTATTATGAAAGGTTAATTCTGCCACAGTGACATTGTAATATATTTCCCTCTACCCAATGTATCTTTAGTAAAATGTACCTATATATACTATATAATATAAATTTAAATTATGCCCAATGTATGACCTGGTTATGGTTATTACTTATGTGCAAGTCGATGGTAAAGTCCATCAGAGAAACAGCATATACATAAATATGCTGTGTATAAAGTGTAACATTCTCTCTGCATTAAATGCCAGTTGCATTGCCGTAAATAATGTAGGCCTAATTGGCCTGTCCATTTTTTAACCTGTACAAATTTAAAATTCAGCTCTCTTTAAGTGCTGTGACCTTCAAGCAATCACCATTTGTTTTGTAGCAAGTAGTAATCAATGTCCTGCATCCCACTAACTAATGAATTAAATTAGACTTTAATTGCATTAGACCACATGAAATTGACAAAATGACCTTTTATCAAACTGACATTTTTTCACAATTGTATCTCTGTTCATCAAAATAAAAAAGGACAAATATCAGACATTGTAGGAAGTACAAAAAGCAGGTGCAGTTACCAGTTTTTCTTCTCAGTAATGCACCCATGCCCAATTCCAGAGGTGAAAGGAAGGGGGAGGGGTTTACTGGCTTACTAGTTTCTAAAAGGGTGAGCAGGAGCAGGCACGGAAGGGGGCTGACTTGTAGTGAGTGGTAGGAGCACAGGAGTACCTATTGGCTTGCCTCTGCCTTTAGCAGATTGCAGATACTGAAGATTTTATCTGACCCACAAAATCTGGTCAAAATCTCTTGTGTGCTTAAGCCTTAAAGGACAAATAAAGCTTAACTGAAGAAATAGGCTAGAAATGTTGTACATTACGTTTTGGGCTTCTGTACCAGCCCTTTAGCATCTGTACCCCTGAAGATGCCCCCAGTAGCACCCCATCTTCTTTTCTCGTGATTCACTGCACATGCTCTGTGCTGCTGTCAGTAACTGAGCTTAGGGACCAACTCACAATATACTGTATACAGTATATAGACTATAAATGTCACAATTTAAGGCTGACTAGTAAATCATTCACATTACATGACAGCTTTGAAACCAGTGCAATTAGCATCAAAATTGAAATTGAGCCATGTAGCATCAGTTTATATAAAAGGCCAGCCTCATTTTCTGCTTGATAATTAGCGACAACCCCTAAGCTTAGCTTCTCAGCAGCCGCTCAGAGCACACTGAGCATGTGCACTGTCTGGGACAGTTCTAAGAGAATCCAAGATGGGAAGCTGCTGTGACAACTGTAAAGACCTGTATTATTGCTACTATAGAGATGCTAAAACTTTTGGCTAGTGCAATCAGTTTAGTATAAAAAATATGGCATTTCTAGCCATATTCATTTTTAGGGTTTAGTTCTCCTTTAAGGCCTGTGGCAAAAGTTGCTGTTTTCCCATCTGTTACATGAAGTGAAATTATGCACACAAGAGTTTCCCGTCTAAAATCTTCTCTGTGTGCACTGACTACTATCAATTTGCACAGATATGAAGCAGATGGCACCCAATAGACCAGGGATCCCCAACCTTTGTTACTCGTGAGCCACAATCAAATGTAAAAAGACTTGGAGAGCAACACAAGCATCATAAAAGTTCATGGAGGTGCCTAATAAGGACTAAGATTGGCTATTAGGCAGCCTCTATGCACACTGTCAGCTTACAGGGGGCTTTATTTGGTAAATCCTAAATCCTGTTTTTATTCAACCAAAACTTGTCTCCAAATCAGGAATTCAAACCTGGTTTGGGGGCACTGAGAGCAACATCCAAGGGGTTGGTGAACAACATGTTGCTTCTGAGTCACTGGTTGGGGATCACTGCAATAGACCTAGGAAATGTATTTCAGAGACCTAACCCCCAGTGTGCTGAGCTCTGCACCATGTGCCAGATTATAGATAGATTTTAATGGTCTTGGTGAAGTCAAGTCTAAAGGAGTCAGTGTATAAAATGTCATTTATTAGCCTCCTCATACAAAAAAAGTCACGGCCTATGTGCCTGGTGCAGAACACACTTTCACTGTACTGCAGATAAGAGGTAGTGTTAAGTGTATTGGGTACCCACCACTAATAACTAAGTCTTGAACTGCTTATGTAAGCTGAATTTAGCTAATTTGTAAGCAATATACAAGCCAGTTATTTAATTAACCTGTCACTTTGTGTTAACAATAAAAAAAGTGAAAGAACTGGTTTTCTAAATTACCTGTTGGATATCATTTTTGAAAAACCATTTTACATATAATCAAATTAAACCTTACTAGCCAATTGAATTGCAAATGCATTTAAAACTACATGTGAGCAACAGGCAAAACTGTTCATTTTCAACGAAATGTGAGTTGGCATTTTTAATTTTGTTAATGGTGTACTGTGGACGCTAATAACTTTTCTGGTAACGGCCAAATTAACCCTTTAGAGACACACCACCATTACAGGGAAGGGGAGACTTGTAGTTTTATTTATTTATTATAGAGGAATGCAATAACAGCTTTATTTAGAATTGCTAGCACAGCTTTTTCAGTTCTCTGTAGTTCACACAATGATTATTATATAGTTTTATATATTATATAGTTATATTATTATATAGTATTATAGGAATACTGTCATGGGAAAACATATTTTTTTCAACACATCAGTTAATGGAGTTTCTCCAGCAGAATTCTGCATTGACATCCATTTTTCAAAAACACTAACAGATTGTTTTATATTTAATTTTAAAATTTCACATGGGGCTAGTCATAACCTTGTTTCCCAGGGTGCCACAGCCATGTGACCTGTGCTCTGATAAACTTCAGTCACACATTACTGCTGCACTGCAAGTTGGAGTGGTATCAACCCCCCCCCCCCCCAGCAGCCAATCAGCAGAACAATGGGAAGGTAGCAAGATAGCAGCTCCAAGTAGATCAGAATAGCACTCAGTAGTAAGAAATTCAAGTCTGGCTTGTTGTTAATGATAAAAAACAATCACACTTCCCTCTCACAAAGGATACTGTGTAAGTGTATATTCATGCTTGAAAACATTCTGTAATACACTGTATTTAATAAAGTAGCCATCTGATTTACATTTATTGGGAGTCACCCTGGTATGCACACCCCTCAACAGGTCACCTGCCAGAACAGCTCAGTTTCCTGCTCCTTGTAATTTGAAAAAAGGGCAGCATTGGCAGAGCCAGGACTGCAATGGCAGGTGCATGGCTGATGTGTATAGGGTCTGGCCAGGACACACTAGAGATATAAAAGTGCTGGGCATCTCTTTGGTAATTCTGTGACTACTACAATCTGGAGTTTCTGAACATAGGACTAGCCGTAACCAGCAAATTTGATTTAGGCAGCACATTTTCTATAGCACAATATTGGAAGCAGTAACCCATTACAGTGGCAGTCAAAATGAACTGTATACTATAGACTTTAAAACACATCAATAAGTTCTAAAATAACACAACATTATTGAGCGTGACGTCACTGGACGGGGAAGTGACGTCACGGGTGCAGGCAGCGTCATCACTGGGGTTCAACACTCCAGAAACATACAGGCAGGTTAATTGGCTTCTTTGACCCCCCTTCTTTTGACCCTGGTGAGTGTAAAGGCCGTGACACATGGGGAGCTACTAGTAGATTTGTCGCGGGGGCCTAATCTACCCGCAATGCCATCATACCGGCTAAAATGTAAATCTCCGGTGGGATGTCATACGCGGCACTGCGATTTGCTGAAGTTGCCGAAGTTGTCTTGAGAGGAAACTTCAGGCGACTTAGGCAAATTGCGGCGCCACATATGCCAACCCACCGGTGACTTACATTCTAGCCGCTGGGATGGCATTGCGGGGACATTAGTCGCCCCCGACAGGCCTAAATATGTGGTCGTGTACGGCCCAAAGATAAAGGTGGCCGGGTGTCGGGTGAAAGTGGTGGGTATTGGCTGGGATGGGCGGGGTAGGTCAAGAACAGGAGTTGGTGGGGCAACACCGATTTACCTACAATCAGTTAATCTGCCCCTGAATAGGGACATACATAGTTATATAGTTACATAGTTAAGTTTTATTGAAAATACCCTGCCATAGATAATACTGAGAATTGCCTCTGCTACAACACGCATAGAGACAATTATCAGTAAATGATCAGCATTGTAGTAGCTCTGTGTGTCTTCAACCAAAAACCACCTATGCTGCTTTAAATGAAAGTTCTGTTCCTCTAACCTAAAGGGGTGACCTCTGGTGTGCTGATCATTTTTATGGGGAAAAAGAATACCCCATATATCCTGGGACCTTAGATTCTATGTTCTACTGGGACAGGGCAAACAACATAATTTTAGAAAAGGGAGTGAGGATCTATGTTGGGACCTGTACCCTTTACATTTTGTAATATGAATTTCTGGTGGGCATTAAAAGTTGACAAAACTGCAAGGGTCTCCATGCATTATCAAAATATTGAATATTCAATCTGTCCTAGGAGGCACTCTCTCAGCTCCCCACTCCCATCTCCTACATCCTGTAAGAGTCCCACTAACACCAAAGAGGAGAGGTAAGAATGCTGGATTTTGAGGTAAGTGCATATAATACTTAACAATACTTATTTTGTCTTTGTCTTATACAGTAGAAAACCCTCTGCAAGCTCACCAGTTCAACCCACTCGGAATGGATCCACAAAACCAATTACTGATGCTGGAAAAGAAGGGTAATTAATGAATACTGGAGAAATTTAAACATATGTTGGATGCTGTTATTTATTGTGTTCTGTGCTTTCATTGCAGAGCTAGTGGCGGGCAGATGGGATCACCTGCAGACGTCCATTCGCAATCACCCTGTTTGTTAAGCCCTTGCTACTTGACTGGTGATCCAGTAAGGGACAAATGTGTGGATATGGTGGCCTCAGCTCTGAAGACTGATGGTGAGATGGAGCATGTATCACATGCAGGGGAACACAAAAAGAAAATATCATATAGAGCGAGTATACAAACTGTAAAACTTAAATCTTAGAAGGGTAGATGTTAAAATAGAATCTGATCGTGCAATGTACTACAAAGATTGTGAATTGATATCTCTTTTCTAGATGATTATAAACAGTTTGGAACAAATTGTGAGAGACTTGCATGGGAAATCGAGGAATATATCCTTTATGTACACCATTTTGTTCCAGTGTCACCCTACAGTCCTGGTGGTCACATACCTTTCTTCTGTTTTTGGCCTTCAAGGGTAGGGAGTAGAAAGAAGCTTCATTTCTGTATAGCAAAATCTGTCTTTAATTCTATACATATAGCATATAAAGCTTTACAGTGTAATATAAATAGTTTTGGAGGTATAAATATAACCCTGGAAGCTGCATAAATACTACTCTGATGGCCTTGTTGTCATTGTATCCTTAGCAAAAGTAGTGGCACCACCTTGTATTATCATAGAAAGCTATTTGTATTGGATGTTTTTAGTTGGTGGGTGGGATTATTGTTTCTTTAAATATTGGTGTGCTTTTGAGACTTATTAGTGCCTATGATTACGTGCCATATGGAAAACATTTAAGGCTAAAAAGTGGAGGGTTTGTATATTTAAGATGATGGATTGATAATACTGTTTTTCATTTTATTTTTGTAGTTGTTTTAGAAAGTTTGTTGTGGTTCCCTTGTGATACTGGGGCCTTATTTTCACTTCTTAGTTTGTACACTTGAAGTATGAATATCCCTCAGTAAACTGTTTTTTTGCATGATTACCCATCTCTCTTTCTGTCAAAAAAAATGAACGAGTACTGAATATTTCTGTAAAGACATAGTACATAGCCTACAGCATATCTGTGATGTTCAATAGTTGCTTATCCTTGTTTAAACTTTCAGGTGAAAGGCAAATAGCTTCCTTCTGTCTGGGTCACTATCCCTAACTTTCTCACGTATATACAGAGATATAAAAGCCACTGATATGAAGTACAGAAATAGGATCAGAAGTCGAATAAGCAATCTTAAGGATCCGAAGAATCCTAATCTGAGAAAGAACGTACTTTGTGGTGTGGTGACACCACAGAACATTGCTACAATGACAGCAGAGGTGACAGTACTCCAGAGTTTACATTCATCCTTGTAGCCAAGACGACACAGCTGTTGCTTTACAGGAACTTTTAGGATACCTGTGTAAAAGTGCTTATGTTACATCCCCATGAAATAGAAATTACACAAACCACAATATAACAATATGGTTATACTTGAACACTCACAAAACTATTATTTGGCCCTACAGGGACCTAAGGGCAGTACCTATTCTAGCACTCTCCAAATTTGCACTTAAAAGTCCTTTATTTGTAAGGTGCAGTTACATTTTTACAATTAAAGAGCATTAATAGTCTTTTGGGGGAAGTTCACTTATGCTGCAATAAGCAAATTGATCATGAACCTCCTATCCAAGGTTCAGTGCCACAATACCTTAAGTATAAACTTTGTATCCTCACACATATGAATTAATCCAGGCTAAAAGAAGCCTGTCTGAGGGTGAAATGTGCTTTGACAATTATGAATAAGAGTCCCCATATGTCTGCAATAATGTGATGTATCACTTCATTGAGAATGAACCGCACACAGGATAAGTTAAAATATCATCTTTCTGGTATTATGTAATGGGTGTCTTAAACATGCCTGGAGGTCCCCCATATGATGTTTGTGTGCTGTATTGCCTAGCTGGAGGGTTGGTAAGCAAGAGTTGTGTTATAATAGCTTGTTAAACAAATGTACATTAGTTCATTTACTCAGAGGTTGATGATCAGTTTGCTTATATAAAGTGATACATAAGTGCAATTTATGTGCTTTTATACTTGGACTTTGTCCTACTAACTGTGGTTTTATTTCATATTCAATTTAACTGCACTTTACGAATAAAGTGCTTTCAAGTGCAAATTTGGAAAGTGCTGTAAAATAGGTACCGCTGTTTGGTCCCAAATAATAGCTTTTTTTATGAATATTGATGTAGTGACCTAAGCACCGCCCTTATTTTTGGGCTTTCCAAGCATTATGTATATTTATAGTATTAAAACTGGCTGCAATTGATGTTATAACACTTGAACGTTAACCATGGTCTATTATACCATTTACGAGAAACTGATATTCTACTGTTTTGTATGGAAAAAGATACACCAGTCCTCTGAGGAATTTATCTGTGTGTACTAAAGTGTGTACAAGTATTCAAAGTAGATAACACTTTTCCCTTTCAATATGTGGCAGGAGATGGCAAGCGATGAGCTGCGGGAACTGAGGAACACTATGACACAAGAAGCCATCAGAGAGCACCAGATGGCAAAGACTGGAGGTACTACTACAGATCTACTACAGTGCGAAAAGTGCAAAAAGAAGAACTGCACCTACAACCAGGTGTGTACCACTGGCTGTATTTACATATGGGAGGCTAAATGGAAGGTGTTGCTATAATTACGTGTGAAACTGATTTTCTGTTGTGGGGGATTTTGAAATTCAAAGGTAGCGCTACAACCATGTTTGCTACTTATTGTTTATAATGTATGTGTATGGTACTGAATATCACAAGCAGATACAATCAAGGACTTGCCACTGTGTGTGTGTGATGGTAAGTGCACCTCCAGCCAAACTAACAGCTTTTAACCCTATAACAACAGTGAATGACATTTCTGTGTCAATTTTAGAGCCCTGTGGACTAGTGCAATTTTTTATTTTACTCTGACTCGTGTGATTTCTTAGCAAGGAAAACACTAAATTATTAGTGTATATGCCTGTATACCTTGGAAAATGCTGAAAATTCTGTCACGATACCAAGTGCACAGCTGGAATACATATAACTACCATATTCTTTTCAAAAGCTAATACTGTACATTCACCATATATGTTGCTTATCAATGGAGCATTTACAGTGAATCAAATTACAATTCATTATTCTGTTGCATAAACCTTTCTAAAATTGCTCTGCACAAATGTTTCCTGGATTCCTGCTGCTTCCAATTTATTTTATGTACATTGCCCCTTATTCTTTCTCTGTTCCCCTCCCGTTCTCCCTTACCCTTTTCAATATTGAAATAAAAAGGAAAGATGTGTCACTGCAACTAGGGCATTATTACTAATGAGCTCATCTGTTGCAGTACAGAAAGGAATATGCAAGTGGCTAAAAGGGGTTTCTTGTTTTAGACAGTATCAGCAAGTGCTCAAATGCATTCTGCTATAAGATGATTTTTATTATTCATTTTTGGTAATCCATATCCTTTCTGTCTTTGGAAGGAGGACAGGGCATGTAGTGACCAGGCTAGATTTTCGTTGAAATTACAAACTAGAGTATAAAAACCTTCGGGATTGGACAAATGTCAATTAGTATATTTGTTTTTTTGTCAAAAAGCATGGGAAAATGTAAAACTAAAAAATCATCAAAAAGATCACCAGCTCTGAAAACAGTTGCCATATATGAGTTTGTTTGCAAGTTATATTATGATTGCAATGATCCAGGAGCTGTCTTGATATAAAGTCCAAGGCATGTTTGTATTCACATTAATAGTGTTTTAAAGGGAAGGTTAGGTAATGCTCTCAGTAAGTAGAACACAGGCCCAGACATTTGTTCCCAAACTGGTTCTGGCTCCACTAAGGGTATTAAAAGCATTCAATGGTGCCACAGCCAGAAGACTGATTGTTGTAAGATTTGGGTTAAATTATGTATTTGTCCTCTGTACATCAGGGCCTGTACCAATGTGCATTATTGTTTTTATCATTGTTAATATTATTATTCTTTAGTTTAACAGCATTCAACATTAATATGCAGTGCTTTACAGAGATTGTTCAAACATTCCTTCTTCTCTGGAACATACAAGCATTCCACAAGCATACACATACTAGTGTTATTTTTGATCAAAAGACAATTAACCAATTATCAGATAAGCCCCTAAGAAACCCATTTAAACACAGATGTAGAACATATAAACTCCATGAAGAAAAAAGGCCCTGGTAAGTATAGAACCTAGAACCTTAGTGCTACACGGCAGCAATACAAACATGCTGTAAGATTAATATAAGCAAACGG
The DNA here is from genome assembly GCF_000004195.4 of Xenopus tropicalis. NCBI lineage: Eukaryota > Metazoa > Chordata > Amphibia > Anura > Pipidae > Xenopus > Xenopus tropicalis. The sequence goes on from NC_030678.2 coordinate 78,564,742, forward strand.
GCCCTGATAAAATATTGGACCATAACGGAAGGCTTGACTTACATTCTAGTTGCACTTATGCAACTGAGCTGTGAGCTAGTGTTGTTACTTAATAAAGGGTGTAACAAATTCTTGACAAAAGATTTGACCAAGCACAAACGTGTATCCTTGTATGTATATTCATACATACTTGATGGCCCCTTTTTATGCCATGGTGTACATTTTTAAAGGACGGTAAAAAATATGGCATTAGTGTAAATCAGTGATCCCCAACCAATGGCTCGTGAGCAACATGTTGCTCATCAACCCCTTGGATGTTGCTCTCAGTGCCCCCAAACCAGGTAGTTATTTTTGAATTCCTGACTTGGTGACAAGTTTTGTTTGAAAAATAAACAAGATTTACTACCAAATAAAGCCTTCTGTAAGCTGATAGTGTGCATAGAGGCTGCCTAATAGCAAATCTTAGCCCTTATTTGGCACCTCCATGAACTTTTATGATGCTGGTTCTCCAAGTCTTTTTTCATGTGACTGTGGCTCATGAGTAACAAATTTTGGGGACCCCTGGTGTAAATGCTTAGGTGTTTTCTCTGCACATAAATTAATGCAGATTGTCAGCCAAGCACCCCTATGGAGACCAATGGTCTGTCTGTATGGGTGGAAACTATAAAACTCAGGACTATACAACTGGTGTCTCTCAAGTGATTTATATGGCCCCAGCATACTTAGGAGACCCTTTCTGTATGAGATCATTATTTTCATATAAACTGGCCCTCAAATAGGTTGTATGTGAAATAAATAGCCTACAACATGTAAAAGGTGGACAGCAATGATCTAGCTCAAATTATGGCCAGATTTAACATGATTAATAAGCTATAAGGCTAGGACAAGAAAGCTCACAATACTAAAGGGCTTATGTAGTAACTGTAGAAGTGAAACTGCATGTGCACCTTGCCTTAGAGCTCATTCATGGAGCACTTGTGCTTTTAGAATTTTAGGTGTGGACCATGCTTTGTTAGGGGTGTTCAAAAGGATTTCCACGTGTGCATCACTGATTATGATTCCTTAACTCTTACTTCATAAATGAGGCAGATTATCTGAGCAATGGTTGGTAGTCAATGAACCGCTTCCTTGAAAGTGATCCACTGGTTGTAAATGTTTGGATTTACATAATATAAGAAATATTTATAAAATAACAAAAGAAGCTCTGAATCATTTTGGAATGTTTGATAGTGTAATATGTACAGTCCCTTATATTATATGCACTCTATTTATATATACTATGAATAGATAGATAAATAGATAGATATAATATATACCAATATATTTATACGTAAGTGTAAAACTATAAATATATATGCCTTCAGGTGCAGACCAGAAGTGCTGATGAGCCCATGACAACATTTGTCTTGTGTAATGAGTGTGGAAATCGCTGGAAGGTGAGATTATCCCTACCCTCTCTCTTGTTGCTACACTTTCTGCTCCCTGTCACCACTTTTCCTTTAACCACTTACCTGCTAGGGGGCATACATTATATGCATGCTGAGTGCCAGTGCATTAGAACCTGTGTTTCTGTGTTCTTATTTAATCTATGCTGCATTATGGCAGATCAGTTTTGCAACCTTTTACAAAAAGGTTGTTCTTAAGCTCAGATCACACAAAATCAAAGCAAAACAGTTTTATTCATATAAATTTCATATCTGGAGAAAATTTGCATTTGGGTAAAAAATAGGTAAAATCTTGGAAAATATCCATAGTATCCTCTTTCCTCTCATACATCAATTTCAGAATTATATATATAATATATATATATGGTCACTCACTTTACTCTTCTCAAGTCTTTGATTACCTTCTTTTTCTTGCAGTTTTGCTGATGAGTTTCCAGCTTCAGTACTACATGCAGTGCTGCGTTTTAATGGCCTCCAAAGAGCAGCGTTCTTCTGACTCTTATGTTTCATGTCCCTGTCTCCATTTTTTCTGTCCTAATTTGTCTCTGTCTGTACATTATATCTTCTAAAGCTTTTTTTTCCTCTCTCTCTTTCCTCCTCTCTAACTCATTTTAAAGTATTCTCATAAAACCATAATCAGAGTGGCAATGGTACCAGCTATGTCCAAGATTAAACATTGGAAATTGTACCCTACTCCTTTTTTACAATTTATTTTCTCTTCTATTAGAAGTGATGTATGTGACAGGTTTAGAAATAGCCACACATAAGCCATCCATCAGAAAATCCAGCCAATCATCCTGCTTGCTGATGGGTCAGATATGTTTAATATTCACATATTTACCATTTACATGGATGGCTGAATGGTAGCAATCCAGCTGCATGATTCACATTCTACATGCTAGCAGTGCAGTTCTGGGGAGGGCTATGACATATTACTGCGCAGAAGAGTGGTACGTCTGACAACCCTATTTTCCATTTAGACAATGGCACCAGAATTTGATTTGCAAAATTGCTGCGAAGGGAGCTTCATACACCTGTCCATTATACAATTTAAAAAACTTTATTAAGGATGTTGTTTAATTATGTTGCTTACAGTAGGTTTATCAGTCTACTGCATATTAAAGACAATGTATTAAACACATATGTACCAAGGCTGAATATTGATCAGTATAGTTTAAACAGAACCAGGGTTGCTTGCACTGCTAATTGTGAGTTGAATGGGTGTTCTTTATTCATCAGAAAAACAAGTAAACCCCACCTGATAGGGTTGTTTGATGCCTAATGAGCTTTGGCCAATCTGCTTTACAAAAGAGGAAAAAAATTCTGCCTGACTTCTAAAGGGCAGTTGGAATTACTCCCAGGATCAATATGCGCTACTGAGCTTTGCAAGTGCTGATTTGGGTTGTTCAGCCTCAGTAAAGACACATTGGTTTGTAGAGTGCTTATACACGCACTTCTACGTTGGAACTATTATTGGAAGCCATGTCCCCTGCTGCCGAGTTGCCACTGCCTGTGTATAGTGTGCATTGTCCCTATGTGGATATTGCTTTTCTTCTTGATGCCTCTTCATTCCCCAGTTCTGGATATATCTACCCTTCTTCAACCTCGATAAAATATTAATATTGCATGTAGTTGTCCCTTGTGAATGGCAGACATAACAGATAGATGAGCATAATCAATGGAAGTCATTACACTTTGTGAGTCAGGCTGGAGTGTAGAAACAGCTGCTATATTTTGTGGATTTGCCAAAAGGAGTTTAGTCCTGTTTAGCTTTTAGAAGAACAAAAATAGGAAACCAAGCAGAGAACAGTACAGAGGCGTGTATAGAGTATGCCTATCAAACAATATAAGCATATTACAGGGGTAGTTCACCTTTAAGTTAACCTTTAGTATGTTATAGATTGAGCAATTCTGGGCAACTTTTCAGCTGGTCTTCATGTTTTATTTCTTAAAGTTTTTGAATTATTTGCTTTCCTCTTCTGACTTTTTCCAAGTTTTAAGTTCATCCCCTCCAAATGAAGCCCAGTGGGTATTTTTATACACATAAACATACCTATCTATATACTCACATATATATAACTATATATACCTATACTAATTAACTGTAGATCGTAAGGTCACAGCAGTCTCATTATTATATTTGTTCAATAAATCTTCCAAGCCACTCTAAAATGCATTATTAGAATCTGCCATATGTACAGGGTTAACTTGCACTTCATGATTGACTCACAAGGAATCGGTCATTTGATACAGTCCCATGCATAAGGTTACTGATTAAATTAAGGAATATTGGCCTGGAACATGCTATTTGTACTAAGAAAAAACTGACGAAAAGATAAATTACAAAGAGTGGTAGTAAATGGAACCGTGGAAAGGGCTCTGTCCTTGGTTCGTTAGTTTTTAATTTGTTTATTAATGACCTGGAGGTGGGCAATGTAAGTACTGTTTTTTGGATGCTTCCATCCAGAGTGATATGACTGAATTGAAGAACCGGACAGCTAAATGTGAAATAAAGTTCAGTGTTAATAAATACTAGTTAGGCACAAAATGGAAATGTAGGGTGACCTTCTTAACTGAGAAGGGTTTGGAAATTATTGTGGGCAACAGACTGTGCAAATCTCAATCTAGGCAGTGTCATTTATAAACACTGGGTAAATTTGCACCTGGACAGTAACTCGTGGCAACCTATCACACTGTCACTTTAATTATTCTACCTGCAGGATCACTGATTGGTTGCTATAAGTTACTGCCCAGAAGAACATTTTCCTAGTGTTCTTAAATTGCCTTCTAAAGCAAAAAAGTGCTCTATTGCATAAAAAAATATTGTGAGTTGCCTCTAAGCTCAGATAACTTACAGCATCACAGAGCATGTGCTGTGAGCCTTCAGAAAAGAAGATGGGGAGCTACTGGGGAAATATGTGGAGTCACAGATCTTAGCTGCTACAGGGACACTTTAGGCTGGTACAGAATTAAAAAACGGAATGTTCAGCATTTCTAGGAAGGATATTAACAAGTTGGAGAAAGTACAGAGACTAAACTGGTAGAGGGGATAGAAGATTTAAACTATAAAATTAGACTGTCAAGTTGGAGTTGTTTACTCTGTAGAATACAGCTTGCAAGGCAACATGATTATTTTTTAAAAGTACATTAGAAGGGATTATAGGCAGAGAGCAGGGGATCTTTTAACAACAAAAGAATGAGAGGCCATCCCTTTAGACTTGAGGAACAGAATTTCTTTTAATATATAGGTAGATAGATGATTGATAGTTAGATGATAGACAGACAGATGATAGATAGATAGATGATAGATAGATAGATAGATAGATAGATAGATAGACGAGAAATAGATAGATAGATAGATAGATAGATAGATAGATATGTAACTATGTTTCTACATGTCACCCATCTATTGTAAAGTGTTTGCAGCCAAGTGCCAGTGCCATATACACAGACAGGTGCTACTTTTTGAGCTCAAATCATCCTTCTCCACTAACAAACTTTTCTTACATACAGTACTTGAATTTAAACACAATGGGTAAGGCAGGTGCTTAATGTTCAGGAATGGGGATTCAGATACAGCTACTAGCAAAAGTGTCTTCTATAGAACATGTATTTGCTTAAAATTATAAGAAAAAGGAAATTTAATTGCCATAGTACTCAGTAAGAGTACAAAAACTGCATGGCTTAAGCCCCTGCTAGGTTTTTAGTTTTAATCTTTCCAGACTGTCTTGTCATATTTAGTTTTAAATCTGTCTCAATGTGGAAACTAAAAACTTGCTGAGAATACATATTCACAAATACAGATTGGAGGGAGATATCATACATTGTAGTCAGTAGGTTTTATTGAGAAAGTGACCTTGTCAAATAAATGTGGCTGCTTTTATGAGGAAGAGCAGAAAGCTGGATAGTATGATGATGGGGTCTATATAGATTTTGCAAAGGATTTTGAGTCCTGGGAAATCCACATAGATAGAAAAGGGCCCGGAGGATCATGACAATTCCACATAAAGCATGCTTTTCTTTCAATAATGACTTAGAAGCAAACATTTAAAGCAGTGCATCTGTGTTTGTGGGTGATGCAGAATTATATAGAGCAATAGGACCCATGCAACAAATATGATCTGTACAGTTTATCTAGTATGAACAGAAGGAAGGTTTTGATGTCCAAGTGCAGATGAGTTTCAACGTAAATGCAGGGCAGTGTATTTAACCCTTAATGATACTATTTTAAACTTAATAGGTTAGCAATTCTTGTACATTCAGATCTTCTACACTTAACCATGCAGAATGCTGAACCCTGAACTAACCCTGAAAGGGGATAAAAGGTGTGTATTTCATTCGCATTTAATGAACAATTTAACATTTTTAGGGCTAATTTAACAATCACTAGTGCCTGCCATACACGTACCGATGAAATTGTGTTGCACAATTTTCTGTATGTGTATGCTAGCTGGATGATCCTGACTAATGTCTATGGACTGTGAACATTGGTCTGTTAGTCAGTGGTGCAGGTTGGGATGAAACAGTACCACAAATAAATACATAAAACTTGAGAAAGAAAAGTAGTACTATGTCTCTGACAATAAAACAAGCAAAAAACAAGACTGCCCTATATTTGCAAATAGTAATGTATGATGTAAGAATATTGGCTCTAGTCTATTTTTGGGTGCGAAGCTAGGCACATTTGAGAGCATTAAAAGGTTAGGCAGAAAGTTCTTCTGCAATTGTATCTCTTTTAGTGTCAATACTTCCACTGTGCTTATAACTGAGGTGCAAGATACAGAATACAGTGCCCTAAAGCACACAAGACATCTATACTTTACAACTGCCATTAAATATGAGAAAATTGTAGTGTTCCCTTCAGTGGCATAACAAGATGTCACTGGACCCCACAGTAAATTTAAAAGCATTGGTAAATATACTTATTCTAGCAAGATGTATTGGAATTGTTCATAATTCAGGGCCTTACTGGACCCTCGACACTCCTGGGCTCCCCAAACAGGGTCCACTTTCTCTGCAGTTATACCCTTAGTGATCCTCTGAAATTATTATACTATATCATATAATGACATGAAAGCAACCTGCTTGCTATTCACAGAGGCGCTTGTATTCTAGCATCACTTGTGCAGGAATGAACACCTGAACACATCAGAAAAGTGATTACACTGCCACACAGCAACCCAGGTTCTGACTGGACTGGTAGGGGTCAAACCAGTATATCAGCAGGGTGCTCCTGGATGCACCAGAACAGTACATCAGCATTGGTACCAACTATATAAATTAGTGCTTTCCTTTTCCGAGACCATGAGGTGGCAGTATGAGCATCCTACTTATATTCAACTGCAATTTATTTTGTATTATTTCATCTGTTTTTTTTCTTTCTCTCCCCCACTGCTGTGTTGCACCTCTGACCTGCTGCCATCCTTCTTTATTCACTTACAAAGGGAGAACAAATGTATTAGATCAAGATAGACTGTGACAGATACAACTGATAGATACACACAGCTTCCCAGAAGCACTGCCTGCAGAACTCATTCATTTATTCCAAATCCTATATACTGTATATAATACATGAGGTTAAGGCTAGGCGCTTCCTTAAATGGGTCCCCCTGAGAACCTTAATGATCCTATTTAAAACCCATTAATATTCTCTCTGTTTTGCATGCCCACCCAGGAGAATGCCTTCTCCGCTAGTAAATATCCTAACTGACCCTAAATATGCAAAACTCTGTCATTGTGAACACTCTTTACAAATGTACACATTTTAATAATGAAGAACTCTGCTACCATAGCAACTGTTACTGTGTTACATTTGTCTTAACGGGAAAGGAGCAGAAGGGGGTGGAGTAGTGGCTTCAGTATTTCTCAATATCTCCATAGCAGTATATATCAGTAGAAATTAATAAAACAGTTAACAGTGTAAGTTTGTATAAGTAAACCTAGATGCTTATGGGTTACAAAATTTCACTTAGGAACACCTGGCCCCCTCCAAGCAGGTACACAGATAAGGACACTTGTAAGAGTAACAGGTGGTACAGGAAGGCCTGGGATTGTGTGTGTGGGGGTTAGTTTTCCTTTACCTTCCTAAATACCTATATTTCCAATGACCACTGTGGTGAAAGATCTGTTTGTGCCTGTGGGACTCCTTAGAGCTCTGGTGTAGTCAGGATCCCTACAGTTACACCCTTAAATACAAACTTCTAATCTAATAAAACTTACATAAATGTACCAATATTACAAAGTGCTAATGGCCTACAAGAACCAAGTTTGCACCAGGTCTAGTAACCCATAGCAATCACCATAGCATTTACTAGCAACCTTTTGAAAGTGAATATATCAGTAGCTATGTGTTACTAGAGCTGGAGTGCACTTTGCAGTTTTTTTTATTAATTTACCCTTTAAGTTACTTAAATTTATATACATAATTTGTTATGTGTTTATTACATTATTACATACAGAGCTAAGCCAAATCTATGGGGTGCCCTAGGCATGCCCTTTGCCCCACCCGCCTTTCTGCCATAGTTAGGTGAGGAGTGGCTTGATGAGGGAGGGCATTGATGGCCCAGAACATCATGCACATGTGATGTACGATGGTCATGCAATGCACCGCAGCACTAGAGATAGGGAGGAGATAGATGAGCCAATCCCCCACCTTCATTGCACCCTAGGCATGCGCCTCTTCTGCCTATCCCTAGTTCCAGCCTGAAGTACGTAATGTTATTACATAATTACATGATTTATTTGTACATTTTAAACTAGGAAATGTATTTTGTATAAACAACAAGATTCAATCTGCCATGTGACAGAAGTGACACCAGCAAATGGCAAAAAAAAATTGTCACATCACAAAGAAAAGAATGGATTTTACAGCTTATGGAATTTGTGAATAATAAGTTGTGAAGTTGTGAGATTCATTTCTGAAGTATATGTTCATGTTCATGTTAAATTATGCACATGCACACATATTCTCTATACTGGGAATAACTATCCTTTGTCTTTTTAAATTACATTCTATCTATCATCTATCTATCTATTCATACATAGTGTATATATATATATATATATATATATATATATATATATATATATATATATATATATATATATATATATATATATATATATATATATATATATATATTATTTATTTATTTATTTTAATAGTAAGTTTTTTTTCAATAAAATGTTTTTTTTTGTATCTAGCCCCTGCACTCTTTCTATTATATTTTTGTTTTTGACCTGCACCAAGGGCATTTGGATTTGTATAGGGAGTGCTCCTCCCTGTGTATTATATATATATATATATATATATATACACACACACAATATATACACTTAAACTCCAAATGCAACCAGTGTAGAATCTGCCAATGATATGTGACAGTCTAAATTTGCAGGGAATGAATTTGAATGTTTAGTGTTCCCTTTGCATCAGTCTTTTCAGCTTATTTCAGGGAAATTGCTTATAAATTGGGTATATTTGTTGCTATGAATTGAAAAAGCCATACATTACTATCTGCTTAAACATATATCTCTGTAACTTTATGTGTCAGAAATATCTTTACAAGCAACCCAGTTCTTTGAAATGTACATTTACCTAGAATAATTACAGTATATAAAAAGAAGTGTTGGACTGGATCAATGGTTGACCTTACCTCCCTGTGTGTTCTGTGCCTGTACAGTCTCCCTCTGAGGGATGCAATGAGAATTGAGATGAGGGACAAGAATGAACTGGAGGGATGAGGGACAATAATGAATGTGCAGGCTGTAGAGAGGAAATGTGTGAGAAGGACAATAGGAAATGATGTGTTGAAGAAAGGCAGAAAATAGTAAAATGCAGATGAAAATATTTAAGAAACAGAAACATATAGGATATGAGAGGGAGCAGGGCAAGGTGGGGGGTGCGAGGGGACATGGCCGAAGGGGCACCTTGGGGGGTGCAGGGCCCTGCACCCCCCAGTCCGACCCTACAGGAGAGGAGAAAAGGATAATACACAAGGAATAAGCAAAGGGTCAGAAGGAAAGAAGAAGGGATTCAAAAGAGAATAGTGATGAGCGGAGTTTTTTTGCCAGACATGGATTCGCTGCGAAATTCCACATGGGTTAACTGAACCCAGGAAATGCATAGAAAATGCACTTTCTTGTGCTGGATTTTACTACTGTAATATTTATAGTTTCAGAGGGAATTATATTTATCAGTACTACTTGATTTATTGTCAGCAGTATTAATAGCTTCATTCAGACTTGGACTAGTTATGCCAAAAGCAAAGCCCTGCGTTGATCTTTATGTGTACATGTGCTAGTTAAATCAGATTCCAACTCATTGAGGGCTCATTATTTAGAGCACTTTGACCTGTGCGCAGTGCCCTAGCCACAGAGGATAGCCAGTTCTTGGGCACAGGTTCAAGAGCCAAATATTAATATGCTGCAGCTGCCGATCACATTGCATGTTTGGATCTTTATTATATCAGCCCTACAGACTCAAGCATCTTGCTGGGAAGGGTAAAAATCAGTTAAAGGAACACTAATAACAAAAAATTAAAGTGTGTTGCAGTGTTGCAGTAAGTACAATATAATGCACTGTTGCCCTGCATTGGTTCAACTGGTGTGTTTGTCTTTGAAACACTACTATAGTTTATATAAATACCATGCTGTGTAACCATGGGGGCAGCAATTTAAGATGGAAAAAAGGCACAGCTCACAGGTGCCTTTTCTACTTTCTTCTAGCTTGAATGGCTGCCCCTGTGCCTACACAGCAGCTTATTTATCTAAAATCATCATATCAGTTGAGATCACCAAGTTCCAATTTGTATTATCAGTGTGCCAGGATCTTACAGTGTGCACCAAGGGATGTCACTCAGTATCCCTATGATTTATCTACTTGTGTCCCTACAGCAAGTTACCTTTGGGGACGTACCCCACAATAAATTGTCCTCGGTGCAGCACAAAACTGCTCCTATTAGCTCACACCTTTTATCTCACACCTCCTTGTGCAAACTATAACAGTAGTTATCTGCCACTATCTGAAGCCCTCAAACATAGGTTCTCTTTCTGGGACTTCCTCTAAGTATCTAGTTTACCTTAGGGTCCTTGCTCCTCCTTAGTGAGGCCTTCTGCCTCAGGTGCTCCAGCACATACACCCCAGGCACCAGGTGGAGACCAATGAAACACAATCATGTTCTCCCTTGTCAACTTAGGGTCTAAGCATATTATAGGAAAATATATATCTATAATGTTTAATGTGCACAAATTGCAGGCTATAATTAAGGACACATATGGGGGTTTGTTCTTGAAGCCTCTTCTTGGGAGCTGATGACCCCTTAGTGTAACATTTCTTTAAAAGAGACTCGCATGGCAGGGACAAAGCTCTTTTGAAAGCCCTAGTAATTGAGAACATATCATACCCCCTCAAAAGGAGTTTACCTCTAAGTTTACACAACTTCAACTCAAAATACTTAGCTAGCCAAGAGCCCTCCTGGGGTAACTAAAGAATTAAAGTTAGCAAAACCTTTACCCTTCCTACACTATGCCTGGGCCAAATAGGAACACCACCATCTCACAGGGCATAGATTATACATCTTTAACTCCTTTTAACCCCTACAGTTTTAAGCCTGCCTTAAAGTCAGAACCCTTTATATTACCCTTGCTGCTAAGGTGCAATCAGGGGAACTACAAGGTACCCATTGCATTTTTTGCCAGTGGTATCTAACTTGCTTGGGAGTACTGCAATGAAAAAAGACAGACTGAATAACTTTCTTTCACTTGTTAAATGTTACATGCAACATGCAAAGGCAGCAACCAGTAATAAGGCAGCAACCATTAAATACAGTAATTACTGTAAACAGCAATCTGTGTACTGTGGGGCCCAATAGTAAACCCCAGCATCCTACTGTAATTAGCAGTTCAGTTCCAGGTTGCAGATCCTCCTCCACTCCACAGACATTTAGTTCAACTGCAATTAGCGGTGAAATCTTTAGTATGAACAAGCCCTAAAACAGAACTGCTGCCTGGGAAATTTCATAAAAATAAAATAGTTCTCACAAAGTATTGCTTTATGCTAAAAAACTAAAAGAAAACAGTTCCTATAAATTCAATTAGTGTGATGTTTGTTTCAAAGTAAATGAGAGAACCATCTAACACTTCAATGCGAGCAGAATCAGATTCAAAAACCTTGCTGTATCAGAAGATGGGTGAAGAGGTATCTGTGTGTTTAAACACACACACACAGGTACTTATGGTATAGATTAATGCTCTCACACAAATACTCAAAAATATAAGCACTTACAGACAAATACAGACACACACACACACCAGGGATCACTGTCTAAAAACAGAAACAACTTTTTAAAAATATTAGAAAGCTATTTTTCAGGATTCTGATGTCCCTTCTGCATTACACAATGAAAGAGAGAGAAGATTGCTTTGCAATATTTCTATGTAGTTAGCCATTAAAGGTATAATAACATATATGACTCACTTGTTTTATTGTAAAAATAAAAAAAAATATTTGTTTTTATCTTGTGTTCAACTGAATAACATAGCAAAAACCTTTTGGTTTTTTTGGAACATTGTCCAAAAGAGGAATCAGTAGTTTCAAATTCATAGTTTTCCAAATAATCTGTACAATGTATAAGTTAGTTCTAAGATAGTGTATGCCTGTAATTGACATTTGGTATAATGACCTCTGATGTCCTTGTCACTTGTCATTAGGATGTGATAGGACAGAGAAGACATCTAAATTAATTAAACGCCTCCAAAGGTCCCAGGTGAGCAAGAACTAGTGCCACATTTATTGTGAATTTTATCCCTGCTAGAAATCCCTACAGAATAAGGGAGGACAGTGGCTCCTGCAATGTGTCAGTGTAACCTTCCTCTGCCCAAGAACCCTATATTGTGTGTCAGTGTCACCTTTTGCCTGGCTATGGTTGGTCTGTGTGGATGATATTGCCACCTATTTCTTATCATAGAATTAACCCTTGCAATGCCACAAGCTGGAGATTATTCCTCATAGGGTTAACTACCAATCAATCGCTAAAGAAAACTAGCTTAAAATATTTTAATAACCCTAAACATGTCACTTTTATCTTCCCACGCTCCCACGTGGGAAGGAGAGCGTCACTCACTCAATGCGGCACTCCGTCTTTTATCTGAGATGTTAAGAGCTCAGGGGGAGATGTTAAGGAGGGAGTGCTAGGCAATGTGGCAGGGAGGGAGAGGGAATCGGAGGGAAAGAAGAGAAAAGAGAGGGGAAAGGGGGCACATGGGGTAGTGGATGGAGAATGAAGAGGAAGAAAAATACAAATAAAAGCAGCAAAGCTGTTAGGTGGGGTAGGAGAATCACTGCTATGCCTAGAACTGGAATGCTTTACAAGTCTGGTATTTATGGGTACATTTAATTTTTTATTTTGCTCTCTAAAACATTGAATGTAAGTGCTGAGAAACATAAGCTCTGGCATTTTTCATCTGGCAGAGAAATGGTGCCACCGTTTCTACAGCTCAGGTAAATGCCAGAAAGTCAATGACCATACAATGTAGAGGACTCTTTTCTCTCTGAAAATTGTTTGTATTGTTCCTAATATAATGGTAACAATGAGACAAACACAGGCAACGTACAAATATGAATGATCATGGGCCCTGCAAGTGAGTAGAAAGAAAAATTTTCTGGTTTGAGAAAGATACCAGTGGGGATCATTTATAAACACTGGGAAAACTTGCACCTGGCAGTAACTTATGGCAACCAATCAGATCATTGCTTTTAGTGTTCAACCTGCAGCTGGCTGGAAAAACCACTAAACAATGATTGGTTGCTATGGTTTACTGCCCAGGTGCTAATTTGCTCAGTATTTATAAATGACACCCATGGTCCGACCATGTGAAAAAGACTGAGAGATGTGTTTGTATGAAAAAATTAGAGAGAAGCTCAAAAATGTGTGAAGCAGATAGAAGGGTTTATTTCCTAACTTAGAAGCTAACATGCTAAGTGAAGTTTCCAGTAGCAACCATTAAAGTATTTGTTTTAATTTCCAAATTATAATAGACTGTTGACAAGTAATTATGGATTGATTGCTAGTGTCAACAGCACTTATTTAGCATCTACATTTGTAAACTAGACCAAGAGAGCCAGAGTCTATAAGGTTTATTTACTGAACTGGTGCTATGTGCAATATGTTAAACATTAGTGGAATTCCCAATTTGTGTTAATCTACAATGCAACATTTTTATCTGGAAGCTTTGCACCTAATTTATCACTATCAGAGCAACCTTGGCCCACACTTCATGAATCAGGCACAAGCTGGCATCCATGTGAACCTGGCATTCATTTGTGAGTAAGTAGCAAGAAGGACTGCATGTAGGTGCAACACCAAGGGAACCCTAGAAATACTGGGTATTTAAGGCAGGAGTAAAGTACTGGGCTCCCTTGTGTGCCTCACCTTGCCCTTTTCTTCCTATTCTGCACGACCATCATGTTTTCATGTGGTTCAATAATAGAGTAATGCAACTAGGCATATGTGCTTTAGTGAATGTTGCTTTCATTGATGCAATCCTATGCCATTTTTTTTAAGAGTGAATTTTCTTATTGACTTCAAAGTATTTCCTTTTATTGTCGAGGTCTGGTAAAGCAAGTGTTAATCTGTCAAGCTGCATGTATTTTTATGACATGATGAGAAAGGCACAATAACAATCTTTGTAAAAGCAGGGATCCACGTAGTATGATCTTATCTCATTTATAACAGTGACATAGAAACATGACAGACATTTCCACTCTGCAGAGAAGTCTATATGTCAAGAAGAATGTTTATCTGTGGAGATGTGTGGCAATAAACGTTTACACATTCACAGAGCTAGGTCCTCTTACTAATGAGGAATGAGTTACATGACATTGTCACAATTTGCAAGGTATCGCTTTTGGCAAGAAAGATGTTACACTGCCACATTAGGTATAGTCCTTTGTCTTGCAGCAAAAGAGTTTCCGTTTTTCCTTGTTTGGCAGGGAACAGGTTACACTGCCTCGTGCTGGAGGTCTGGAAAATTCAGGGTTTACAGAAGAACAGTGTGCAAAGCCTCATTGCCAGCAGCATAGCAGTTACACTTGCAAGCTCTGCAGAGTTCTTTAAATGGTAGGGAAGGAAATGATAGAATAGCACTACAAAAGCAGCAGAGCTCACATTGATATGGAATCTTACATGTACCTATCAGAGCTCCCACACTCACAAGTTAAATGTTACATTATCATTGTAAAGGGTTGAACTTATCAGTGTCTGTGCTATGCAAACTACAGTATAGTACCTTGTATGTCCTGTCTACATATTAACTTAAAAATACAGAATGTCTTTCTCCAGCATGAATCCACTGGCAAGAAATGGATATAGGTATGTGTTTAGAAGTGGCAGGGCAAAAGGGACTATTTGGTGCCACAAAATTGATATAAAAATATGCTAAATAAATAAATGGACCTATGACCCTTTAGCTGTTGTTTAACTGCAACCCTCAGTTCCCTCAATACCAAGGGTGCACTTAAGAAATACTAATAGAAAGTGTTTTATATCTTTTGATCCTGCTATTGCCATTGTACCCTTCGGTCTCCCCCAGCTGCAGCTTTTCTGGGTTCCCATATTAAAGTGGGACCTGGGTATCATTCCCTGTCTGGACCCCCTACAGACAGCTCTGATCAGACTCTCATTCCTGTTTAGCAGGGGTTAAAAAGGCTCTGATTTTGCTATCCAATTTAAATTGGAATCTCTTACAGCTGTCGGGATATCTAGATGCTAGTAATCTGAAATAGTAATCCCCTAGATCATGCAATAGGAGAATGCCCCATGTATGATGGGAGGAGAGCAGAGAATAATTCTTAATAATCCCCCTCCTCTGTGTATTAGATTACAGGGACACCAGGAAATTACATACAACAAAACCTCCTCTCCATTCACCTCTATAACTTATCTAACTGGACATATATCAACCTTTTATCCTTCTGTATTTTTTGTGCTTCCCTAGAGTAACATCCTCTTATGTCTGTATAGAGCAGCATTCTTTGTATCTGTCTTTCTGCACACAATCCATCCATTGTCATGTGAATGTTCTTGTGTGATGATATTTTATATATCCTGCTGAATGTGATTAGTATCTCACTTTATTGGATATCAGATAAGAAACAGAGACAGGAGACAAGGGAAGTGTTATGCAGATGGCAAATAAGTCACAGAGGGTGGCCATGGAACATCAGAGAGAGGAAGAGGGGTGAAGAGAAAGGGCACTGAAAAAAAAATAGATGAGAAAGAATGACAACAGCATTAAATAAGGGGAAAATAAAGAAAGAGGTAAAGCAAAATGAGAAGAAGGCAAAGACTAATGTAGATGGTAGGGGCATAGGGATGTGGAACTTGGCCTGGAGGAGATCTGACTATGATCCAGTGAGAGAAATAATTCAATATGAGCTGAAGTGTCTTATACTTTCTGAGCTTATCTCAGATTGCCCTTAGGTTGGCAAAGGAAACTGACAAAATGATATTGCTTGATTTTGATATTTGGAGCTGCACATGGGAACTTGCTTGCTATTTGAAACATAAGTAAATATATATATATATAATAGTCCATAGGTTGAATTTGCACCATTTGCAGCAACAAAACCCGGGTGCTAGTACCGAAAAAAATGCACTGGAACAAGGACAGCACTCCTTGGATCTAAAGAATTGTGAGTAAAATGTAAATGCAAAAATAGAAAGGTTTATTGCTCAATGTTTCGGTCTCACACAGAAACCTTGTTTTTCACTCACTCTGTGAGACCGAAATGTCGAGTAATAAACCTTTCTATTTTTGCATTTACATTTTGCTCACAATTCTTTAAATCCTAGGAGTGCTGTCCTTGTTCCAGTATATATATATACTATACATATTTTTTTGATATATATATATATATATATAATGTAAAACACATAGACATTGTGCCACAAGAGGAGACAGACAATCCTTATAGGCATCATGTATGCTGGAAGAAAGGGGAATTGTCAGTAGAGAACATATCTGTGTGTCAAGACCAGCTAATAAGCTAGGGCAGCAGGGGAACTGACTTTGATTTTGAAATATGAAGAGGCAGTCTGGTTAGTCAATATTTTCCCCACAGGAAGAGCTGATCATGCCAGGGTTTATTATTGACAAACAAGAGAGTGCCATTAGGGGGCACACATTAAAGCCTGCTATGCTTTTTCACGATATCCTTGGAGGTAACTCTGTAAGAATACATAAAGAATGGGGTTTAATTAAATACACAGGACAGTAGCAGTAATTAAATGCACAGGGCAGTAGCAGGTACTTGTAAATGCCAAGTTTAAGCCATTATATATCAGCTAATGTATTTCCCTACTGTAATTTTTTTTTTGCCTTCAGACCGTGTAATAAAACATTTTTATAAATATTGTGGTGTCAAATAACAATGTAGCTGTAAGAAAAATATAGCTCAAAAGTTATCTTTGAAGACTAGACTGCTAAAATGAAGACCTGTAACAACCCTAGGTAGATAGGGCAGGCTATCAGCTCCATATAAAACTGGGAAGACACAGTAGGAAAAGTTCCCTGTTGGGTTATCCACCAGAACAGGAACCCCAAAAAACTGTATGGAGCAAAATAGTAGTCAGCATATATGTGGTGCTATATTTCGTACTTCCGCTACTTTTAAAGTAATGATGTGAGGAAATCCAGTAAACTACCCAAATTATTCACTTAATCAGGCAATGTGAGATCTCCAATAAAACTACACAGTGTTTGCACATTGCCTTATTACATGATTACCATTAAGGTAATTTTTTTGGACTAAAACATAGTTTTGCTCACAAATAGCAGTGTTTATATCATATTAATATTGACTTATGTATACAAATTGCATGAAGTATAATTTTTCATGTATATTAAAAGGACAAAGAACACAAAAATAAGAATAAAAAAAATTGCACTTTTTAGTGTAATAACCGCACAGTGGGGCAAACATCAAAATGTACAATCTTTTTTTTTACATTGGTGGGTCACTACTCCTCTATGAAAATGAGCATAGTAACCCATAGCAACCAATAAGATGTTACTTTAAACCAGGTGACCAGTAAATGCTACCTGATGATTGATAGCAATAGACGACTAAACCTGTGAACCTTGCACCTTTAATTGCATGACCTCAAATTTGGCACAGTGGAAAATTGGGGGCATTGTTCTTAATTTTTCACCCATTACTCCATATATCTATTAAAAATTAGATTACGTATACAAGTTTTATGCTGAACATGTTGGGTCAGCAATGATCCCAAGATAACAAGTTAGCTGTGATCCCAATAGATGTTTATACTCTTACTTCTTTAGGATATACAAATGAACAGTGCAGTATGTTAATATACCACTAGAGGGTAGTGTACTTTTGCATAGTATTATACTAGAAAAACCTTGTGTAGGTGCAGGTAGGTCATCATACACAATTAGGTTTTCCACCTATACCACACATTTTTTTCCGAAAGATGCAGCCATCTTGCCGTTATATTAAAGAACCCACTTATATAGGAAGCTATATCCCTGAACACTGCAGGTCTCCATAAAAAATTATGACATAATTTAGCCTAAATAAGGCTTTTTCATGAAAAATATACCTTTTGCTCAGTATGTGCAACTGGATGAACTCATAGCAAAAACTGCCATTTTAAGTATTAAGGAAACCGCCCTCTCAGTTCACACACAAACCAAAAGCACACATTAATGATAGGTTATATGAGCAAATGAATGGACAGAGCACTGTCGTTTACTTCCACACTTCTTTTCCAAAGTTTCCTACTGCAGGCAAGTAGGTAGCAGAGATTTATCGCAGGGAAGAATGATAACAAACCTTTTTTTCAGAAAGGTGACACACTAATTGTAGTCTAGTAAGGTTAGCAGGAAGGTTTGCCACCTTTTCTTGAAAAGAATACTGCCCTTTCTATATTTTTATGTTTTGTCCCTACTAATACCTAATAACATTGGCATCAAGCATAATTTTTACTGGCCAGTTGGCAACCCTATTAGCAGGCAACCAGAGCATATATTCAGAAGTCAGAGTAGTTTGGTGTCTGTTAAAGTTTCTCTGTCTAAAAGAAGCAAATGTCAGCTCCCACTCAAATACACATATGTAAAGGGAAGCATGTATAATAACTTCGCTGTCATAAAAAGAAGCATTACCCCTACCGTTGCTTAAGGTATTGTTTCTCAGTACATGCACATACAACATACACATACAAGTAGCATGATATAAGAAAGCAGTATGATGTAAGAGGAAAGCAGAATGGATCTCATACAAAGATTGCCAGTGATAGTGCAGCATCTGGGAAGGTGCTTAGTATACAATAGCCTATGATGCAGTGACACTCTGTGCTTCACAGCTGTTAGGTGACAGTATAATTTAGGACGTTCAGTTGAATTATGGCTGTTATATTAGTTAGAAGAGGCAGACGGGTGTTTTAAAACTGCAGTATACAGTTCTATTGATTGACCACTTATTGGCTTGTTTACTGTGTATATACAAGACTGTGCAATTGCTTTTAATGCACAGGGGTGGTCTGCAGGGTCTTCGCAGAGTCCACTTCGAAATGTAAATTAACTGCAGGTTATCACTAAGAAGCTGATGTTTACTTCATCCTGCCAAAACCATCTGGATATCTCCAGAAATATTCATTTTAACTAGAATAAGGTCTTAAAATGATAGAGCCATTTCATTACTACTGTACAAGTTAAATGGGGTATTTCACATCACTGTACCACAGTAAAAAAGTAAATTGTATCCTTAGCATTCAAGTTTTTAATCACATCTGTCAGTGGGCTGAACAATTTAAATGAAACAACAAAAGTGAATCACTGGCTAAAATAATAGATAATGACAGCTGGATTTTTAGGTCTCTAGGCTCAGATTACCTGCCAAATAAAGGATTCTGAAAGCATCGAGGGCTGAATGTTAAACTTTACACTGACAAGGCAAAAGGCTATTATATATAACCATATCTGACCCAGAAGGAAAACTAATAGAGGATCAGTAAGTGGTGTTGGGGGAGACCCAGTACAATGGTAATGAGACAAATGCAGGGGTATGTTAGTAAGTAATTTATGGGTTTGCTAGAAAGGATATGACAAGGTAGTGTTTTATCTGGATAGAAGAAATGTGCTGTATGTGTGAATAGCAATGTATAGAAGATGTGTAAATTGGTGAAGAAAAGGAGCCTGCTCCTGGAAAGTGAGAATTGATAGTGTGAGACTTAACACTGAAAGAGGATAAGAAAGGCTTGTGGAAGTTATAAAAGGAATAATAAATAATAGCACCTTAAGAATTATAAAGTGCAGGGGAGAATGTCTAGGATTTTGGGGAGTGGATTAAAGCAAAGAGTGAGGAGGTGGCTGTATTGAAGGGGAAAGGAGAAGGAAGTGGGTAGAAGAGGAGGATCTGACAACGAGGGAGGGTGCCTTTTTCTTTCTCCCACTCCCTCTTATTCTCTCAGTTGCTTTGACTTGATCATCCAGTCCTCAGCATCTCTCTTCTGTCTCCTTGGCAACAGAGACTCGGGTACCACTTGTATTCAGAATCTGTGCAGCAGTGCAGAGAGCAGAAAGAGTATCTCTCCCCTGCTTGGATATGGATCTGGAACTAGAACTGTCAACATCTAGGCTGTACTCAGACTTTCTCTTCTACAATGCTACACAAAATTTCTCTTCATCAATCCTGCCCAATACCAGCCAAAGTGCACCAGGACCAAGCATCTCCAGGAATCATGCCTCCATTATAATGGCAGTGGCAATAACTGCTCTTTATTCTGTGGTTTGCGTAGTGGGACTTCTCGGCAATGTCCTGGTCATGTATGGGATTGTGAGGTATGGGGGAAGGGGAAGCTGCCCTAAACTCCTCGCCCAGGTGGCTAGCCATAGATGAATGTCTGTATATACTTAAATATTTGTGTATAGGTTATATCAAAGAGGTGTCAGTTACTGTAGTTGTTGGTACTTGTGTGCATCATTGAAAGTAGAGGTATGAGATTATGATATTTTATAACTATATTTGTGAGTGTATGTATGTATAGAAAAAAACACTTTATTTACACAGTTGTGGGCATTTTTATATAATGTATAGTAGTTTACAGTAGTTTACTCATTGTGCAAGTGCAATTTCCAATAGCAACCAATTAAGTTTTTGCTTTAATTTTTTAACTTGTTGTAGACTGTTCCACGCTAATAGCTGATTGGATTGGTTGTTATTGGCAACTGCACTTGAGCAATTTAGCCCCTATGTTTTTAAATAAGCACTGATTGGATGGATTATTGGTCTTCCTCATTCAAGGCAATAGAAAATAAATAGTTGTGTTAAAGTGAAACACCTAAAAGCATACAGTATTTTTTAAATGGCATGTTCTGCATTTAATTATGTATAATGCTAGTTTTAATCATGCCACAAGAGCCAGCATACAGCTCCACTTCACGTAAACACTCCGAAATGAACCTGAAGCAGCAGATCATATAAGTATACAACTTTTTAATGAATCTGACATCGTCTTTGCTCATTAGGAAACTGCTTTCCCCACCTGCTAAGTTTCTGTCTCAAGTTCCTTTAAGAGACCTGTAAATATACACCCATTGAAATTGCAGTTGTTTCTTTTATATTAAGGCATTTCACCCTTATAATTGCATTACTGAACTGGGAAGTGCTAAACATAATTACACAAGCATTTTGTAAACTATATTAGTACTGAACTTTAGAGTCACCAAAACCATAAAAACTTGTAGTTCAGCCATTCAGCCTGTGTACCATTTATACCACAGGATCTTTGCCCATAAACCCTCCCTTAAAAGAACAGTAACACCAAAAAATGAAAGTGTATAAAAGTAAATAAAATATAATGTGCTGCTGCCCTGCACTGGTAAAAGTTGTGTGTTTACTTCAGAAAGTCTACTATAATTTATATAAATAAACTGCTATGTAGCCATGGGGGCAGCCATTCAAAGGAGAAAAGGCACAGGCACATAGCAGATAACAGATAAAACACTATTGTATTCTACAGAACTTATCTGTTATCTGTTATGTAACCTGTGCCTTTTCTCCTTTTTTCCAGCTTGAATGGCTGCCCCCGTGGCTACACAGCAGCTTATTATATAAATTATAGTAGTGTTACTGTAGCAAACACACCAGTTTTACCAGTGCAGGGCAACAGTGCATTATATTTTTATTACTTTAAAGCTCTTTGATTTTTTAGTGTTACTGTTCCTTTAAGCTCTCACCATCTATACGTAACCTTTTGCTATAACTCACCCTGTCTCTCTATATATCTCTTTATATGCCCAATTTCTCTATTTATCAACCCTCTCTAACTACCCCTATATTTTTTACCACCTCTTACTATAAATCCCATATATGACTACATTTCATTCTCCTTCCATATCTTCACATTACCATTAATTTAGCCACTCCCTCAGTTAACACAACGCTTTAACCATACATTTAAATATACAATTCTACTTTTTTGGAATCTCTCAATAATTTAGATTTTCTTTTATTAGAACTCTCATGCTCTGCTCTCCCTTTATGGTGTTTGAGTCCCTGATGTAACATAACAGCTGTCTTTGCCCTGCAGTCTGGCTTAGTACCCAAATAATTTTTTATCTGAAACAACTATACAAGTGGGATCCCCTGTAGCCAAAAATCCTTAGGCTTTTAACAATGCTCTGATTTTGAGATGGGATCAGAAAGGGTTCATTCAGTGTTCTTAGTTCTTCCTCTGAAAAAGAAAATGTAACACTGTATTACAAGAGACAAGATTTCTATATGAAAACTTTAGTATTGACTATGATTTTCATGGTCTTTAATTAATATATGTCCAGTACACAAATTAAGTTAATTATTCAGTGGTGCATTGCATGGTATAATTTTTACATGCTGAAGAAATAGTTAAATTTTTTTTTTTTCAACTGTGGTTATCTGTATAGTTTATATAAGGTTAGGGACAAGTGGGGATGGTAGCTACTCAGTGTATCATATTAATGGATCAGTCAGGAGCAGACAAGAGCCAAAAGCTCCTGTTAAGAACCTTCTCTTTTTGCTGCCTGGATACTGTTATGGTTCTCCTACAACTGTTAGGACTGGTGCTTATGTTCTGCTCCGTATTCACTTATAGAGAAGTTAACCTTTACAATAATGTCAGTTATAGTTATAGATTGACCTATGCAACTTTTAATTTGGTTTTTATTTTTGATTTATGATGTTTTGTTTGCTTCCTATTCCATCTCTCTTCAGGCTGCCAAGTAAAATGCTATCAGGTGGTTGGGGTCGATGACCCTAGAAACCCGAAGACTGTTTATCTATGAGGCTTTTTGTTTTTTCTTGTTATAATTTGTTATTTATTTTCAGTTATCTATTCAGCTTCCATTATGTTTTCACCATCATTGCCTATTTGTTAGGGAAAGAAGCCCAAACAAAAT
This sequence comes from Xenopus tropicalis, assembly GCF_000004195.4. Classification (NCBI taxonomy): domain Eukaryota; kingdom Metazoa; phylum Chordata; class Amphibia; order Anura; family Pipidae; genus Xenopus; species Xenopus tropicalis. The sequence goes on from NC_030678.2 coordinate 78,587,625, forward strand.
AGCTGTTTAAATTATAAAATAGAGAGCAACAGAACAGAAAAAATCAGAACCAGCTGCAAACTGTATTGGAATACCACTGCCTACATTAGACTAAAATTTACATGTAGTGTGAACCATCCATTTTACAAAGGGTAACAATTTTTTATAAAGAGACAAATATGAGAAATGCAGTGAAAATAACTTTCAAAAGCCTATAGGGTCTATAATAAATATATAAAAATATAATTAAAAAAAAACATTTTTCTGTTGAGAAATGCTCTAACAAACATTGTCAAGCAGAATATCACAAGCAAAAAATGAAACATTAAGGGCTTAAATTACATTATTTTCTTTAGATACACCAAGATGAAGACAGCCACCAACATCTACATCTTCAACCTTGCTTTGGCTGATGCTCTTGCCACTAGCACCCTCCCCTTCCAGAGTGCTAAGTATCTCATGGAAACTTGGCCCTTTGGGGAAGCCCTCTGCAAAGTGGTCCTATCAATAGACTACTACAACATGTTTACCAGCATTTTCACATTGACCATGATGAGTGTGGATCGTTATATTGCTGTATGTCACCCTGTACGCGCACTGGATTTTCGAACTCCATCCAAAGCTAAAGCTATAAATGTCTGCATCTGGATCTTGTCATCAGTCATTGGGGTCCCAATAATGGTTATGGCAGTGACCAAGACTACCAAAGGTGAGTAAGAGATTCTATGTTACCACACAGAAAGGAGGTATGAGCCAGACTTCCCTGTTTACTTTCTCCTGACTGTAGCAATCTAAGCTTGTTACCCCTCAGCCACATATTTACTATTAATTACAGAAAGAGCTAAGAAGCAATTGGCCCTGAAATAGATATACAATAATACTAAACACTTGATACTAAGCACAGCAGTAGTTAATATACACAGTAAATAACGCATAAATAATATTAACAACAACTAACATTTGCCATGCTGAAGGTCTTTTAACAAGAGTCACGAAGCTAGGTAGGCATAGATAGTCTAAAGATGACTTTTTTGAAGGGGTGAGGGGGCTGATACATATTGTCATAATTCCCGTTTTTTTCAGTTGCATTGAAATACATGAGGACTCCTAGTAGCTCTGTGGAGTAGTTTCTCAGTGAATGCTTGGATGTTTTAGTTAGTGATTAGTCTTTACAACATTCGTATATAGAATGTGGGGTAATTATTATGACTGTCATCCATAGATCTGGTAAATAACATAGGTAGGACATATGCTGATATATACCTTTCTCCCCTTTTACAACAGCTGGAACAATCACCTGTACCCTCCAGTTTCCACGACCTGATTGGTACTGGGACACTGTTACTAAAATTTGTGTCTTCATTTTTGCCTTTGTGGTACCAGTCTTGGTAATTACCATGTGCTATGGGCTGATGATCCTGCGCCTGCGCAGTGTGCGCCTTTTATCTGGCTCAAGGGAAAAAGACCGCAATTTACGTCGAATAACCCGTATGGTTCTTGTGGTTGTGGCTGCATTCATAATCTGCTGGACACCCATCCATATTTTTGTAATTGTGTGGACAATGGTAGACATCGACAAGAGGAATCCCTATGTTGTAGCTAGCTGGCATTTCTGCATTGCACTTGGTTATACAAATAGTAGTCTTAACCCTGTCCTTTATGCCTTCTTGGATGAGAATTTTAAGAGATGTTTTCGAGAGTTCTGCCTTCCATTCCGTTCACATTCTGAACAAAGCAGCTTTAGCAGAGCCCGTAATACTACCCGGGATCAAGTGTCCACCTGTGCCCAATCTCATGCCCCAGACAAGCCGGTATGACTAGACATGGATGGCCGAAGGAGAGGATCCAGAGGCCGCAGAGGAGAAGATTTAAATTCTGAAGTCACTCAGGTTACCAGCACTACTGAGTTTTAGCAGCATACTTTCCTACCACAAGGACAGGACAATAAATTATGAATGACATTTTTATCAGATTTATCAGGCTTTATGAATCTTTTCCATTTGTCATTCTCCTGCAGAGCTGACAATCAAAGTACTGAAATATTGACATGGATATTGGAGGCTAACCACACTGTAGCAGACAATATGTTTAGCTTTCATTACACAGGAAGTTTAGACTCCTTTATGACCTGGATACAGAAAGCTTGACAATTAATCCATGAACCATGTAAATGAAGTTGCAGGGGCTGTGTAAATCTACAAATAATAACCTTCAGATATATTTGGATTACTTAGGATTTAGACTTTTCTTCATTTCTGACACATATAATCATTTTAAAGCTGCTACAATGCAACTATATATTTTCAGACAGGAAAAATATATAGTTAGCTTTCATATCCAGATTTTAATTTGGTGAGCAGTAACCAAACATATCTGCCTAAATAGTTGTTCATGGAATTAGAAATCAAATCACTCATGATTCTAGATCCAAATCACTTCATTTGTATCCAGCTGTCATATAAAATATAACAATGAAATGCAATCTTTGCAAGACTGGAAGTGAAAAAAAGCAAAGAAGATCAATGACCTAGCACCAGCAAAGGACTGATTGTAAAAGGACAACTTCATTTGGGTATAATTTCTAAAGCTCCACTTAAGGAACTCCACATGGATGAGCTTTCTTAGAGCAGAAGCAATAAATGACTTGCACACAGACCTCACAACCTCTATGGTAAAGCATATCATACTGCTGTTTTACATTTTGACATCCACTACATTGTGAGAGTGGCATAAACAGTAGCCACGTGGGGAGCATGCAAGAGGATCCAGTAGCGCATGCTTTCTTACTGTTATACAAGCAGATGGAACCAGGCAAAATCATTGTGATCTTTGTTCAGTTCAGACAGGGTACCAACAATCAAAAACTATAAGCTTCTTATGCTACTCTGAGAAATAAATCAGGATGGGTGATTTTTAACAAAAGCAGTAATGTACATAAATAAAACAACTGAGTCAGCATCAGCACTGTTAACTGAATATAACCAGCAAAATCTCCGCCTGGGATCTCTCTGGGGTGCTGTGAAAATGTAACTAATATATATATACAAAATTTGGTAACAGGCACTCACAATACAAAATCAGGGATGCCTGGGTGCAGTCCAATACGAAATAGTAAAACACAAAATAGCCGGTACCGCACTCACAGGTCTTATAGAAAGATATTTATTCAAAAAATCGTGTCTAACGTTTCGGCTGCCATTGCAGCCTTTCTCAGTCTTTGAGAAAGGGTGCAATGGCAGCCGAAACGTTAGACACGATTTTTTGAATAAATATCTTTCTATAAGACCTGTGAGTGCGGTACCGGCTATTTTGTGTTTTACTAATATATATATATATCTTCAACTGTGAGACCAGGTACTGAGGCCATTTCAGTGGCAGTCAGGTAAATGTTATTGCCTTGAAATTAAAATTTTACATTAATTGTAGAAGACTGATTTTGCTAGTGCTTGAGGGGAAATTTATTACTGTAAATATATAGAAAGAAAATCTATAAATATATATATATATATTTATATGTACATGCACAAAATCTGTACATTTTTATGTATATTCTTAATAGATGTGAATAAAGAGACAGTTATGATGAATAAGAAAAGGTAAATATACAATCCAATAGGAATCATTAAAGGACGGCTCAAACTATAATCCTCTTATCATGTGGAACCACAACTCCCAGTGCCCCATAACAGCTGGAGGGTTACACGATGGAAATCATTTGTCTATGAGAAAGAGAATTTTCCATCAGTTGAAGACATATATGATTTTGATATAAGTCTGCTTTGAGCTTTCTGAGCACCTTCAGTATTTCTGTATTTGCATATTAACTTATGTGCCTGTACTGGTGAATGCATTATAAACACAACTATAAAGTAGGCTACACACATCCCTATGAGAACAGCACTGCCTGTAAATGTGGTTCTTACATTAAACAGATGGCAGATTTTAAAAATATTTTCCTCTATTTTCAGCCAGTCAGGAGTGTTATAAAATGTCCTCTTACCTGAATGACTGCACTTAAAACACCAGCGTAATGTAGATGTGCATAACTCAACACTCCCACATATTTTGACCACTGCCATTTTTCAATATTGGTTTATAGAATAGGGCTTGTGCCGAACATGCATGCTGATTTGTCTGACTGTTTATTGTGACCAGAAAATAGAATGTGACTTTAGTTTAAAAAAATATAGATATTTCCTAATTAAAACATTAGGCAAAAAATATTTGACCACAAGCCCTTTTCAATAAACTAATGGAAAGGGTTTTACTGTCTCTTTAATTAGGCATACATGTTATTTGCTGGTTTTGGCCATTGACCCAAATAGTTGGTTGCACATTGTCAACTCTGGGGCACTTCTTTCAGCAACAACAATGCTGTCACAGGATGTGGGCAGGAAGTCCTGCAATTGCAATGTTTGCTGGGTGTGGATCTCTTTCCACGGGGACAGCTACCAGTGGCAGAGAGACTTGCCTGTGTCAATTTTCACTGCCACAGGGAATCTGAAACAGGGACTGATGGTAACCTTAAACCAAAGGGAATTTGTCCACTTGGAGCAAGGCACGCAGTCAAGTGTCATTAAAAGACACATTTGCATGGGTTTCGTAGTCTGTACAACATGACTTACAACCTATACGCTCACCTTGTCTTATCCAGCAACCGTTTGTTTGCCTAGAGTACTGATCATATAGTAACAAAGAGTTTGTCATGTTATTATTATTTCAGCTTGTTTGGCTGTAGCAATACTTTAACAAATGGTTTGACTCAAGTTGCTTGACACGACTAGTACTGAATCGTTGGCTCAGTCTTGGAGCAAGGTAAAACCTCTAATACGGAAATAATAAGTCTATTACTTGCATTTAACAGATCCATAAGTCTTATCTAATCTAGACTTACCCACAGTTCTTCATTTTTCATTACTATATTACAGAGTGTTCTTCATTTCTATCGCTCTTGCCAAATATTCCCTAAAAATAGCCCATATTGAGCCCCAATGTGGGCCGCACCTCCTTCCACTCCCTTATTTGTGCATGCAAATGACATGCAAGTTAGGGCCAGGTACGGGGGCCCTGGGTTCAAACAGCATTTAGTGGGACTCGTACCTACCCCTAACAGCAGCTCAGAAATCAAACTCAGAGGTCTGCAGCTATTTGTACAATGCACTATGCAGTGGGCAAAGTGCAAAAATATGGCAGATTGCTGCCTTTTTTTGCATTGTACATGATGCGTGGGGCGTTGTAATTTACCCCTAAAGATGCTTTTTGTTAGAGGCTGTTTTTTAAGAATAGGAATGGAAACAGTGGCTAAGGCCTTTCCCATGAGTATAAATAAGCAGGCTAAAAACGGGATAATAACATCCAGTCACCATTATCTTCTTTTGTTAATCCCTGATCAGCTGTGACCAACTTTATGTACATAAAGGACCTAATATGTGAGAATAGTTTGCATTAAAATAATGTTACACACAGGAGTATTGGGGGCCAAAAAATGGAATTGAGGGTCACATTTGACCCATGGCCCTTCAAAAGTACAGCACTTAGTTAGCCTTAACCCAAGGTTAACTTCTTTTTTCCATTTTATTTTGTAGAGAATATTTTTCAAAGCTTTCAGCCTCATAAGAGCTGGTGGGGTTTCTCTCAATCTCTCTCTGCAAGGAGAGAAAATGTGGCAAGATGTAAACAGCAAGCACAGATGGGAATAGCAAATGGGGGAGGAGGGAAATAGGAAGGAGCTGAAAGGAAGAAAGATGGACTGATAAGGTAAAATCTGGCACATGCAGAAATACTTGCCAATAATTACTGTCTACCCAGGTTGCTAGTTCATAATTATTTTGTGTTTTAGCTGCCATTTCTGGGCCTGAATACATAGCTTGTGAGATATAACTGTGAGCTTGTTCTCCAATCATTACTTAATTGTTTTTTTCCTGTGCATTTAGTTTTTTAATTCTTAATAAAGTCGATAAAGCAGCTGAATGTTATGATTGGCTAGATAAATAACTTATTTAAATATATGTTAATAAGGGAGCTGCTCCAGGCTAATTAATTGGAACCAATTATTAAAACACTTAATGAGCCACAGAGGTAGATACAAATGAGAAATTTGTTGACATTACTCTTAAATGAAATGTAATTATTAAGCTGCTGTGGCTGCATACACACATTGGTACAAATTATCTATGAATGCAGCCATCCTGTGCAGACCAAACTTCACTAGACTCACTGTCTAGCCATGCCTTGGTCCTTGTGTCTCTTTTGGTTCAGCAGAACCTACTGCTAAGATGATCAGAATGTTAGGAAGGGCATATGATTTTGCTAGGTTTTTGCCCCTAATGCTAACTGAAGTAAAAAATCTGCTTGCTTATGAATTGAGCATCTCAGCTCATAAGGCTGCACTGCTTCAGAATGAAGCATTACTCATCCAGATAGATAAACACAGGACTCATGGTCGGACTGGGCCACCGGGACACCAGGGAAAATTCCGGTGGGCCCCGGCGGCCCAGTCCGACCTTTGCCGGTGCTCCCCCTTCTGACTGTTCCTCCCCTGACGCGTTCAATTTATATGCGCTCGGGTAGGACGTCAGGTGGGTGCCCTGCGGGGGGTTAGGGGGGGCCCCGGGGGTAGGGGACACGGCTGGCTGGGGCCCCCAGTCCTACCCTGATAGGACTAGTCCACTATTTCTTCTTATATTAGTCAACAAAACACACCTGATCTAAACCAAGGTTCTCAGCTTTATTAAGGGGAACTCCAGCTTCTGAACCATAATTCGTTGAAGAGCCCCACAAAACACAAACCCCTAATATACCTATCACTGTAATCTGTTCCTTCAAAAAGTATGCATAAATACAATCTTTATACTCTGAAATCCAGCTTCGAAACAGTTTTTCTATTTCTGCATCATTTAAAATCCTGGTAGGGGAGAAGGGACTAAAACATTGTTGTTACAAATTGTAACAACTTCACCACAATTTACATAAAGCATGCAGGAACTACATAACCCACAATGCATTTCACTGTGATGTTTCTTTTCTTACTGACATCAGGTGTGCAGGGAATTGTAGGATGATTTGGAGGATGCAAGCTGAAGGCAGGCTGAGGACCATCAACTACATATATCAAACCATATATTGCAAAAAGCTCAATTTGTGTTTGGGTGGAGTTTCCCTTTAATAGAAAACCAAAACACAAACACATATAGACAAAACGTTGCCATGTAGAATAGAAACCTAGAAGCCCAGATATGTTGGGTTTATCGTGGAGACAATGCACTTGCCCTCTCAGGCTGAGGAAATAGCTAGCAAGTCCCCTCTATACTTTTGGCTCACCAAGCATACCCTGGATCTGCTGTCTGTTTATGACCCTGACTAAGACAATCATGTATAGCATCATTTGTTTCATATGTTTTTCCTTCCCTTTAGTAAGCAGGAAGCAGACCCCACAGTTATTGGGGGCCCAGTAAGGTCTCATGACCCGCTGACCACTTGCAGTCCATTATCTCTGTTCTGTGCTGGTGCTGGGCTGTATAAGGGTGAAGACACATTGAGATACTAATAGCAGCTATTTTTTCTTGACTGCTAAACTCCAGAAAATACTTTGCCATAGACAATACTCGGAATTGCTAAAACACACATAGAGACAATTAAGTTAATGATCAGCATTGTCTATTTCAGTAGCCACGACAAGTAGCTGCTACTAGTAGCTCCATGTGTCTTCACCCTAAGGGGGCAATGTGGGTGAGGGTGGTTTGGGCACAGCTCAGAGCAAAGTTGCACCACTGCTTCCCTTCTCTAGATATCAATTTAAAACTATCCACTCCATGTGCCACAGAAGCTACTCTCTCCCCTGGTTCAAGCATTATACATTTATCCATAGGTGTCAGAACTGGTGAGGCCAGTTCAGTGTGGTGTGCTGCCTGCCCTACCCCAACACAATGAACTTCTGTTGCTCCTGCATTCATTGTGCATTTATCTGTAGGAGGGTACATGATTTGCTCACTTAGTAGTCCCCAGAAAGGTTAATCCAGCCAAAGGTTGGGTCTGTTTAGAGTTATGAGGAGTAAACTGTTTTTTCCAGGTTAAAGTTTCCCTGACTGTCAGTTCTGTAATCTGTCAGTGGGGTCAAGTTTCTCCAGTCCCAGTAGGAGTAGTTAGTGTCAGGGGAGGTTCTGTTATCGATCACTCTAGGAGTGAGTGCCAGGCTGAGGGCAGTTAGTAGACAATCAGATGCTCCAAGACAGAGGGCAGAAAGTGTTAGTACCCTGGGGACACAAGGAGTCAGGTTCAAGGATACCGAGAGATAAGAGTACCAATGTCAAGGTCTTCAAATCTGTGGACTGGACACTTGCTAATAAGTACTACTGCTGGTTGTTATTAATGCTTTTCCTGTGCCCAGTACTGTGAAGGGAAGTAAGTATCTGAAGTATCTGTGAAGTTACTGTATTTTGTACCATTTTGAGGTAACATCAAAGAGACTTTTTGTGATTCAGCAAATAAACCATTGTCTTAAAGAAACACTGGTAACCAAATTATTAAGAGATGAATTCATGTGTGTGATATCAGTGTGGTTATCCCTTCCTCCATCCTGAGTCCCATGTAATGCATGCACTGCCTTGAGTTGCGGGGAAGTGTGATTAAGCATATCTGAGCTGTGTAAGAGTGGTACCAAAGCGTATCAGCATCAGTACAGTTCTAAAATACATTACATATCAAGTTCATATATTTTTGTAGCTTGGGGCAATGTCAAGCTGTGATATAATCACTGGGCTACTTCCAATAACTACAGCTTCTGAAATCTCAACTTCAAGGAGGGGGTTAGCAACAAAATCAGTGCTTGGGGATTCTTGAATTAGATGCTTGAATATTCAAAGCTAACATCATTTCTAACCTCCTCAGTTTACACTGATCTCTGATTTTATGATCACATCTGTAAAACTCATATTTACGTTATTTTTTCATGCCACCATCTTCACAGGCGAAAATGGTGACATGGCCTCAAATCATGCCTTAGCTCATATGAATTAACATAAATGATTTAACAACATTAATCGCCAAACCACTTCATCTATTAATGGTCCCACAGATTCTAAATCTCTGCCCTACAAGGCAAATGCCTATATGATTTTTTTAGGCCTGCTTGAGAATAGTCTTTACATACAGTTATGTAAAAAAGCAAAAACAGCCAATAGCAAGTTCTGACTTTTTGTTTATTTGATATTGATAGATAAAGATAACAACTGACAAATAATATATAAAACATCACGTATGTTTTGTAGTACACTGTTTCATTTAAAGAAAAATGCCTAAAATTAGGAGGAAGTGATCAATATATTTTATGAATGCATATTGGGGGAACTTTTCTTATTTAAGGTTAAGGGAGAGGTACAGTCACCCACGACAGCAAAGTTGCTTGCAGGAGGTAACTTTGCACGACTTTGGAATACTGAAGCGATGCAATGGGCTTTCCACAGGTGGCTCCTTTGTTGCCGATGGAAAGCCATTTCGGAGTGTTTAGTCGCCCGTAATAGCAGAGATGTATTGCGGGCAACTGAACCGCTCCATGGGTCCTTACCCTTAGAAAGAAGTTTTAAGATGCCTTTGAGTTTGTAAAGGGATTTAAAAAGATTGGCAAACAACTGAACATCAATTACTCTATTTCCTAGAAAAATAATCTACAAGTGGATAAGATTTCAAACAACTGCCAATTTGGCAATCCCAGCAATTCAGCTTGAGAGAAAATTGCAATATGCTGACAGAAGTCAAGTCTAAGAACCTCAAAATGTAATCATAAAGCTACAGGTAGCTCTAGCCACTACAGATGTTTAAGTGCATGAGTCTACCATAAGAAAGCAGCTGCACAAATGAGAAGTGGCAGGAAGAAACCATTCCTGTCCAACAAGAACATCAGGCTATTACTTATTTTGCCTATGAACACTTGAAACCGTTTGCTTTGGACGGATAAGGCAGAGATACTGTTATTTAGCCACATCACTAGAATACATGTTTAGCAAAACGCAAAGACATGATACTAACTGTAAAGCATGGTGGTGAAAATGTTATGGTTTGGGGCTGATTTACTGAATTGGGCCTGGGCACCTTACCATTAGAGAATTCTCTATTAATTCTTCATTGTACTAGACTCTATTACAAATGAAGAATTCATAGTGGATTCTCTAATGGAGGGTACTTGAGGACACTATGAGGCAATCTGTCAGAAGATTGAAGCTCGACCAATAGTGGACCTTAACAATAACCTTAAAATTGCATAAATTCACAGATAAATAGCAAGAGAAAAAATTAAGATAAAGGGTTCTGGAATGGCCAAGCCAAAGCACAGATCTAAATCCCACAAATATACTATGGGGGAATTTAAAAATGGGATGTGCATGCAAGAAATCCCTCAAACAAGGTGCACACTTGGGGTGAATGTCACGACAGTATTTCCTGTAGGCTTTTTGACTCTTTTCTACCCAAGGTCTCTGGAACATGTGAAAGATTTTGGGGCTCATTTACAGAGCAAGTTGCGCAGTGAAAAAACAGGCCTGAGTGATCCAACTTTAAAGCCCTTAGAAATCCAGCACTTGCTCCTGCAGCCCATCTACATTTGGATTATTAGAGTATTAAAGTATTAGAAAACAAAACTTTCAAAATGAATTCTGAACTTAAATGACCCATGATATTGAGTGAAAGCAGCTGTACTGCATTGTATCTTTCAGAATCTCACTGCGGCACTCTTGTTCTTACAATGTTAGTTCCCTGGATATAATGCTATATTTTAACTAATCTTGCTACTGAAATAAATTAGTCCTTACATCTAGTACGATACACTGCAGAAAAAATGCTCTGTATGAGATGTGTCCAGAGATTCCAGATCCATTTGTGGTGTTCTAAACCCACACTGCTCTGAACACAGTACAGGTATGGGATCCCTTATCTGGAAAACCCTTAGGGCTCTGGCACACGGGGGAGATTAGTCGCCCGCGACAAAACTCCCTGTTCGCGGGCGACTAATCTCCCCGAGTTGTCATGACCCGCCATCCCGCCGGCGAACATGTAAGTCGCCGGCGGGATGGCACACGCGGCGGCGCGATTTCCCGAAATCGCCGAAAAAGACTCGTGAGTCTTTTTCGCCGATTTGCGCAAAATCATGCCGCCGCGTCTGCCATCCTGCCGGCGACTTACATGTTCGCCGGTGGGATGGCAGGGGTAAGGCAACTCGGGGAGATTAGTCGCCCGCGAACAGGGAGTTTTGCTGCGGGCGACTAATCTCCCCGTGTGCCAGAGCCCTTATACAGGAAGTTCAGAATTACGGAAAGCCCATCTTCCATAGACTCCATTATAAGCAAATAATTCTAATTTTTAAAAATGATTTCCTTTTTCTCTGTAATTATAAAACAGAACCTTGTACTTGATCTCAACTAAGATATAATTAATCCTTATTGGAGGCAAAACAATCCTATTGGGTTTATTCAATATTTAAATAATTTTAAGAAGACCTTAGTTATGGAGATCTAAATTACGGAAAGATCCCTTATCCGGAAAACCCCAGGTCCCGAGCATTCTTTATAATAGATCCAATACCTGTACCAAGAGATGCCAAAGAGTTAATGTACAAACTGTGTGGAGACCAGTATCACCAAAAGGCATAGTTACCATTTAAGCACAAGTACAAAGCTCTACCTCTTGCTGCAAATCGCCATGTTTTCCCATTTAAAGGAGAAGGAAAGGGTTTAAAGTGCGACCCCATAACTACAAAGGCCTCATGTCCCTGTAGCTGATCGCTACCTTTTTTTTAGCTTGATAGCCTGTATATCGCCTGCACGCTACTACTTTCATAAAAGCTATATTTCCCCAATTGCGGGCGCCATGTTGGATATTTAAATTAGTCCAACATGGCGCCACGGAAAAAAGCGCATGCGCAAATCGTCTCCCTCCACTATTGAGACAACTCAAGGTATGCCTGCAGCTTGAGATTAACTCTTTATTAGCCTTTCCTTCCTAAATGTTTTTACCCAGAACTGTGGGTAAACTGCGCTGCTAAACACATATCACATGTTAGTGCATTACGTGCAAGCAATATGGCTGTTCCAGCTGTTCAGTTGTCCAGCACATACATGTACAATATGCAAAATCCAGCCCTGTATTTACTGCCTGGTTGAAGCAGATGTAATTTAGAAGGTTCAATGTAAGGGCCTATTTGCAACTAAATGCTCCTTTCCTATAAGTATGTAGGGACCCTTAGGGGCAGATTTATCAAAATATGAGTTTAGAGCTTAATACAAAAAAACTCACCCACGTTCTATTCATTCCTATGGGATTTTTAGAAGTGTATTTATAAATGGGTGAAAGTTAGAACTCACCTGTCAAGAACACGTCACTCAGAGACGCGCCTGACACCGGGACGGGGGTACAAGGGGTTACACCTTTCACACAGGTTAGACTAATATCAAGTAAGAGCAGTTCAGGCTCCAACCAGAAGTTCAGCTGGAAGTACCACGCCACGGTTTTATTTGCAGAATACAGGTCAGTGTTATCCCTGATCCATAGTCGCTGTAGGACCCATACAAGCTAGAGGTTCTCAACGTGAGGATTGGAGTAACTATCCAGACGGTCCTTCCTAGTGGTGTCATGCTGACAGGTGCTTTTTTTTCCGAGCACAACCAGTTTTCTTCCTCAGGGACGATGAAGAGCACTGGTTGTGCTCAAAATGTTGGAATTTTTTCAATAAAAACACTTTTTCTTTTCCTGTGTGTGCGGCACTCTTTCTATTATATATATATATAAATAACAAAAATTATTCCATGACCGGCACACCCTTTTAAAATAGTCATAAGTTTATTTAAAACATATTGTTTTAAAAGAATCCGACGTTTCGGTCCCCAATAGGACCTTTCTCAAGGATGCTTATTGGGGACCGAAACATTGGATTTTTTTAAAACAATATGTTTTAAATAAACTTATGACTATTTTAAAATGTTGTGCCGGTCATGGAATAATTTTTGTTGGATAATTAAAATTTGGCTGTGCACCCCATCAACTAGAAGTTAGGCAGGTTATATATAGGGAAAGAAAGTTTGCCAGCGCTTAGTTTGCCTTTAAAAATAATTTTTACAAAAAATGAGGTGTTAGTACCACACTTTGCCCAAAATATGTAAGTTCACGTGCCACGTCAAGGCCCCTCATTGTACTGGCAAACTTTCTTTCTCTTTGTGTATGATTAATGGCTTTTTATCGTTTATAGCAGCTGGTCAACTCCAGATTGTGGGTTAGACCGAGCGCTGGCACAATAGTGTGTTTCTAGCAGCTGGTCAACACTACAGCATGGGTTAGACCGAGCGCTGGCGATTTCTTTCTGTGTTAGGTTATATATAGTCATTATGTTTGAACGTGATGGACGTATGTCTTTTTCAACCCAACTTGGAGTGCAGACACTATAAAGACTGTGAGATATATATATATATGGTACTGCTATTATTAAAGGGAAAAACAAATTAAAAAATAAGGAATTTTTTTAACTAGGGACCTGTGGGAAATGGCAATGTTATACTTTGGAGCTTTCTGAACAATGAGTTTCTGCATAATAGATCTGATTTTTGTATGTTAAATATATTTATATTTAATGTGAAATGTTATTGAAATATTAAATATGTTTTAAATTGTTTAATGTTTAAAAAGCTTCACATGGCTTTTATCACAAAAAGAATCTCATAATTACTTCAAAGATTAGGCTAAAGCTAAGATAACATTTTGCCATTTTTTATGATTATCTGCTACTGTCTCGTTAGTGCTTTACTCATCAGATCAATCATGGCTGCTACCACTCATATGAATCAACACAAATATGGAGATAAATTAGTCTCCTGTAAAGAATAACTGATATGTCAATATGTTTTGATGATCATTTGCACACATGAAAGGGAAAAGTCTCTTTCCAAGCAGGCTATCACTGTACAGTATTTATTGTCAGGCAGAAGATGATTGCACAAGATTCTGGAGGAACAACAACTCCTCAAGTGCAAGTTTTTCAATAGTGAACACAGCCCACCAATTAAATCTGTAAACCAATCATTCATGTAGAATTTCAGTATCAGTAAAAAAAAATTTACATACAAAGCATTACATTTGAAAACCGTTAAAATGCCTCTATATTATGATAAAATAAACAACTAAATCCAATTCATAAAAAAAAACATGCTTAAGGACCTTAGGAGTAAGTCATTTATCTTTATCCATGCTTCCTAGCCCACTGTATGTGATCTTTGTGTGTATAAACTATTAGAAATAAAATGCTACCAGCAGTTTTGCTTTAAACTCCTTATTTTTCACTTCTTATCTCAATCATATACACAATTATGTATACAGTTTTTATTTTCATTTAGATGAGTTGAGTTGTTTGAGCTGTTCCCGCACAGAAGCCCATGTGGGCATTTAATGAGATAATGAAGTAACCTCTATACAGTTACAGGTATATGTAAAGTGGCCATTGATTTTAATTGCTGTCCCTTCAGTGGGGTGTGAGGGAATTTACCCATCACTGTCCACATTTGCCAAAGATAAATTTACCCATTTTTAAAAGGACTATTAATCCTGTATTTCTTGTTTTATGCTACAGAATATTGTCTTTAATGGCATCTGAGTTTTAATTACAAAGATATTAATTTTCAAACTGAATACAAAGTTGAACACATCCTGGATTTTGTGTCAAGACAGACTGAATTTGATCTGATGCAATCTCAGGGTGGTCTTTTCAAACCATTTCTTAAGAGTTCCTTATATAACATAATTGCGAATGCAAAAAATATAACGGGTCAGAATCACAGAATAGCCCTGATCAGTATTACCATACTTTCTCTTTGAAGTTCCTGAATAGCAGACTCTGAATAAAAATCCCTCCAGTGGCCAGATTATGATTCTTTATTTATATAGCATTGACACATTAATATCATCATTCACATCAGTCCCTGACTCAGTAGAGCTTACAGTCCTATGTCCATAACACACATATTAGGGCTTATATGCAACCACAAATGCAGTTGCAGTCCCCATAATTTCCTGTAGTCATTTGAGTGTAAAGCTCCTTGTTTCAAAATGCGCTCCTTGCACTCAGTCCTTCCTGCCTTTTATTCCAAATCGAACATTACTGCACCAACCACAAATTCCTTACCAGGCAGAAGCTCCAGGGATCCCTCAGTGCCAAACATCAATTGCCACACTTCAGTTGCACTGGAAGAATAGGGCGCACATGTTACTTGCACCCGAACACTTCAAATGAAGCCAGTGAACACCTTAAATGACGCCAAACAGACTTAGAAAATAATCAGAAATATTTATTGATTTCTAAATCCATGTATGGATTGTATAATGGCTTCTTGTCTGATGACAGACTGATAGCATGTATTTCTAAACACCAAGCAATGATAACCTAGTGTTGTCACCTTTTTGGTTTTTGATTTGAAGCCTTGCACCCAGCACACACTGATTTTTTAAAGAGCTTTAGGCAGAACCTCTATTGATTTCAAGCACTTTCAACTGCAGCGAAACTAAAGCAATGTGTTAATTCAGCAGATGTGCCCCTCCTTGTACAGATTAACTGTGATTACTCTGAGAACTGAAGAATCATGCAACTCTGGCATTCAACATCTTTCCATTTCAGAAGCAAACTCCCCCTCACCAACCATTGAGTTTATATGAATACTTGTACAGGCACACAAGAAAAATAATCAATATTTGTTGTGGAACTGATTCTGTCTCTGCATGTATTCGCACAAAGTGCCCTACATACATTATACTGTAAGCAGGATTTAATGGCAAGAGAGAGCTGAATACCCATGACCTGTGATTGTGTCGCTTTAACACTTGGGAATATGTGTAGCCATTCCAATGACCCTTGCACAAGATGCTTTACGAAGCCTTAAGATCTGATCAAGTGTCGTGGAATGATCAGTTTTATTTATACCCCATTAATAATTTGAGTTTATGCCGTTTCATAGGTTTAAATGTAATTTATGGTTTTCTATGGAGCTATATAATAAAAACCTTTCTCATATAATTCAACTTTAAGGGATTTTGGTACTGGAAAACATGATTTTTACAAAACACATCGGTTTATAGTGCTCCACCAACAGAATCCTGCATTGAAATCTATTTCCAATAAAACATTTTTTATTGTATTTAATTTTCAAACTTGACATGGGGCTAGCCATATTCTTAATTTCCCAGGTGCCCTCAGACATGTGACTTGTATCTGATAAACTACAGTGGGTCTTCACTGATCCTTTTACTTAAATCTCATTTACTTAAAGCTCATTTTGCACCTTGTTTCACAAACTTTGTTTATACCTGTTTCTGGGCCTCCTCCTCAGTCTAGTTCTGCACAGTTCCCCTCAGCTAACCAATAATGGAATTGCACAACCACTGCCTGAGTTGGCATCCTAACCATCATCTGCTACAAAGGCCTATGGAGTTCAATAAATGTTATCAGCATTATGGGCTTTGTATGGCCTTGCAGTTGTTTATTCTTTGATTCTTTGATCTGCATTCAGAATGCATGCGCAAATGTATGACGAAATACTCTCAACTGTTGGCTCTACATTATAGAAAATGCCTCACATTCTAACCCATTTTATCCTCAGTATCCTCAGTCATGTGATTTTCAGGTGTTGGCAGTTTCATGCTTGCTTCCTAGTGGAGCCTCGCAGCAACATATATCTAGCAGACATACAATTATTCCTCTGAGACCACACACTAAATCCTTTTGTAGGTATTAATGCTTTTAAGAAAGATACCTTAAGTATGGTAATTTTATTTGTTTGCTTATTGCTGTGGTTCATAAGGTTGGTATCACTCCTGAAATATGTGAAGCAGGAATATGTGTGCTTTCCTAAAGGTTAAAAAAAAAACTTTTGTTCTTTTATGGAATCTTGGGGAATTACTGTTAAGTTTGAGGAGACAATTCACATAATGCAAAAATCCTATTGACAGCTGAATTTTTAGCTTTCTCTTCTGACCTTTCTGATTAGAATGGTGTTGAAAAGGTCATCAAACCATTAGGGTCATAGGCCTTATTAAAGTCCCCGACCTTGAAGATTAATTTTGCTACTTCTGCCAATTACACATCTACAATAGATTCACGAAACTAATCAAATTACCATGTGAGCTGATGCAGTTACCAGAAGGCTGAGCAGAAACTATATAAGGTCCCCCCACCAATAACTATAGGGACTGCACAACTGAAATGAATACAAATATTGTCAAATATTATCATTTTATTAAAAAAAAATAATTCATGTGATCTGCCGAGCGTCCCATTGCAGCTATAGCGGCTATATGTCCACCCCTGTTGCACACCTGGCTGTACATTCATTGGTATCTGCCTTCTTTTAACATGAGCCAAGCATTTCATTTAGAGGCACACAATATTCTGTCTCTGGAGCAGCACTGCTCTGTGCAAATGCAATGTATTCTTATTCTGGGCACATTTTTTTTTATATTATGGAAGCACAGGGCTCTGCTTAGGATAGTATGCAAAATAATGTGCCAAACACGTAAAATCACTTAGAAAGTGATGAATCTACCTAAATAATTTAAATCTGGTAGGTTCTGCTGACGCCAACTGAAAAAAAAGGAAAGGAACAATATCCATATCTCTATCAAAGATGACTGCACCATTTATCATTGTATAAATTATATTTATGACGCAGGATTTCAGAGTGCAATGTGTTCCACAAAATGATGTTGGCTGTGTTGAATATATAACACTAGAAACATTCAGGGCCCCATCAGGTGGGTACAACTGTTCAGCTGCCTTCATATTACTCTGCATCATCATCTAGAAGTCCATGTATTATTTATATAATGTATAATGTTATATAGGGAATATTAGAAATCACAGAGGAATTGCACAATCATTTATAGGCCATAAACAAAGTGTTTTTATACAGATCGTGGAACTCTGATTACTCTGTTACTTATACTATCATGTTTTACAGTAGAGATACATTATTTATTCTGAAGCATGTTATGCTACACATGAAACATAACTAAGCAACAATGATAATCATGCCAGTTTATAAGGATATATTTTTCTAGTATTTGTGTACTATATTGGGAATAATGAACCCTAAGAAATTTCATGATCACATAAGTGTAAAAGGCTGTAGTCCTTCAGTTATATAATAGTGTAGTTAGAATTTATAGGTGACTTTTAATATGTTAATATTTTATATAGGTTTATTATTATTAAAGGCACCTGCCTGGGGCGCAATTGTGGGGGGGACGCAAGGCACATACGTCTTTTGCCTACCTCTAGTCTGGTCTTTCTTTGATCCATCACTACTTGCCACCAGGCAACATCATCATGAATGTACAGGGGAGGGGGCGAGGCCCACCTATGTTACAGACTGTTTAAAAAAATCATGTAATACAAAATACAACATTAAATACCGTTTCTAGGAATATATTTTACAGGTTATAAATGTGTGTGTATGTATAACTTTATAACAAATTTATAACTTTATTTATAAAGCACCACAAGGGTACACAGCTCTATACAATCTTTCATCTTTTCATAACACATGACTGCAAGGTGCCGGCACTCTGTTCTGTTTTATAAATACTGTGCTGCAAAATAATTCAAAAATATAACATGCTGAATTAATACCTTATAAATGTGTTGAGAACCCACCCCAGATAGTAATGTACAATTCTTATTGTATAAATACTGTATAACAGTTAGGATACCAGGTCAAGTTTGGCTGCAGACACGTTATTCCAGCAGTGGCTGCATTACTTACTGGCAGATGAACACACTGCTAAGTTACAGTTGGCACAATTCCAGGAAGGGGCAGATGTATGGAAGTGGGTGGTTGAAAGAATGGGTTAGTGTGTGACCCGAGATTGCATTGTGTGCTGTGTGCCACTTCCTGAGATATGAATGCACCGCCTGATTGAATGAGCGTAACAGCCAGAGGAGAGATGTGGGAGGGGGCAAGGATTGCTGAAAGGGGAAGAAACAAAGTAGGGAGGCAAAAGAGGAGGGGGGAGAGATGTCCTGTGCTGGGGATGAAAGTGTTAGAGAGACACGGAAAGGTGTGATGGAGAGAGATGTATAGGAAAGAAATTAGCAGAGAGATTTGGATAGATGGACTGAATGAAGGACTACATTAGAACAGTTCAGCAGAGCTGGGAGGGGGTGCTAGAGTGGGGCCTGACTGTTAGAAAAACTACCTCAGGGTGAAGTGACTGGAGAGTGGCTTGCAGGTCCTTAATACCCAGTGGTGCGGAGGGAATAGGGCAGCTCTGTGTGCCAGGGTTAATGTGGGTGACGTCTGCCAATAGGTCCTAAGGTAGAGAAAGAAAATCTGGGGTCTTAAATCATAGCATGTCTCTTGAGTGAATTTATAGTGCATTAAGGATTAAAACACCTCTAAATTTGTAATGAGAAATATTTAAGAACCTGGCAGCAAAACCTACTAGAGCATCCATCTCTTGTTTGACCTCAAATGTAGCTATTACATTTTCCAAATGTATAATTTAAAACTCCTCATAAGCCATTAACAGCAACACCTCCCCCCTTTTTTCTGCATTTTGACTGTTTTAATTCTCTTTTTTTTTTCCACTTCTGCACTCCTTTCTAGTCGTTCATCTCTCTGTTTATACCAGCCGTCTACTTTTGCATCAGTCCACTATGAGGGATCCATTAGATAACACTGCATTGCACCTAAGGCCAGAGCATGCCAGAGGCAGAAATCACATTGAGTACTCTCTGGGTGATAAAGACTTATAAACAAGACAGAGAGGAAGAAAGCTAAGAAACTACAGCTCCCAACATCCCTTTTCATTTTCCTAGAGTGCATAAGTACATTTAGAGTTACTGCAAACCAAAAAGCAAAATCTATATGGAAGAAAACTATATAGATTTATTTGTATTGTAAATTCTCACAGGTCTCCTAACACAATGCAGTACTAACTAAGTGTGTGGCTATTCTGGTGAAATGTTTGTTTGTGTTTTTTATCCCCTTACTGTGTAAAATACTGCAGGATATGATGTTGCTATATAAATATTATATAGAAAAAAATGAAACACTAATTTAAATATAGACACAAACTTGTATGCATAAATTTACCTTTAGGACAAGGACAGACAAGGCCGATAAGCGCAGGCTGACAATCTGCCCCTACGCTGAAAAATTGTTCTAGTTGTGCTGCACCTGGAAACATTGGATCTGCCCAGGTGCAGGCACATCTAGCCGATATCCGCTAACAAACACCAAGCCTCCCACCTTGGCAGATCCAGCGTTTCTGGTATTTTTAAGCGTATGGATTGTTAAAATGTGCTTATCAGCAGACTGACAATCCACCATGTGTGACCTTGCTCTTATGCTTTCATGCAAGTATAGGTCCCACAAGTATTGGGCCACTTTATAACATTATGTAGACTGCTATGCCCTTGGAACAAAAGACTGAAATATGTTCCAGTGGTCCCTGCCCATGCAAAATCCAGTTATAAGTGCAGCACACATAATAACCTTCCCACCACAGTAAAGGTGGACATACTTGGGTCAATTCTAGCTGTCGATATCAGTCCTTTAGACCGATATGACTCTGGTTTGGCTAGAGTCAATATCCACATTTTGTATACAACAGCTGTAACATACAGTATGTTGTCACCAAGTCCTATATTACATACAGGCAAGGATTGGCAAACTGTGGATTCTAATAAATGCCAGAGGGGCTGCTGTAAGTTGCCATAGTCTGTCACTATTCAGTGGGGGCCTGTTTGGGCATCTGTGTATTTAAAATGCCAGGGCCTATTTGTAATCCCAGTCAAGGCCTGATCACATGCCCATGCATTCATCTTCATAGCTCTGGGTTATATTAGTTATCTCTTTTTGTCCAAATTACATTGTAATTAGTGTTGGGTTAGTGATTGTGCAATAGGGGTATAAACTATTTATAACTATAGAATACAATATCCTCAGTTGTAGGTAGACACTGGGCTACAAGCTGGTCAGTTTATTAAATTTCTTAACTTCAGCAGGCCCTGTGTTGAGCCTTCATATCAGTTTGTAATAGAAGGTAAACCTCAAAGGAATAGATGAAGCATTCACTGGATACAAAAAAAATAGAAACACAGAAAGTGTAAGTGGGGGTGGAAAGCAAAACTGGAGATATGTAAGTACAATCCCAGTGTAGAATAATGGGTTGGTGCCCCCACTTTAAGCTTCATTTACAAATAATTATGAATATCACTAATGGCAGCGTTAAGCCTTAAGCCCCCTCATGTCGCAAGCCTGGAGCAGATTAGGTCTGTACCCCCGACCCGCACACCTTCAAATTCAAACTAAAGAACACAAAGCGATTTGCCAGTGAAGGTGGCCATTTTTGCCATCACAAAGAATACTGATGCTAATTCCTGCAATTTAATGATAAAGTCACAAAGAATATTGATGCTAATTCATACAATTTAATGACAGATAATTTGCATTCATTTTTAAACACATTTGGAGGGCAGATAATAATGAAGACCCATCAAGCATTGCTTTAATTATTCAGCAGGTGAAATTGACAAACAACGGAGCCATTTATAGGGCACAGGGAATTGTTTTTTTTTTAATTTGCAATTTGTTAACACAGGCTTAGCCCACACACATTCACCGGATATAAGCCCACACATATCTCTAGGTAATATTCATTACAAGTTTTAAATGCTCAAGCTCATAAAACAGCATTTTATCATGAAATTGTTTTATACAAAAGGGGCAAAACAGAAAGTTGTGTTATTGTAGATAATAAAATGAGATAACATCTAGATACCAACTGCTTCTGTTTGCACCACCTGGTCTTTTAAAGAATCTTACTGAACAGGAATATATCAGAAAATATTGCCCTTTTATATCTTTTTCCCTTGAGTCACCATTTTGTGTGGTCCCTCAGAGATCACCTGACAGGAAATAATTCAGCTCTGACTGTAAAAGGAAGAAATGTGGGAGCAAAACACAGAACTTTGTCTGTTAATTGGGACTCACATAGGACAAAATAATCCTATTTACAGTACATGTCATTGGCATGCATATCCTAAGAAAAATCCCATTTACCTTACAAATTAGAATGTAACAATTTAGAATGTAAGCTCTTGCGAGCAGGGCCCTCCCCCTAGTGTCTCCGATCCTCATCCAATGTAACTGCAAATCATTTTTGTGAATTGTTTATATTTACATGTTAGCTGTTCTGTCTTTTGTACCCCTCTATTCTGTAAAGCGCTGCGTAAATTGATGGTGCTATATAAATAATAATAATAATAATAATAATAATTACAGAAAAGCAGCCAGTAAGCACTTTTACAGTGGGAAAATATATTTTGCACACACTGGATCCCACTGTGATATTTTGGTATTTGTAATACAAGTGATAACAAAAATGTGGGCATTTAGGAGTGCATGCAACGTTTTTTGCTGTTTATTGCACCTCTATCCTTAGCTGAGCTTTAACGTGCAAATCATGCAATGCTTTTTTAGAATACACAGTACAGTACAAGTCCTCCCCAATGCCTGACATAATACAGATAACATAACTTTTACCCAGTAATACACAGAGCCATGACAATATTTGGGGCTAATGCATTTTGACAACAGATTGTATTAGGTTTGTTTTTCTGCTTGTGATGAAAAGTGCTCAGTGGTTGGATGGGGGTTATGGTTGTTTTTGCTAAAGTATTTGTTTGTAATTGCTGCATTGCAGTGTTTTGCTGTATTAGGATGGTATAAAAAATGGAATGTAAGGGGTGTTAGGGATGGCATTCAGGTGTAAATAGAGGGATACTTGGAAAGGGTTCAGTGCTTTATATCCCAAGATACCATGTTTTGTATCCCACAGAAAGGAATTTGGCACCAATTGAGGCCTGGGTTTCTCTCTTACCAAATGTTCTGTAATTTACCTGGAACTGACCCAGGCAGGAGGAGGGAGCGATAGCTTTTGGGAATATGGGTGAGTAAAAGGGCAGGCAGAGAGAAGCAATGGATAGGGGAAGGGATACACTATATATACACATAGTAAGAGGAGGGAGCATCACAGAACATAATTAATAATAGTTCTGGCAGTGTCCTTTTGTCACTGAGAGTTTTGCTATGACCTTTAACTGTCACAGTAATTATGTGCAACATTAGGCAGCCAGGAGCAGAACAATGCCTGTCTTGCAGTATATGGAAATGGGATATCTAAATACAGCTCTGTTTCATGTATGATGCAGAGTATCTTTACACTGACACTGGCCTGAATATATATCCCAGGGAATGAATATCATTTTACTGTGCTAATAAACACAGAGTTCTCCAAATGTATCCTAAGTGTAAGAACACAGAACTGTCCATCATATTATGATAATATATATACATCATATTCAATTTTGTCCTCCATTTTTATAGAAATCAGTGGCATAGATTATTTTCATACATATAGACTGGATCAACCACTGTGCTCATCTTCTTTCTCCCTACTTTTACCACAAAGTAATGGACATAGGGAGCATAAAGGATTGGTTTGAAGATAAAACTGAGAGAGTATTTGCCCAAAGCCTCCAGCATCACATGGGGTGTACAATTAACTCGAGTCCTGATTGGGTTATATATCTATAACCTTTTTATGTGCTAAGGGCCTGACCAAATGTTGAACCACAAAGTTGGAGCTTGTATCTAATACATCTGAAAGGCTTTTCTATAGGTGCATTATACATTTATTTATCCTCATCAGGATTGTGTTGGCCAAAGTACCTTCTGTGCCATTGACCTTATATGCTTCAACATAATTGCCAACAACTTAGCAATTTGACTTATATACTGTGAGCAGTATATTTGTACACAGAAAATGTAAAAGTGCTTTGTAATGATACTAAGCATCCGTACTCATATAATAGGCAGGCACTACTGTATTAGGTAAATGGCTTAGGTGATTTTGGGCATTTTGCTCACTCAGAAATAAGATAAAATAAGAAATAAGAACAAAAGACAAGCCAAATTGCCCCAAATCACCTATATAGTAATTACCAGATAACTGCTTGAGCAGTTATCAAAACTGCTATAGACTATTTTGGCCTGTATCTTTGGGCTGATAAATATTGTGCTGGGCAAAGCTCCTGAATTTGCTCTTTGTACCATTGCACTTCTAATAGTGAGTGTTTTTGTTAATAATAAGCATGCAGTGCTGTATAATAAAGGAGCCCTATGTAATGATCTAGGTTAATTTCCAAACAATAATCCTCTGCCAACTGATGCACAGTGGATTTTGCATACACTGATAATGATCAAAGTGTGCTGCTTGATGCAAACTTGTTATATTTATTCTAATTGCTGCATAATGATCCCTTTGATCTCTAAACTGACAGTGATCGTGCTGAATGGTAAAATATACAGAATAACATTTACTTACTACTGCATGCATGCCCTGCAAGACAATTCATATTATAATTATAGATCTAGCTTGCTTCATATCATTATTAAAAATATATACAATAAAAAGCATTGCTGTTTATATACATCCTCTTGTCTATGACAGCTGATTTTAACAATTTTATATCTAGTACAGGTATGGGATCTGTTATCCAGAATGCTCAGGACCTGAGGTCTTCCGGATAAGGGATCTTTCCGTAGTTTCGAGCTCCATGCTTTAAGTTTACTAATAAATAATTTAAACATTAAATAAACCCAATTGGATTGTTTTGCATCCAATATGGATTATTTATATCTTAGTTTGGATCAAGTTCTGGATAATGGGTTTCCAGATAACGGATCCTATACCTGTACATGTATTTTCTCCATGTACCTACATTGCACAATATTTTGTAGTTCAGTAACTATCTATATTGAAGGGACCTGCCCAAGCTGGCAGTAAAAGAGTTAAGGCAGACGGGGGGAGAGAGGGGCACCAAATTGCGGAGATTTATCACAGGCGACTAATGTCCCATGGGGAAATTAGTCGTCCAATATATCCCTGCTACCGTGTGGGACTATTCTCTTCCCAAAGTCTCTGGGTAAACTGATGAAAGACCCTAACTCCTCTAGGTTTTCTCCACCCAAACAGAATGCTATCTCTCATACCAGTGCACACACAGGAAAAGCCTGTAGTGCGGATCTGGAAAAACTCAACCCACTGGCAGCCCTAACCCACAAAAACTTAACCCACACCAGACCCTAACTAGCAAAATGTTACCATTGTAGGACCTGCACCCAACCTGTACCCACATCTTTTTTATGCTACTTCTACATGCACCTTAGGTTCCAAGACAGGGAAACTTTGGGAGCAGTGTACTTCCTCAGTTTGAAATCACAATATATATACATATATATATATATATATTTATATACAATAACAATATATATACCTGTTCTTACAAAAATATTGAAGATCAAAAAATATATATTTTTTTGCCTGTAAGGAGGTACAATGTTTGGTCTGCTGCAACAATGAACGTATTTGTTAAACATCAGCAAAATGGAATTAAGGCACATCACTCCACCTAAATGCTTCTTGCACAAAAACTTCACATCTTTTTATTCATATCAGTGAGATCCAGTACGTTTCGGGGACAAGCCCCTTCATCAAGTGTTACTGTGCCAGTTTGACTCTCACCCAAGCCAAACCTGTAATGGGCCCAAATTTCAACCCTATCCAGTCTGACCCAAGGCTACACCTGTGGGTTGCAGGTTAACATCACTAAAAGCCAGGTCCATCACTGGAAACAGCCACACCCATGTCTCTCCGTCAGACACAAAGTGCCCATAGGTGTGGAAGATTACACCACTTTTACAGGCAATAGCAGCTTTAACTTCACATGACTCTTACCTGGTTGAGAGGGAATGTTAACACTTTTTCCTTAAGACCTCTATTTGTAACCCATATAATTCCTCTAAACATGTAACCCATATAATTCCTCTAAACATGTTTAGGGCAGACAGTTGTGTTTGGAAACCACGCTGTCACATAATTAGGAATGCAACAAGCCCAGGATATGCCCAAGATTTGGCCTTTTTCAGCATACGGCCGGATCCATGCCTCTGGCTGAATCGAATCTGAATCCTTAAAATTATGTAACTTTTTGTCACATAAACTCGAAAGTTGAAAATTTTTCACCACGTGTGAACCAAGCTGTTCTCTTTAACCCTTTCTAATCCTGATTTGCATATACAAATTAGAATTTGCTTTGGTATTCAGCCAAATCTTTCGCAAAGTATTCAGGGTTCAGCCGGATCCTAAAATAGTGGATTTATAGTATTTATTGAATATTATACATATAATAAATGTAACCCCCTCTTAAAAAACGTATTTTCCAAAGATCAATATATATATATATATATATATATATACACACTTTAAATATATCTTTACTTTCACAGACTTGCTTATATACATTCATTTATATAAATGCACAAACATATCATATCCTTGATATAAAGGTAGAACATATCTAACAATCAGAAAGGTCAAAACTTTTGATAATACGTCATTTTTACTTTACCAATAAACACTAATGAAACCCTAACAGCATTAGCTGTGCTTTTAGCACTAACATGCATAACCTAGGGTTACATGGCCAGGCTTATTATGCTGAGGCTAAGCAGAAAAATAAATTGTATCCAAGATAAGTGGTTTGTCATGAGATTAATGAGTTGAATAATCTGTAATTTGTTGCACCTGCAGTTCAGACGCAACAACTTGATAATTGATCTGCATGTCTTAGGTCCTTGTGCCCAAGTGTGTAGTTCTGATAGGAGAAGCAGCTGAAGTGCCACAGATTATAGAGTGATAATAGTAGGAAGCGGATGGTAATGCATATGGAATGAGTGTGACGTATGAGAAGAATCTCATTAAATCAGTGGCCATCTAATACTGACACGACCATGTCAGTATAGCTATAAATAGTGGCAGCCCCCAATCATATGGATGTACTTATTAGCAGTAAAGGCTCTTACACTCAGGCGTTTTTTATTTCGTTTTATGCACAGGTTTGAGCCCACTTACACGCAACAGCTAATCAATTACATTATATCCTGCCTGG
Source organism: Xenopus tropicalis (assembly GCF_000004195.4). Lineage (NCBI taxonomy): Eukaryota > Metazoa > Chordata > Amphibia > Anura > Pipidae > Xenopus > Xenopus tropicalis. The sequence continues at coordinate 78,614,641 of NC_030678.2, forward strand.
TTGTACTTGTGAGCATTTACAGTTGTGCTTTATGGCATTTGTGTTTAATCATGTTTTTTTAGATACCACACCTGGAAGCAGGAATTGTGACCGGCCCCCCCCCCCCACCCTCCTCGTAATTCTCACAGCCATGACTTGCAGTAGCATAATGATACAGAGCAGCTTAATACTGTATATACCAGAGCAGTGTTTTCTTTTTTTACAAAAAAAAAATTGAAACTCATCTGTTCTAAACTGGCATTTATGAAATCACTTGACGCTTACTGCTGTGGGAATTATCTTATATTTTGTGTGAACGTTTCAGAAGAAAATTAATGTAAACTGATATTGTAAATTCAATAGCATCCTATAGTTCAGTATCATCTGTTAAAGATATTCCGCTGCACCAAGTCAAAAATCAATAAAAGAAAATTACACACACATGGAAAAAGGTAGATTTACTCAGCTGGTAATTTTCCCTACCACATTACATACTCCATGCCATTATGCAATGCAGACTGTATATTATCATTATCAGTTGAGTGGCAGTTTAGTAGGGGGGACACCAAAGCTTGGATAGATGGAGCAGTTCACTGTTAGAATACATATTATAATTCACAAATACTTAGCCCACAGCATGGCACCAGCCTGAAACTGTATGTGCCATGCACTTTACCAAGGGTCAGGACAGGTAATTCATTCTTTGCTGGCAATAAGGATAAGGTGATTTAAAGAAACAAGTACAGCAAGACACTTTTCACTTTTACTTTTCATACAAGAGGCCAAGTTTTGCCAGTTTCTTCTCTGAATACTTCAGGAAGTAATGTTCTATGGCTTATTTGCTTTGGTGTAAGGCATTGAAAAATCTTGTATTTTATGTGTATTCCATTATCATCACTTTACAGTGCAGCATGTTCAACATTATTATATAGATAGCAACATTACCTTGAGCAGCCCATCATTATCTAAACCTAGATGATAATCAGTATCATTATGCATCGTCTTTCTAGTTAGCATCATGTTACATCTTGACATTTTCATAATGGATACGGATTCCTACATTTTATTTGCCTCAGGTATCAATCTACAGTTACTGGGTACAACTAGACAGGGTGGCCTGTTCATTATTATGGAAATGCTCTACAATATGATACAGTGAAATCTGCTACTCTGATTACCATAACTTTACGACCTGAATTGCTAAATGAGTATAATGGTACATTATCAAAATAAAGTAATAAATTATCAGTGCGTAGAATACAGTTAATATAATCAGGATAAGGCTTTTATCACCAATTGGTTTGCAGCTTACCCCTTATAAAAATGCTGCCTCATGGACATGGAATATATATATCTAGCTAAAAGAGAAATCCGCAGCATGGTTTAGAAAATAGGTATCCCAAATAATTTGTACTTGTGTGGCTATAGATGAGTTCTGGGGGACCTTAAAGTTTAAGCATTTGTACTGCCTCACCCTCTTGGGTTGGAGGGATGCAAATGGTATGGATTAATGTTATTATTGATACAGTTTTCATATAACTTACTTGGGGGTTGGAAGGTAGGGTTTTCTTACTGCTAGTGATGACTGATTCTGTCCCGCTTTGCTTCGCCGGAAAATTCGTGAAACTTTTGAAATGTGGAAATTTGCTGCAAACCCATGCCTGGCGAAGAATTTTGCTCATCTCTACTTACTGCTTCTTGCTGTGATAACTGCAGTAGTCCAACAATGTCACCATGTAGTGCAGCGCTGTCCAACTGGCAGCCCGCTGCCCTCCTCTGTGTGGCCCCGCCACCTGTCTGCTGTGACTGCTTACTTTTGTGTAAGCTTTGAATGTACTGAGATTAACTGGCCCCTGCATTGTTCACATCTCGTATTCAGTCTGTAAACCCCAGTATTGTTTAAACATGTAATCCCCTGTACTGTTCACACCTTTTAGTCCCTGCATTGTTCACACACGCTCAAATTGTAAGGCGACCACATTGTTCACCTGTTCACCTCAGACAGACTGTAGGAGCAGTGCCAGCATGTACTGCCTGCCCTATGCTGCCTGTGGGTATGACACACAGGCAGCATAGGGCAGGCAGAGTATGGCACACACAGGCAACATAGGGCAAGCAGAGTATGGCACACACAGGCAGCATAGGGAAGGCAGAGTATGGCACACACAGGCAAGGTAGGGCAGGCAAAATATGGCACAGACAAGCAGGGTAGGTCAGGTAGAGTATGGCACACACGGGCACATACTCTGCCTGCCTTATGCTGCATGTGGGCGGTGAACCTGGCAGGGGTTTGTTCTGGAAGTTTGTTAGCATTTGGAAATAGTTGTTATATAGTCCCTAAGGTGTGTAATTATATGCTTGGGGTTGCTGTGCAATCCACAGGGGAGGAGGAGGCATATGGATTTAAGGGTATGTCTTAATATGACATAATATAATTCTTTCACATATGAATGAAGGCTGATATCCCTACAGTGAGCACCAACCATTTGGATTTTTGCTGCACTTCTACCATTAATGTGTGTATGGTCTTAAAAGCTCTTGTGATAACATGGGAAGTAGATGTGGCTTCCATTATCCACCATGTAGGCCAGGAAAATTCCAGTACCACAGAAGTTGAACAGCACTGATGTAGTGTATTCTCAAATGTATTCTCTAACTGTACCTAATTTAAAAGAATTATGCCCATATATTTGCCTAATTCAAACCCTATTTCTGATGGTAGGACTAAAGACCCATAGGCCTCAGTTAAAGGTCTGTGGTCCAGTCATTTCATAAGAACATCCTGTTATTATACCCAAAACCACTTGCCACCCCAAATGTCTTTTTGATTCAGTTCCCTTCAGCTTTTCATTTTTCTATTTTCTGTGAAAAGATCTTATTTTTTTGTCTATGGGCCCTCCCTCAGTTGCTTAGTGCAGATCTAACACCTGAGATTGGATCATGTTCCTGCCTTAGACTACTTTATGTTGCTTATTTTAACCTCCGCAGCTTAGTGCCAACCCTAATTCTTACCTTTCATGCCAGTCTGCTCCAGTCTAGATGCTGTCCTTCCCATGACCTTGGTTTCTGCTCTTCCAGCTTAATGGGAAATAGAATAGAATAGAATGCTGATACAGAGCTGTTTGGATTGGTTGTGGATAAACCCTTAATAAACTGGTTGCGGATAAGCCCTTGTTATATGACTAACCCCCTCAAAAAGCCTCTGTAGGGGGGACTAGTTATGAAGTTCAAACTTTATTTGGTAAAGATGAATAACCATGCACAACAATATTTAGAGATGAAAAACATATTAATTAATGTAAATTACATTGTATGGAGGTTTTTTTTAGGTTTTAAGGGTTGTGTGTTGTTGTATGACACCTGTCAGACTGTTGTACTTTCCCCGTTGTAATGATTTAAAAGCTTAGTTTTGATTTCTGATTGAAACATTAGAAGTAGGCAGCCAACTACCCATCTAACCTACAAATATAGTCACTGACAATATAACTTTTGTATATAACAGGCTCCAGGAACAAATCATGGTTTTGTTGACTCCCAAAACATTACCTACCAGTTCTTTCCTGGAGAGTTTGCTCCCCCCACTTATAAATTGGCTCTCCACATCATTAGAGACATATAAGAACTGACAATCTGGATTTGTTTGCCCGAAAGACATCGATATAAAGATTTTTCTAATGATTTTTTTCTTCCATGTGATGTTACAGGTGACTAGAAGACATCAGTTCCAACTGCAGGAAAGATTATTTTTTGGGTTTATTTATTGAATTGATGGCACAGTTTACAACCATGCTTCCTAAGTATCCTAGTCTTGATTGGGCATCCATAGCACATGATGTTGACATTAAACTCATGACCTAATGGCAGAACGAATCTGGTTTAATCACTTAGAGACATCCTTCAATGAATAAAATAATGCAAAAAAGTTATATTTTTTTTCTTATTTATTTCCTGTTATGGCATTAGATTGATGAAGTTCCAATGTGCAACTAAAATTAGGAACACCCCTACTCTCTTGTTATAAGTTTTACCACATATTTTTAAAGCACCAACAGATTCTGCAGCATTGTACAATAAATGGGTGCATACAATGAACATACAAACTTACACAGAAACAGTCAGTAATGATACAAGACAAAAAGAGGGCTAGCAATCTAAAAAGACATCATATATTTTGTTTCTCTGTCCCAGAATGTTTATAGTCTATCTATAGTTGCCTAAAGCCTATAGATAAAGCAAATGTATAATAAGCTCTAGGACTAAAGTGGAATCATTTTGGTCCACATAAACATTCATATGCAAATCTGTTCATAAATATGGAATGTCCATTTTGCCCCAGGAATGCTTACATTTAAACTCCATAAAATAGGCCTGCCATGCATAATACCATTGTCTGCCTGATCATCTTGATTATACATCAAGGAAAATGTATTAAGTAAGACAACCATTTTGGGTTCTAACGCATTTAAAAATATTCAGCTATGTCGTGTTCATTATCACCACAGATAAGAATATGCTGGAGCCTTGACAGTCTTCTTTTTCCTGTGTAATCTGCTGCCCTCTCATGGCCTACACTGAACGCACACAGGTACTTATTTTTTCATGGAATTATTTATTAGGATAGGGATATGATACAACAAACATGTCCCTACTAGATGAGCCCTTGTAATAGTGTCCCATAGTCTGTAAGCAGATGAGAAGCTTGCCTGTTGGGATGAGTGATTGCCTAATGTAGAATACACTGGGGGAAATTAGGGTTGTCCCACTGTATATGTCAAATCCTGGGAGAACCTAGTTTTCATGGAACAGAGTAGTTTTACAAACCCTGTGAAAGATCTGTCATTTTGCCTTTCGGTACAGGTGTGCTCGGTGCGGAGGTTACAACCCTTAGGAGGTTCCATGGACTTAAATTTTGTAGAATATATAATTAGCGAACTGTTCGCCGGCGAACTAATTCGCGCGAACATCGGGTGTTCGCAAGTCCGCAAATTCGCGAACTTTTGGTGATGTTCGCCATTTGGGTTCGCCTTAGCTGGCGCCAAATTTTGACCTCTCACCCTAGACCAGCAGATACATGGCAGCCAATCAGGCAGCTCTCCCTCCTGGGCCACGCCCCCCCCCCTTGGACCACTCCCTTCCATATATAAACCGAAGCCCAGCAGCCATTTTACATTCTGCCTGTGTGTGCTTGAAGAGATAGTGTAGGGAGAGAGCTGTGTATTGATTTGAGGGAGAGTTTAAGTAGGATTTCTGGATAGTAATCTACTTTCTACTGCTCTGTATTTGTGTGGGGAGAGAGCTGTGTATTGATTTGAGGGAGAGTTTAAGTAGGTTTTCTGGCTAGTAATCTACTACTGCTCTGTATTTGTGTGGGGATAGGAGCTGTGCATTGATTTGAGGGAGAGTTTAAGTAGGTTTTCTGGATAGTAATCTACTTTCTACTGCTCTGTATTTGTGTGGGGAGAGAGCTGTGCATTGATTTGAGGCAGAGTTTAAGTAGGATTTCTGGATAGTAATCTACTTTCTACTGCTCTGTATTTGTGTGGGGAGAGGAGCTGTGTATTGATTTGACGGAGAGTTTAAGTAGGTTTTCTGGCTAGTAATCTACTTTCTACTGCTCTGTATTTGTGTGGGGATAGGAGCTGTGTATTGATTTGAGGGAGAGTTTAAGTAGGTTTTCTGGCTAGTAATCTACTACTGCTCTGTATTTGTGTGGGGATAGGAGCTGTGCATTGATTTGAGGGAGAGTTTAAGTAGGTTTTCTGGCTAGTAATCTACTACTGCTCTGTATTTGTGTGGGGAGAGGAGCTGTGTATTGATTTGAGGGAGAGTTTAAGTAGGTTTTCTGGCTAGTAATCTACTACTGCTCTGTATTTGTGTGGGGATAGGAGCTGTGCATTGATTTGAGGCAGAGTTTAAGTAGGATTTCTGTATAGTAATCTACTTTCTACTGCTCTGTATTTGTGTGGGGAGAGAGCTGTGTATTGATTTGAGGGAGAGTTTAAGTAGGTTTTCTGGCTAGTAATCTACTTTCTACTGCTCTGTATTTGTGTGGGGAGAGAGCTGTGTATTGATTTGAGGGAGAGTTTAAGTAGGTTTTCTGGCTAGTAATCTACTTTCTACTGCTCTGTATTTTTTGTCTAAATAACAATTTGTCTAAATAACAATAATAATTCCGTGTCCAGAAACATCACCTGAGTGACGGTTTTCCACCAGCAATAATATATTCCGTATCCACTACTGTATACGTTGCCCTTGCAGGCCTTGTTGCCCGGTGTCTGCAACCAAGTGCCACCTAGCTGTGTGAGCTTTTTCACAATTTGTCTAAATAACAATAATAATTCCGTGTCCAGAAACATCACCTGAGTGACGGTTTTCCACCAGCAATAATATATTCCGTATCCACTACTGTATACGTTGCCCTTGCAGGCCTTGTTGCCCGGTGTCTGCAACCAAGTGCCACCTAGCTGTGTGATCTTTTTCACAATTTGTATAAATAACAATAATAATTCCGTGTCCAGAAACATCACCTGAGTGACGGTTTTCCACCAGCAATAATATATTCCGTATCCACTACTGTATACGTTGCCCTTGCAGGCCTTGTTGCCCGGTGTCTGCAACCAAGTGCCACCTAGCTGTGTGAGCTTTTTCACAATTTGTCTAAATAACAATAATAATTCCGTGTCCAGAAACATCACCCTGCCAGGCAAAGGCAGGCCGCCACGCAGAGGCACTAGGGGCCGTGCTGCTATGATATCCTGTGGCCCTAGGAAATTGCCCAGTTTTCCGAAGGCACTTACCCTGAACTCCCAAAATGCTGAAGAGGTAGTTGACTGGCTTACACAGCACACCCCATCCTCTACTGTTTCTAACTTTGCCACAACATCCTCATCCTCCTCTGCTATGGGCACCCCACGTACCACTTCCTCCACCACCGCCGCCCCTTCTTCACTGGAGTCAGAGGAGTTATTTACTCATGAGTTTGTTGAACTGAGTGATGCGCAACCATTATTGCCAGAAGAAGATGAAGGAGATGAGGACGTTACACCAGATATCATAATTCAGGCAGGCAACACAACAGAGATGGACATAAGGTGTGATGAGGTCCCCGCTGCTGCTGTCTTCTGTGAGCTGTCAGAAGAAATTGATGCATCTGAGGAGAATGATGATGAGGAGATTGATATTTTGTGGGTGCCCACAAGAAGAGAGCAAGAGGAGGATAGTTCAGATGGAGAGACGGAGAGTCAGAGAGGCAGGAGGAGAATAAGACTTAGAAGAAGCAGGGACAGCTCCCAGGGAACAGTAGGGCAACAACATGAATCGGCACCTGTGGTCAGCCAGCCAACGCACCCGCCAACTTCTACAGTTACTGCTAGAAAGCCCACATCAAAAGGCTCAGCAGTGTGGCATTTTTTTAATGTGTGTGCCTCTGACAAAAGCGCTGTAATTTGCAATGAGTGCAGTCAGAAACTGAGTCTTGGGAAGCCCAACACCCACATAGGTACAACTGCTATGCGAAGGCACATGAACGCCAAACACAGAGCCCTATGGGAGCAACACCTCAAAGGCAGCAGCCAAACGCTAAGCCACCCTCCTTCTGCTCCAGCATCTTACTGCTCTACCTCTGCTGTCCTTGACCCGTCTCAACCACCCTCCACTCCGCCTTCCACCTTGACCACCAGTTCCTGCTCATCTGCCCCCAGCCAAGTTTCTGTGAGGGCCATGTTTGAGCGTAAGAAACCAATGCCTCCGAGTCATCCCCTTGCCCAGCGTCTGACAGCTGGATTGTCTGCACTCTTAGCCCGCCAGCTTTTACCATACCAGCTGGTGGACTCTGAGGCTTTCCACCAATTTGTAGCAATTGGGACACCGCAGTGGAAGGTACCCAGCCGCAATTTTTTTTCACAGAAGGGAATACCACACCTGTACCAGCATGTGCAGAGCCAAGTCACCGCATCTCTGTCATTTAGTGTTGGGGCAAAGGTCCATATGACTACTGACACATGGTCCTCCAAGCATGGTCAGGGCAGGTATGTCACCTACACTGCCCACTGGGTGAACCTGGTGATGGCTGGGAAGCAGGGAATGCGTGGTTCAACAACAGTGGAGTTGGTGTCACCGCCACGGGTTGCATGCGGGTCTGCCACCACCTCTACTCCTCCTTTGCTCTCTAACTCGTCTTCTAAGTCGTCTTCTAACTCGTCTTCTAACTTGGCTTCTTCCTCGGCTTCTTCCTCCTCTGCTGCTGTGTCCTCCTCCACACCTGTGCACCCCCAGCTCCACATAGGCTATTCGACGTGCCAGGTACGCCGTTGTCATGCTGTCTTGGGCATGACGTGCCTGGAAAGTAGAAACCATACCGGATCTGCACTCCTGTCATCTCTGCACATCACAGGCCGATCGGTGGCTGACCCCACACCAACTGAAAATCGGAAAAGTGGTGTGTGACAACGGAAGCAATCTGTTGGCAGCACTGAGACTGGGCAATTTAACACATGTGTCCTGCATGGCACATGTTTTAAATTTGATAGTCCAACGGTTTGTCTCGAAGTACCCAGGATTGCAGGACATTCTCAGGCAGTCCAGGAAGGTGTCTGGCCATTTCAGACGTTCCTACACAGCCATGGCACGCCTTGCTGACATTCAGCGGCGGCACAAGTTGCCAGTCAGGCGTTTAATTTGCGACAGCCAGACTCGCTGGAATTCCACGCTAATGATGTTTGAACGTCTGCTGCAACAACAAAGAGCCGTCAATGAATACCTATTTGAACTGGGTGGTAGGACTGGATCTGCAGAGCTGGGGATTTTTTCCCCCCGTTACTGGGTGCTTATGCGCGACGCCTGCAAGCTGATGCGCCCTTTTGACGAGGTCACAAATATGGTTAGTCGCACTGAAGGCACCATCAGTGACCTAATACCCTTTGCTTTTTTTCTTGAGCGTGCCGTGCGACGAGTGACAGATGACGCTGTAGACCAGCGTGACCAAGAGCATGATTTCTGGGCGGAATCACCAGAACGTTCCCAGGCACCTGCTGCAACGCAGGGAGAGGTGTCAGAAGTGGAGTCAGAGGAGGAAGGTGGCTTTGTGGAGGCAGAAGACCAACAGGAGCAGGCTTCCCGGGGGGCTTGTGGTCACCTTTTGTGGAGCCCTGGTCTTGTACGTGGCTGGGGGGAGGAGACGGTGGTGGATGAGGACGTAGTCCTTGATAACGAGGAAGGGGAGATGGATACCACTGCATCCAACCTTGTGAGAATGGGGTCTTTCATGCTGTCATGCCTGTTGAAGGACCCCCGTATCAAGAGGCTTAAGGAGAAGGACCTGTACTGGGTGGCAACGCTACTAGACCCTCGTTACAAGCATAAAGTGGCAGAAATGTTACCAACGTACCACAAGTCCGAAAGGATGCTGCATTTCCAAACCAGCCTGCAAAACATGTTGTACAATGCTTTTAAGGGTGATGTCACTCCACATTCCAGGGGCAGAGGTGCCGGTAATCCTCCCACGAGCACACCTGCAAGGACAATGCACTTTGGCCACTCTGTAACGTCAGACATGCAAAGTTTTTTCAGTCCAAGGCAGCGCCAGGACCCTTCTGGATCCACCCTCAGAGAACGCCTCGACCGGCAGGTAGCGGACTACCTGGCATTAACTGCAGATATTGACACTCTGAGGAGCGATGAACCCCTGGACTATTGGGTGCGCAGGCTTGATCTGTGGCCAGAGCTGTCACAATTTGCCATAAATCTCTTGTCTTGCCCTGCCTCAAGTGTCCTCTCAGAAAGGACCTTTAGTGCAGCAGGAGGGATTGTAACTGAGAAGAGAACTCGCCTAGGTCACAAAAGTGTTGATTACCTGACCTTTATTAAAATGAATGAGGCATGGATCTCGGAGGGTTACTGCACGCCGGAAGACTTGTTCTGACTGCCCATGCAGCTGTCCTTCTCTGCACGCCGCTTGACACCACACACAGCTGTCCTTTAGCGTCCTCCTCCACCACCGTACAAACTAGGGTGCAAATCCTACTGGCTTAATTTTAAGCCAAACTTTTTGGACAGGTAAATCCTGAATTTTTCTGTCTTCTGTGCTTGGCACGCTATCTTCATTTTTTTAAAGGGTTTGCCTAGGGCATGGTTATGATACCATCTATCTAAGATTTTTTTCTGTCTTCTGTGCTTGGCACCCTATCTTATTTCTTTGAAAGGGTTTGCCTGGGGCATGGTTATGATACCATCTAGCTTTGATGTTTTTTCTGTCTTTTGTGCTTGTCACCCTATCTTAGTTCTTTGAAAGGGTTTGCCTGGGGCATGGTTATGATACCATCTAGCTTTGATGTTTTTTCTGTCTTCTGTGCTTGGCACCCTATCTTAGTTCTTTGAAAGGGTTTGCCTGGGGCATGGTTATGACACCATCTAGCTTTGATGTTTTTTCTGTCTTCTGTGCTTGTCACCCTATCTTAGTTCTTTGAAAGGGTTTGCCTGGGGATTGGTTATGATACCATCTAGCTTTGATGTTTTTTCTGTCTTCTGTGCTTGGCACCCTATCTTATTTCTTTGAAAGGGTTTGCCTGGGGCATGGTTATGATACCATCTAGCTTTGATGTTTTTTCTGTCTTCTGTGCTTGTCGCCCTATCTTAGTTCTTTGAAAGGGTTTGCCTGGGGATTGGTTATGATACCATCTAGCTTTGATGTTTTTTCTGTCTTCTGTGCTTGGCACCCTATCTTAGTTCTTTGAAAGGGTTTGCCTGGGGCATGGTTATGATACCATCTAGCTTTGATGTTTTTTCTGTCTTCTGTGCTTGGCACCCTATCTTAGTTCTTTGAAAGGGTTTGGCTGGGGCATGGTTATGACACCATCTAGCTTTGATATTTTTTCTGTCTTCTGTGCTTGGTACGCTATCTTCGATTTTTTTAAAGGTTCTGCCTCAGGATTGGTTATGATACCATCTATCTAACATATTTTTTCTGTCCTCTGTGCTTCAGTGGCTGCGACAACAAAAAAACAAACTTTTTCAACATTTATTTAACATATTTTTTCTGTCCTCTGTGCTTCAGTGGCTGCAACAAAAAAACCATAATTTTTCAGGAATGTACACATTCCTGATTTTTCAGGGTTCTGCAACAGCGGCAAAATAGTATCTTTTATGGTCACCACAGGTGATCAAAAAGGTGGGACAAAACTGGGCCCACACTGCAGAATCAGTGTTTTTTGGTTCACGTCACTGTACATTGAATTACCTCTGCCTGACCGTGCACGTGCGCACAAGCACGGTGACTGCTAAACACACCACTACGAACGTCCTGGAGGTGACAAGCAACTAGTAAAAACTATTATTCGCTCACTTGACAGTATCATTAAAGCTTTTTGCGTTTTTTTTCGTTGCAGTAAACACGGCGTTTTGTCTTTGCATGTGAACTGGCCGTAACCTTTACACGACTTGATTGGCATGTAGACGCCGGACTTTTTAAAGCAGTTTATTACATAAGTTTAGGAATGTAGTGTGATTTCTGCCCTTTACAGCACAAAACGCAACGCTGTGTCAACAACGTATTTTTCAGAGAAATTTTTTCCCTTGATCCCCCTCCTGCATGCCCCTGTCCAGGTCGTGGCACCCTTTAAACAACTTTAAAATCAGTTCTCTGGCCAGAAATGGCTTTTCTAGGTTTTAAAGTTCGCCTTCCCATTGAAGTCTATGGGGTTCGCAAAGTTCGCTAACGTTCGCACTTTCCGGCGAAAGTTCGCGAACGGGTTCGCGAACATTTTTTTTGAGGTTCGCTACATCCCTATATATAATATTCTATAAAATATTCTGTATATAATAATTTACACAATAACAACACCCTAAAGGAGACAAAGCACAGACCTGCCTAATTGGGGATGATGGTTAGTGTAATGGGTCTAATTGTGACCCAGGGTCTGGAATAGCTTGTAGGAGGGAAATTCAACCTGCTGCCATTCTCACAGTATTAATACCAGGGCAACTAGGGGACTATATTTTTAGGTTTTAAAAAAGTGGGTGGAGCCACCAACAGCCAATCAAAACACATATTGAATTTTTTTTTGTTAAATTTAAAATGCTGCCTTTCTCACACTATTCATGCCAGGGTTCCCACTGTTTGTCACTGGGTGACTTCGACTCAAGGTTAGAGAAAGTGGGCGGAGCGACCATCCACCAATCACAATTTACCTATTGACTTTTATTGGTTTAAATTTAAACTGCTGCCGTTCTTTAACTATTAATCCTACTGTCCCTAAACTTTGCAGAGTTAGTCACTGGGTAACTGCAGTTCAGACACTATTAAAACCAGGGTCCCCAAACTTTGCACAGCGGTTTTTACTATATAACTGTGGGTCCAAGGTTAGAAAAAGTGGGTGGAGCCAATAACAGATCAGATTTCATTCAGTGACTTCACGTTTTTCAACCCAACATGATGTTTGTTCTCAAACTTCCCTTTTTCTGTTCTTATTCGTCGTCTTAGCGCCCCCCATTTTCTAAACGCTACTCCTCCTACAGTTTTAGGGGTACAACACCCCAACTCTCCACACTTCTTCGCCCTATAGCAGAGCAGGTTGCTTGTGCTTTTCTAAGTGATCGCGCCCCCCGTCTTTTTGTGGCATCGCTCCGAACACCCCAATTTTCCCATTGACTTTGACAGGGAAGATTTTCAAACTGCTGCCACTCTTACAGCTTTGAAGCTGCACCCCCAAACTTGAATAACATAATAATGGGGTCACCCCGAATGAAACAGCGACATTTGTTGGATGACCCCAAAGCGGGAGGGGCCAATAACAGCCAATCAGATGTCACTCATTGACTTTCAGTGGGGAAATTGAAACTGCTGCCAATCTTACAGCTTTGAGGCTACACTCCCCAAACTTGAATCACATAGTCATGGGGTCAGCCTGAATGAAAATATGATGATTGTTGGATGCCATTCAGACAATATTAAAAACAGGGTCCCCAAACTTTGCACAGTGGTTTTTAGTATATAAAAAAATGGTTCGGTCCAACCTCCCCTCCAACAAAATGGTATGGTCTGACCCCCCCATCCAAAAAAATGGTACGGTCCCACCCTCCCCTCCAATAAAATGGTACATTCCGACCCCCCCAAAAAAAATGGTACGATCCAACCCCCCCTACAAAAAAATTTGGTATGGTCCGACCCCCCCCCCACCAAAAAAATGGTACGGTCCGACCCCCCCCTCAAAAAATGGTACGGTCCGACCCCCCAATAAAATGGTATATTCCAACCCCCCCAAAAAAATGGTATGGTCCAACCCCCCTCGTACAAAAAATTGGTATGGTCCGACCCCCCCCAAAAAAATGGTACGGTCCGACCCCCCCTCCAATAAAATGGTACAGTCCAACCCCCCCCCCTCCAATAAAATGGTATGGTCCGACCCCCCTCCCCTCCAAAAAAATGGTACGGTCCAACCCCCCCCCCTCTAATAAAATGGTATAGTCCAACCCCCCCTGTCCACGAAAATGGTACGGTCCGATCTTTAGTTATAGGGGCTGTCATGAAACAGTATCATTATGTTGAGTTAAAAAACCCAACCTACTGTTCTTCGACTTTAGCTTATTCTTCCACTTTTTCTTATTCGTTGTCTTAGGGCCCCCTATATTCTACACGCTACTCCTCCTACAGTTTTAGGGGTACAACACCCAAACTCTCCACACTTCTTCACCCTATAGCGGAGCAGGTTGCTTGTGCTTTTCTAAGTGATCCCACCCGCCGATTTTTGTGGCGTCACTCCGAACACCCCAATTTTCCCATTGACTTTGACAGGGAAGATTTTCAAACTGCTGCCACACTTACAGCTTTGAAGCTACACCCCCAAACTTGAATAACATAATAATGGGGTCACCCCGAATGAAACAGCGACATTTGTTGGATGACCCTAAAGTGGGAGGGCCAACAACAGCCAATCAGATGTCACTCATTGACTTTCAGTGGGGAAATTGAAACTGCTGCCAATCTTACAGCTTTGAGGCTAAACTCCCCAAACGTGAATCACATAGTCATGGGGTCAGCCTGAATGAAAATATGATGATTGTTGGATGCCATTCAGACACTATTAAAAACCGGGTCCCCAAACTTTGCACAGTGGTTTTTAGTATATAAAAAAATGGTTCGGTCTAACCTCCCCTCCAACAAAATGGTACGGTCTGACCCCCCATCCAAAAAAATGGTACGGTCCCACCCTCCCCTCCAATAAAATGGTACATTCCGACCCCCCCAAAAAAATGGTACGATCCAACCCCCCTACAAAAAAATTGGTATGGTCCAACCCCCCCCTCCAAAAAAATGGTACGGTCTGACCCCCCCCTCAAAAAATGGTACAGTCCAACCCCCCCCCAATAAAATGGTACATTCCGACCCCCCCCCCCCCCCAAAAAAATGGTACGGTCCAACCCCCCCAAACAAAAAATTGGTATGGTCCGACCCCCCTCCTCGAAAAAAATGGTACAGTCCAACCCCCCCATCCACCAAAATGGTACCGTCCGACCCCCCCTCCCAAAAAATGGTACCGTCCGACCCCCCCCCTCCCAAAAAATGGTATAGTCCAACCCCCCCGTCCACCAAAATGGTACGGTCCAATCTTTAGTTACAGGGGCTGTCATGAAACCGTATCATTATGTTGTGTTGAAAAACCCGACCTACTGTTCTTCAGCTCTTTTTCTTCTTCGTCGTCTTAGCGCCCCCCATTTTCTAAACGCTACTCCTCCTACAGTTTTAGGGGTACAATACCCAAACTCTCCACACTTCTTCGCCCTATAGCGGAGCAGGTTGCTTGTCCTTTTCTAAGTGATCCCGCCCCCCGTCTTTTTGTGGCATCCCTCCGAACACCCCAATTTTCCCATTGACTTTGACAGGGATGATTTTCAAACTGCTGCCACTCTTACAGCTTTGAAGCTGCACCCCCAAACTTGAATAACATAATAATGGGGTCACCCCGAATGAAACAGCGACATTTGTTGGATGACCCCAAAGCGGGAGGGGCCAATAACAGCCAATCAGATGTCACTCATTGACTTTCAGTGGGGAAATTGAAACTGCTGCCAATCTTACAGCTTTGAGGCTACACTCCCCAAACTTGAATCACATAGTCATGGGGTCAGCCTGAATGAAAATATGATGATTGTTGGATGCCATTCAGACAATATTAAAAACAGGGTCCCCAAACTTTGCACAGTGGTTTTTAGTATATAAAAAAATGGTTCGGTCCAACCTCCCCTCCAACAAAATGGTATGGTCTGACCCCCCCATCCAAAAAAATGGTACGGTCCCACCCTCCCCTCCAATAAAATGGTACATTCTGACCCCCCAAAAAATGGTACGATCCAACCCCCCCTACAAAAAAAATTGGTATGGTCCGACCCCCCCCCCACCAAAAAAATGGTACGGTCCGACCCCCCCCTCAAAAAATGGTACGGTCCGACCCCCCCCAATAAAATGGTATATTCCAACCCCCCCAAAAAATGGTATGGTCCAACCCCCCTCGTACAAAAAATTGGTATGGTCCGACCCCCCCCAAAAAATGGTACGGTCCGACCCCCCCTCCAATAAAATGGTACAGTCCAACCCCCCCCCCCTCCAATAAAATGGTATGGTCCGACCCCCCTCCCCTCCAAAAAAATGGTACGGTCCAACCCCCCCCCCTCTAATAAAATGGTATAGTCCAACCCCCCTGTCCACGAAAATGGTACGGTCCGATCTTTAGTTATAGGGGCTGTCATGAAACAGTATCATTATGTTGAGTTAAAAAACCCAACCTACTGTTCTTCGACTTTAGCTTATTCTTCCACTTTTTCTTATTCGTTGTCTTAGGGCCCCCTATATTCTAAACGCTACTCCTCCTACAGTTTTAGGGGTACAACACCCAAACTCTCCACACTTCTTCACCCTATAGCGGAGCAGGTTGCTTGTGCTTTTCTAAGTGATCCCACCCGCCGATTTTTGTGGCGTCACTCCGAACACCCCAATTTTCCCATTGACTTTGACAGGGAAGATTTTCAAACTGCTGCCACACTTACAGCTTTGAAGCTACACCCCCCAAACTTGAATAACATAATAATGGGGTCACCCCGAATGAAACAGCGACATTTGTTGGATGACCCTAAAGTGGGAGGGCCAACAACAGCCAATCAGATGTCACTCATTGATTTTCAGTAGGGAAATTGAAACTGCTGCCAATCTTACAGCTTTGAGGCTAAACTCCCCAAACGTGAATCACATAGTCATGGGGTCAGCCTGAATGAAAATATGATGATTGTTGGATGCCATTCAGACACTATTAAAAACCGGGTCCCCAAACTTTGCACAGTGGTTTTTAGTATATAAAAAAATGGTTCGGTCCAACCTCCCCTCCAACAAAATGGTACGGTCTGACCCCCCATCCAAAAAAAATGGTATGGTCCCACCCTCCCCTCCAATAAAATGGTACATTCCGACCCCCCCCAAAAAATGGTATGATCCAACCCCCCTACAAAAAAATTGGTATGGTCCGACCCCCCCTCCAAAAAAAATGGTACGGTCCGACCCCCCTCTCCAATGAAATGGTACAGTCCAACACCCCCCAATAAAATGATACATTCCGACCCCCCCAAAAAATGGTATGGTCCAACCCCCCCCGTACAAAAAATTGGTATGGTCCGACCCCCTCCAAAAAAATGGTACGGTCCGACCCCCCCCCCTCCAATGAAATGGTACAGTCCAACCCCCCCATCCACCAAAATGGTACGGTCCGACCCCCCCTCCCCCTCCAAAAATGGTACGCTCTGACCCCCTCTTCTAATAAAATGGTATAGTCCAACCCCCCCGTCCACCAAAATGGTACGGTCCGATCTTTAGTTACAGGGGCTGTCATGAAACCATATCATTATGTTGTGTTGAAAAACCCAACCTACTGTTCTTCAGCTTATTCTTCCTCTTTTTCTTCTTCGTCGTCTTAGCGCCCCCCAAACTGCTGCCACACTTGCAGCTCTGAATCTACACCCCCCAAACTTGAATAACATAATCATGGGGTCACCCCGAATGAAACAGCGACATTTGTTGGATGACCCCAAAGTGGGAGGGGCCAACAACAGCCAATCAAATTTCACCCATTGACTTTTATGAGGAAATTGAAACTGCTGCCAATCTTACAGCTTTGAGGCTACACTCCCCAAACTTGAATCACACAGTCATGGGGTCAGCCTGAATGAAAATATGATGATTGTTGGATGCCCAAAAGTGGGTGGAGCTGTGAACAGCCAATCAGATTTTACCTATTGACTTGGCAGAAATCCAACCTGCTGCCATTCTCACAGTAATAACACTGGGGACCCCAAACTTTGCAGAGTAAGGCACCAGGTAACTGTGATTCAAGGTTAGAAAAAGTGGGTGGAGCCACCAACAGCCAATCAGATTTTACCTATTGACTTTCAATGGAGAAAAGTCAACCTGCTGTGATTCTCACAGTATTAACACCAGGATCCCCAAACTTTTCACAGTTAGTCACTTTTTTAAAACTAAAACTGACTGCAGTTTTAGTTTTAAAAAAGTGGGTGGAGCCACCAACAGCCAATCAGATATCACCTATAGAATTTTATTGGTTTGATGCCAGAGTGCCCAAACTTTGCACAGGCAGTCGCTTGGTGACTACATACTCAAGGTTAGAAAAAGTGGGCAGGGCTGTCAAGAGCCAATCACATTTCTTTCATTGTTTTCAGTGGGGAAATTTTAACTGCTGCCATTCTCACAGTAATAACCCCAGGGTCCCCAAACTTTTCACAGTTGGTCACTAGGGGACTGCAGTTTTAGTTTTGAAAAAGTGGGTGGAGCCAACAACAGCCAATCATATTTCACCTATTGAATTTTATTGGTTTGATGTCAGGGTCCCCAAACTTTATTTGTCACTGGGTGACTATGTTCAAGTTTAGAAAAGTGGGCAGGGCCAACAACAGCCAATCAGATTTCACCTATAGACTTCATATGTTTAAATTTAAACTGCCATTCTTTAAATATTAATACTAAGGTCCCCAAACTTTGCAAAGCAGAGCCACCAACAGCCAATCCACTTCCACCCATTAAATTTCATCCAATCAGATTTCATACATTGAATTTTATTGGTTTAAATGTAAAATGCTGTCATTGTCACACTATTTATGCCAGGGTGCCCACTGTTTGTCACTGGGTGACTTCGACTCAAGGTTAGAGAAAGTGGGTGGAGCGACCATCCACCAATCACAATTTACCTATTGACTTTTATTGGTTTAAATTTAAACTGCTGCTGTTCTTTAACTATTAATCCTAGTGTCCTTAAACTTTGCAGAGTCACTGGCTAACTGCAGTTCCAGGTTAGAAATAAGTGGGCGGAGCCACCAGATGTCACTCGTTGACTTTCAGTGGGGAAATTTAAATTGCTGCCATTCAGACACTATTAAAACCAGGGTCCCCAAACTTTGCACAGTGGTTTTTACTATATAACTGTCATCCAAGGTTAGAAAAAGTGGGCATAGTCAACAACAGATCAGATTTCATTCAGTGAAAACCGTCAGCGACAACGTTTTTCAACCCAACATGAAGTTTGTTCTCAAACTTCCCTTTCTAGTTAATGTAATGTAATTGTAGTAGAAAGTTTGTACCAGGCCGCTAACAAATCACCAAATCACATGTTTGCTTTCAAATAGAGTAATAAATGCTATCTGCTGTTATCAGTTGCTGTAGGATACTAAACCCCGTGCACTTTGGGTTTTTACATTACCTCATGGACCGTTTTTGCTATATTTAGTATTGACTACACACCATCTAAGTAGCTAATCTAATTTGACCTACATAACAAACTGTTAGTGTATACATGAAAGGGTAAGGTGTAGCAAATTATTTACAATTACCACTAGATGGATTATATGTTAAGACAAAATAAGGGAAAACCTATAAAGCTGCCTTTCATCTGCCCTTTACCCAAACAGTATAGTAACACTAATGCAGTAGAGAGAAAATACCAGGACTTGTACCCTGCATGGCCTGTTCAGTGGATATGCAGATACCTCACAGCCATAATGGGAGTTCTTGTAGCCTTATTCTCCCACCTTTTGCCAGGCGTTGGCAATCATTATTTTTTTTTTCTTTATAGGATCCCTCCCCCATTTGGTCCTGGCTGGATGATTTGATCATTTTGTTATTCTTGTCCATTTGTGGCCTGAATCTGTATCCTCGGTTGTTCCTGAATAGGGATGTAGCGAACCCGTGCAAAAATGTTCGCGAACCCGTTCGCGGACTTTCGCCAAAACTCGCGAATATTCGCGAACTTTGCGAACCCCATAGACTTCAATGGGAAGGCGAACTTTAAAACCTAGAAAAGCCATTTCTGGCCAGAAAACTGATTTTAAAGTTGTTTAAAGGGTGCCACCACCTGGACAGTGGCATGCAGGAGGGGGATCAAGGGCAAAAACTTCTCTGAAAAATACTTGTAAAAAAAACGCCAAAAAATAACACAAAAAAAAAAACGCCAAAAAAAAAACCGCAAGCTATTCCTATGTATATGCATAGGCGATAAAACGAAGCGAAAAAACGCGGCGGAAAAACCAAGGCGAAAAAACGCGGCGCCAAAAAAAAAACGCGGCGAACCCAAAGTGGCGAACATCGGCAAAAGTCCGCGAATTTGCGCAAACGCGAACACCCGATGTTCGCGCGAATTAGTTCGCCGGCGAACAGTTCGCTACATCTCTATTCCTGAACTTGTTATGTGAAGTGCTGGTCCCAAGTTCTTGATAATCTGTATTCCTGTACCTTGAGTTTCTAGTAAAGTTCTGTGCTCAGGATTCCTTGCTCCTGTCTCCTAGTAACCTGCTTGATACCTAGCCATGGGGCTTCAAACTAGTGGTGTGAACCCACATCGCCACGACCTCCCTCCAGCATCCTTCAGCTCCCATACACAGAAAGATTGGACATACCACTCCCCAGCATCCTTCCCAGAATCTTCCAGCTCCCCCCAGTGTCCTTCCCAGCATCCTCCAGCTTCCCCCCCTCAGCATCCTCCTGCTTCCTGCGGCCTCCTCCGGCTTCTCCTGTCCTCTGGCTACTTCCTCTTGATATGTCCCCCGGCTCTCTGCTGCATCTGCACACTTTTATAAGGTTGCACCCCGTGAGTACTGACGTCACACGTACGCACGGGGTGCAACCAATCAAATTACCCGCTGACCACCAATGACAGGGCCCATAATTCTTTAAAGGGGGCCTGAGCTAAAACACTGTATCACAGCTGGGCCACCTTTAAAGCGATGATCATCCTTGCCCAGGACAACTGTCCCCCCTGTGCCCCCCTGATGGCGGGCCTGTGTATATATATATATATATATTTTTTTTTTTTTTTCAAATAACCTTTTTTTGTGAATTGTGGAGTGCAGTGCTACTTACTGACTTGATTCCTTCTCATCTGCACCAGGGCGAGTTGATAGTTATAGCTGTGGGAGTGCCCCTCCAAGGACCTTTTACATGTATATAAATAGGTTCTGCACTATTTGTCAAATAAATATAAAATATTTATTAAATCATATGCATAAAATAACAGATGTGTTAAAAGGAGAAGGAAAGGTAAAAGCTAATTAAGCTTTATCAGAATGGTCTATGTAAATACAGCCATAAGCACTTACAGTAATGCTGCTCTGAGTCCTCTATCAAAAGAAACACCGGATTTCTTGTCTCTTTTTTTGAAAACATGATGTTCCAGTGTCTGACTTCCTCTCTCAGAAACATCCTTAATTCCCATAGCCAGAGTCTGTGCAGTTCTCTTTTGTCTCCCCTCTCCTGCTCACCCCTCCCTTAGGAATGTGTGATCTGAGCTACAAGGAAGCTACTTAATATGGCAGCGGCTATCTTTAGCAAATGGAGAAAGTTTCTAAAGCTGTTTACTCAGGTATGGTAATGGTTTCTGCAGAATAAATATAGTGTTCTAGGTGGCAAATCTTTTGGCAGTAAAATGCCAAAATAAAGCTCCATCTGGTTGCTTAAGACAGCAGCTGCCATCTTAAAGGCAAACTATACCCCCAGAATGAATACAACAGATAGGTCACTTAAACATATAAATATATATCAGTAAATATTGCCCTTTTGCATCCTTTCCCTTCATCCACCATTCAGTGATGGGCTGTGTGCTCCGTCAGAGATCACATGACCAGAAATAATGCAGCTCTAACTGTAACAGGAAGTAGCGTGGAAGCAAAAGGCAGAACTCTGCCCATTTATCGGATCATGTGGCCTAGCATGTATGTGTGCCTTGGCTTGTTTGTGTGCACTGTGAATCCTATGATCCCAGGAGGCGGCCCTTAATTATTAAAATGGCATTTTTCTATTTAGGAGTACCCAGTAGCACATGCTACTAAGAAAGTATATTTTTATGAAAATGTTTTATTTAGATGAAGCAGGGTTTTACATATGAGCTTATTTATGCAATATATTTTTATAGAGACATACATTGTTTGGGGGTTTAGTTTGGTCTCAGTAGCTTCCCTGCTCAAGCTCTAGCTGCTGGTAGCTCAGATCACACATTCTAATGGGAGGGGAGTGACTTCTTCTGAATTATTATGGGAGGGGGGAGCAGGAGAAGGGAGAGAGGAGAGAGCTGCGCAGACTTGGGCCCCAGGAATGAAGGATTTTTCTGAGAGAGGAAGTTTAATACCAAAGAACATGTTTACACAAAGGAAGACAAAAAATCCTGTGTTTCTTTTGATAGAGGGCGCAGTGCAACTTATGCATGTATTTACATAGACCTTTCTGATAAAGCTTACTTAGTTTTTTCATTTCCTTCTCCTTTAAGGGTATTTAACACAAGGTGTTACAGGTTTGGTCTATGAACCTGTATACCTATAAAGTATATATTACTGCCTCTGATGACTGCTCTGATTGGCTACTGGTTGCTTCCAGCTCTCCCCCACCTTCAAAGCTATGAATACACAGATCAAAGGGTGATTACTAACAATGAATGAAATAACTAGGGTATCTAGTCTATATCTAGTATAAATACATTAAAGCAACTGGACTTGTGTGGTAATCATTGAAGACGTTTCACTACTCATCCGAGCAGCTTCTTAAGTTTCAGAACTCTTCACACATCCATTCATGCAACTCCAAAAAGTAACACCTGTTTTAAATAGTTGCATGATACTTTGGTAATCCTTTCAAAGTAACTCCACAGCATTCACACCTCTGTGAGTTTCAGATGTCACCTTTCTGAAGAGTTAAATAGTGCCATTGTGATTGGATTAGTGGAAGAGTTACACAGTGCCATTGTGATTGGATTAGTGGAAGAGTTACATAGTGCCATTGTGATTGGATTAGTGGAAGAGTATATATGCTGAGGACTTCCCATACCAGTCAGTTGAACTGAAGAAGCTGCTCGGATGAGTAGTGAAACGTCTTTAATGATTACTAAACAAGTCCAGTTGCTTTAGATTTATTTATACTAGAAATACCATGACCTGGATAAATGAAAATCTTCATAGACAACTAGGGTAATAATTATGCAGCTTGTGCCATAGACAAGGGCCCTGAAGAAGCAGTCTTTTTTAGGAAGGGGCTCCAGGGGAGTGAAGTATAGGAAGTGAGAACTGATTTGCATTTGATTTAAAATGGACATAAGAGCATAGGATAATGAATACAGGGCCACTTTAATAAATGAGGAAAAGGGTCACAAGTGGGGCCAGCATTATCATTACAAATGTGTGTGAGGGTTTGCTGCAGGGACCACTAATATGAGCTTTGACCTGGGCCAACCACTGCTTTAAAACATCAATATTAAAATATTGTGAAGAATAATGAAAACCTAAGCAAACTATGGGATTATAGGATGCACAGGTTTAAACATGCACTGCAATTATCCTGCAGTGTGGAACATTTTACCAACTGGGAACAAATTAGTATCAGTCAGTCATGCAATGTTGTGCATTTTTAAATTCTGCTTCCTGTTAAAAGTTGCCAGGAAATAACAGCTTAAAGGATTTATACCAAGACTGCACAGAATATTTATGGAACTGATCTATTTAAAGATGAAATTCCAGTTGTAGAAGCGTCACTATAAATCCACATTTTAGGGTCCACAATATTGCTACTATTTAGCAGAAGTTTGGCAATGGAGCTGGGCAATCAGGACTGGTTTGCATTTAGCATTCTGATCCATCGCTAAGGCTTCATGTAGGTTAGATCAGGGCACTGTGCAGGCCACTCCCATCTCAGCAAACCTGTTCTGTATGGATCACACTATACTGTACTAAGATCCATTATTGTGCTGAAACTGGAAGGAGCCTTTCTCATAGTTTCAACAAATAACTCTTTGCTTATATTCTTCTAGAAACCTGTTTCAACTGAGGACATGTTGTTTTAGAAGGGAGATATTTTTTATTAGGGATGCACCAAATGCAGGATTTCGTTCGGTATTCGGTCAGGATTCGGCCTTTTTGGCAGGGTTCAGTTTCGACTGAATCCGTGGTTCTGGCTGAACCGAATGTGAATAATTAGCGTTCAGAAGGAACGCATATCCTAATTAGGATATGGATTCGGTTTGGTATTCGGCCGCATCCATCAGGGTGGGTTCGGCCGAACCCAAAAAACTGGGTTTGGTGCATCCCTAATTTTTATCCACAAACTAGCTGTCAAAGCAATTCAATGTGATTCTGCTTGCACAATTGTTGGTGCAATTATACTTTCACGAGCACAGCTATGGAATCCATTATCCAGAAACATCCAGAAATCTGTGAATTATGGAGGGCCAAGTTCCATAATGTTTGTTTTTTTTTAATAACCCTTAATTTTTATGTTTTACTTTTTCACCATAATAATCAACAGTACCCTGTACATGACAGTAACTACTGTAAGCAATATTAAACCATGTTGGTAGCAATTATTCTTTTTTAATTCAATTTAAAGGAGAAGGAAAGGCTAATAAAGAGTTACTCTCAAGCTGCAGGCATACCTTCAGTTGTCTCAATAGTGCCCTTAAGTCTCCCCATATTTCTCCTGTTCAGATGATCAGAAGCCTCATAGCAAAAAAAACCGCTGAGCTGTGTAAGAAAATTCCCATAATGCCTCACTCCTGCACCGAGACCAAGACCGGTGTACATGCTCAGTTAGTAAGACTATGAGGAAGCTTCCTGCTCAGATCACACATTCCTAAGGGGGGGGGAGGGAGTTCTTAGCATTTTTGAGGGAGGGGGGAGCAGGAGAGGATTCCTTCTCCTCCTCTAACCCACTCTGCCCTTAGGAATTTACTTTGCCTGTTGGCTACTAAGCATTGCTTAATACTTATGAACTCAGGTTACTAAACACACCCTCCAGTCTAGCAGCCAATGAAGGGAGGCATCACTTGTTTCCATAGAAACCTTGCTCTAGCTGTGCCCTGTGCTAAAGAAATATGTTTATGTATCAGAGGAAAAATGGCTGCCATGTGATGATGCTAGCAAACAGTTATATGCAGTACAAATTATGCATTGCATTTTTTGTGGGGGAGATGTGCCCAAAGTTTATACATGGTAGAAAAATATAGGACTTAAATGGCCTTTAAAGAGGTGTTTTACCTTCAAGGTAACTTTAAGTATGTTATAGAATGGCTAGTTCTAATCAACTTTTCAATTGGTCTTCTTTATTTATTTTTTATTGTTTTTGAATTATTTGCCTTCTTCTCCTAACTCTTTGCAGCTTTCAAATAGAGGTCACTGACCCCTGCAGCCAAAATACTATTGCTCTGTGAGGCTACAGTTTTAGTTATTGCAGCTTTCATTAACATATTCTTTTACTCAGGTCCTCTACTATTCATTTTCTAGTCTCTAATTCAAACCATTCCTTGGTTGCTAGGGTAATTTAGATCCTAGCAATCTGCTGAAACTCCAAACTGGAGAGCTGCTCAACAAACAGTGAAATAACTAAAACACTACAAATAATAAAAAAAGAAGACCAGTTTCATATTGTGTCAGACTATCACCCACTACATCATACTAAAAGTTAACTCAAAGGTAAAAAACCCCTTTAAAACTACTCCGGTATTCTGGATAAGGAATTAAAACATTAATTATTGCCTCCAATAATGACAAATAATTAACAATTTTTTGCCTCCAATAAGGATTAATGATATCTTAGTTGAATCAAGTACAAGGTACTGTTTTATTATTACAGAAAAATGGAAATCATTTTTAAAAATTAGACTTATTTGATTAAAGTGTAATCTATGGGAGATGGCATAACCTGTAATTCTGAGCTTTGAGAATAACATGTTTCTGGATCCCTTATATGTTTAGTGTTTCCTTCTTTTCTAAAAAATATAAACAGATTTCCTATTTCTGTTACCATGCTTCCCAATAAATGATATTGTGATTTTCTTTGCCCAGGTAGGGTTGTCACCTGGCCGGTATCTTACGAGCCTGGAAGGTAAAATGATGCTTGATGCCAATGTTATTAAAAAACATGAAAATATAGGGAGGCCAGCATTTCTTCCCAAAAAGATGGCAGCCCTAACTGCAGGTTCTGCTTCTTCTATAACTATGCCCGTTTACCTGCCCCTGTATTTTTCACTTGTTGGCAAATGCAAAACATTCTACATTAGGGACTTCCCTGATGGTCTGAAGAGGACGTGGCTTCCAGGAACATATTATTCCTCCTCCACTCCTCCAAAGGCAGGGGAGCATAAGTGTATACCATTTGTTAGGAAACCTTTAGAACAGGTTAATTACTGGCACCTTCTGGCAGGATGAGTAATTAATAGGGAAGAAGATTATATAGATGCAAGTGTATTTACTATTATTTAAAGGTTATTATTAGTTGGTGATATAGTAAACAGCCTTTACCTTAATGTTTATTAGCATCTTACTTCTTGGCTGGAACTAGGGGAAGGCATGGTAGGCACCTGTCTAAGGCACGTTAGAAGGAAGGTGCAGACAAGGAGGAATAAGATATGAGCCAAGTTGAGGAAGAGGTTCAAGCAGAGGGACAGGCTGTCGGGGTGCTGGGTAAAGTAGTCTGCCTTGGGCAGCAATACTACATGTCCCGGCTCTGTTTTTTGTCAGTGCTAACCTAACAGTATTATTTTATTTAGGAGAGTGTAAGAAGGTGTCTAATGTTGGTGCACTATAAGGCTAAAGCCCTACGGAGAGATTAGTCACAAATGGTGAATCTCTGCTACCATGGACGAATAATTTCTCTGAAATGCCTTTCCATCGGCAACAAAGGAAATGGAAAGGCATATGCGTTGCTTCAAAGTTTCCTCCTGCAGGTGACTAATATCTTAATGGGGCATTAACCTTAAAGACTGTGTAGCACATCAGCATGTATTTATTTGGTGATTATTAATAGTGTTCTGAGTTATCATTATTTATTACTGTTACCCTTTCTTATATAGCTGCTACTGGTAGAGAAAAAACAATTCATTACTTTATGTATTTTTATACACCTGAGGCACTCAGGATCTGTTCATGACCTTTTTATACTGTTGGTTATTTGCAGATAGGTGTCCTGGCCATTAAGTCAAATAAAGCAGGCAGCTTTAAAACATGTCCTATGACTGGTGTTCCTAACCAATGTCAACTGGGTCCTTATTCACACTACCGACTGGATTTACTGTAGCGCTGAATGTCTGTCCAGACTGACCAGTTAGACCAGGGATCCCCAACCTTTCTTACTCATGAGCCACAGCCAAATGTAAAAAAAACTTGGAGAGCAACGCAAGCTTGACAGAAATTGCATCAAATTGCTCCTACCCCAATATTAAGAGCAACATTTCCTTGTTTTTATTCTTGAAGTTCTTCTGTGTTCCACCGATAAGGAGAGAGGTTGCCAGTGATTCATACAACAGAGAGGATACCAGGATAGAAAATCAAATGTATATATTTATCCATCCACTGAGCATAAAATCCATCTGGATTATCCTGTGACAGTGATTTATGAAATTCTTTTGGCTCCTTGTTCCTGCAGCTGTAATCCTGGGAAGCTGTGGGTGTGGAGTCCAAATGAAAAAAGTTCAATAGCAGTGTCAGAATCTAGTACCTGGGTTTCACTGGAGAAACGAACCCCAAAGGGCCACCACCCTGGCAACTATCCAAATACTATACAGTATTTAACACCCAACTATGGATACCTGGGATGCAACAGAATAGACTTGTGATTACTTCGTTTGAGTCCTTAAAATTCTATCTAAATGGGGTGGGTTAAGTAATTGAGCCTCCTTCCCTTAACCTGTCTGCAGTGGTGTAAGCGCTATTGTAAATATTTGACCTGCATTCCATAGCAATTTTCACTTACCCCATTCAAGTGGGGGTGGTTCACAGCAAAGGGGTTTATAGGACTACCCCTTCCCTATAAATGCAATTGGTGGGGTCCAGTTAATAATTTAACAGTTAAAACATTTCCATTACCTTATACCTAATTTCATATAGGGAACTAAGGAAAGGTCCTTAAACTATATATATATATATTTGGATAGGAATTTGGGCAAATGTTTTTTGTAAAATTATCCTGAAAACGTGAAATGTAATCATGAGAGTACATATAGGTACATAAAGATAACATTACTACCATGCATTTACATATACTTTTCACAAAAGTATATGTAATGATGTTGGGCATATATGCTATGAGTAGCTTCTGATGAAGTGGCATGAGCCATGAAACGCATTAAGCTGGGGGGGTTGCCTTTTTCAAATGTTTTTAATGGAAATGAAATAAAGGATATTTTTATTGACTAAGCAGTCCTGCGTGCTCCATCCAAAAACTACAACCTTCTTGCAATTAATTACGTCTGGATCGGGGGCGTTCCTGGATGTGTATGCACGAGTCACTGCCTACATTGGGACTAAGCCGGTGAGTGCTCCCTTACTTCATATAACCATGCTGGGCATATAGTAAGCATAGGGCATCCATAATGTAAGATGCAGCTTCTTAATCTTTTGTTCTCCTTAAGGTGATGGAACAAGGGGAGATTTGTTACACGCGGTGAAATCTGCTCTACTGCTAAAAATTCTGTATCTGTCCAGCTTTAAACTGATCAATATCGAGCCACTCTTATAATTTGTACTTAATATATCTTCACAATGTTTCAATACATGCGCTACTAGGGGCCATATGTAGCAGACTGAATGCCATGCAATGGTACTAAAAGTCCTATACCCCGAGCCACTTTAAGGCTATAACAAGCATAACAGTTATATGACTATATGAAAGCAGTAAGTGGCATTCTAAGTGCTATAATGTGCAAAAAAAAAAAAAAAATACACTGGCCCACCGGCTAAACAAAACTGTGTGTTTATTGCATGTAAATAAACATGGCACCGATTTATATTTACACTTTGCACAACATTTCGGGAGGTGTGTAACCCAATCTCTTCCTAAGGACATATGCCCCATGGGGACTTCACACAGGGTTTTCAATTTTATTAGGGTGTTTTGTATTACTGAGTAATATTTTAAAGTAAATGCAATTTCTGTATCTTTCTGAGCTGGTAAAATTGTTGCTGTTTTATCACCATATTTGCACATAACAGCAGTTTATTAATAAAAGCAGTGGCAATCATATGGCACACTTGCTTGATGCCTGTGTGATTTTTAATTTGGCAACTTGGGATTGCCCCTCTGTGGCTGATGAGAATGGTAATTGTCTTTGCTCATTGCTGATACTGACTTGATCACACATGTTATGTTATTATTTTTCCCACTCATACAATTCCTATTATTTCATAGCTGGCAGATATCCTGACATTCTCCTTACACAAATTGTGTAGCGGCATGAAGAATTAATTTTAATGACTCACATTGGGTGCTTGTGATTTGTGCACTAGTAATGATGTCTGGTGCTGCTCTGGGTGCATTTGTCATCAGTTGTTGTCCCCCAAGAGACAGGTCTTTGTGTATATTTTTTTTTAATGGTTTCTCTGCCTCAACAATGGACTACGGAGTAGCTTTCTGGTACTATGGGAGGGTGCAAATTGGTCAAATGAAGCTTTGAGGTAAATGAAAGGCAGATTAAAGCTATGCACATTTCAACATCAGTAGGTAAATGTTTTGAGTTGCCTGCCCCCAGTCAGGGCCCTTGTTTCCCCACCACCCGCTGCTCATTTTGCCTCAGTTTGGGGATGAGGGGGTCAGCTGGGTTGCCTAGGGCACGTGGCATGCTTGGCCTAGGACAGGCTGACATAGTACAGTCTGATGGAAGGCATGTGATTTTGGAGTAAATGGATGCCATATTAAAACACAGAACCTTGAAAAACTTAAGTTATATTGTATACTTTCCCACAAACTGCAGCTGAGTAGTCGCAATATTATGGGATTGCACTATCTGACTGGTGAGAAGACAAGTTATGTGATTTTGGGGGAAATTAATGGCAGACTGAATCTCTGCTTTAATCTCAGTACCTTTGAGATTCCCTGGGTACATGTTTTGTCTTTTTCTGCTGAGTAGTCTATAAAATTGTGCAGTCTAATTGGTCTGATGGGCAGGTTTTATATTTGGGGTTAAACAAATAGCAAACTGGAGTTCCACAAATTTTGCTCTTTGCCACAATGCCTTGCTGAGTAGTTGCACAATAGCATAGGGTGACCAGATCACTTAAATTCAGGGACATGTCTAAAAAATCAGAACTGATTGCAGTTTATTTTAAATGCAATCAGCGATTTCCTGCAACATGTATTTATTAGATGTGTCCCTGCATTTTTAAGTGATCTGCTCACCCTACAATAGCAAGGTGTTTGATTCTGGGGTAAACAGATCATACATTAGAAAGCCAGAAAGTACATGTTTTGTACCATACGAAATGTTGGAATTTAATTGTTCAGATATAATGGTGGGCTGTTGGGGCTCATGATCTAAAGTTTTGAGGACAATAAGTCCTAAACCTTTTGCCATGTGAGAGGACAGCCCCTGAGAAGTTTTGCCGATTTCTGTGTCCAAATAAATGATTTGTGGGATCATTTAATAACACATGAGATTTTTCTTTACCAAAAATACCTGTTGAGGTACTTGTGGATGAGAGAGAATGGTCTCTTAAAACAGACCTGGACTGGCAATCTGCAGGGTCTGGCAAATGCCAGGGGGCTGCTGTAAGATGCCATAGACAAGGCACTATTTAGTAGACTGCTGGGGGGCTGGTGTGTACAACAATGTACAAATGCCATATACTGTCCGATACAAGATATAAATATTGCCCTGCTTAGTAAGGTATAGTTTGAGACCCAGAGCTGTAGAAAGAATTATGGGAAGGAAGCCCTGGATTGCTCCTAAACTTTCCATTTACATGGAATACCCTTGAGACCAAGCCTCATCCACTGAGGTGTTTAAGCATCACCAGAGCAGTATTTTGATCAGATTCCCGCAACCTTATTGAGTGGTGTGTGGTACGCCCACTATTACATTTACATTACATTAACATTTATTTATAAAGCGCCAACATATTCCGCAGTGCTGTACAATAAGTGGGTTTCTTACATTGGACATACAGAGTAACATATAAAGCAATCAATAACCGATACAAGAGGTGAAGAGGGCCCTGCCCAAAAGAGCTTACAATCTACAAATATGTAAAATATTAGGATATTATAAGTCACAATGCTGAAAGCTTCTAAAATCCTTATATTTCACAACAGGGGGGTACATAATTTATTATAATACACAAGTTTCACATTTCAGTGAGTCATGTGACAGAAATTACATCACTAACACTGATTACATCACTAAGCATGATTCATAAGGATATAATTTACAACATATTCAGGGCTCTTGTGTATTATATGTATTTTGCCATTTATTCTGACTATTCCCAGAAGCAGTAAGGACTTAAAACTCATTAAACACAAAAGACAATCAAATAAGGATCAGAAATATTCTGATGAAAAATCTGGTAGTCCTTCAGTGAGTAATACACGACCCAGGGTGCCCAGATCTTCATCCACATGCAGCTGGGGTATGAGCAAAGACTTGGCATTACCTCCAATAAAACAGCTGCATTTCTTGTACAGAAAACTATCACAACATAATTTATGTGTGATCAATAGAAATGTATAGTCTGCAACCTACTAATTACGGAGTAGCAAAAACTATTGCTTGGCAATTTTTTTTAAACTCAATAGCCAGTAGCTGGGAGTTAATCACTCAGGCACTGTTTAGATGCATAATGAATACCGA
This sequence comes from Xenopus tropicalis, assembly GCF_000004195.4. Taxonomy (NCBI): domain Eukaryota; kingdom Metazoa; phylum Chordata; class Amphibia; order Anura; family Pipidae; genus Xenopus; species Xenopus tropicalis. The sequence goes on from NC_030678.2 coordinate 78,645,756, forward strand.
CATTTACATAGCACTATCAGCGGCAGTATAACATCCTGCTTCTGGATGCCATTGTTACTGCTACATAGTGGATTGCCAGTATGCAGCAGTAACAAAGGCATACAGCAACAGGATGTCTGCAAAACAATATTGCTACAGTTCTATCACAGTTAAACTTTAATTACACTGAGTGATGGTAAAATGTTTATTCTCTACAAAATCCTAAACTTACAAAATAATGTAACATATCTTCCTTAATGATGTATAAGTGAATATCAAAGGTTACATGCATGCAATGGTTTGCTGGCACCGATGTATTTTAGGCAATTGATAATAATAATAAAGTAAAATAAGAACTCATTTACTACTGTAAGGTTTAATGCAAAGCTCAATATGACTTAAAGGGGACATATACCCAACCAATGTAGCAACATCAAAATGCTCAGTGATCTTCTGCAATTTATGTATACATCATTATTTTTTTTAAGATTTTGATACTAGTTGTTTTATGCTAATATTGTGAATGTGCAAGAGAAGAGCACCCTGCTGTTCTACCTCGTTGGCAGCTGAACTGAGAAACAAAAGCTTATTTTACTAACGCAAGAACAGTTACAGGAGCAATTGAACTCAGCAGGAGAGCTTTATAAGCTTTTGCTGTTATAACAGAACTTCAGAGGGTGCTGTTGTTACACATAGGGGCACATTTACTAAGCCACGAATGGGCTGAATGCGTCCGATTGCGTTTTTTTTGTAATGATCGGTATTTTGCGATTTTTTTCGGAAAAATGTCGCGACTTTTTCGTTACTAATACGATTTGTGCGAAAAAACGCGAGTTTTTCGTAGCCATTCCGAAAGTTGCGCAAAATCTGGCGATTTTTCGTAGCGTTAAAACTTGCGCAAAAAGTTACGCTTTTTTCGTAGCGTTAAAACTTGCGCGAAACGTTGCACCTTTTAAGTTTTAACGCTTCGCAAAAGGCGCAACTTTTCGCGCAAGTTTTAACGCTACGAAAAAATCGGCAGATTTTGCGCAACTTTCGGAATGGCTACGAAAAACTCGCGTTTTTTCGCGCAAATCGTATTGGTAACGAAAAAGTCGTAAAGACGCCGAAAAAATCGCAAAAAATACGAAAAAGTCGCAAAATGTTCGTTTTCATATCGGAATTTTTCCAATTCGGTTCAGATTCGTGTCTTAGTAAATGTGCCCCATAGAGTCCTCTTACCTTCAAATCTACAGGTAGATATTATGGGAATGTCTTGCTGCAGCCCCGAGTGTGCCTGAGGGAGGGAAAATCTGGAGACAGCATATGGCAAGGTTAAGGTACAAAAAATCCTTTCAATATGGCACCAGAATTCTGCCCCTATCTACCATGCGTGACTGTCCTGCTAAACAGGTGGCTCATCAATGCTCAGCTGTAGATGCTATGCTACAGAATTACCCTGTAAATATTTAATGGAGTAAATAGTTTTATATGCATACATGTAAAATGAATTAAACTCAAATTCAGACTCAGTACAGAGATGCATTAGTCACTGCTCAGATTAAACACTTTGCTGCACATGTTACACATTGGTCCCAAAAGACATTTTTTTCTTTAAATGAAAAGGTATAGTATTGCATCCATCACAAACTTGCAATATAATGGCCAGTGCTTCAGAAGACAATAACCACACATTTAGCTCAAGCCTTGCCTGTTGCCTAACAAATGCAGACAAATGCTTTTGGAATCTTGGAACCCAACAGGACTACATCCTCTTCATCTTTGCCTAATGGGAAATTAATAATGCATACACTGCTGCTACAGAGTCCTGATTTGCTTTTTTTAGCATCTAATTTACAATCACATGGATCACATGGTCTTCTTCTTCAGTTCTAGCTTTCACTATGACTTCCCAAAGCCTTCCTGCAACCCATCATGGGGAAGAAACCTAGCACTCAAGCATAGCAAATACCAAAAGGACCATGGCTATGCAAATTACATGAAAATGACCAAATGAGCTGCATCCTCTCCAAGAATAATAGCCTTTAGTATCGATTTCTTAATATTTATGTGCAAACACAATAGGAAATATATGCGAAGAATACTACACGCAGAAATTGCTCTCTGTGTCTAAATTTATAACACAGACAGGACCAAGAGGAAAGAAATAAGTGGCTATAGGTATTTCTCCATCTTGATAGGTGCATTATGGGTTGTCACAGTATTCTTTTGGAATCAATAAATTGCATTAAAGAGAGTTTGGGATGGAGCTGCTTACCTATTATGGAATCACAGGACACATGTAAAACCAATTTTTAGTAACCTACAGGTAACAGCTACTGATCTCTTAGTGTGGCTGAAGCTGAATAGCATAAATTACAGTAGAAGACATCCTTCTGGCAGTGAAGTGCAAGATGTTTATTAGTGTTACAGAAGAGCTGCGACACAGCGGCCCACACATTAGAGGATGAATTAATTAGAGCTAAATTCATTATGGTAAACACTGTTTTTGCACCAGCAATAACATGGTATTTTATTATTCATGCAAACAGCACATTTCATCATGAGATTTCTTGCACATGGCTATTATTCTATTATATTACACAGAATCAGACATGTCAGTTTACCTTTAATCTCCTCGATTGCGTTTATTTGGTGCAACTATATGATCTCATAACTGTGGTATGAAACCATTGTATTCTGCTAATAGTGGTGCTTTAGTACTTAGTTTCATACAACTGGGCATCTCAGATGAGGTGTGGCAGAATGTATCTCTCTTCTAAAAAAACTGCAGCATTAAAATATACATCAGCGCATTTCAATAAACATTTATGATAATAAATAATAAACAGTAACAGTAAGTTAGGTTGAAAAAAAGACACATGTCCATCAAGTTCAACCTTTTATGCCTCTATATAATCTGGCTAATTGCTAGATGATCCAGAGGAAGACAAAAAAAAAAAACCCTTCTGAAGCTGCAGAGGGGGAAACAAATTCGTTCCTGACTCCCAAATTCTCTAACTTGCTTAAAAAGAAGGAAAGGCTAATAAAGAGTAAATCTCAAGCTGCAGGCATACCTTCAGTTCTCTCAATAGTGCCCTTAAGTCTCCCCAAATTTCTCCTGTTCAGATGATCAGAAGCCAAACAGGAAGAAAGAACGCTGATCTGTATAAAGAAAGTTCCCATAATTCCTCAATCCTGCACCAAGACTGAGACCAAGCGAACGTGCCCTCGTGTCCGCTGAAAGAACCTACTGGTAATTAAAGCATTAGAGAGGTTATTATATGATCCCCTTATATATTTAAACATAGTTATCATATCACTCCTTAAGCGCCTCTTCTCCAGCGTAAACAGACCCAACTTGGCCAGTCTTTCTTCATAACTGAGACTTTCCATACCCTTTACCAGCTTAGTTGCCCTTCTCTGGACCCTCTCTAACTCAATAATGTCCCGTTTGAGCACTGGAGACCAAAACTGAACAGCATATTCTAGATGGGGCCTTATCAGCGCTCTGTAAAGGGGAAGAATAATCCCCTCCTCCCGTAAATCTATACCCCTTTTAATACAGCTCAAAACCTTGTTTGCCCTTGCAGCTGCTGCCTGGCATTGCTTGCTACAGCCAAGTTTATTATCTACAAGGACTCCAAGGTCCTTCTCCATTATGGATTTGCCTAGTGCAGTTCATTAAAGGAAATTAACACTAAAATTTTTGTAAGTAAAAAAGCTATTCTACCCTGCACCAATAACTGCCCTATCCTGCAAACCACTAAGTATTTTAAATTCTTTAATAGAAAATACCTGCTAAAACTTGGCTTCCTGTCAATTGAAATACGGCAATATGGCGAAGGAAGGAGCTGCATCCACTATGCAACGATCATGATCAAGCCTAGCCTGACTCCTTCCTGTACAGAAAGAAGGCTAGGCTCGATCAATTGATTGTTGCATAGTGGATGCAGCTCCTTCCTTCGCTGTATCGCCGTATTTCAATTGACAGGAAGCCAAGTTTTAGCAGGTATTTTCTATTAAAGAATTTAAAATACTAAGTGGTTTGCAGGATAGGGCAGTTATTGGTGCGGGGTAGAATGGCTTTTTTACTTAAAAATTTTTTTTTTACTTTTCATTTAAGGGTATAAGTAGCTTGCATGTTTTTACACCCCATGTGCATGACCAAACATTTATTAACATTAAATCTCATCTGACACTTAGCCGCCCAGATTACCAGTTTGTAGTGCTGCAAGGATGCCACATCCTGGATGGAATTAATTGGGCTGCAGAGTTTTGGGTCATCTGTAATTGGCTGGAATGTAAATCGCCGGTGGGATGGCATACGCAGCATGTCTATTTGCCGAAGTCGCCTTGAGAGGAAACTTCGGCAAATATCGGCACCGCGTATGCCATCCCACCAGCGATTTACTTTCCAGCCGGTGGGATGGTATTGTGGGGAGATTAGTCGCCCGCGACAATGAAGATTTGTCACGCGGCGACTAATCTCCCTGTGTGTCACTGCCCTTATTTTGGCTTTAAAATCCTGCTTAATAAACAGACACACCCCTCCTCCTTTTCTATTGTTTCTGTCCCTCTCAAACAAGGTATAGTCTTCTATATTTACTGCCCAGTCATGTGACTCATTCAGCCATGTTTCAGCCAATCACCAATCACATATTTCCTCTCTCAAGCTCTCACCCATTTTGCCAGTTAGACTGGCATTTGTAAACATCCATTTAATACTGGTACCAAGATGAGAATTTTGCATATACAATTTACGATCCTCCTTGTCAATATCAGTACCTACTACCAAGCCTCCGCCATTTTTACTATGTGTACTACCTCATCTAATTTGTCTTCCAAAGAATCACTCACTGCACCCTACCCCCATGCCTAATTGAAAAGCTCCTCCAACCCTCTAGCCATCTCCTTCCCCAAAGGAGCTGCTCCATCATCATTGAGGCGCAGCCCTTAAAAAACAATCTGCCCAGTTTTCCATAAACCCAAAGCCCTCCTCCCTTAACCAATCTCTCAACCATGCCTTCTTAACATTGCTTGTGGCACAGGTAATATCTCAGGTAATTACCTTGGAAGTGCTCAACTTTTCATTCTTGAGGACCACCTTTCTAAATAACTGAATCCCCTATACTTATAACCTGTCTACCCTTTCTAGCACTACCCCCCAGTGTGCTCCATACATGCCAGTTCAGAGCCATCTTCCCCAGCATTTTTACCCAAAATAGCAAATTGGTTGTTCTGGACAAGCAGTGAACCCACCCCTCCTCTCTCCATAGACTTCTGTCCCCTACTGCCCCTCTTAAAGGAGAAGTAAACCCAAAAAAATGAATATGATTAGAAATGTCACATTTTAGATCATAAACAGACTGTACTGGCTTAAAGCTTCAGCATCTCTGTTAGTAACAATATATGTCTTTACAGTGGTCACAGGAGCTTCTCATCTTGCATTCTGTTAGAACTGTCTGGGCACAGTGGGGTTTGAGCAGCTGTTGAGAAGCTAAGCTTAGGGGTCATTGCAAATGTTCAAATAAGACTGGCCTGTCATATAAATGGATGTCATAGAGCGGATTATTAAATTCTGATGCCAATTGCACTGGCGTTAGAGCTGCCATGTAATGTGAATCTGAATGAATCACTACTTAGCCTTATATGGTGTGTATATATATATATATAGTATATTTTGAGTTGGGCCCTACGTTCAGTAACTGACAGCAGCAGAGTATGTGCAGTGAATCAGCAGAAAAGAAGATGGGGGGGCTACTGGGGGCACAGATCTTCCCTGCTAAAGGGCTGTGGTCACCTTGAGCTGGTACAGATGCCCAAAACATAATGTACAACATTTGTACCCTACTTTAGTTAGGCTTTAGTTCTCCTTTAAAGGACAAGGCAACTCAAAATATTTTTGCCTAATAAAAGAAACCAAAATTCTAAGCAGTTTTGCAATATACATTTATTACAAGTTTGTAATGGTTTTTGAGTTATTTGTATTTATAATTGCTTTTAGAAGCAGTGCTTGCCTGTTCTTTTCTATTCTCTGCCCTGGTGGCTCAGACTGTTGAAACAATGTAACACAAGGCAGCAGCCTGACAGACCTGTATTGCTGGAGAAGCAAGACATTTGCAACATTGTTTAAAATGTAACAACCAGGAGTTCAGCAAATGCTGCTTTCAATAGCAATTACATTTACAAATAACGTTTAAAGCGCTACAAATTTTTAATTATTTCATATTGGAAAGTTGTTTAGAATTATGTTTTCTTTCATTATGCAAAACATTATTTTTGGGGTTGACATGCCCTTTAAACAATTATGAATGTAGGCAACAGACACAGAGCAGAAGATGAGCTTTTATAAAGGTCAGAATGGAAATGTGCAGAGGTGTGAGAAATAATCTTCCACTCAATCTCACACCAAGTAAAGCAGGCTCTAATTGGCTAATATTTCATAAATGTCTGGTCATGCAGCTGTAGTAATTCATGAAGAATGAATGATTCACCCGCAGTGTTCCTTTTAGCCTAAGGCATCATATATTGATGAGCGTTTCTTCCTGCATTCCCCTGCAGTGGCATTCTTCAGCGTTCCACCACAGGGGAGTGCAGGAAGAAACACATCCCATTCTTTATAGTGGGGCTGTACTAACACAGGAGCATGCAAGTGCCCAATGCAGGTCACATATTGTATCCACATCCTGCATGGCTAATTAGTAATTAATTTAGATGCACACTGCACATAAATCAGTTCAGTTCACATCATGCTTCTGTGTTAATTGCTAAATAGCCATGCAGGATGTGGATGCAGCCGGTATTAAAGAGGTAAGGTGGCCACAACCCACACAACTAGATATGGCAGAAGTGACAAAACAGGCCATGCAATTTGAACAGCATCTCATAAAGAGATGTAGAAGTAAGGTGACAGCAGAGCCTTGAAAAGAGATACAGCATACCAGCCTAATCTTGATACTTAAAATGGGGTAATGGTCCTAGGTTTGATACTTGTCTAGCAAGCCATTTTAACCAATTAGCAGGCAGAATTTACTGGTCAGCTATTTGAAAACAAACATCTGATGCTATAGGTTACTAGGGGGCACATCAAAGTACGATTGGGTCCGAATGGGAAAAATTCGTATTTTTTCTACGTTTTAGAACTATGCATATTTTCTGCAACTTTTTCATACTTTGCAGCAAAATCGTATTTGTCGCAACTAGTACGAAAGTTTCGGAATTCATTCAAGCTTCAGTATGGTGACTTTCCTTGGGCCAGGTTGGAGCTGCAGAGTGCCATTGAGTCCTATGGGATGCTTCAAAAATCATGCACTGAAGGATCAAAGTCAGAAAGTTTTTCCCATTGTTAACGATCGCTCGATACAAAAAATTCGGAACTTTCAGATTGTACAACTGTATTTTTGCACGACCACGATGCAAAATTTTCGCGCTTTTAACGCACATCAGAAATTATCAGATTTAATCCGAATTTTTTCAATCATACTTTTAAATGTCCGAAATTCGGACTTTGATAAGTGGGCCCCTAGATGTGGACAAACAAAATTTGCTTTGAAATTTTCCAGGGTAATGTAATACAAAGTGTTAACTGTAGAATGTCGACAGACATTGGTGAAAACTAAGGACATGGTAAAACTAGTTTCTACAATACCTGCTCTTCAGCTCACCGACAGTGAGGACTGCTCACAAACAACAAGTTCCCTAACACTGGCATATTTTTTTTTTTTTTTTTTTTTTTTATTACTGGTTCATGTGTTTATCCCTGGCTAACATCCAGGCTTGACAACAAAAAAAACCTACTGCATTGCTGATTTGCTATGCACATGCATGGACAAAACTCTTTAGGAGCCACCTGTTTCAGCTATGGGCCACTCAGCTGGATACCAATATAATAAAAAAAAAAAAAAAAAAAATGCAAAACATGGTATGTGGTGGAGCAGGGAGCAAGACTTTAATAAGCATGACTCTAGATCAACCCTGATTACCAAGGCCAGGAAAGCACAGAGAGGCAATCCCAATAATGACCAATAAAAAGGCCAACCATTTGGGAAAGTAAGCAAGTTAGTCCTCTGTGTATAAACATTAGAATTCTTAATGAATCAAATGAGCAAGTGTGGGACTGGCAAGCTGGCATATATGGACAAAAAGTTACTTATTGGAGCACATTACTTATTTTTTTGTGCATTAATTTACTCTTAGGAGCAGATTTACTAATCCACGAATACTCAGAGCGTTCATTTGAACACTCCAGGCGTATTTGTGCCGACTTTTTCTACGCTTGTGCAAAAAAAAAAAAAAAAAAAAATCTGAAAGGTTTTCCTGTTTACAATCGTTTGGTACGAAAATCTAATGACTGTCGGATCGCCAATACGATATTATCGTAACTAATATGACTTTTTCGTAAGCATATTAGTGATATTTGCAATCTTCAGAAATTATCGTATCCAATCCAAATTTGTCCCATTTGGGATTCGAATTTACGTTTTCATGAATGTGCCCCTTAATGTCCTTAGCATACTAAACATAATTATAGAAGATCTGACAACAGTTAGGGGTGTCTGGATTTGTTTCCAAGCAGTTTTAAAACATATTAAACTGATAAAATCCAGAAAAAATGTGTACTTAACAGCACAGAGACAGGGATTAGAGAAGCTACATATGATGGCAATTAGCCATTCTTTAAACCCGAAAATAAATGGACACTGCAAATGCCTGTGTATGTGTGTAATGCCTGAAGCTTGAGCATCAGCAGCACACTGTAAATTTCCTACTCCATTTTAGTCAAGCATAACCTTAGCAGAATGGGTCGTAGGTAAAGACAACAGAGATAAGTGACTTGCATACACATTTTGGTCATTAAGTATGAGCTTGCTGCTGCAGCCCAGGCCATTAATTTAGATAAAGGGCCAGGCTACACTTGGTCAACACTATTGTGGATTGCAGCTCATTAAAATAAAAGAAATGCAGGACAATGGATTATACAGCAATTATATGTTGGACCAGATTTGTGTAAAATTGATACAAAACACAATTGGAAAGTTACAGTAAAGACAGACATTGTGAGTATTTGTAAGCAATGGGTTTATAGTGAAAGCGGATCTCCTGATGTGTATGGATCCACATGTATTTTTTGTACTCGCTACATCTACATTTTCTGCAGGCAGTAACTTTCTAAATAGAAATAAGCATGTGATTAGCCTAAAGCTAAAAAATTGTTTTGAATGTCAAAAAGTGATATACGATTGCTCGGAATGGATTGCTCTATGCACAAAATCTGACTGCAGTCTATAAAATCACTTACTGAAAGTATTTTTAATGTAACTATGAATGTAACTATGAAGAAGCGCACAGATCAGTACTATAGCATTCACTTTCACTACTAACTTAAATTGAAGTCAAAGGAGAACAAATCCATCACAACCACATAAAGCAAGTCAGAATAGCTGTATCATACAACTACTACTTTGGTCTAACAGCATGTGTCTGGTCACACACAGGACTCGCATATGCCTTGGAAGCCAACAAACACCCCTGGAATAATTGATGTCTTTGCATCTAACACTACAAACAGTTGGTCTAACTGCAGCATTGACTGAAGTATGAACAAGCAAGCCATTCTCATGACTATTTGACCACTGTTGGGTGCTGCGTCAGCTTTTGCACAATTATGTGGTAACCTGGGGAGAAGGGGAAAAGCTTAACCATGCTTATTTGTTATCAGTTTTCCTTGCTGGGAGGTTGATGTCTCTCTGCCAATTTAATCATAGCCCAGCAAACATAAAATAATTTCATTCTTTTCTTTGCTACAGAAACAAATGACACACTGAACTTCACAGAAATAAGCACCAGTCCTAAATACAGATCTGCCATACTGATAGAAAAACTGGAACATGATATGTATGTCAATGCCACCTCTATAAGCCACTAGCCTGGAGCGGCAAAGTAGTAGAATTCAATGGCTGTCCAGTAAAGCACATGACATGTCTTGACATATATTGTCCTTCGAATGCCAACAGAGGACAAGAGCACATTTACATTTTATGAAAAACAAATTTATTCCAAAGACAGATAAAATGTGTTTTATGTCCCCATAAAATCAAAATAGATTTGCTCTTTTGTTTACAGGAACTGGAAACACAGATTTCCCAGAGTAATGCATGCCTTTCTGTACAGAGAATCACAGCTCAATTTAAAAAAATAAAGCAATTTGTTTGTAATGGGATATTAAAAATAAAATCTAACAGTTATAATAACCCTTAAAAAAAGGTTGGAGGAAGAGAGTGATCTAGAAAGAGGGGAAGAGATAAAAGCAGAAGTTCTTGGTCTGCAAATGTAATTTTTATAGACCAAACCGATGAAAAGATAGATGCTCACAAAAAGCAGATAGCTTGAGAAAGAAGCTAAAATCAAACCCCCCAAAATGAGGGTGAGGATTCCACAAAATGGAAATGGACAAAAAGACTCAGAAATAAAACAAGAGTCATGCAGAGAGTAAAGTAAGAACCATTTTTGGTTATGTTAGATGACACACAGAAACAAAATGGTGTCAGAAGGGACAGCTCCACAAGTGTGTTATTTATTATGGACTAATTAAAAATGCTTCTATGTTGTGCAAAAGGGAGGATTGCAGCCATGTTGCTACACTCCATTCAGGCTAACTTGGTTGATAGTATTTTCTGTAGTTAGATTTGGTCAGCTTCTTTTTCGCACAAGAAGAACAGTGTGCTGACCTCCACTGGATACTGATAAGACATCCCGGTCTTCAAGCTGTTTCCCGGTCATCTCCTGTGGACTCCAGACATCCTCTTCTTCACCAGTACCTAGCTGCAGGTTTGTACCCATGCCCCAGGCAAACACACGACCTAACAAGGAAACAATCATGTGAAATAAAGTGAGCACAAGAAAAAAAAAAAAAAAGCCAGAAGTGAAATCTATAAACACATATGTAGGGGGATCAAGATGAGAAAAAAAAAATCACTAACCATCATTAGAGACAGCATAGCTGACAGATGCTCCACATGCTACAGATTTCGTTTTAGGCAAGATAGGAATTGGTGTGGGCTCACTCAGTTCTTCTGCATTTTCCCCAAGACCAAGTCTGCCATATTCTGCACGGCCCAGACTATAAACCTTCCCTAAAATAGGCAAGTATTTTAGACCACAGGATACGGGTAGCTGTGAAAAGCACAGTACAAGCCCCGTTTGAAAAAAAATCAAAATATGTCCCTCCCCTCCCCCCAGTGACTCACCTTCAGAGTCCACACAAATGGTGTGATGTTGTCCTCCAGAGAACCCTACCCAGGACTTGGTGGAGTTTTTGAAGGAGGTTAAGTTCTGAGGTGCAAAACAGGACTGAGTTGTTTTTGTACCTAAGATTGAACACACAAGTTTTAAATCTAATAACAAAATACCCCTTTTTTATTTTAGGTTAAACAAAGCACTTTCAATATTCAGAATAAAGCAATGTCCCTTTAGCAGCTTTAAGACAACTCCTTGATAATATGTATTACACACTTTTTTTCAATAATTATATAGGCGCACTAGTTGTCTTCCCTTCATCTGCATGATTTTATTTTACTGGCAGCCCTTTACTACTCACCAAGCTGATGGTAGTTTGAAAGACCAAAGCCATATACATGGCCTTCTTGGGACACTGCAAAGGTGAAGTATGCTCCACAAAACACATCCTGGAAATGCACACGTCCACTTCCCTTTGCCTTCAAGTGGATACATTGTGGAACCAACAATCTTTCTGAAGAGGGGGGGAAAAAAAAATTACATTTACTTTGCTAAATTACTACAAGTAAACACATAAAGATGCATGAATAGCCGAGAGATCAAGGCATTAATGGAGGATATTCTAACCTGTCTATCTGCACCCATTAGTTACCATATTGCAAACAAGTTGATATCTAAACAGAGGATATAAAACTAACCCACATTAGGTCATGCCAGGGATTTCCCCCCCCCCCCTAACAAACCAGCTTTTAAATATTTAATCTTGATTTTCCATTCAGAGACCACATAAGTGACTGGCGTATTACTGTTAGTAGTGCAATAGGTCTGAAGCATTAGTTAAAGGACAAGGAAAGGCAAAGTCACTTGGGGTGCCAAAATGTTAGGCACCCCCAAGTGACTTGAATCGCTTACCTTTTACCCCGGGCTGGTGCCCCTGTTCGGAGAGAACAGCACCAGCCCAGGGTAGCTGCAGCGCTTCCTCCTTCCTGTGCGCGCGCAGTAGAGTGAAAAAACCAAACTTTAACAGAGAAGTAGGCTTTTCACTCTACTGCGCATGCGCCAGTCGTGGGGTCCCGGCAGAACGAAGGAGGAAGCACTTGCTACAGGTACCCTGGGCTGGTGCTGTTTTCTCCTAACAGGGGCACCAGACCGGGGTACAAGGTAAGCGATTAAAGTCACTTGGGGGTGCCTAACATTTTGGCACACCCAAGTGACTTAGCCTTTCCTTGTCCTTTAAGACAGTACAGTCCAACTTCTGTGGTACCAAGGGCCAGAATTTTTCTGGCCTACATGGCAGCTAAAGAAAGCCAGTTTTGACCACTCCCCTTTTTTAAACATTTAAAACAAACTGCCAGATTGTTATATCTGTGCAGTAGATTTGTAAGCACAACTGCTACAGAGGAGTGTATTTTCTATTTCTGTTCTCCAGTTAGAGTTAATCCAAAGGTCCTAAAATTTATGTGCAAACCATAAGAGAAACCAGACCATAGGAAATTAAAAAGATGTCCTCATAAGAAATGTCTACAACAGATGTAATTTGTCCTTATGATTATACACTGGTTTAAATGAATTTGGTCTACAGGCCAGGAAGAACATGGTCACCCAACCTAGTCCTTTGCGCCCTCCACGATTGGTGAATCTTTCTGGAACTCGGCCCAGCTGACCCTGCTCTCCGCATCCCGATGTGTATAGGTCACCATCCACCGTAAGCAAGACAAGATGATCATTACCTGCCATGGTAAATAGAAAAAAAAATTGAGAAAGACAACTATAGAATTTTTAAGCGATACTGACACCTTAAAATTAAACGGTTTTAAAATATATTATTACACTCTTTGCATGGGAAAGGGAGAGTCAGGTTGGCAACAGTAAGATTTAAGAACTTCAAGTAACAATTACTTACAAAAGCAGAACTATCAGCGAAAAATGATCAACATGACCTATAGGTAACTTTTAAATGTACATTAATATTTTGAAAAGTAAAGTGATACTGACAAGAAAAAAAACTAAAGTCATTTTTGCATGCTTGGATTCTCCCTTACCAGAGGCTATTTTAATGACTGGTGCATTTATCTGCATTTGAACAGGCACCATGCTTTTCTTCATAGGTTCCAGTAAACCAATAACACCATTATTATCCTACAAAAGAAAAGAAAAATATTGCAGTAGGTCCTATAGAGCAAGGAATTCTTCCACAATAGAAGCAGTGTTCTTGGTTCAACAATGTGTTCACATTGTCTCAGGGAAGCCCTCAATAAGTCCTTTAATTCCTGCTAAAACCTTGCATATAGTAACAGAGGTGCTAGCAACTTTTCAATTTACTTTTAACAACTTTGTGACCTTTACAAATAACAAAGACAAGGTTTAGGAATGTAATTCTATAAAAAGTGATTAGGTTTTTGAAAATATTTAATCAGCTAATGAACAGTCTTACTAATAACCGTATTCTACTATGGTTCACTATGTCCTCAGAGCTAGTTAGGTTAGTAACAAAATGCCTGACCTAACCATTACTTGGACATGTCAATACATTGTAATTTAAATGTTATAATATTTAATGTTAAACATAATTAATATATAATAATATATACTTAATACAAAGCTGTAAACATTTGATATTACAATAAAAGTGGAACAAATTCCCAGTGTCACCTTCCTTACCAACAGCTCTTACTACTTTATGAGAAACAAAACATAGTATTGCTACAGTGGATATAGTTGGCAGTATATGGTATACTGGAAGATGTTGAGTGCCACTTTGACAAAATTCACCAAAATATTCTAGTACCCTGAATGATCCGAAGACGAACACTCTGCCATCTTCTGTCAGAGCAGCAGTGTGACTGTCTCCTGCAGACACCTGCACCACCTTTTCTACAAGATCCACCTTGCCAGGCTGTGTTTCCGATCCCTCCTCCGAAGTGTCACGACCAAGGGCACCCTCATCATTGCATCCAAATGTATAAATCTGACGGGGAAAAAAGGGTAAGTGAACAAGATAGAGCATCAAGTATACACATTCTTTGTTTAAAAATACTCACACTTCCAGATGCTCCAAGGCACACAGTGTGCATCCCCCCAGCTGCTGCTTGTACGATGTCCTCAGGAAGGGTAACCAGAGCAGGTTTTTTCCTCTCCATCACATCTTCTCCAAGCCCTAGCTGCCCAACATCACCCTGTCCAAGGGTTAATACCTGCCCCCCAACTGTGCCATATGAAGAATGGTTGACTATTGGGAAAAATATAAAAAGAAACGCTGTACTTCAACCAGTTAACAGATTGCTTTCACGCAAGTGGGAGACTTGCAAATACAAATATTACCATATATTTTCCTATCTAAAACAAATACACTTAACCAATTACGGGGAATCCCCCTGAGAAGGGATGCTGGCACTATATGTATTTAGACATATGAGGACGCATTTATTAAAAGGCAAACTGTTTAAAAAAAAATAACCCAAAGCTTATACAAGTACAAATAAATTTAATGTAGGAAAATTTTAAAAGAATTTTGTGGACAATGGTCTTTTCATTCTAAGATTTGTATATGCAAACTATGGTTTGGACTCTTCTTGCATTAGGCCAAATTCCCAAGGTATCATTGATAAATGAAAAAATGCAATTTGGCACTTTCCTAAATTTGCAAGAGCTGTACAAACTACTGTTAAAACTAAAAACAGAAACCCATATTCTTACATGTAAACACAATTGGCCAACGGATGACTAACCTTTAGTTTTCTTAACAACTGATGTTCCATTGCTTTCTTCAGCCACAATAGCTCTCTTCAAAGCCTTTTTGCCTTTCATAGTGAAGTCTTGAAAAGAGACAGTAATATCAGTAAGCATAAGCATTAGTCTTTTCTCCGACTGTATGTGATCACATTTAGAAAAACTGAATGCCGCCTGTGACTTCAAGAACCAACCTGTTGTTTATAATCAAAGTTAATAGGATTAGCAATGTATTCCTTATGGCAGTAATCTAAAATAAAGTCTACTCCCCATTCAGCCTCTTCAAGGGGTCCAAATAATTATTGGAATATCACAAGTTGATGAGGCCCAAATAATAATTTGAACATTAAATAAAAAGTGGAAAAGCATGCATATTAATATCCAATAAATATGCTTAAGGCATGAGTAGATATGCCATTTAGTGTTTGCCCAGAATGTTTTCGGTAACACATACTATTATATAATATAGAAAGGCATTTCATTTATACATTTAGCTGACAACAGGCACATGACAACACACAACATGATCCTTAAATTAGGGTAAACTTCCTGTCTGAACATAAACTTATCAAAGGCTTAAAAATTGTAGCAGCACTGTATAAAATATTTATTGGGGAAAGCAATAACAGCTCCGCTTCATGTTCTTACTGATGGCGCCTACTCACCCAGATAAATGAAAGAGAAAACACTACACTCAGTACCTAATCTTAAAAACGACTAACCTCCTCATACTAACTTGTCTAAACAGTAAAAAAAGGTCCAGATACACCCAGTAATCGCTCTAAAGCAAGTCTCAACACCTGCTAACATTGTCAAGCAATGATAAAGTACATTCAGCTTCTATTATAAATATCTCACATATGTAGATGTCAGCGGGTTATGCAAACGCTAGTAAGACATTCAGCTAAACCAGATACATGTAGTTTGTCCTATCCGGGAAGGATTTCTAGCAATATACACTATCGGTATCGGCTTATAGCTATAAGTTCCAGCGCTGTGCCGCTGAAGCCCCCACAACCTCACCTGTGCTCCAAGATTACAAAATTAACCGCGCTCAGCTCCTTTAAGCAACTTCTTCACACGTGCGGCGCATCCGTGACGTCAGTACCAAGCGACGCCGGAAAGTACAGTGGAAGGGCGGCTGTAAGCCACGCCCCTTTGTCTGCACGAAATGGGCGTTTCCGTGGTTAGAACTCAATAAAAAAACCCGAAAGTAACGGACCTTGAATAAATTTATTCGGCAGTGGCAGAGTATCGCCAGTCCCCAAACCAGTGTTATGTGAAAAGCCACAGGTTTTATTAGTCAATTAAAACTGAGTAGACCACAAATCTTAAATACTAGTAGCATAGGCGACGGATATGAATGCTTAAAGTTCGAATACCAGGGAAATCTCTTATACTGTTTCAATCCCCTCCAAGTCGCTTGCTTCAAACACAATTTAGGGATGTAATTACATGCCCGTGTACCTACTAGGTGCCTACTCCTATGTGAAGGAAACAGGAAATCTTGCTATACTTTTGTTTTGCTTTCCCAGGCAGTGACCATGTGATTTATGATTTAGGTTTGAAAAATTGTGTTTTTTATGACACCTCCCCATTACTGTATTTTACTTCATTTTGCACCACTTGTAATCTTGCACGGTTATTAATGCTAATGGGCAAATTTCATTACAATTCTTGTTCTTGAAATTTTATGTGGTCATCTAAAATAAATACATAGCTTGATAAATATGTTTATTTACACAGTGATGCCTTGCAATCACATTGTTAGTTTAATGTAAGTGAGCACCTTTTTTTAAACAGTATGATAAACAGGCCCCTATATCCCCTCCATCTTAAAGGAGACATATCCTATAAAAATTATGAATGTACCAGTGAATTAAACTCCTCTAGATATAGAAGGATTGTGCTTTAAAAAGTTGTGTTTCCTGCTGATTTATTGAGAAATTCCACAAAAACACCCCTAGAGCCCCGCCCATCTGTTCCACTTCCTGCTGGCTGAATTCTCTGGATGAGCTGGGGGGCCGGTGGCTCTCCGTACCCTGCACTGTAGGATAGGAACCAATCAGCAGCTAGGCTGCCCTGATAGGGAACTGAAGCCTGTCTTTGCTTGTGTGACTGCAGGGCTGTGATTGGCTCTCCCCCTCCTACTGTGCTTCTGGCAGGGACCATTAGGACACGCCCACTCTCCATTTCAAACGCCGACAGAGAAGTGATAGGATCTATAGGGAGCTCCAATAAAGGGGCCATTGTTACAGATAGGATTAATGTTTAGCCCAAAGGGAAACCAGCACCGTATATTATACATAATTGCCTACAGGGTTAGGGGTTTTCCCATTTATCCAATATTTCTCCTTTAAGAGACCCATACTACAGTACGACACTTTAAAACAAAACTTCAAAGAGCCTGGCCTTATCAAATGGACACTTCACAAGTCTCTATGGAATATTCATGGTGCACATTTGCTACCAAGTTGCTGGGTTCAGGAAATGCAAGAGATACTTATGTTTTCCTTATTACATTTTCTGTTATCCAGAACTTGTAAACAACATAAAAATGACAACATGAAAACAATTTGATGGAGCTGTCATATTTGAATTCCTATTCTTTTATTAAAAGCTTGCACTATTACTCTGTTAGCTGATAAATAATATCATGTTACCACAAAAAAAATCAATTTTCCTTTCTAAACATGGTACATCATTGTGATAAACCTGGAGAGGATCTTTATTCTTTTGAAAGGAAGAGAAAAAAAATCTCTTAAGTAACCGCAGATGTAGTATTATATAGGATTAGCAAAACAATTAAATCACAACCATGAAGGTTAAAGACCAGGATGGGGATTGGCACAAAGCACACAGTCCAGTAATTGAGTTTATATTTAACGTTTTGTAATTCTTCAGATAACTGGCACATAAATATATATATATATATATATATATATATATATATATATATATATATTTGCACAAACAGTTGTCTATACAAGGTAATGAGTCTATTGAGAAAAAGGTACATTCTTCCAAAAAAATGCCTTTTAGCAATAAGTGAGTTGCGAATTTTCTGGCCAGTGCCAACCCTAACCTGCAAGTTTCTCAACCCATCCCAAGGTTGAGAAGTATTCCTGCACCAAACTGCCTCTCATGGTGCTGTCAGAGACAATGTCAGTGAGGAGCAGGCCGGCACATCACCTATAGCAGCAGGGTTAGTCCACAACTGAAGCATACAATAAAAGTTGTTGCACACTTCAGCTGGGCAACAGCAACACTTGTGACCCCTAGGTTGATGATGTACAAGCTTTACCCTGCACCTGCTTGACCTGTATTGCGCCACTTTGCACTTTACTAATGCTAATACTAATGGCGATCGTAAATGGTGGGAAAACCTTTCTGACTTTGAACTTTCAGTGCATGTTTTTGGAAGCCTCCCATAGGACTCAATGGCACTCTGCAGCTCCAACCTGGCCCATGACAAGTCACGATACCGAAACTTGAATAAATCCGAAACTTCCGTTCTCATTGCGACAAATATGATT
This sequence comes from Xenopus tropicalis, assembly GCF_000004195.4. Taxonomy (NCBI): domain Eukaryota; kingdom Metazoa; phylum Chordata; class Amphibia; order Anura; family Pipidae; genus Xenopus; species Xenopus tropicalis. The sequence continues at coordinate 78,664,217 of NC_030678.2, forward strand.
TTGTCGCACAAATTGTTGCGCAAATTGTCACAAAGTACAAAGTTGTGCAAATTAACGAAAATATTGCAGAAAATATGCAAAAATGCAATTTTTTTTTGTATTCGGACCTGTCGTACTTTAATGAATTTGCCACCTAGTGTATGGCGTATATTTTCGGCAAGCCAAAAAAACGCTTCCCGAAAATCACGCCACATGCTCCTACCTGTGTCTTCACCCGAATAAAATACGCTTGGGTGCAGGTACATGTAGTTGATATCGAACGAAAATATGAAGTCTCGCGGATTTTGCCGGATATTGGCTACATGTGCCTGCACGCAAGCGTATTCCATTCATTCGGGTGCAGACACAAGGCAGGCTAAATTTACAGTAGCGGGGCTTAGAATACTCCCGTGTGGCATTAGCCTAAAGCTGGCCATACATGTGGTGATCTGACGATGTTTCGTGCGACCATCGGTCGCACGAAACATCGTCAGATCCGCCACACACAGTCAGGGCTGAAACAGCAGATAAGGAGGTAGAAACAATAGGATTTCTACCTCCTTCTGCCGATTCAGCCCTGACGGCAGATTTTGGTCAGGCGCCTTCTATGGCGCCCGATCAAAATTTTCTAACCTGGCCGATCGGCGAGTCGTCCAATATCAGCAGCTTCCTGCGATATCGGTTGACTCGCCGACATGCCATACACGCACCGAATATCGTACGAAACGAGGTTTCGTATGATAGTATCGGTGCGTGTATGGCCAGCTTTAGACAGACTCATTTTGTAAGTATCCTGATAACGTGCTAATACATGCATGCAAGTATAAGGGTGAAGACATGCTACTTGTCACAGGTACTAAATGCCAGAAAACACCCTGCCATAGACAATACTGAGAATTGCTTCTGCTAAAACACTCAGAGACAATATTAGTAAATGATCAGCATTGTCTATTTTTCTAGCCATGACAAGTAGCTTCTACTAGTAACTCCCAGGGGCTGATTTACTAAGACACGAATTCGAATCCGAAATGGAAAAATTCCAATTGGAAAACGAACATTTTGCGACTTTTTCGTATTTTTTTGCGATTTTTTCGGCGCCTTTATGACTTTTCGGAAATTGTTGCGACTTTTTTGTTACCAATACAATTTTCGTAAAAAAACACGAGTTTTTCGTAGCCATTACGATTCGCTCGTATCTTGTCGCGACTTTTTCGTATTGAGCGCTCGTAAGCGGCGGGCGAAACTTTATGACTTAGCATGATTTTGGAAGCCTCCCATAGGACTCAATGGCACTCTGCAGCTCCAACCTGGCTCAAGAAAAGTCACCATACTGAAGCTGGAATGAATCCGAACGCTACGAAAAAATCGCCAGATTTTGCGCAACATTCAGAATGGCAACGAAAAAGTCGAAGTAATTTTCCGAAAAATCGCCAAATACCAATCATTACGAAAAAAACGCAATCGGATGCATTCGGCCCGTTCGTGGGTTAGTAAATGTGCCCCCCAGTGTCCCAGCTGGCATTCTGGTCCATTTGGTAAAAGGGTTGCAAACTCTCCCTCTAATCCTATTTTCGTTCCCCACTCGTTTTAAGTTGTTTGTAATATATCAATGTAAAGCACTCCCTAATATATCCGTACTATATAAATAAAGAGTGATGGCATTACAAAACATTACCATTTGTTTCTCTTGGTGAGACCAGTAAAGCCTAAAACATGTTGTGCTCTAACTAAAATTATCACTACGATATAGTGGGATCCAGTGCATTTCCTAGAGACAAAGAGGCGTGGCTTACAGCCGCCCTTCCACTATACTTTCCGGCGTCTCTTGGTATTGACGTCACTGAAGCGCCACACGTGTGAAGAAGTTGCTTAAAGGAGCCGAGCGCGGTTCGTTTTGTGATCGTGGACAGCAGGTGAGGTTGTGGGGGCTCCATCGGCACAGGGCAGGATCTTGTGACTACGGGCCTATATAAATAGTATATACTTATATGAGTTATTCATAATCGTCATAAGTGATCACCTTTTTCATCACAATAAAGTAGTGCCAAATTCTCTGCTTTGGTTGCCCTAGAGAAAGCTTGAAGAAGAGATAAATGTAGGTCGAAGCAGAGTCAGCTAAAGCACGAAATGTGAAGACTCATGTTATTGTAAATTCCACAGCTTTATTTGAATCTGCGCCAGTAGGTTCAACATACAGTACTTTGATTTCATGTTTAAAGCAGCCGCAAAGCAATAAATATGTTTATATATGAGAATTTGAGGCACATTTTTCCTGCTTTCATCAGTGTCTACTATTAAATTACTATTTTATGTTATACATAGGCTTGAAATTAAATCATCTGTCATATTAGAGGCTCAAATATCTCTTAATAAAAAATGCATAGCTTCTTTTTTTTTTTTTTTTTTTTTTTTTTACCTGACTCCTACTTTATTTTTTAAAAATCTATTTAAGCAGCCGCTTTTAAAGGCACTGGCACATGGGGCTGTTTGGAGTGTTTTTGGCCCATGCAATTTCCAGCTAATCTGATGGGTGCAGGCAAGCGCTGAACCTATTCATTGCACTCGTGAGCCAGACAGTCATCTCTCAGAAATGCTCACCAACAGACTTTTAAATAATAATTACCTGCCCTATGAGTGCACTTTGTGGGTCCACGCCATCACCATTAAAGGGAATCTAGAGACAGACATTGATAGACATAGATGTTGCATATACATGTGTTAATTGTCTACTAGTAATATTTGTCATCTGTTTAAAAATTCCAAAATTAAATGATTGCCATGTGATTCCACACTTTTTTTAATATACACTACATCCAGGATACAGCTTCCTCTCTAACAGGATACTTAGTCATTTGGCAGTGAAATGATTAAAACTAAGCCATTAGTGTGCTGCATTTCAGTGTTTACATACTGTATTCTGTATATTTTTTTATCCAGTATGAAGTATATACTGGTGACAGGTGGCGTCATCTCTGGCATTGGAAAAGGGGTTATTGCCAGTAGTATCGGGACCATTCTGAAATCAAGCAACCTTCATGTCACATCAATCAAAATTGACCCCTACATCAATATTGATGCTGGGACCTTCTCTCCGTATGAACATGGTAAGGTGAAAAATGCATTGCCCGGAGTACTTTTCTTCTGAGCTATGTGCTGCCATATTATTCTAGTGTCCCAGACACAGTCACTGAAACAATGTTTGCGCGATAGCGCACGTGCAGGGGTTAAGTGGCCAAACGGGTTGCCTAGGGCGCCCGTCGGCTCGGCCCGCCCCTGTTTTTGTTAGCACTCCAGCTTGGAGTTTCAGCAGCAATTTGGTTGCTAGGATCCAAATTACCTTAGCAACCAGGGTGTTGTTTAAATGAAAGAATGATATATGAACAGGAGAGGACTTGAATAGAAAGTAGAAAGAATATAAAGTAACAATAACAATTAAACTCTAGCCTCACAGACTTAGTTTTTTGACTGTCAGGGTCAGTGACCCCCATTTGAAAGCTGCAAAGAGTTAGAAGAAGGCAAATAATTCAGAAACGATGCAAAACAAATTATGAAGACTAATTTAAAAGTTGCTTAGAATTTCCCTTTTTATAACATACTAAAAGTTAACTCAAAGTTGAAACTTTAAAGGCAAAATATAACCCCTATTATATTTTTTAATCCTGTATACATTCAGATTTCACAAATTGAAAGGAAACCATAATAGTTTACATCTGTTCGCAGTAGTAGAGTTCCCTATCCCCCACATTGTCATGCACCCCCCCCTCACATTGTTCCATTGTAATGTGATGGATCCTTTGACTTAATTAATTTCTTTCAGATTTTTAGTGCCTTTTACATTTGTAAATGTAATTGCTATAGAAAGCAGCATTTGCTAAACTTCTGGTTATTACTTTTTAACCACTGTTGCAAAAGCCAGTCTCCTCTAACAAGACAGATCTGTCGTCCATGTGCTGGCTTGTAAAATATGTTTTGAGCTGCCATGTCCTTGCATCATAAACCTTGAAACTTATGCTTTTTTTTCTTTCTTTTATTTAATATTTATTCTTCCTAAGGTGAAGTATTTGTGCTGGATGATGGAGGTGAAGTGGACCTCGACCTTGGCAATTATGAACGTTTTCTAGACATCCGATTAACAAAAGATAATAATTTAACAACAGGAAAAATCTACCAGTCTGTTATTAACAAGGAGAGAAAAGGCGATTACCTTGGAAAAACCGTTCAAGGTGTGTGACTAAGGAATTACTGGGGGTGGGGGGGGGTATTTGGTTTTATGGAACATGTAATATTCATATTATCCATATTAGGATAAGGTTTTCTAAATATAGAGAGAGAGAGAGAGAGAGAGAGAGAGAGAGAGAGGAAGAATTGGCTGTATAAGAATGACTATAGTGTTACAAATGTGTAATTTTTTTGCAGTTGTTCCTCACATCACAGATGCAATCCAAGAGTGGGTAATGAGACAAGCTCTTATTCCAGTGGATGAAGATGGTATAGAACCAGAAGTCTGTGTGATAGAGGTTTGCAGAATGGCTCTATTTTCTCTCTTTTCTATTTAAATGCCTTTCCCGAGTTTTTACCAGACCAAATGTTCCATTCCTTCTTTAGCTTGGGGGCACTGTAGGAGATATTGAAAGCATGCCTTTTGTGGAAGCATTTCGTCAGTTCCAGTTCAAAGCTCGCAGAGAAAACTTCTGCAATATTCATGTCAGCCTTGTACCTCAGGTAAGAATTCAACCTTGAGTTAGTGGGGATAATGAGTTCTTGTATGTTCTTGAAGAAATATATGCATATTACCAAATACTTCTATGTTATGATTTCTGTGTAGAAATCTTTTAGTAAAATATATTCTCTAACCCCTATCTTATTGAATGCTGTTTGCAGAAGTTAAACAAATCACTCACATGCAAACACATGTTATCTGTAGACAACATAATTTAAAAACATTCTGGGCTCCATACCTGGCTCTCAGCTGGGTCTAAAACAAGGTTGAGAAACCAGCAATATTTCATCTGTGTGTTTCAAGGTCTGGATCTGATAATCTATGCACATAGTTATTTGCCTTTAGTGAATTATTATATTAGTTTGCTTCTTGGTGTGTGAATACTAGTATTGGTAGAATGACTCTAAAGTGTTAGAAAAATACAGTATACTTTATGGTCTAGAAACATGGGCAAACATGGCTAAATTATTTTTCTATTTATGGATTAACTTTTGTAATCTAAACACATTGCATTTTAACAGTAAAAATAGTACTCTCTGTAAAGGCTTATATACAATAACTGTTTTCAATACTGTAAAGTAAAGCTTTAAAGTACTTTGTTGCCGTATTGTTCTTGATGAATTAATCTTTGTTTCTGTAGCCTAGTGCTACTGGGGAGCAGAAAACCAAACCTACACAGAACAGTGTGCGGGAACTCCGTGGGCTGGGCCTATCGCCAGACTTGGTGGGTATCAAAAATCGTCATCTGTCAGTTGGTAAATAACAAATGGTGCATTTTGCTGTTTTTTCCCTTCCTTTCTTTCCAGTGCTTTTTAATATTTACATTTTATTGGGAGGAGGACATGGTTTTCCATGGCAACTCTTGCAGAGTGTGCTTAATTGCTTTTCTGTATTGTAGGTGGTGTGTAGGTGTTCCACTCCACTAGACACTTCAGTTAAGGAGAAAATATCCATGTTCTGTCATGTAGAGCCACAGCAGGTAAGATGAGACTGTGGGGACCCAGAGAAGGGTTTGACTGTTTTTTTCCCCACTCCTTTCTTTCTTCAGTTTCTCTTTTAAAATATGACAATAAAATGTAATTTTGCTTTGAACTGGGATGTTTGGAGGGGTAGGTTTTACAGTTCTCTACTGTTATTCAGCATCTTTTGCGCTTTCTAATGTCACTTATCTATGATAATGCAGAATTTCATTGGACTTTGCAAGTGGGTTAAACTGTACAGAATCTTAATTTGCTGCAGCGGTAAGCTCTGTGCTGTATGTGAATTCTGCCTACATATATTTGAGAGGTGGGTTTTTGTTATTCACTGTTCTTTTCTTGGCATTATTTGCAGAGTCCCATGGAACTGCCTTTGCCAAAATATTGTATGGCCCCAATTTGTACAAAAAATGAAATCGCAGCACATATTTACAGAGTAAAATGTTCAGCATATGGAATGCATATAATGGAAGCATGGCTATGCAGTTACCTTTTATTGGACAACAAGCAACCTGTCTCATTGGTGGGCACTAGTTAGAACAGGAACAATGCCCTGGGATAAAACAAAACAAAACTAAACAAAAAAAAAAAAACGCTTTTTCCTCTTCCCTGCTTTTAGGTTATCTGTGTTCATGATGTTTCGTCAATATATAGAGTTCCTCTATTGCTGGAGGAACAGGGAGTTGTGGAATATTTCCGCCAGCGGCTGGATCTTCCCATCAGTCGCCAGCCTCGAAGATTACTCATGAAGTGGAAAGAGATGGCAGACAGGCAAGAAATATATATTCATTTTTTAAAACTGACCAACATCTATGCTTAAGTGAAAACAATAAGTTTGGAAAGGATTCTAACTGCAAATTGTAAGGTTTCTTCAAGTAAATTTGTAAATTGCATTAAAAGGCAATTAAAGCCCAGCCACTTCCTCCCCTACACCCATGGCCAATTCCTTGCTCTGTGTTTTTCTCCTGCCCCAGAGACAGCGAAGTACTTTCAGACTGGTGTTTTAGGGTGCACATGCTGCATTTCTTTTTGATTCTTTGTTGTTCAGTTAAAATTAGACAAATATGTGTAACTCATTTATATCATTTATAAGTGTCCAGAGAGTCAGTGCTATTCTTCAGTTGATAGATATGAAACGTGCAGATTCAGTAGCTTTTGGGCTTGTTTGTCCTTTCTCAAGTGTGGCACAATACTAATAAGTGGGGTACTTTTTACAGATATGAACGCTTGTTGGAATCCTGCAGTATTGCTTTAGTAGGAAAGTATACAAAATTCTCAGATTCTTATGCTTCTGTAATCAAGGCTCTGGAACATTCTGCACTAGCAATAAACCATCGCCTGGAAATCAAGGTATTTATGCTTTACAGCCCTAACAAGATATATATTTATGTTGTATTTATGATTCTAAATAATAATGATTCTAATGAAAATTGACATATAGCTGTATGCAATATATCTGTATGCATCATACATAGAGTTTTTTTTACTCTGAGATGGAAACACTAGCAGATTTATGATCCTGGTTACAGTAATGTACACTTTTGTAGTTAAGGTGGGACTATATCTACCAGCGATTTAACAAGTGGTGAATTCTTTGCCAAGTTAAGGAGAGTTTATATGTGATTTATTTATTTTTATGTATCAAACTCTTTTCCATTGCAAGACTTAAGAAAAATGTATAGCCACAGTATCTTAATATAATGCTTTATGCTGTCATTTGTTTGGTCTCATTTTTTTTTTTAATATAATTTATCTTTCAGTATATAGATTCTGCAGATTTAGAGCAAGAAACCCTTCAGGAAGAGCCTGTACGTTATCACGAAGCTTGGCAGAAGCTTTGCAGCTCAGAGTAAGTATATTTCTCAGTTGTCTCCATTTTTTCTTTGCCTGATTATTTATTAAGATTCTCTTATTTAACCTACTGGTAGCACAACTCTTCAAAGATGCAGTATATTGTGCACTTTTAAAAGATACCTAGGTTAGATATAATGTATCTTAGACACAGGGCTTCTATACAAAAACTTTTTTTGTTCAGCACATTTTTGGTGACCACAGTGGGCATGTTCAGTGCGCTGATCTTTACTGTTTATGTTATGGAATAAGCCAAATATTCCAATTTTGACAACCATGTGATTGGCCTAATTGAACAAAGATATCACTTGACCTTTCTGTGGGTTTTAAATCCTAAAATGACTACCTCAACATTGTACTTCAGTCATTATTGTGTCCACACGTTTCACTTAGCTTATCTTAAATTACACAGTAGTGTGGCAATTTTAATAATATGTGATAGTTACACTGCACCTTAAGCAAGTAATAGTTTGTTAGTTTTCCATTAAAAAGGTGGTTGCCTAATGTGGACTAAATAAATATACTTTTATTTACTTAAGAATTGCCTATGTAGCGAACATGTTGTTTCTCTAATGCTCTGCACTGTCTGTCCAGTGGGATCTTGGTTCCTGGAGGATTTGGGGTACGAGGAACAGAAGGGAAGATTCAGGCAATAGCCTGGGCACGAAAACAGAAGAAGCCTTTTTTGGGTAACCGATTTTAATGTCAAACATTTTACTCCCATATGGCTGCTTTGTTGTTTTAACTAACTGTAAACATTTTCTATTAATAATCTTGTACATGAGTCTAACAAACATGCCATGATATACAGTTGCTTTCTCTGATCTTGCATTTTCCAAATAACTTAAAAACCATCAAAAAACAAAAATGCAATAAATTTATATTGAAAAGTTGCTTAGTATTATGTTAACTCCTTTAATATAATTACAGGGGTGTGCCTAGGAATGCAGTTGGCTGTTGTTGAATTTGCACGAGATGTCCTGGGCTGGAAAGGTGAGCCAGCTGTCCTGCTGTCAGAGAGAAGTTACAGTTTCTTGCAGCACAAAAACAAGAATTGGCGATTTGTTTGTTTGTTTTTTTTCTTTCTCATGCCTCCAGTTAAAAAAAAAATGCCATCACAAACAAATTCTTCCCTCTGATCCTTATCCAGAATAAGAGGCAACCTAAATGCTAGGGATTATTATTTAGTCAGTAACAAAAGGTTTCATGTGCATTAAAAGGCATTCCTGAGCTGAGCAAAAATAGCATTGTCCCAGAACATATTTCTGTACAGAATTTGCTAATGAAAATAAGTTTTGAGGCATTTTGATTTTGATCTAACATGAGTAATCCTGCATGTAGTTTTGAAATGTTTTTTGAGGAAGTAGCAAATGGGAAGGGGGGGGGGTTGGATTACTGTACCGAAAAATGTAAAGATTTTGCACAGACCAAGCATATTTATGGATTATGTTGACAATTGGTGATGTTACTTTTTATGGAGCTAAATTTGGTTGGATAAGTAGGCTTTAGAGAGATGCCACTGTAGCTGGCACTGATATATTCAATATTTGTTTATTGATATTATGTTGTTTTATGAAAGTGTAAAATAAAGTAATTAAGCCTTTATTTTTACTAGATGCTAATTCCACAGAATTCAACCCTAAAACAAGTCATCCTGTGGTAAGTTTGAAATTGTTTATCTTGATTCTAATATACTGGGGGGGGGGTTGGTTTTGGAATTTGACTGAAAATTGGGTAAAAAAAGAATACACCTCGCAAATGAATGAGCTATAATAACCTGCATTAGTACTATAGTACTATATACTGCTTAATTTGGCTGACTTATTTAGTAGCTCTATAAATTGAGTAGTTTAAGAAATTGGCTCTTTAGTTGTTTATGGCCTGAAGTTTAAATGTCCTATTCATTTGTTCATCCCTGTTTGTAAGATATAAATAATGTTTAAGTATTTGCTGGAATACAGTGTATTTTCTCTAATTTTCCTTTTTTCTCTGCAGGTAATTGACATGCCCGAACATAACCCTGGTCAGATGGGGGGAACCATGAGGTTAGGCAAAAGAAGGACCATCTTTCATTACCAGAATTCAGTCATGAGTAAGTGTGTGCATTTTGCTTAAAGGAGAAGGAAAGGTAAAAACTAAGTAAGCTTTATCAAAAAGGTCTATGTAAATACAGCCATAAGCACTCACAGAAAAGCTGCACTGTGAGAACACATAATTTGTTCTCTTCCTTTGTGTAAACATGTTCTTTCATATCAGACTTCCCCTCTCAGAAAAATCCTTCATTCCAGGGGCCAAGTCTGCTCAGCTCCCTCCCCTCTCCCTTCTGCAAAAAGATGGGTTTAGTAAAGCTTTATGCAGAATAAATATAGCATTCTAGGTGGCACTCATGTGGCTAATCTATGTGCCCTTTCTTTTCCTTTAAGGTATTGGGGTAGGGGATGATATGATATAAAATGTTCCAAGCTACATTGTTATTTTGTTTTCTACAGAGAAATTATATGGAGGCCATGAGTATGTAGAAGAGAGACACCGCCACAGATATGAGGTATGGTACAATCTTACTAAAGTCCTTATACTTCTATTATTGGAGGTTTTGTTTTTCTCTCTCCTACAGCATTCCTAAATTAATTTTTCTATAGTTATACTCACAAAACAAACATCCCTGGGTTGTAGTTCATGTGGCCATGTGATTCTAGTGAGCTTCTAGAAAATCAGGCCATATGCAATGCAGCACAACTGTTCAGGGGGTATAGCGTGTCTGTTGTTCAGGTGAACTCTAGGAAGGGGGATAATCTATAAACACTCCCTAAAAAGTTGTACTGTGTTGTATCCAGGTAAGTTTGTATCAGATGCATATAGCCTGATTTTCTTGGAGATTCTGTACAGTTCATCTTTTGTTTGTAAATGGAGTATGTGATGCAATAGTTTTGCTTCCAATTAAGCTAGTGCAAGACATTGTTTTTTCCAGAGAACATCAACAGTTAACACACGTTATCCTCCTGTTAGATGCGGTGTTGACAAGTGGCCCAGAAACGCTTGCATTTCCCATATATCGTTTTGGCAAGTGGTTAGGGGTGTTCCAAGAGCTGCTATTTTTTGTCCTTGTGTCTTAATGTTAATTTTGCACTCTCCCAGGTGAACCCAGAACTTCGAAGAGAGCTGGAAACCCGAGGCCTAAAGTTTGTAGGTCAGGATACTGAAGGAGAAAGGATGGAGATTGTTGAATTGGAAGGTGAGTGTGACCTTTCGATTTCTAAAATGTGCAAAAATTAAGAAAATAAAATGCTAAACTTCCTTTATTTTAACCACCCTCTCCACCTGCCTTCCCTTTCTATGAATTATTTTTCTGCAGATCATCCTTATTTTGTTGGTGTTCAGTATCATCCAGAATTTCTATCACGTCCCATCAAGCCTTCACCTCCATATTTTGGCTTGTTACTGGCGTCTGTGGGAAGACTTTCTCAGTATATAGAAAGAGGATGCCGGCTTTCACCTAGGTACAATATTTTCTTTTAATCAAATGTATTTTTACTATATGCGTGTCAACTAGATAGACGAACACTAAAGCTTGGGTACACATGGACTGATCTTTTGGAGGCTTTGTGTTCCTTCTATTCACTTTATCAGAGGGTGACTATTCTTTATTCTTTTCATGATCTTAAAAAAGGCAGCATATCGCAAAATATGGGCTATGGTTTGCTGTAAGTTTGCCACATATAAACGGCTAGCCTGCAGTAGGCTCTTCTTTGCACAATACTAGTGTCTTTTTATGCTTCTAAAATTGCCTCCAAGCCGGGAATTCAAAAATACTACTTTGAGATTACTGAAAGCAACATCAAAGAAAGGTGGCATTTGGCTCAAAAGCTACTGTATAAGGATCACTGCATTAAAGGAGAAGGAAAGGCTAGTAAAGAGTTAATCTCAAGCTGCAGGCATACCTTCAATTCTCTCAAAAGTGCCCTTATTACTCCCGTTGATATCAGAAGCCTCATAGGAAAAAAAACACTGAGCTCTGTAAAGAAAATTCCTATTGTGCCATGCTCCTGCACCAAGACCAAGGCCAGTGTACATGTGCAGTTAGTAAGATTACGAAGAAGCTTTCTGCTGATTGGCTCAGATCCACATTCCTAAGGGGGGGAGGGACTTCTTAGCATTCTTGAGGGAGGGGGGAGCAGGAGAGAGTTGTGCACACTCTGGCAGAGGAAAACAAAGACAAGAAATCCTGTTTGTTTTGAAAGAGAACTCAGTGCAGCGTTTCTTTAAGTGCTTATGGCTGTATTTACATACAGTGGCTTGCAAAAGTATTTGGCCCCCTTGAACTTTTCCACATTTTGTCACATTACAGCCACAAACATGAATCAATTTTATTGGAATTCCACGTGAAAGACCAATACAAAGTGGTGTACACGTGAGAAGTGGAACGAAAATCATACATGATTCCAAACATTTTTTACAAATAAATAACTGCAAAGTGGGGTGTGCGTAATTATTCAGCCCCCTGAGTCAATACTTTGTAGAAGCACCTTTTGCTGCAATTACAGCTGCCAGTCTTTTAGGGTATGTCTCTACCAGCTTTGCACATCTAGAGACTGAAATCCTTGCCCATTCTTCTTTGCAAAACAGCTCCAGCTCAGTCAGATTAGATGGACAGCGTTTGTGAACAGCAGTTTTCAGATCTTGCCACAGATTCTCGATTGGATTTAGATCTGGACTTTGACTGGGCCATTCTAACACATGGATATGTTTTGTTTTAAACCATTCCATTGTTGCCCTGGCTTTATGTTTAGGGTCGTTGTCCTGCTGGAAGGTGAACCTCCGCCCCAGTCTCAAGTCTTTTGCAGACTCCAAGAGGTTTTCTTCCAAGATTGCCCTGTATTTGGCTCCATCTTCCCATCAACTCTGACCAGCTTCCCTGTCCCTGCTGAAGAGAAGCACCCCCAGAGCATGATGCTGCCACCACCATATTTGACATTGGGGATGGTGTGTTCAGAGTGATGTGCAGTGTTAGTTTTCCGCCACACATAGCGTTTTGCATTTTGGCCAAAAAGTTCCATTTTGGTCTCATCTGACCAGAGCACCTTCTTCCACATGTTTGCTGTGTCCCCCACATGGCTTGTGGCAAACTGTAAACAGGACTTCTTATGGTTTTCTGTTAACAATGGCTTTCTTCTTGCCACTCTTCCATAAAGGCCAACTTTGTGCAGTGCACGACTAATAGTTGTCCTATGGACAGATTCCCCCACCTGAGCTGTAGATCTCTGCAGCTCGTCCAGAGTCCCCATGGGCCTCTTGGCTGCATTTCTGATCAGCGCTCTCCTTGTTTGGCCTGTGAATTTAGGTGGACGGCCTTGTCTTGGTAGGTTTACAGTTGTGCCATACTCCTTCCATTTCTGAATGATCGATTGAACAGTGCTCCGTGGGATGTTCAAGGCTTTGGAAATCTTTTTGTAGCCTAAGCCTGCTTTAAATTTCTCAATAACTTTATCCCTGACCTGTCTGGTGTGTTCTTTGGTCTTCATGGAGTTGTTGCTCCCAATATTCTCTTAGAGGCTGTCACAGAGCAGCTGTGTTTGTACTGACATTAGATTACACACAGGTGCACTTTATTTAGTCATTAGCACTCATCAGGCAATGTCTATGGGCAACTGACTGCACTCAGACCAAAGGGGGCTGAATAATTACGCACACCCCACTTTGCAGTTATTTATTTGTAAAAAATGTTTGGAATCATGTATGATTTTCGTTCCACTTCTCACATGTACACCACTTTGTATTGGTCTTTCACGTGGAATTCCAATAAAATTGATTCATGTTTGTGGCTGTAATGTGACAAAATGTGGAAAAGTTCAAGGGGGCCCGAATACTTTTGCAAGCCACTGTAAGCGTTTCTAGACTGTTCCTCTACAAAACTTGCTCTTGAACACTTCACAGTCTCAAGCCACTCCTGAAAAAATTGGGGCACTGGATCAGGTGGGGCCTGCTATACAGAATTTTCCATTCACTCTTTTTAGGATATTGCTATAAAGTGTAACATGTGACATTTAATACAGATTAGTAGTCTTGGCTTGTTTCCTCTGACTTTGGGTAGCTTTTTATCTCTCTCCTTAAACATTCCACGTCTTTACTAGGCTACAACCACTAAGTTTCTGAAAGTAGTTCATATTCGCTACCAAGAGGTTGACTTCTGTGTGCACCTGGCTGTCCAACTAGATTCCAAAATCTGTGTGTTGTGCTCCTATCTACTCTTCCATAGAAGGGCACTGCCTGGCTCAGCATCAGCCTGTTTGCAGGCATGTATTGGATTCAGGCATGAATTTTCGTGCCAAAGTTTGCTCCACGTTTCTTTGCACACAGGCTGACACCATGTCTGGCAGTGTAGTTGTAAAAAGGATTGTATGGGAGGGCATCAGCTTTTCTATGCTTGCATTTTCAATACAGGTTGAGGAAATCCAATCCTCAGCCCTGTATGCCACTAACCTAAGGAATTATATGTTCTCTCTAGCCAGGTCCAGTCTGTTCCTTCTTTCTTGTTTTCTCTCTTTTTTTTTTCTTTTTTTTGTTAGATGTAGTTCATTCTCTTTGGAAGCCTCTAGTTATAAAAGTATGCAGATGAAATAGTAACTTTAACCTATTGTGAGCTTTGTGGAAAGATTTCTTAACCCAAGGGGCCAGTTTATTAAAATTTGAGGTAGTTTTTTTTTCACGATTCAAGAAAAAACACTGCGGGAAAACATGCAAATGCGACTATACTCGACAATATTCTTAAGAACCACGAATAATAAGTATTTATTAAAGAAAAAATTACAGAAAAGTCGGTATAAAAGACTCTGCAAGTAAAAGCTAATGAGGATCAATAGAAGTCAATAGGAATTGTCTCATTGTCTCAATTTCATTTGGTTATTCAATAGCCTCACTGAAAACGAATGGAACAATGTGGTTCTCGCCAGTGCGCGGGAATATTCTGACGTGCTTTTTTCTTAAATAGGCTAGCAGTGTAGAAGAAAAGTCTTCTATAAGAGACAAGTTTTGTCAGGGGGGACAGTGGAAGAAAAAAAAATTAACTGCTTCCACCACTTCTCCGGCCAGAAGCTGACAGGACTGTGTGGATCATGAGTATAAGAAATTCTAATCTGCCAATGATGTCCATCCTGCAGGCCGATCAGTTGGACACTGTCTGGTTTGCATGTCTATAGCCACCATTACATATTTTTCAGCAAAAAAGGCTTTATTGCTGTTTTCAACTTATAGGGGACCACAGGTCCCTCTGTTATCCCTTGACTTGCCAGCAGTTACCAGAGTAGCTCAGCCCAACCTTATACACCATTGCTTTTTCTTTTTGATTTACCCTTCTTAGTGCTTCACAGCTTGCTATTTATCTACTGCACCTCAGCCCATCTGCCATATTTGTGTTGCTGAGACTTTTTAAAACAAATTCTGCACATAACCAAAGACAAGGCCTGGTTGTGTTATGTGCAGAATCATGGGCTGCAGTTCTGAGAAGGAAGGAGAAGTAGATTCTTGCATCATCCTGCTCTGGCTAGGAGTGTTGAAGAATCTTTGTGACTTCTATTTAATTTTTATGGCCAGTAATGTGGGGTGGTGAGACTATTTTCCCTTTAATGAGAGGCTCAATGCTAACATGTTACTAGTGGTTACTATGGCGGTTATTGCATGTATATTGAGAGAACATTGTGAAAGTGTAACATTTCCTCCTATTCCCCTCACTCAGGGACACATACAGCGACAGAAGTGAGAACAGTTCTCCTGATGCAGAAATAGCAGAACTCAAGTTACCGGTGATTGATCACGAGTGAATGGTAATGGCATATGACAGTTTAGATGCCTCTCTTTTTGTAGCTTGATCTTAGATGTATTTTGGAAGCACAAATTCCTGGCATAGGGTGATTATATTATGGCTCTGCACCAACCACCCTGATTTGGACTTTTCTGGGACAGATAAATAAATGTTCAGAAATTTTTAAAATTATTTCTCTTTCTCTTTTCCTGCCTTCTCTGTCGTGTCTTTATTCACCTGTTTTTACCTGTATTCTTAGTTGAAAAGCCTTTGGTTAAAGTCTGTGCACCTGACTCTGCCTCTTTTTTGCCATTAGTTTTTCATTTTTGATGAACCATAGACCTGAAGTACAAAATATTCATCCATATGTTCTTAAAAACTGCTTTTGGCTTCTTACACATCCTCCTGTTTAGATTGTGTGAAATCTTTAAAAACAAATCGTAAATATATGAGGTGTGCCTCATAAACAAAAAAACTGCCTGCTAAATCTGGCATTAGGAGTAGAATGGCATTGTAATGAGGGTGGTGGTGAACTGAAATCATTTAGTTAATTGTACAGTTGTCAAGTCACCACTTATGAGCATTTTCTCAACTGCTAAATTGCACTTCGCAATTGGAAGATTCATATTGGTGTAGAGCTCTGCCAATACAACAGCATGTGTTTAAGCACTTCTTCTGTAATGCCCTCTGATAATTACTCTAATCTTATTTCATGTGTTCCCTTATTAGTGAACCTTGTGTTTTTCATCTTACCTCTACCAGCAAAAATGCAGAAAACTCTTGATTATTCATGGTTATTCATGTACAGATTTCTCTTGTTTAAAAAAAAAAAGCTTTTTTTTCCATTTCTTCTATTACACCTTCCCAAATAAAAACATGTGGCTTCTGATCTCTGTTAAAATCTCCTGCCGAGTTGCTTTTTCCACCATTTCACGTAATTATAATTTTTAAAAAAACATTTGAATGAAAAAAATGTTCCAATCTTTTTTTTTTTTTCAACCACATTCTTTTTTTTTTTTTTTAAAGGGATTCTTTCGTGATTTTTATTTTATTTCTAAATGACACTGTTTCCATTCAAATAATTCTACCATTTGAAATTGTATTCTTGAACCAACAAATCAATTTTTTTAGCTGTAATATTGGTGTGTAGGCAGCCATCTCAGTGCATTGTGCCTAATTCTGAGCTCTCTGATGGAGCCAGCACAACACCATAGAACTGCTTTCAGGTAACCTACAAGCCGAACTTTGATTTCTTAAGGTGCTCATACACTATAAGATCCGGATCTTCACCCGATATCCCCACCTACGGGTGGGCGATATCGGGTAGCAAGTAACTTAAAAAAAAAATCAGATCGTTTGGCCCTTGGCCAACGAGCCGATGCGGTCCCCAATCCGACTGGATTTTCTAACCTGGCCGATCGAGATCTGGCCAATTTAAGGCCAGATATCGGTCGGCCAGGCCGCTCTGTTCTGCCCATACACGGGCCGATTAGCTGCCGAATCAGTCCAAGGGACCGATATCGGCAGCTATAGTCGGCCCGTGTATGGGGACCTTTACTGTGTGCTATTCTGATATCTACTGGAAGCTGCTATCTTAGCTCCCTTCCCATTGTTCTGCTGATCGGCTGTTGGGAGGGGGGTAATATCACTCCAACTTGTTGCTCAGCAGTAAAGTGTGACTGAAGTTTATCAGAGCATGAGTCACATGGCTGTGGCACCTGGGAAATAAAGAATATGGCTAGCCCCATGTGAGATTTCACAATAAAATATAAAAAAAAAATGTAAAAATCTATTTGCACTTTTGAAAAATGGATCTCAATGCAGGATTCTGCTGGAGAAGCTCTATTAACTGGTGCATTTTGACAGCATTCCTTTAAATATTTTATTTTACTTAATGTTCAAACACATTTGGATGGAAAAAATGTTCCAATCTATTTTTTTTTAATTTTTTTATATAAATATGTTCATCTACGAATTAATATTCTTGAATGCATCTGTAGCTCTTCTTCACCTAAAGGTGTTCCACTGCATAGAGTTTGGGGGGTAACCATTATATCCTCTCTGTTGAAGTATTGCTTTAAAAAATACCCTAAAATGTACTAAGACTTTTTTTCAACATGGCAAATCTTTGTTTTGCAAGTGGAACTATATTACTGGGGCTTGATAAATCCTCAAAAGGGCATTTTAAAGCATCATGAGGATGGGAAAAGTGTTATTTGAATGTTGGCAAACAAGCACCTTAGTGCTCAACTGAGCTGCTGAACTACATCTCCTAATGTGCCGTCGAAACTTTGATGGTGCCATAAGACACTAGACCACCTTACTATTTATAAACTATATTAATGCAACAATTATCTTTTTTTTTTTTTTGTAGATGACGTTCATTGTCTTTTGGAAGAACTGACTCCTGATGGATAAACATCTATTACTATCCCAAAGCCTTTTTTTTTTGTTCCTGTTTAAATGATAAGAACCTCATTGTATTACTTTCTCTCTTGTTTTGTACCCTCTGTAAAAGGTGGGTAACTTTTCTTCTTCATTTGTGTTCTTCCAGTATTGATCTTATTCTTTCCTCCTCCACCTTTGAGAAACCAGTATTACTGAGATCTGAATCTGCCCAGTGCTGTCCTACATTTAAGACTGTTGGAATGCACTTTCTCTCCACTCTGGGGTTAAAACACTGAGACTCTTGCCCTGATAGGCTTCTGCCTCTATAGCAGATGTGTTTATATGTACTATACCTAATAACGTATGAGTTCTGAGTACCTGGCAGATTTGTATATATTTGAAGGCAGTTCTTTAGTGCACTGGCAAACTGTATCATCAGTCTGGAAATAATGTCCCAAACGGCAGGCACTTTAAAAGCAAGTGTATGTAGGGCATGTATATTATAAAAGGTCAACACCTTCAATCACATTAAGGGATATGTCATATTTTGCCTATTTATAATCTTGTTTAACATTTTTACACAGTCTTAAATATTGCTGTGTAACTGTTTCTTTTCTCTTTCCCACTGTACTTGGTTCTGGTAAAGCAAAGGGGAGCTGGATGACCTTTTGCTGTATTTATTTGCCATGGGAAAATAATCTAGTAAAAAAAGCTGTGACCTTGTGTTGGCTGACTTTTGGGATACACAGATTCTTGACTGAATACACATGTACACACGTGTACAAGTATGTACGTACAAATAAGTATACTGTCATCCCTTACCCAAAATATCCATGCATTGTGGCAGCTGATAGGCACACACAGGCTACCCAGTTTTATACTGGAGTAAAACGGGGATTTAGGAGCAGTCCCACAGTGACTGGTGCATCTGCAAAACAGCTGCAGTGTAAGATAGGGATGGCTCTGTCCTGGTTTAGTGTTATGCCTGCAAGTAAATAAGCGGATTATGAAAACATGGTGGAATGATGAAGGAAGTAATGGAGGAAGGCGATTTTAATTTTCTTAGTTCATAGGAAAGTATTCCAGTCTGTCCTATGGATTTTCAGACCCCAGTATTTATCTGCAGACTCACAGCATTCTGTATTCTGTCACCTCCTGCTGCCATATTTAACCATATGATGACTGGTTTTGGTTGCAGGACTCTGGCTTGGTTACCCCTAGATATGACTAGAGGTAATTCCAAGCCTTGTACAGCTTACTTGTTCTTAAGATTATAGCCCCATTACAGATTGGCATGTTATGAGTTCTACAGATAAAATATAGGGATATTTCCCAACATATATTCAAATGAAGGTCTTATAGATTACGTTCACAATTAAAATGAACTTTTAGCATCATGTACACAATTAGTAGATTTTATTCTACAACTCATTAATTTGCCATCCACACTGTTATTGCTAACTAAGGTTTCATGGAACCAGTTAGTGGTATAAATGTCAGAAGGGAACATGTGTAGGGTGAGGGCCTTAATAGAAAGCTAAGCGAGGTATATAATTTGTTTTCTGGAAGACTTGGGACCAGGGATTTCCATATAAGGGGTTTATGTATAATTTGGAGCTTTGTTCTGAAAGAGTACTGTAACATTACGAAATAGTTGTTTTGAAAAACTATTTATTGATATAATACCCTCTGTAGAATGATACTGCCAATTCTTGGAGCTTTCATGTTTGTGTTTCTAGATGGTAATGTATGTTTTATAAAATAACAGAAAAAAACAGCCTAAAATCCATTTTGCCTTTGAGACTGCTACCCAGGCAGTATTCTAAATTCCAGGGTTTAGAGAGTCAGAAAAAAGACAAATCATAAAAAAAATGTAAAAGCCAATTATCTATTACTGTCTCCATCACTAAGATGAACTTCCCAATCAGTTTGGGAAGTATTTGTCTTTTCTGTGTGGATAAGCATAACTGGCTGTTTCTCTTATCGGCCTTGCACAAAACATTCTTGCGGTTGGGCTGTAGTTATTTGTAGTGACTGTTCCCTTAAACAAGCTAACGTCTTGCTGCTTTTGTTTCTAGAATTAAACTAACAGTAATGGAAGAATCCAGTTATATTGCAAAATTAAAGAGCTCATAAATCTGATTTTATTTTGTACAGCAAGGTAACAATATTTGTCATTATTATTGCCCTGTGTCAAGGGCAATTCCTTATAACAAAAGGGAAGTACCATCTAAAGCCATATTTGACAGATTAGATGCAGATTCCATGGAACACTGTAGTGATAAATTTGATTGTAACAAGCAAAGGTAGGCCTCTGGCTTAGGAATACATTACTGTCCCTGTCAATAGAGGGTCTGTAAAAAAATACAAATGCACGGAGCCACAGCACATGTACCCACAGGCACTTGGGCATATGGTTGATATGTAGGCGAGACAGTATTGGGTACAGACAGATAAAATAAGTTCTTCAACATTTCAGGTTTTCATTTTAGCAGCATAAATAAGGTTTAGTATTAGTAACTAATTACTGAAGTGCATTGAGCTGTTGGGACTATTTTAAGTTGGTATGTACTTCCAAGGCAAAACGTGTAATATTAGTGCTGAAATCTAGAACTTGGTATCTTCTGGAATTTTGCCAGGTTTTTACATCATATATTATTTTAATAACTACTGTGAAAAATGTCATTATTAAAGCTGCCTTTACATTTATGTCTGTGTCTCTGTGTGGCTTCCCAGAAAGAAAAGCTTTGAAATGGAGAATACATAAAGAAAATGCCATAATTCATTCAACAGGTGTCTCTGTGTCTGCCACCATTATATGTTCTTTAAGATATGATCAACTTCTGTAAACAATCATTTTACACTGTTTGTAGAAGGGATAAAATATCCACTTTGCACCTCCGATCTCTTACCATCTAGGTCATTACTGTCCATGTTTTCAGTTTAGTGATACCACTTATGCAACATGGACAGCCCCGACTGAGGTAAATTTGGTTTACTGATGTGTATCATATTTATTGTTATATTTGTATTGTGGTAGAGCAAGAACAGCCCTCAAGCAGTCCCACAAAAGCAACTGAGAGCAAATGATGGGGCTGATTTTTGGCCTGTGTTTATCTGAACTCCAAAAATCAGCCCTGTGTAGCCGTAGCCTAAGAGGCAATTTTATCAAAATGTGAAATTAGAGCTCACCACAAAAAAAAACTTACCCACTTACTATTCATTCCTATAGGATTTTTAGAACAGGTTTATCAACAGGTAAAAGTTGGAGATTACCATCTGATAAATACTCTTCTAAAAAATCTGTGAATATATATGTGAATAAAAAGACCAACTGCAATGATCTCAGTATATCAACTAGAAAGGGACGTTGAAGAACAAACTTCATGGTGGTTTGAAAAACGTAAAGTCACTTAATGAAATCTGATTGGCTGTTGGTGGCTTCACCCATTTTTCCCTAACCTTTAACCTTAGTCCCCCAGTGACAAACTGTGAAAAGTTTGGGGACACTTGGGCAGCACTTTCAATTTCCCCATTAAAACCAACAAAATAAATCTGATTAGCTGCTTCACCCGCTTTTTTAAAACCTTGAATTAGTGTCACCCAGTGACTAACTGTGCAAAGTTTGTGTACCATGGGGTAAATAGTATAAGAATGGCAGAATTTTAAATTAAAACCAAAAAAAATTCAATAGATGAAATCTGATTGGCTGTTGGTGGCTGCACCCAATGTTTTATAACCTTGAACGCAGTTACCTGGTGACTAACTCTGCAAAATATTAAAAATATTTAAATAGTTAAAGAATGGCAGCAGTTTAAATTTTAACCAGTGAAAGTTTTATAGGTGAAATCTGATTGGCTGTTGTTGGCTCTGCCCACTTTTCTAAACTTGGAATGTAGTCACCCAGTGACAAACTGTGCAAAGTTTGGGAACCCTGGCATTAAACCAATACAATTCAACAGGTGAAATCTGTTTTGTTTTTTTTTTAACTTTCCTACCATGAACATTTCGGTTTTTAAGTTCCGGTGTTGTATTATTTGGATTTTCTTGCAGAGTTCTATTATATAATTTAAAATAATAAGAGAAAGAATTGCTTAGAACCTCTAAATACCGTCATAATAGTTTGTTACATTTCCCATGACCAAAATGGTTGAAGTATATGAAGTTGAACAGTTAGAGCATTAATGGGCAGATTGGTATATTAAGGCTTATGCATTTTATCAACGTAGTAAAGGAAACATCACATTGGTTATTATGGGTTGCAGGAGCAAACCTGTTATTACAAAACCCCAGGGACACATATATCATAAGGTCTTCCTGAAATATAAACAGCAAATAAATGTTCTCCCCAAATCTCCTCCTTACTGTCCATAATACCCCCTAATCCTTCTTTGTTATGCTTGGTCACTGACATGTTAATACTACTTGCATTCTAGTGGGGATTAATGTCAGGAGGGGTTCTTCAAGAACCAATGAAATAAAGGCGGGTTTTATGGATAGTGAGAGGAAAATAATACAAAAAGCAATTCATGGCAAGCATGTCATGTACAAACCACCACCATGTGAGCTTTTCCAGTTGTTTAGCTCCAATGTAGCACAAACATCTATGCCTGTTGCAGAACTCTATTCAGCACAGATCTGACAACACATGGTTTTAAAGCAAAACTGGAAAGCTGGGAAACACCAGATTTTGTTGATTCTCTTCTTTTAAGATGATCATTTAAAAAATAAATAAATAAAGCTTAATTAACCCTTTAAGTGCCAGCCGAATTCGTCATTTCGGTTCCCCCCAGTGCCAGACGTTTTTTAAGCATTTTGTACTCATTCACTTTAACAATGTTTTTTGGTAGGAAAACCTCCATGAAACTAGGGAAATTATATCTCGTTTTTTTCGTCACTAATTGGGCTTCGACATACATACCAAATTTTATAACTTTTCTGGAGATATGATGTGTATTTTGGGTGAAATATGTAAAAAAAAAAAAATTATGAAAAATTTCTGTATATTTTGAGGTTTTTTTCCATAGAAAAGTTAATTTTACACACTTTTTTTTATTGTTTGTAAAAGCCCTGATACTCCCAAGTCCAACGATACCAAATATGTGGTGGTACCCCACAGTTCCTGTCCAGAAGTAACCCCCAAACTAAAGCAATACTTAGTACAATATCACACCAGAACAAAGCGGAAAAGCGCTTGTAACAGTTAATGCAGCATAACTTATATGTAAATCTAAAATATCCCCTCATGTTTGGTATCTTTAGAAACTACAGACCTTCAGGTTTCTAGGTGCAAAGTAGTTTTCACTCAAAAGCCAAATACCTTTTGTCAGTGCATTGTGAAATTTGGAACATTTTATGACATTTTTTTTTTTTCTAAAACGTAAACTTGGACGCATGATCAAATGTGGATTTGACAAAAAAAATCTCATAAAAATTTTCTAACAAAGGCAAATTTGAAAGACAAACTTCTCCTGAATAAAATGATGCCCCGTATGTATGGGTGCACATAAAGACATGGGCACCAAACACTGCAAAGCAGGGGCAATGCACAAGGGCAATTACAGCTAAAAATGTGGGGGCTGCGCTCTATGTGCACTTCCTGCAGTTTTTCAGTGTTAACCCCCCCTACCTGTGAAATAACCCCCACAAACTATATATTTCTGAAAAGTGCACACCTTCAGCTATTCAGAGACACCACTCTTCTCTTTCTACATGGAAAATTGTGGCTGCAGTCCCTTGCAGAAGTCAGCGCTTTGGTCAGAAATCAAGGAAAAAACCAGATACAAACCTAGATTTCTCCCCAAAATCTCCATGGCAACTACCAAAAACTTACTAAACATCAATCTGCAAGTTCCCCTGAATAAAACGATACCCCATATGTATGGGTGCACATAAAGACATGGCCACCAAATGCCCCCAAACAGGGGCAATGCATAAGGGCAATTTCAGTTGAAACTTTGGGGGCTGCGCTCTATGTGCACTACCTGCAGTTTTTTAGTGTTAACCCCCCCTACCTGTGAAATAACCCCCACAATCTATATATTTACGAAAAGTGCACACCTTCAGCTATTCAGAGATGCCACTCTTCTCTTTCTACATGGAAAATTGTGGCCGCAGTCCCTTGCAGAAGTCAGCGCTTTGGTCAGAAATCAAGGAAAAACCAGATACAAACCTAGATTTCTCCCCAAAATCTCCATGGCAACTACCAAAAACGTACAAAACATCAATCTGCAAGTTCCCCTGAATAAAACGATACCCCATATGTATGGGTGCACATAAAGGCGTGGCCACCAAATGCCCCAAAACAGGGGCAATGCATAAAGGCAATTTCAGTTGAAATTTTGGGGGCTGCACACCTTCAACTATTCAGAGACGCCACTCTTCTCTTTCTACATGGAAAATTGTGGCCGCAGTCCCTTTTCAAGGAAAAACCAGATACAAACCTAGATTTCTCCCTAAAATCTCCATGGCAACTACCAAAAACTTACTAAACATCAATCTGCAAGTTCCCCTGAATAAAACAATACCCCATATGTATGGGTGCACATAAAGACGTGGCCACCAAATGCCCCAAAACGGGCAATGCATAAGGGCAATTTCAGTTGAAATTTTGGGGGCTGCGCTCTATGTGCACTACCTGCAGTTTTTCAGTGTTAACCCCCCCTACCTGTGAAATAACCCCCACAATCTATATATTTACGAAAAGTGCACACCTTCAGCTATTCAGAGACACCACTCTTCTCTTTCTACATGGAAAATTGTGGCCACAGTCAATTGCAGAAGTCAGCGCTTTGGTCAGAAATCAAGGAAAAACCAGATACAAACCTAGATTTTGGTCAGAAATCAAGGAAAAACCAGATACAAACCTAGATTTCTCCCCAAAATCTCCATGGCAACTACCAAAAACTTACTAAACATCAATCTGCAAGTTCCCCTGAATAAAACGATACCCCATATGTATGGGTGCACATAAAGACGTGGCCACCAAATGCCCCAAAACAGGGGCAATGCATAAGGGCAATTTCAGTTGAAATTTTGGGGGCTGCGCTCTATGTGCACTACCTGCAGTTTTTCACTGTTAACCCCCCCCTACCTGTGAGATAACCCCCACAATCTATATATTTCCAAAAAGTGCACACCTTCAGCTTTTCAGAGACACCACTCCTCTCTTTCTACATGGAAAATTGTGGCCGCAGTCCCTTGCAGAAGTCAGCACTTTGGTCAGAAATCAAGGAAAAACCAGATAAAAAACCTAGATTTCTCCCTAAAATCTCCATGGCAACTACCAAAAACTTACTAACCATCAATCTGCAAGTTCCCCTGAATAAAACAATACCCCATATGTATGGGTGCACATAAAGACGTGGCCACCAAATGCCCCAAAACAGGGGCAATGCATAAGGGCAATTTCAGTTGAAATTTTGGGGGCTGCGCTCTATGTGCACTACCTGCAGTTTTTCAGTGTTAACCCCCCCTACCTGTGAAATAACCCCCACAATCTATATATTTACGAAAAGTGCACACCTTCAGCTATTCAGAGACACCACTCTTCTCTTTCTAGATGGAAAATTGTGGCCGTAGTCCCTTGCAGAAGTCAGCGCTTTGGTCAGAAATCAAGGAAAAAACAGATACAAACCTAGATTTTGGTCAGAAATCAAGGAAAAACCAGATAAAAAACCTAGATTTCTCCCCAAAATCTCCATGGCAACTACCAAAAACTTACTAAACCTCAATTTGCAAGTTCCCCTGAATAAAACGATACCCCATATGTATGGGTGCACATAAAGACGTGGCCACCAAATGCCCCCAAACAGGGGCAATGCATAAGGGGGGGCTGTGCTCTATCTGCAGTTATTTAGTCTAAACACCCCCATACCTGTGAAATAACCCCCGCAAACTATATATTTCTGAAAAGTGCACACCTTCAGCTATTCAGAGACACCACTCTTCTCTTTCTACATGGAAAATTGTGGCCACAGTCCCTTGCAGAAGTCAGCGCTTTGGTCAGAAATCAAGGAAAAACCAGATACAAACCTAGATTTCTCCCCAAAATCTCCATGGCAACTACCAAAAACTTACTAAACATCAATCTGCAAGTTCCCCTGAATAAAACGATACCCCATATGTATGGGTGCACATAAAGACGTGGCCACCAAATGCCCCAAAACAGGGGCAATGCATAAGGGCAATTTCAGTTGAAATTTTGGGGGCTGCGCTCTATGTGCACTACCTGCAGTTTTTCACTGTTAACCCCCCCCTACCTGTGAGATAACCCCCACAATCTATATATTTCCAAAAAGTGCACACCTTCAGCTTTTCAGAGACACCACTCCTCTCTTTCTACATGGAAAATTGTGGCCGCAGTCCCTTGCAGAAGTCAGCACTTTGGTCAGAAATCAAGGAAAAACCAGATAAAAAACCTAGATTTCTCCCTAAAATCTCCATGGCAACTACCAAAAACTTACTAACCATCAATCTGCAAGTTCCCCTGAATAAAACAATACCCCATATGTATGGGTGCACATAAAGACGTGGCCACCAAATGCCCCAAAACAGGGGCAATGCATAAGGGCAATTTCAGTTGAAATTTTGGGGGCTGCGCTCTATGTGCACTACCTGCAGTTTTTCAGTGTTAACCCCCCCTACCTGTGAAATAACCCCCACAATCTATATATTTACGAAAAGTGCACACCTTCAGCTATTCAGAGACACCACTCTTCTCTTTCTAGATGGAAAATTGTGGCCGTAGTCCCTTGCAGAAGTCAGCGCTTTGGTCAGAAATCAAGGAAAAAACAGATACAAACCTAGATTTTGGTCAGAAATCAAGGAAAAACCAGATAAAAAACCTAGATTTCTCCCCAAAATCTCCATGGCAACTACCAAAAACTTACTAAACCTCAATTTGCAAGTTCCCCTGAATAAAACGATACCCCATATGTATGGGTGCACATAAAGACGTGGCCACCAAATGCCCCCAAACAGGGGCAATGCATAAGGGGGGGCTGTGCTCTATCTGCAGTTATTTAGTCTAACACCCCCATACCTGTGAAATAACCCCCGCAAACTATATATTTCTGAAAAGTGCACACCTTCAGCTATTCAGAGACACCACTCTTCTCTTTCTACATGGAAAATTGTGGCCACAGTCCCTTGCAGAAGTCAGCGCTTTGGTCAGAAATCAAGGAAAAACCAGATACAAACCTAGATTTCTCCCCAAAATCTCCATGGCAACTACCAAAAACTTACTAAACATCAATCTGCAAGTTCCCCTGAATAAAACGATACCCCATATGTATGGGTGCACATAAAGACGTGGCCACCAAATGCCCCAAAACAGGGGCAATGCATAAGGGCAATTTCAGTTGAAATTTTGGGGGCTGCGCTCTATGTGCACTACCTGCAGTTTTTCACTGTTAACCCCCCCCTACCTGTGAGATAACCCCCACAATCTATATATTTCCAAAAAGTGCACACCTTCAGCTTTTCAGAGACACCACTCCTCTCTTTCTACATGGAAAATTGTGGCCGCAGTCCCTTGCAGAAGTCAGCACTTTGGTCAGAAATCAAGGAAAAACCAGATAAAAAACCTAGATTTCTCCCTAAAATCTCCATGGCAACTACCAAAAACTTACTAACCATCAATCTGCAAGTTCCCCTGAATAAAACAATACCCCATATGTATGGGTGCACATAAAGACGTGGCCACCAAATGCCCCAAAACAGGGGCAATGCATAAGGGCAATTTCAGTTGAAATTTTGGGGGCTGCGCTCTATGTGCACTACCTGCAGTTTTTCAGTGTTAACCCCCCCTACCTGTGAAATAACCCCCACAATCTATATATTTACGAAAAGTGCACACCTTCAGCTATTCAGAGACACCACTCTTCTCTTTCTAGATGGAAAATTGTGGCCGTAGTCCCTTGCAGAAGTCAGCGCTTTGGTCAGAAATCAAGGAAAAAACAGATACAAACCTAGATTTTGGTCAGAAATCAAGGAAAAACCAGATAAAAAACCTAGATTTCTCCCCAAAATCTCCATGGCAACTACCAAAAACTTACTAAACCTCAATTTGCAAGTTCCCCTGAATAAAACGATACCCCATATGTATGGGTGCACATAAAGACGTGGCCACCAAATGCCCCCAAACAGGGGCAATGCATAAGGGGGGGCTGTGCTCTATCTGCAGTTATTTAGTCTAAACACCCCCATACCTGTGAAATAACCCCCGCAAACTATATATTTCTGAAAAGTGCACACCTTCAGCTATTCAGAGACACCACTCTTCTCTTTCTACATGAAAAATTGTGGCCCCAGTCCCTTGCAGAAGTCAGCGCTTTGGTCAGAAATCAAGGAAAAACCAGATACAAACCTAGATTTCTCCCCAAAATCTCCATGGCAACTACCAAAAACTTACTAAACATCAATCTGCAAGTTCCCCTGAATAAAACGATACCCCATATGTATGGGTGCACATAAAGACGTGGCCACCAAATGCCCCCAAACAGGGGCAATGCATAAGGGGGGTCTGTGCTCTATGTGCTCTACCTGCAGTTATTTAGTCTAAACACCCCCCTACCTGTGAAATAACCCCCGCAAACTATATATTTATGAAAAGTGCACAGCTTCAGCTATTCAAAGACACCACTCTTCTCTTTCTACATGGAAAATTGTGGCCGCAGTCCCTTGCAGAAGTCAGCGCTTTGGTCAGAAATCAAGGAAAAACCAGGTACAAACCTAGATTTCTCCCCAAAATCTCCATGGCAACTACCAAAAACTTACTAACCATCAATCTGCAAGTTCCCCTGAATAAAACGATACCCCATATGTATGGGTGCACATAAGTACATGGCCGCCAAACCTGAAAATGCATAATATTGGGGCTGCACTCTATGCACCCCTTTTTTTTTTTCCTGCACCCGAATGAATGGAATACGCTCGGGTGCAGGCACATGTAGCCGATATACGCATGAAAACGCGTGAGAATGCAAAGTCTCGCGTTTTCATGCATATATCGGCTACATGTGCCTGCACCCGAGCGTATCCCATTCATTCGGGTGCAGGCACAAGTAGCAGGCGTAGGGCTGAATTTTCGGCAAGCGTTTTTCCACTTGCTGAAAAAATCAGCCCTACGCCATGTGTGGCATCAGCCTAACCCTTGGCAATAGAAACTACCAGAACAATCTTAGCACCTCTGGACCTTTCTAGAACAACTGAAATCAAATGAAGTTAAAATGGAATAAAACCACTAAAAGCAATCAAAGAACAATAATTGCAATGAAATCGGTGGTCAGAGCCCTGGATCCACCAATGTCACTGCAAAAGCAACCTTTTTGGGGCACTAAATACACAATAAAGAACAATGCAAAGATAAAACACCATAAAATCAGTAAATTCAAATAAAAACCACTCAAACCAACAGAAGAACAATTATTGCAATGAAATCGGTGGTCAGAGCACTGGATCCACCAATGTCACTGCAAATTCAGCACCCAATAGCAATAAAAAAGTTACAGTGCAATAGAATAATTCAAAAACAGAAATCAATTATGAAAATGCAAAAAAAACACTAAAATGCAACCAAATAAATCAGATAATTATAGAGCAAGATCAGAAATAAAGTTTTAGTAAAAAAAAAAGACTGCCAAAGAAAGCAAAGAAAGAAAGAAAAAAAAAAAAAGTGTAAGTGTGTGTGTAAGTGTCTGTGTGTGCTTGGGAAAGTTGTAAATAAGTGTGTATGTGTGTAAAAGTGTAATAATGACAAAGATAAAAGAAGAAATGGAAAAAAAAATAAAAATTTTTAGACAGTTGAGATAGAAATAAGCAAAATAAACAGTGGTTAGAGAGTTGTAGTTCAGCTTACACAATGCAGGCAGGCGATCAGGGCGACCAATCCAGCAGGAAGGCAGCAGGAAGGCAGCAGGGGGGCTCCAGCAGTCTCACGTGGCAGCAGGAGTGAAGAGGCGACGGCGGGGGCGGCGACAATTAAAGGGACAGCAGTGGACACGTCATCAATGCGTGTCCACTGCTGTCATTGGCTGAGGGACCGGATCGGCGGCGCTGGGGGACCGGATCGGTGAGTATGACCTTACTTGCTCGTTGCCTAGGGGGTTGTGCAGGCTTTACAAGCGCTGCGCTGCTTTAAAAGCGAGCGCAGCGCTTGTAAACCTGTTAGTGCTGTAGGACGTAGATTCTACGTTCTATGGCACTTTGGTCCCTTGGTACCTAGGACGTAGAATCTACGTCCTATGGCACTAAAAAGGTTAAGAAATTAGGGCAGAAATGCTGCAGATTATGTTTTGGGCTTCTGTACCAGCCCAAGGCAACCACAGCCCTTTAGCAGTGAAGATCTGTGCTTCTTAAACCCCAGCAACTCCCTACTTTTTAGCTGATTCCCTGCACATGCTCTGTGCTGCTGTCAGTTACTGATCTTAGGGACAGTGCACAATATACTGGATATATAGAATATAAATGTCAGGAGGATTAATAAATAATACAGAATATTTGAACATGGCGGCACTGAAACCAGTGCAATTAGCATTAGAATTTAATAAACAGCATAAGTATCTATGACAGACAAAGCTCATTTGTTTCTTGATGATTTGCAAGGACCCCTATGCTTAGCTTCTCAACAGCTGCCCAGAGCACACTGAGCATGTGCAGTGTCACTGACACTCAATCCAAGATGGGGAGCTCCTGTAATAACTCTGAAGGCCTGGATCATTACTATTATAGAGATTAGGTTGCCACCTTTTTGCTTTGGTGAGGCAGGTGGTGTCAGAAGGAGGGTGACATCAGGGGCAGGGTAGTTATGTATTATGGGTGGTTTCATTACATCAGGGGATTAAGCTATGACATATCAATCTGTGACTGATTGCATTCAAGGAGTGTCCCGTTAATATTTTGTATTTGGAAAAACCGGGGAAGCAGTCAATGTCCAGGCTGTCTGGGTCAAAGCGGGACAGCTTGCAACCCTAATAGAGATCCTGAATCTTTATACAGGTGCAATAAGTTCAGTATATTAAATATGCCATTTTTAGCAATATTCATTTTAATGGTTTAGTTCTCCCTACCATTTTGTCAGAGAGAAATGTTGAAGCATATTGTGCCCCTGGGCACAGCTTATCACACTGAATACTGGCAAACTAATCATCCCTTGGGCAGAGCAGCTGCCTGTCTAGGCAGAGTGTGGCATTAGGTCCCAACTAAGACTAGTCAGTGTGTGTAAATAAATATCCGGGGCAGTAATCTAGTTAGCCATTTACCTTTGCTGGAAAACAGTTCAGTTTAGTGAATATGTTCCAAAAAAGGGCAAAGAAGCAGAGTTTATGATTCCCACTATTTTCTCCCCCCCCACTCCATGTCTACATGTGTATAAGGGTTGGTTGAATGCTCTCTGAGCATGCTCAGTGATGTCACGGGGGCCACGCCAACAACCCCCAGCATAGCAGCAAATTGTGAAATGATTGAATTATTATTGGAATGTTGTGTAGAATTTCCTTTCTTCTAAACTTTTATTGTTAGGGAGAGAGTGCAGAGATGTGCAACTAAATTGGATAAAGGGGATGGAAGATTTAAACTGTGAGGTTAGATTGTCATGGTTGGGGTTGTTTTCTCTGGAAAAGAGGCGCTTGAAGGGGACATGATTACTTTTAGAGGGGATTATAGGCAGATGGGGATGTTCTTTTTTTTGCCATAAAAACAAACAATGCACAAGAAGCCACCCCTTTAGATTAGAGGAAAGGAGCTTCCATTTGAAGCAGCGTAGGTGGTTTTTCACGGTGAGGGCAGTGAGGTTGTGGAATGCCCTTCCTAGAGATGTGGTAATGGCAGATTCTGTTAATGCCTTTAAGAGGGGCTCGGACGATTTCTTGAACAAGATAATCTAAATCTACAATTAGTATTGATATTGGTATATATATGTAAGTGTATAGCTAGTTTAGTAAGAGTGCATGCCACATTAAAAGTAATGGGAGTCTAATAAAATGCTCTGACCTTACTTGCAATATCTGCTGCCACAAGACTGTATTTGCATGATCACCAGCCTCACCATCTTAGGGGCATTTACACATGTATTTTCCAAAAATGTAGTAAAAGCACAATAAAATAACCTTTTTAAATTTGCATGAAGCCGTAAGGTTTTTATACTGCTTCTCACTGACTTCAAACTTACCTTTTAGGGGCCAACGTGCCTTAGACGTTTTTCTGGTATGGTCTGCATGCCTGGATTGGCATTTGTAAATGCACAGTTAGCTCACCCAGGGTTATAAAGAGAAAGGTGGGGTACCATAGAAATCCATAAGGTAAAACTGACCATACACATTTGATCCTCTGGCCCCCTGATCAACAGTGTCATAATGGGCCCCTATGCAGGTCCGTTGGGAGAGGAATGCATCAACACGCAGATGAGGTCCCCACCTGATGGGATTTTCAAACCTGCCCCATAGATATCTGGATGATTTTTGCACATATATCTGTTGAGAAGGGCAAGATATATACATACAGTGGAAGATAAACTGCCTTATCAGTCTATCAGTCTGTATATAGGCAGCTTAAAAGTAGGTTGAGCAGGAATATGTACCATAAGCAGCATTATAAGGAGCCATTATACCTGGTAAGGGGGCAGCTATGCTTTTCACTATTCCTCAACCCCTGGCTGTGGAGTAGGAGACCTTAAAGTAATATTATGTTGTTGCCTTGATCCCTGTCTATGAATCCCACCCCCTTAATGCCAGAAGCTTTGGTAGTGCTACGTAAATGAAAGCATTGCTTAAATGGGACCTATACCTTTAAGAACAAGTATTTGACACTGCTAAAGAGAAATAATGTGCTTTTAAATGTTGCTTTTTGTAGTACAGGTATGTGACTTGTTATCCAGAATGCTCAGGACCTGGGGTTTTCTGGATGGTGATCTAAATTACAATTTCCATAATTTGGATCACCATATCTTAATTCTACAAAAAAAATCATGTAACAATAAATAAACCCAATAGGACTGTTTTGCCTCCAATAAGGATTAATTATATCTTAGTTGGGATCAAGTGCAAGACACTGTTTTATTATTACAGAGAAAAAAGAAAGCAAATTTAAAAAAATGTAATTATTTGATTCAAATGGAGCCTATGGGAGAAGGCCTTTCCGTATTCGGAGCTTTCTGGCTAACGGGTTTGCTAATAATGGATCCCATACCTGTACTTTAGTGTAAATTTCCCAAAAGTCTCACTAGCACCAGTAAGTAATTTTACTTTCAACCATTTTGCCAGGAATTGCAGTATTTCTTTACCTATGTGAAGGCGGAGTTGTGATTGGTTACCCAAGATGTGAAGGTGTTTATATCAATATCACTAAGGCTTCACAGACATCAGATCTGTCCTGCTGGCTGATGGCAACAGGTCTAGCTTATGTTTCTGTCTGGCAAGTAAATATATATGGAGTCTTTCTAGGATATTAGTACAGAATGCTTGAGCTTCTCAGATAATGCCATCCCGCAGAAAACATTTTATTGATAACTGGCTTCTGGATAGTGAGACCTGTTAATAAAACTGGCCCCATTATAACCCCAATAAACCATTAGATTACAAATTCTTTTGGGTAATATTTCATTGTGCCTAATTTATTCTACTATGTACAGCGCTGTGTGCACTGTCAGTGCTATATAACATAACAAAAGTATTGGTTGTATTCAGCACACAACGAGGTGCAGGATAATCCTACATCCCTTCAAAAATGTAATGCCTTGTTTCCCCCTCTTCCCACTAGTGTGAAATATTAAGGACAAGTTCATAGGTTTAGAGGAACCACTCTTCTATTAGAAACTGTTTTTATCAGCCAAATAAAATCCCCCAAAATAGGGATTTTCGGCATGTTGCATCATGTTCCTTGAAGAGAGGTTCTCCAGAAGCCTGCCAAGGCAGAAGAGTCCTAGGGGTCAGTATATAAAGGGTGCAAAGACGAGCCAGAAGTAGTGGTCAGAACTTCCCTTGCTTGAGTTTGTCTATGTGGTGAGAGAGCTTTAGGGCCGGACCTAGCTTCAGACCCATGTATTTCATCATAACATCACTTCTTAAGAGGAGCAAGGCCTTGCCATCAATTTCCTGCAAACAAAGAACACAAGGACAAAAATGTATTGAAGGAACACAATCAAAAAGGTAGATAAAAACAATTTAATTACACTGACTGCACCAGATATTAAAGTGCAACTGAATGACTGTAGACTTCAGGAAGCAGAGTTGGCTCAGAAACTATAAAGCACTGTGGAATATGTCAGCACTATATAAATAACAGGTAATACATAAATTAATAGAAAAACACAAAACTGGACTGGAATGGCAACTGGTATTGTGGGCGGAGAAGTTTTATAGGTCGTCAGCCAGGTGAGAGAATTAATTAACGGCAAAGAGAATTTAAGCATAGAGAAGACAAAGTTATGGTTTAGTCATGTTTTTCTTGCTCTAAAGTTGGGGACCTGCATAGTGATTGGAGTTGCCATTCTGTAAATTTCTGCTTTGTATGAGACACTGTAATAAAACATGTGAAAACTACAGGTGCTCAGAACCTTTTGGCTCATTCTGTAGGTCCAAGAAAAGATGGGTCCATGTCAATGTCATTTGGTTATATTATATTTCAGCCTTTCTGCTGTCCATGTGCAGTCAAACTGAATAATGAACATACAACCAGGTGAGAGATGATATTTTAGAAATAAGCTAATTTAACCAATAGATGTTTTTTTGCACCTACATCTTTAAAACAATCATAAATCAAACTGTGTACAGCCACTTTTAGACTAAGGAAGTTCGAGCACCTTCAGAGGCTACCGGCCATGCAGAGGGCAAAGAATAGCGTTTCCTGCCACACAATAACATTTTTAAAAGTAACCAGCATACCCATTTTAGTGATTATTTGAACTTACTGACTGTATTGAATATGGTGTGCTGTCCTTTTCAAATAGATATATAATTTTTTATTGCTATAGTTCAGTGGATTGCACTCCCAACACCTAAGCTTACAAAAAATGCAATTTCTAATTGGCTTGCATCTGTTGAAGAACTACATTGGCCAAAATGAACCCAATAAGAATGTAGCACAGTTAAACAAAATATTGCATTGTTAATTGTCCAACTGTTGCACTGTAATGATTTATTAAAAAAAAAATGAAGGGTAAAAACATACATGTTTACGGAAAAGCTCAGCATGGAATCCGAGCTGTGGGTCAGCATCTCTGACAAACTGCATGACATCCTCTGTGTTCCACAAGGATGGGTCACGTGGTGCCGGCCGGCCACTTGAGTACCTCTCTGACTCTAGAGAAAAAGACAAAGAAAATATGGTGAGCCACAGTTTCACTGGGGCACCAGTGGTATGTCACTAGCTAGGGGAGTATCACATAACTCAATACAAGTGAATCAAAGGTTTGTGCTATACTAATATTAGGCTCTGGGAGGGCAGAACGTTTAGGTGGGTTGGGGGTGCAATGATCTGATGGGCAAAAACAAAAAGTATTTTGCCCTGTACCTGCCCTGTATTACTTACCAGCTGAGCTCAGCCGTCGCACAGTTCCCTGGGAAATACTGCTAGGTTGGTGGACGCTACGATAAGAGGGAGAGCGATACTCCCTAGATACTCGGCTAGTGTTGGGGCTAGCAGGAGAGTCTGCTGTACCCAGATGCTGCTCCATGGATCCAGGAAGTCCAGCATCCAGCATGAATGTCTCTCCTGTAATTAGAGTGCCACATAAGCATAAAAAAACAAGCAACTGGGACATTGTCCCAACATGCAGGACTAGACTTACCCTCTGATGCATGGCAATCATTCTTTGGTAACTTGGGACACAAGGGGGCGTTATAGGGGGGAGTTTCACTGGGATATCTTTTAGAACCTCTTCCTGGACCATGGAGACTGCCCTCACAGTTACTCCTTTCTTTAAAGAAAATTCAGAAAGACAGGCTTGTTGTTTATGCCTGCTGGGAATACTGAGAAATTTGGAAATAGTGACAATGGCCCTTGCTCTTACCTGCCAGATATCGGTCATTCTCACATGACCCTGTTTGCAGTGATGGATTCTGGGTAAAAGGTTGGTTTCCAAACAGATTCTCACTGCGCAGGTTCCGGCAAAGCTTCTCAAGAAAGCGGAGGACATAACCGATACTGTTCACTGCTGGCAGATTTAGTGTGTGTTGCTCTCTCTCAAACACAGCTAAAATGATAAATACTTCCACCATTACTTCCACAAACTTCTTAAAAGTGAAGATGGCTCAGCTTGGGGTTATTCTATTGTATCAGACTGTCCATGACTGGCTGACCAAATGAATTTGTTCAAAGAGAAAGATAGGGCCCTGGTTACTAAACCAACACCCAGTTCAGGTGCATATTTGGTCATGTGGAAGCAAAGTGCAAAACAGTTTTCTACACTGAAATATTAACATGGAAGTAAGACATGCAGGTGAAAGATGTAAACAACAGCTTTTTTAGGTCAAAGTAATATACTATGTTAAATTATATGAAAGGAGAGCAGAAGTGTTAGGAATTGTAAAATGGAGCTAAAAAAGAATTGTGCAGAAGTTTCAGCAAGCAAGGTTGTGTTTCTCACCAGATATAACTTCCCCACCATGGCCCTGCTTCAGGAAGCTGAACACAGTCTTTTGATGGTACGCACAGTCTATACAAGCTTGAACTGCTTGTTGCAAGACCACAGAAGCTCGTGCAGGTCCAAAATGATCAGGTAGATGTTGGACCTTCTTACGATCTAGGTGAGGGCCTGACTCTCCATTTTTGTTCAGGTAAATACATACTGCAAATAAGAATAAAATATTTGTGTATAGCTAAATTGAATTGGAACCTAAATGTTTCCAAATGCAATGTATGCAGCAATTATACAGTGGTATGACAGAGCAAACAAGAATGATACATTGCTACTATTTACTGACGGATAAAAATTCAATATTTCTTTTCTTCTCAGGAATCGCATTGTACTACTCAATGGGGCATGGGTGTGTCGCTGATTTGATGACAAAATAAGGGAAAACGATGGCTACAGGAAAACATGTATCGATTTTTTTTTTTAATATGCTAAAAAAATATATGTTGCAAAAAAATGGGGGTTCAAAATAGCCCATGCATTCAGTAACCACATACACCACTAAAGTCCGGTATATTGGAGGCTAATTTGTTTATTCTAGAACAGATTCAGGCAGATGTTTTGAAACAATTTGGTGCAAGCAAATTAGATAAAAAATTAACAAACTGGCCAAAATTATCAGCCCATGTGTGGCTGGTTTTTACACACATAAAAGGTAAAAAAAAAAATAAACTGCAAAGCACCATCACTTAAGATAATTTTGACAAATTTAAAATGGCTACATTGCAAGCCAGCTGGATAACGCAGAGGGTCTGATTATCACAGATATGAGATAGATTGCAGGGACCTGTGGCACCCAATCAGCAATTAGTTTTGGTCAGACTAATACAAGCTAGAGAATGTATGCACGTTCGACTGCACTGGTACAATATAACACCTATGTTAATGAGGACTAACATACTTTGCTTACATGCACTAACTTGCATAAAAGCAAAGTAAACTCACTGAAGGACAGAAGATGCAAAGAAGACTGCTAAAATGAATAGTAAGAAGAGGTGCAAGAAAGCCTGCAGGAAGATCTGCAAATAAAAAGACAAACTGAAGAGAAAATAAAAAAAAACACACTCTTACATTTCCACTATTCTTTCCCTTGTAAACAACTATGATATGTCGGCCGGTTAAACATTTCATGCTGGTTACATAAAGGAGTATATATATTAAGGGCAAACCTTAGAAGCATATTGCCTCAAGAAGTGGCATATTTGCAGATTAAATACATTTTCTAGTGCAGGGGCTCTGTTCCTGAACAATTCTGTGAAATGGTATAACTACAGGAGACAGCATTCTGTTATTTGTTTCCCCCCCAAACCTTGGGAAAGTTTGGATAACAGACCACACTGAGCCGCACCTGCCAGCAGTACCTGCTTTATAAGCCAGTGTTGGGTAAAACTGAAAGTACCTGTTGGTGCCTGCATGGCAGCACATGGAATGGTTGCAGCATCCTGTGGAACTGTGCTGGTGTCTGGCTCTGGGGTGCTGTTGGTGGGGGATGTAGGAATCTGGTTTAGCAAAAGTCGAGGCTTTCTCTGCATGAATGTAATGCAAATAGTAAGTATAAACTGCAATTCAAACACCAAAGTTACCAGCATGGATTAATGGGATGACCAAAACAAAATGAACCAACAGCATTATAAGTCTGCTGCTAATGCAGCTCCTATAAGCATGTCATAACAAAGCTTTTACAGACACAACCAGAAAGACACATGGATTCTATCTATTTAGCACAGATAGACTTTTTAACTTTAGCCTATATTTTATCATATTTAAAAGTAGTATAACAGATCTTTTTTTTTTGTTTTTCTTTCAAAAAC
The DNA here is from genome assembly GCF_000004195.4 of Xenopus tropicalis. Classification (NCBI taxonomy): domain Eukaryota; kingdom Metazoa; phylum Chordata; class Amphibia; order Anura; family Pipidae; genus Xenopus; species Xenopus tropicalis. The sequence goes on from NC_030678.2 coordinate 78,702,369, forward strand.
ACTGAAAGGGACAGAATACACCCCTTTTTATCATGAGCTCAATGAATAGGGGCTTGTGCTTAATAAGATACCAGTTTCACTTCAGCACTTCTTTTCAGTTCCTGGTTCTGACAAGCAGAGGGGTAGCTTAGGCAAGGGAGGGGTTTGTTTGTTCAAAGGCAAATAAGGATCTCTGAACAAATTGTCTTGTGCAACAATACAGTTTCCGTAATGACAAAATATTAGGAAAATATGTTTTTTTTTTTATTAAAAGAATGCATTTTAATACACGTCCTATTTTTTGTGCTGTTTTTTTTTTAGCCAAGCAAGCGGATCTTATATAATCGGGCTAATCCGAATGTTTGGCCCTAGGGCCAAATGATCAGATTACAACAATGGGAATAAGAGCCATCCTCAACCCGACAGGAGGATCAAACCTGCCCAATCTATATCTGGACAATTTTCAGCCAGATAATGGTCAGGTAAGCCTGTAGGAGGGCCTCATACAGGGGCCAATAAACTGCAGAATCAGCAGCTTAAATCTGCCTGCCTATGCCAAAAAGCAAGAGTAGTAGCTGTTACTTTTTAAGTCAGGTTACACAGGTTAAGCCTTATGTCACAGGGAAAACAGGAGCTACTACTTGAAACTGGATAGAAAATGCATTCACTGTATGCTCCAGGTGGGCAAATCACACACACAAATAATAAAACAATATTTCTAGCTAGCTAAATGTGGTGGCTATCAACTTCTCTGTGCGACAGTGCAGCATACATAAGTAGTGCTATATAAATAAAAATATACATACAGTACATAAATATAAGCCAGACAGAAAGGAGCTATGTAGTACATTAACCATAGCAATGTGAACCATATTAACCAAATTTTTTTTACTCTACTTACACTAGACCTGCAAGATAACAGGTTTCCAGATAAGGTATTCCATACCTGTATAATGCTACACACATCAGGATAGTCAGAAGTGCTAGGTAGGGACACAGACTGAACTTGAAACTGAATCTGCCTACAAATAATTTGTCGAGCTGCATTCTTACAAGGTGACTTAATTAACCAGTTAAGCCAGTAGCAGAGCTAATCACGGTCTCATAATCTACTTTCATTCATCAACAAAGAATGAATGAAATCAATGGAATGCACCACAAGCTGAAAACTGGACATCAAACTGTGATGTGACAGGCTGATGCACATTACCTGGGGATCTAGAGCATTTATCATGATGATATCTTGCAAACATCCCACACTGCAGTATATAGGCAATGCTAGCCCTGGAACATTGATCATTTCTATATCAGGGGCAATACGTTTGATGACCAGTGTCTCTAGGCTTGATATATCTTCTCTCAGAGTTTAACATGTAATACTACACTTTACGGTTTATTATTTATGACATTATGCAGATCCAGCTGACATTTCTTAGGCATAAATATTTTCTGGGACAATTTTAAATTTTCTCACCTTACTTCCTGGCTTGGGACCTCTTTTTTTGGGAAAGCGAAAAGGTTCACAGAGTTTGGAGGGTTGGCTTGACAATTGATGGACTAAAGCTTTTGGCAACTGTCCCTTCTTTCTCCCTGGCTTTCTGCGTCTACGGCCAGGTACAACTGGAAGCAAGTTCTTTGGGCCCCTCATCATGGATGTGGCAATTCCAGCAGCTGGCAATGGGCTCTTGGGAATGGCCACTGTGAAGAAGGCAAAATGTTGTAATGATTATACTGAGAGAACCCCCATTAAATTATTTAAGCTATCACTTTTGTACCTTTGGTCCCTGGAGGCTGCAAGTTATCCCCAGTAAGGGAGCACCATCCCACAGGAAATATATCCCGGGAGTCATATCGACACCAGTAATCAAATGCTCCTCTCCAGCCGTCAAATGTCACAAGAATCTCACTGCCTCTCACTTCTCCTATGGTAGCAGGGCAGATAAAATGAGGATTCTTTCTGTCCACTGCCTCCAATTTCATCCCAATTTCAAAATAATTCTGGGGTGGTGATGGTGGCTCCTAAAGCAGAAAGACGTCAGTATTTTTTAGTCAATAAATACACATGCTACCATGGACAATTAAGGCCAGATTTTTAAAAATGTGAGTTCAAAACTCACCACTGAAAATGCAGCTTATTTCTATTCATTCCTATGAGATTCTCAAAAGTGTCAAATGGTGAACTTTCACCCATTGATAAATATGCTTCTAAAAATCCCATAGGAATAGAAGGTGGGTGATTTTTCTGTGGGTGAGCTTTATTCTCACATTTTAAAAAATCCGTCCCTTAGTGTCTTTCTTACCTTGTGGAATATTTTGGCAGGTGCCATTTCAGCTCCATTTAGAGTCTTCAGAAGGAACATGGGCCACGAGGAGGCATTGAGTCTGAAGCCTAAACATTAGATAAAGATGATAAATATATAAGTGCACTGTTCCTTATAACGATACAGAGTATCTGTATATGCCAACAGAAAACATACTGCCTTAGTAAAATGCAATGATTTATATAGTTTTAGTGGTTGAGTGGCTGCCATTCTCTTGGGATAAAATGCTTGAAAGTTAATTTTAGGAAAAAAATCCAAGTGGCAATTCCAAAACTACAAAGTCCAGTAACGTAGTGTAACAGATAAGAGCTTTTCTTTTATTATTAAAATTGTACAAGATCAATTATATTAACTTTTGCTCTATCGTTATGGTTTAAGGGACTAAATCAATCCTTTTAGGATTATCCACAAATGCAGGCTAATTTTAACTTAGAGCTGTAAACAATGGTGGCCAATCTGCAATTAGCCTCACCTATAATAACTGAAACAAACATCTGATTACATTCTATGGTTTACAGGCTAAGACAAACCTTGCTCACGTTTCTGCATAACTCTCTTAAATAGGAAAGCTGCATGGAGAGTTTCCACGTATTATGGGCCATATTTGAGGGCTTATCTCTGGCTATAGGCAAGTGCTCAAAATTAACTTGTGATACCAGTAGAATTTGGACGTGATTTTATCTAGCTACTATGAATATGTTCTTAATTTTCACTTGAACTGTATGAATATAGCAAACATTTTGGCACATCAACAGAAACATAATTACAATATAGCTTATTAATAAAATAATTGCATTTGCCTCACCTAGTGGGGGCTGTAACATGCCCCCACCCTTTTCACATGTTCCAATAGGTTGGATCTCAGAAGAGTCCACCAGTCTCCAGAAGTCGTTCTTGTTGTCACTGCCATCGAGTCGCAGTCTAAGCCTGGCTCCTGTGAGACCCACTACAGAGGCAATGCAGGTGGATGTTGTGTTTCTTGGATCTTGGGCCTCCAACTTCATTCCTATCTTATAATCGTTGGAGGGAGGTGAACATGACTAAATGTGAGAAAATAGCCAATGAGTAAGATTTATGAATAGGGATCAAAAAGATATGTAATTACATCATCCCAGTGACCACTGAATTATTTAGAATACCCATATTAGCCAGAGGAGAGCTAATAGACATTAGAATATTACTGAGCTACTTTATCCTTCCACTCCATACCTTTAGCCCATTAAGTCCATCACTAGTCGACTGAAGAGTAAGAGGTATAATGTTGTTGCAGGGCATGAGGCACAATACTTTACACTGTACTTATTATCCATTGTGCCCTTTTCTACTTTTTCCTATTGCTTACCTGCCGGAAGCAGTGAGGGGGTGCTGGCTGGGACCCAGTTTCTTTTAGGTATTTCTCCCAACTGAAGTGACCTGCAAACAAAAATGTGGCGTATAAACACTCATTTTACATGCAAAATAGCAAATGTATCTCCTAAACAATTGACCAAGGATCTTGGGACTATAAGGCAGACTGTATTTGCAAGCAGCTATGCAACTGCAGATCGTCCCCTAGGGAAAATTTTTTAATTTGCATAAATTGCTGGATTAATGGTTTTGCTGCCATAAAATCAACGAAGTGGAGAAACATCTCATGTCTGTAACTGCAAAAAAAAAAAATTCTCCTTCTCTTTCAGAAAGCTTGTCACACAGCTACTGCCAAACACTGGCATCCAAAGGATTCCCAAGCAAGCTACCAATCATGTTGCATGACTATTTAATTGTATAAGCATGTAATATAAAAAAAATAAATTTTTTTGTTTTGTTAAAGGGGGAATTGTTTCTATATATACCCTGATTAGTGTGAGTGTCTGATGGTCGTCCATGTCTCCTTCCATCCTTCCAGTCGGTTGCTAGAAGAACAGAAAGGAAAATGTAACTTTCGTATTGAGAAATGCATGTATGCCAGTGAGTATGTGTCTGTTTCAGCCAGGTCATTGTATGAGACCTCTAAGCTTGGCCACAAGCTTCCGGCTTTGTATTTATGTATGTGAAGGTTTATCACTCTGTTTCACTACTCACAGTAAGAGCTACCGTAGGGGAGTGAAAATGCAGAAACTCAGTTTTAAGGACACATATATTTAGTGCCTGTTATATAGTAATGAATTGTGTGCTCATTTAGGACTCTGGCACACGGGGAGATTAGTCGCCTGCGACAAATCTCCCTGTTCACAGGCGACTAATCTCCCTGAAATGCCATCCCGCCGGCGAAAATGTAAATCGCCGGTGGGATGGCATATGCGGCGGGGCGATTTCAGTGAAATCACGGAAGTTGCTGTAAATCGCGGAAGTTGCCTCAAGAGGAAACTTCCGCGATTTCACTGAAATTGCGCCGCCCCGTATGCCATCCCACCAGTGATTAACATTTTCGCCGCTGGGATGGCATTTCGGGGAGATTAGTCACCCGCGAACAGGGAGATTTGTCGCGGGCGACTAATCTCCCCGTGTGCCAGAGCCCTTATAAGGAAGTAGTGTGTACAGCTACTATATGGCTGAATCTGTTTGCCTTTCACAGGTGATTTCCTAAAACTGTGCTCTCTATGCTGGCCTTAGGTTTAGAAAATGGAGCTTTAACCATTGGGGTTACTTCTCTGCACATGGCCCCCTTTGTATATATTAGGCGATGGAGATCTGGTCATCTCAGAAATTAGGTTCTGGCAAAATTTTAACCATGGGAACTGCTGTGAACCTCACCCTGGTGCAAACCCAGCAATCAAGAGGGTTATATACTAGAAGTGTGACATTCCACACTGTGCCTGCCAGCTACGGTCACCTACTGCCCTAATAAGCCTAAGCATGCCAAGTAAACCACTTGGTATGTTTGCTTGTAGGGACTGGGCTGTGGGCACTGAATAAGTGCTTCACACTCAATTAGCAAATGAGCACAAGAGAATGCTACTACAGAAATCTGAGGAAGCTTGTTAATCAAGTCAGTCATAGACAGATACTTGAATACATGTATTCATAACCTCCTTTGCACCCCTTCATTTACTTTACCTCTCAGGTGTCCAGGTTTTCGCATGGTCCCAGGTTGAGAAAACTCTGAAGATTCAACAGATAAGCTGGAGACTCCACTGACAGACAATAAGCAGTTGAATGCTTAGCAAACAACCACACAATGGTAGTGCCAAAGAATTGGGTAGATTCTGCAGCCAGTCGGATGGCAGCTGTCCAGATGGAAAGATAACCTGTCTGTTAACAGCATGAGAAAGGTTCTGTTGACCCGTGGAGGCTCTCAGGGCAGCCAGGTGGAGGCTGTACAGATCAGGTGAGGTTCTGTTTTTAAAGGCACTACAAAAGAAAAGGACAAGGGATAGGTGAGAGACACAGTAAAAAAGTAAAAAAAAAGTCAAGTAAAAAAAGTCAAAGCAAGGTTTAACATGATAGTGTTTTGTGGAACTATAGAAACCTGGGAATATCAGTGATTGGGTATGTATTAGTCAAGAAATTATAGACAGTCACAGAGGACCAACCAATAAATTTCCTTTCAATAGGCAGGGAGCAAGTTTAAAGAACTGACAGGGCACAGGTGGAACCTTTTCCAGGTGTGTGCCCAATGCAGTGACACAATATGTTAGGGTTTTCCAATGGGGGGCTTGGAGTATTATTGGAATTCTGGGACAATGGCTTTTATGGCTATATTCATAAATCTGTAACCTCGTTATAAGGTAAGTGGGGGCCCAACAAAATCTGACCCACATATTATTCTGTGTAACCTCAAATACTGTATAGTTACACGTGGACTTGCTTTACTTTACCGTGCTGTAAAATTGCATTTTAGCTTTAAAAAATCTACTTGTGCCCAATCTGGCTGTCCAATGAAACTACAGCAGATCTCGTCTGTGAAGGGATTCTGGGAGTTGTAGTTTAAATATTAAACAATACAAAGCTCCTGACACATACAGCAAGGGGAATCCTAACATACAGTTGGACACAAGAAATCTACTTACAGTAACAAACTGAGCAACTTTAAAAAACAGGAAATGATTAATAAAATACAGCCTAGACAATAAGAGGTGTTTCTGAACTCTAACTCCATGACCACCTCCCCCCAAAAGGCTGTCAGGAGATGCTGGAATTCAATAGAGTCTGGAGGGTGACAGGATTCCCTTCCATGCAATAGGAAGAATTCCCCCTTGCACCACCTCTATATAGAGCATTCTGGCATTGTAACAAACACTGACAGACCCATTACAGAAGATCGTGCATTACACATCAAGGCACACTTACAGGCCAGACAGGAATGCAGTCAAGCAGATAAACATACACATTACAGGAAGTGCAGCCCTACCCAAATACAGTCCAACATAATACTAACAAAGGTACAGCAAAGAAATAAGGAAATGCTGTCCCATAAGAGCTTACACTCTAACATAATGACATCTGCCTGTCTTCACTTGCAGCTTCTCTTCCTCCCTGTCTTTTCCTGATCACTCCCCCTGTGCTCTTTCCCCCCTCCCCCTCTCCCTTCCCCCTAATCCACAACCCAAACACAAACAAGTATATAACAGCCATTTCACTCCTCCTGCTCTCTTCTCCCTCTTCCACTCTAAAGGCAGCTTGTAACCATCCTCCCTCCCTGTAGGGCCCAGTAGGATGGTCCAAGAGCCCTTTCTCTCACTCACGCTGCTGTGTTTCCTTGCCAGAAATCAGTACCACTAGTTCGCTTGCTCTTGCATGGCATTTTCTTTGTTACTCGGCCTGGCATGTGCTTACCCCTCTTCCGTGTGAATTTTTTTTTCTCCCGGGCTTTAATACAGAAGTAAGGATCTTAGTCTCCGTCCGCCATGATCTTTCCTACGCAAACAGACGTAAAAACAGACACCCCCCTCCCTCTCTCCACTCCTCCTTCTCCTTCTCTTCTCTTTCTTGTGCCCAAAAGGACACCTAGTGCCTTAACCCTTCCATTACACATAAATGGGAATGTGAAAATGCATCATTGTTTTAAACATGGTCTCTTCCTGTACAATCTGCAGCAGTGCCCCCACAAAGTAATAGTTGCTCTATTAGATGATAACAATGGCTATGGTTAATGGACAGTTTCTAGGGGCTAATCTAACACTGGATAGCATTTACTTTCAACATACATTTTACAGATCAAAGAATCCTTCCACAAAGAAAATACAGTTACAAAACTATTTCATTTTAAATATTTTTTTATGACAAAATGCAAATAAAATTGTGTAACAAGAATCAGATTACATTTAAGGAAACAACCACGCTAGAGATATGTTCAGCTGAGTGTTTCTATAGATCAGTGATCCCCAACCAGTGGCTCAGGGGCAACATGTTGCTCACAAACCCCTTGGATGTTGCTCTTAGTGCCCCCAAAGCAGGTAGTTATTTTTGAATTCCTGATTTGGGGGCAAGTTTTGGTTTGGATTTACTACCAAATAAAGCCTCCTGTAAGCTGATAGTGTGCATAGAGGCTACCTAATAGCCAATCTTAGCCCTTATTTGGCAACTCCATTAACTTTTATGATACTTGTGTTGCTCTCCCGGTGTCCCGGCGGCCCAGTCCGACCCTGCTCACATATACTTAGCATACTTTCTTCAATTTGTTCCTTGGTCCAAATGAATCTCGCTCATAGACTTAATATTCCATTAAATAGGGTGTCCTAACTACTGAACTTTCATCTATTAATAATCCAAAATTCCAAGTGTCCCAGCAAGGGAACTGCACTTTTTCGTATTCCAACTGCTTTGCTCTTACTGTGCAAATTATCATGAAAGGATATTATACTGACTAAGGATCTAGAAAACAGCAAGGCCCAAGTACAATGCCTCATGCAATGTGCAATGTGCAATGTGCAAAGATGCCACAATTGGACTTTTTTTTTTCTGCACTTTGCGCACTGTGTGGGTCATTGTTCAAATACAGTACCTGCTGCACAGAGCAGGGACCTGTGGACTGCGCTCCTTTCAAGAGGGGCGGGCAGGGGAAGCCAGGAAAGTGACCCCCTACACACACCATACCATTCAATCATAAGCACAATGTACAGAGCAGCAGGATGCACAACCCAAATCAGGGTCCTGCCCTCACTGTCTGTCCCAAGGAAGATGGTAAGGACAGGGCTGAGCTGCATGTCCTATCACTGCATTCCGCAATGAGCACCACATTTTTCATCAGTATTCTCCCTGTGTCTGTTTGGGTTTCCTTCCACACTCTAATGGCATATAGGCAGGTTAATGAACTCCTGATAAAATTGACCCTACTGAGTGTGTTCAATGCTGTATATAGGTCCCGTGCCACCCTAGGCACCAGACCTAAATATGCCCTTACGTTGTAGAAGTGACATCATGAGCAGTGTGTGCTACCCGGCCTCCTACCCCTACATGTACCAATTATGATTTTTCCTTCCAACCATTGGTTCGTTCCCTTCATTGACGTTCAGGGCTGAATTGTCAGATATGGAGGTAGAAATAATAGGCATACCTCCACCTGACGATTCAGCCCTAAACACTGATCTTGCTTGGACACCGCTGAAAATCTTTTGTCCCGCCTGATCAACAAGACGACCAATATCTGAAGCTTTTGCTAGACAGGCTTTAAGCCTGAGGTACATAGGACTCTAACATACAAGATTGGCTTTAGCTATGTGAAAAGATCAAAGGGGTGTAGTGCAACTACAGCTCACTTAGGCTGTGTGCAAAATAAATTAAAGAATGGATGCCAGAAGGTTCTTTTGCACTAAAATAGGACAGAACTATTTTATTTGCCCATGGCAAATGATCCACAGGGTTATGTAATACTCACAAGATGGATTAAGCAGGTAAGGCACAGATGATAGAAAGAGTGTGTGTTTCTGTTTGTGTGCATACTGTATATACCTAACCAACCTGTACTGAGATAAAGATTGTATTATCAAACACTACAGACACTTTACAGTGATAATAGCTATTATCTGCTTCATAATACTGAAATCATAGGTTTCCTTAAAGTGCTTTTTAAGACTGACCTCCAGCTTCCATAGCATACATTTTAAGGGTCTACTTACAGAAGCCAAGGTTGTGGCATAGGTGGATCTGTCAGAAAGACTTACCCATGCCTCAGTTCACCTGGGCTCCTTTGAGAATATGTTGAAAATGTGCACAGTTGGGGGCACCTAAGGACAGAATTATATGCCACTATATTATGTGTTTGTTATTCCCCCACACCCTCCAACCACTGCTTAATTCCACACAGCTCAACAACTTGATACAGGAGGCATCTGGGCACATTTTTTAAGCAATTTACATGCTCTGTGATCATTATAAAAGGTAAAAGGATGGAGACAGAAGAACATTGTATTTTGTTTCTGTTACTACCTTCAGTTAAATGATTCTTTGGGCTGCTTTATCCCAACAAATAACTGTACCTCCTACAAACACTTCTTCACGTTTTTGTTTTGCAACAAGTTTGTGCCTATTTAAAATGTGACTTATCATACATACATAGTATTTTTTTTAACTTATTGCACCAGCCTAAAGGTTCAGCATATAGTAGTAATGATATGGGCCTTAAAATTTGTCACAGGAGCTCCTCATTTTGGATTCTGTTAAAAGTGTCAGTGACACTCACATGCTCAGTGTGCTTTTGTCAACTTTTCAGAAGCTAACCTTAGGGTTTGTCACATATTATCTAGCAAAAAATAAAGTTTCTCTTTAATAGCGGCCTGCAACAATATTAATTTATGTGAAGTAGGAGTTCAAAAACATTTCTGCACTGGGTTCATCCAGATTTTTTGTGGTTTATGGTCAGGCTATTCTGAGGTCTTTGTTAGAGGGGTTTCCTTGTAGTGGTGCCTCATTTATTTTGGATCTCTATTGCTCCCCTGCACAACCATTAGTGTTGTATGCATATACACACTATACTGTATCTACTGCTGAACTGTAGCCTCAAATCTCTTATTCATGAAGGTGGTTATGTCTTTCCAAAAGATTTGCATCTCTGCACAAGTCCACATAATGTGGGTAAATGTTGTTGTAAGCTTGCAACCAAGATCTGAAAGCTAGTGATATAATATATCTGTAATAAAATGTTTAATTGACTGTCTGATATTTCATTCAGTATAATGTCCTCTTCTGTTTTACTTTATTTTACAGCATTCAGTAAGGTGCAGTAGGGTTGATTTCAATTGAAATAATTTTAACTAACCTGATTCTGCCCAGTATTTAATGGAGGTTAGAGTGTTACCAGTGTCACACTAGGCCGGTGGGACACTGGGGAAAAACCCGTACTTTCCAGGCTATTTTCTAGTTATGATTGTCCAATGGCACATACTACTAGAAAAGTACATTTTTAAGTATTGGTTTATTTATATGAAGTAGTGATTTAAATATGGGCTGTGATCAAAGATATTTAAAAAGTGGAGTGCTACCCATCAAACCTCATGAAATGCAATGGTCATAAAATCAATGCACAGATACCATCCTCAATCCTTCAGGAAAAATCATACCTGGCTGTTCAGGCCAGTCTGCTGGCACATACACGGGCCAATAAGCTGCTGACTCGGTCCGGAATGGTCAGCTTTGCCACTTACCCAGATGAAGAGGAAGGGGGAGTGCAGACATTCCTGGTGGGTGGAAGTAAACTGGCTGTAGTTCCTCGGTTGATCCCTTCTCTAGCTTCTGGGGCCTTCTACAGTACCCTGGTCAGTCCTAGGTAACTTAAACTAAAATTGCATACTTACATAATGCTGATTAGGTAGTCCAACATTGCCGTTTCAAAAGCCTCTTCGCTGTCAATCATCGTGGTTGTCATGCTGGGTCTCTAAATTTAACAGAAGGTATTGTGTTGTATTATAATTTCAATGCATAAAACAATTCTGAAACAGACTGACATTGTTTTTGTAAGGATTTTGAAATATGTGTTAAAGGGTAACTAAAACAGCCCCTTCCTGAATCACATCAGGACCAGATCAACTTCTAGTGTGCAAATTCTTGTAGGGAAATCAGTAGCAGTAATCCAGGGACCACAAGCAGGATTGCAACAGAAACTGCCGAGGTTGCTGGAGAAGAATGTGGAGCATGTAGTGCGCCCCTAGAATTTTATGGGGGTGGCTTATGTGACATCATCTTACATGTGCACAATGATGTCACAGAATGCTTACTAAGCATGCACAATGAGGAACTGAGGGATATACTAAAAACTGGGAGACCAGATGGGCGGGTGGGAAATTCATGAAATTCCCAAAAAAATCCAGGAGCACTGGCAACTGACATTTATACAGTGTGGTTAACTAACCCTGATATTTCTATTTTAAAGGAAAATATACCCCTAAATTAATCCCACTGTGTTACAGTGACAACTTGCCTGCAAAGCTTTGGGGCTACTGTTATGATAATAGGGTACAATGAGGGCACTGTCATCCTGCATAGCCACTTTTTTAACTTTTGAAGTTATTACAGGTATGGGACTTGGGACCAGGACCTTGGGTTTTCAGATAAGCAGATCTCTCTAACTTAATTGTACTAAAAAATAATTTAAACAGTAAATAAATCCAACAGAATTGTTTTGCCTCCAATAAGAATTCCTTATTTCTTAGTTATCATTATTTGACTAAAATAACCATAATTCAAAGTTTTTTTTATAAAGGGTTTCTGGATAACTGATCCTATACCTGTACCTATTGGAGACAGAGACTTTATAGATGTATGTAAAATTCTCTTTTCATTTTAAAACCTCTCAGTTCTGGAAATCTGCAAATCTCTTCCCAACTTTACACATATTGGGCCAAGTTCAATTCAGAGAGAAAAATTTATCTCATGGTTTATCATGTGAAAACGTATAGATGAGATTCAATTCGAGGACTTTTCTCCAAATTCAATTCTAGTTTAGACTTTAATAGAGTTTTCACATAAGCAGTGAGATAGGTTTTTCTGAATTGAATTGTTTCTCAGATTGAATCACATCCACGAGTTTTCACATGATAAACCTTTTTTCCACTGAACTGAATCTTTCTCATTATGTAACTGAACATCAGATCCTAATAAACAGGGTCAGACTAGGGGGTGCAGGGCCCACCGGGGCCCCTGCCCGACGTCCTCCCCTGAGCATATATAAGTTTAACGCATCAGGAGAGGAACACCTGAGCAATTATGGCTGATTTTTGGCATCGGACACAACTGCCACAAGTGAAACTTTCATTTGGGGTGGCAATTACTCTAAAATTATGGGAAAAAATTCTGCATTCTGGGCAAAAACATAAAGAAATGCCTGAAACCTGAAATTGCACTTTCCATGCTGCACGTGGTTGTAAAATGACTCTTATAGGCAATAAGGTTTATGAATTGTTTTCCTCTAGCATCTCTAGACACCTGCACTTAACAAAATGGCTGATAACATCATATAAACATAGGGAAATAATTGTACTGGTGATATAAAGCTAGTTTTACTTGCTATGTTTCTGTGTTATTATAAAATAAAACATGAAAAGTATTGTAGCCCCTTTTTAGGTTACAGCAAGGGGTACATAGTATTTTTTTAAAAGGATGGGCCTTCGCTATGCAAAAGAGTTTGTATGTATGGTGTTGTTGAACTACACCTCTGCCACTGCCAAATGTAAAATAGTGATGGAAAATAAGGATGCTGGGAGTTTTTTTGCAGCAAACTGGAACTAACAACTTTTATTGTCAAAGACAAGGCAATGCAATGGGAATGGCAGGCTAACCTGCTCTTACTATTCCTCATTCACAGGGTCCCTGCTCCCCCACTTACACAAGAGTTACTGGTCCCTCTAGGGCAGGGGTCCTCAAACTTTTAAATAGGGGGCCAGTTCACGGTCGCTCGGACTGTTGGGGGGCCGGACAATAGTTTAGAAAAAAATCATCAATGAATTGATGTACATATCTTATTTGTAGTGCTACCAACTTATGAGCCCACATAAGACACACTTTTTTTGCTGCTCCTCACAAACACATTGCCTTTTAAACAGGAACTCCAAGCAGGTACACTGTCTACAGCTGCACTTTTACATAGGGGCCCCAGGTATTTGTTTTTTAAGCAAATGATATCTTGTAATCCAAAGGTCACAAAGTTGTGCAGCACAGATGTATTTAACATGTAATATGATATTTAAATATTAAATAATACCAACATACCAGTCAACAAGCAGGTTAAGGATCTGCAACTGCTGTGTCTGTGAGCCCAGATCACCAGCAGAACAACAATTAACCTGGGCGAGTTGCCTGGCTCTTAGATCACCTCTGGTATGCTTTCCATTTCTGAAATCTCGCGAGAATTGCAGTCCGAAATCTCGTGATGATGACTAAATATATGAATTCTATAGCTTTTTTTAATGGTCTGGTTAGAAACATCTTTTCAGAGAATAACTAAATTAATGGATTCAATGATTAAGATTTCAAAATAGGCCAACAGAGACTATACTGAATAAATCTGGACATTTGCTTGGCATGGGACAACATTGATGCCAACTAAAGTTGACCAGACTTGACCAAGTCAGGAGGTTATGTATAGGGCCACACATATAACCTCCCAGACTGATATTAGATCACGATTCCCAGCTTAAGAGAGTAAGTTACATGTGTTGTGTTGAGCACTCAGCTCTGCAGACAGTGAGGAACTTGAAATAAACCCTATAGGTCCCTACAGTGGAAAAAATCCAAACGATCACCAGTAACACCATGGTTTAAGCAATTGCAATACTTTCTTGGCACACTTGCTTATTTTGGGCTGTATATTTGTTTAAAACAGGAAATTGGTCCCCTTTTTGCAGATTAGAGGTACTGGGACTGGGATTTTAGTGTAGTGCCTCCACCTAGTGGACACTGAGGAGCACACCTCAAGGGGATTTCCACTAGGAAAATAATCACACATAGTTTGCAGCAAATATCAACTGGGTGTAAAGGTAATATAATTATAACATGCAAAACAGTAGTAAACCCTGCTTTGGAAACCTGGATGGTTTTAGCCACTACTGGCTCAGTCTCTCTGAGGACACAATTCCACATACCACTCCTGGAGGAAATAGCCTTTCCCACGTAGCAGGCCACGAAAAACACCTGTCCTCACTCAGGGGACACACACAGGAGACTTTCAATACCACAGATCACAGGTACTGGGACTTCCATTGCTAAGGGTATTTCAAGACTAAAAGGACTGGGTACAAGAAAAGCCTATAGAGCAGACCATAACTGCTTCAAAGGTTTTCTTGTACCCAGTTCTTTCAGACTGAATACGCATGAATTGTTTGCCTCAAGGATAACAGTTACCTTACACATTTTAAGTTAATACAGAATTCGACCTGAGCCAGTATTTTGCCAGTCAAGAGTAAAAAATGTAATGCATAGCCCCTGTGCCAGCCATCTGCTAAACAACCATTAACAATAACATTTAAAAAACCTGGGTTGGTGGATAATTCAGGCAATGAGCCGATTTAGAAGGAGCTAGCGGCATATTGACCTGTGTATTGGGTCTGCGTTATAGCTTGCCCTACCAATATTTTGTTTCAATATTCTGATTTATATGTCAATAATGCTACAAACAACAAAACTTTAGGGCAGACTGGGCCAGATTTAAATCAATTAAATTTTATTTTATATTTATCACATGAAAACTTATGGGCAAGACAGAATTTTAGTGCATTGTGCGCTCACACACTCTGGTGGGGGGGGCTTGTTGGTTCGGGCCAAGCCAACCAGGTTGCCTAGGGTGCCCAGCTTGGCCCGGCACTGGGTATTCCCTTCCTCTACACTTTTACAAAATTAAATAAACTCCCACTGCAGGTCTTTGTTATTCATAGGTTTTGCTAAAGAGATAGCAAACCATATAGTAAATAAAGGTAGCCAAACACCGATATACGTCGAAAAAAAAACCTACAATGGCCTTGTATTATTGGCCAGTGTATGGTGCCCTCAGAAAATTTGCCAAATGTTGATTGGCCAGATTCAAAAATCCCTTTAGGGCAAGGAGTGCATCAACACATTGTTGTGGCCCTTGTCTCAATGGCCTGCATCCCAGCCCAATATTGCCCATCTCAAGGTAGCCATATCGGGAATAGATCCTCACGTTTGGCGAGCAGAGGCACCAGGCTAGACCACAACTGTTTTAGTAAAATGAAGGCACAATTCCTGAAACCATTCCTGAAACTATGTTTATTACTATTCGTTGCTGTTTTATTGTCCTGATCCAATAAACCGTAACAATATCCTTGAAAATGCATGCAGTCTTGAAAATGTCTCCCTTGCTCCAAGTATTCCTCCAAAACACATTACATGTATCCATGTATATGCAAATAACCTTCTAAATTGTTTCCTGAGTCACTGTCCATAATAAAAATTAAACAGTTCTGCAAGTTTATCTTGAGTATAAAAATACAACTACAATTTCTATCAAAGCACAATATTTTCTACTGTGAAGAAATAAAATATAAAAATTGCATAATTGTATGTAATTGACCACTGAAAATACCACAGGTAAATAAGGCATGAGAAATACTGCTGACCTTAAGGGGGCGTGCAAATTGTATACTTTCTGTCATGTCCAGAAACACTGTGTAGGGACCCGTAGGAAATAAGCTCCCTATGGTCTTAGCCCTACACTTCATTCTCTGCTGTTGCTGAGCAGAATGTAATGTTGCAACTTTAGTTATCTGTAACTATGCTTTTATTGGCCCTTAGTTAGGATGACCACTTCCTGCACACTGTAATATAGTGATTCACAGGGTGTGGGAACTTCCTCTTTGGCATTCCTATCATCCAGAGAAGGTTGCACATTGAGCCTGGGACCTCAACTAGGCCCAGAAGTCTGTGCCCTAGAGGAAGCCAAACCCATCTAGTGATTCTAAGTCGGGGATCAGGGACCCCGTGAATGAGGTGTAGTCATTTGCAGGTTAGACTCAGTTATAGCACGCTTTAGGAGTGTGACTTAGTTCAGGGCTATTTAGCAAGAGCAGCTGTATGCTCCAACAAAGGAGAAATTAGAGGGTTTAGTACACCAAAGGCTCTACTGCCTTACTGTAGGGACCACAGTTTTAGACATAGGATTTAGGCTGTTATTAACCCCTGAACCACCATTGGCTGTAGGGATCTGGTCCAGAAAAGGCAGACACCCTTGGGACTCCTGGCTATTCCCCCCATTTACTTCCACTGTGGTGTCATACTGTCCTGCTACCTTGCAACTGCATCTGACATTTGTGCTATTCTACCTCAATGCTGTGAGTATTAACCCTGCATATGCTGTGTACCATCAATAAACCAAGTTCTAGTTAAATGCAAAAGAACCTCTGGCGTCCATATTTAATTTATATACAATCTGTGGCAGTGGAAAGTTGCAGTTCAGCAACATCTCACAAATGCAATTCTTCCATTTTGCGAAGGCCCATCCTGTGTGTTGGAGTCACATGTGCCCGTGCTCACACCTACTAGCCGGTACTGGCAAATATTAGCCTGTGTAACTTCTCACAAGTAAAGTTCATGCAGGTTTATCTGCAAAAATATAGGGTGCTAGTCAGCAAGTCAGTGTTTTACTTTATAGACAAAGGCAAGAAATCCTTTGCACTCACCGATTATCAATATAAATATATATATATGCTGATATAAGGTATTTTTAATTTTATAGACAAAAAGTCCTCGGCACTCACCCAATATCAATATATATAAGATATTAAGACTTTTTTTGCATTAAGCTAGAAAGAAATACCCTCCACTTTAAGCGAAACTGGGATTGTTTGTCCATATGTTGCAATATACTTCAAGCTGGCCAACTACGTCATCCCCTCTGGTCAGTTCTACACTTTTACCTGATTCATTAAGAATTCTACTGCTTCAACATACATTTTACACAGGAAGAGTGTTTTGCCTGCAACTGCTTGGTTTCAAATGGTTGTCCTTTTATTGGCTCCACTGAAATCACCTGACAGTAGCTGGGATGGGTGGGAGCTATCACATGATGCTGGCCACTGCTCCTGTATAATCTAGGGCAAAAAAGCTTAGGTTGTGCTCACCACTAAATTAAAGGGACAGTAACATCAAAAAATTAAAGTGTTTTAAAGTAATTAAAATATAATGTACTGTTGCTCTGCAAAAAACTGGTGTTTTTGCTACAGAAAAGCTACTTTATAAATGAGCTACTGTGTAGCCATGGGGGCAGCCATTCAAGCTGGAAAAAAGGAGAAAAGGCACAGGTTACATAGCAGATAACTAGTAGATAAGCCCCATATAATGGGGGTTTGTCTGTTATCTGCTAAGTAACCTGTGCCTTTTCTCCTTTGAATGGTTGCCCCCATGGCTACAGAGCAGTTTACTTATATAAACTATAGTAGTCTTTCTGAGGCAAACACACCAGTTGTAGCAATGCAGGGCAACAGTATATTATATTGTAATTACTTTTATACACTTTCATTTCTTGGTGTTACTGTTCCTTTAAAGGTGCGACCACAAAATTCATACAGTTTCATACAGTTTATGATGATGCCAATACAAGTCCTTATCTATACAGCCACCTATGTCAGTATGCCTCATATTCAAGTGTGATCCACCATTCTGTTTCCTGAGATGCTGCCCACTGCTAAGCCACAGCAGTCCTGTTTTTACTTCTTTGGAGGTAAAAAGTCGCCAAAGTGACAATTTCTTTCCATACACAACTATTTTTTTATGTGCACAACTATTTTTCTCACTCCAAATAGATGTCAATGGGCGGTTTTTTCTCACTCTTACTGTGCAACTTTTTTACACACACGTAACTTTTTTCTCTAAATACATTTCGCTGCAAATCCATGCCTGGCACAAAAATACGCTTAACACTACATATAACAGATGTAAATGCACAAAAAATGTCTAACATGTGTGGCCTGGGGCATTATTTTTCTTTTTAAAGTTTTATTCTAAACTTTACCCTTTTCCTAGGATAAAATACACTTCCAAATTGGCAGGGTGCTAGTTGTCTTTCTTAGAGATAACAACAACTGTTTGTGTTTTTCCTCTATATGAAGAGCTCTGTAGAATGATTGTTTTGTATAATAAGAAGTGTCAAATAAGAAGTGTATTTTAAAGGGTTAGCCTATTCTTCTTGTTTTTTCTTTGGAATGGAATTCCTTTTCTCATTACTATTTCCTGACTATATCATTCTTTGATAGCATAGCAATCAGTGGTTCAGAGTAGTGCTGGGCTAGGCCAGCCTGGCACCATAAACAACTGGTCAGCACAATTAATATTACTATAAACATGTATTTTAATGTGCCAGTTTATTCCACATTGCTGCATAGTAGACATATACTCCCGACTTGTGCCCCCTCTTTTCCATTGCTGCCTACCCCTAGTTTTGGCCCTGGAAGTAGCTGTGTAACAATATTTAAAAAAAAAATACTTTCTTGTTCTTATTCTCACCCCTTATTCTAGTTTCCTTAGCTGGCCACAGTGAGGCGCTCACATTCTATACACTTCTCCAACAACCAGTTCTAAGCAAACCTTTTTTTCTTATGGCAATACTTAAGGACATTGAAACTTTCTGTGGCAGAGCTATTCTACATCTTACTCTGTTTTGGTGTATGTGGAATAGTCTAGCTTTTATTCATATTCTTTTTACAGTTTTTACAAGATATTTGTATGACTTTAGTGAAAGACAAAGGTAAGTGAATGTCATTGAAGGAGAATAATTTTGCAACCGGAAGATTTCCCAGCAAAGTGGACTTTGATATACTATCCTTCATTAAAATATATTTTTCTTACTTATATTTCATGGATGTAAAGCTGGTAAAGACTAGTCACCCTTCTGAGTTTTCTCCAGATCTGTGTGTAGTGGGTCAGCAGGCATACCATATAATTGTGGGTCAATATTTATGCAATTATATAACGGAGCTCGTTACCATAGTATGAATTTTCTTCAAAGAAGGATTCCTTGGTTATGATGGCCATTAAATGCTCATTATTTCAGTCATCCAGTTGGAAAGCCCTGATCTAGTTCATTGGATACTGCAGGTAGAAGATTTTATCTTTAAGGGCTCTGGTACACGGGGAGATTATCCCCTTGTTGCGGGCGACTAATCCCCCTGATATGACATCCCACCGTAAATGTAAATCTCAGGTGGGATGGCATATGCGGTGGCGCAATTTGCGGAAATCGCCAAAGTTGCCTTGAGTGGCGGGGAGATTAGTCGATGACTAATCTCCCCGTGTACCAGAGCCCTAAGATACACAGAGCTACTAGTAGCAGCTACTTGTGATGGCTACAAAAATAGACAATGCTGATCATTTACTGATAATTATCTCAGTATTGTCCATGGCAGGGTATTTTCTGGCATTTAGTAGCTGTGACAAGTAGCTACTACTAAGTAGCTTAGTGTGTTTTTGCCCTTATATACCCTTATGTTAACCAAAGCACATTGTAGCTTAGCAGTGCTGAGGTCATTGTGGGGTACCTGGGACTGTTTGGTTCATACCAGATCCTGACTATCACATTCCTATAATGGTGTCCCTTTTTAGTAAACTGTTGCTCACAGGTTACCGTCTGGATCCTCATGAAAGCGTGAATCATTTTGTAATGTGTCAGCTAATTAGTGAGAATTTACTCTTTCTCTGCCCCCATAAACACACACACACTTCCATCTTTCGCCCCCCTTTTTGCCCCGAGGTTCATTCCTCTCCCTCTGTCTGTCCCCCTCTCTCTCTTCCTCTCCTGATCTGTCCCCCTCCCCGTCTGTTTGCTTCCCTCCCCACTTTTCTCAGCTATCACTAATTACTCTGCCCACGGAAAACAGGATCATCTGGCACAAACCGCGCGAAAAATACTTTCTGAGGAAAGGCGTCAGTAAGACGAGGAGGGAATTAACCCTCTTGACTGCTACCAATATCACAGACTGCTCCATGCATTTGTTAAATGTTCACAGAGTCACAGAGCATCACTATGCAATGCAGCCTGTTCATTATTCCTATGTGATAATCTGCTTTCTTGTGAAACAGAGGAATCATTACAAAGTGTGTTCAATATAAATCCATGAATAACCCACACTATTTGGCATACTGCTTTTATTATCAGTAAATACTCTGCATTATTATACCTGCCAGCATGGTATTCCTCTCAAGTGAATGCAGAGGAAAGGCTCAGTGGGCTAATACTCTGAACTCTGAAATAAGGAATCTCTTTCGTGCCTTTGTCAGCTTCTGTAGAGCTTGTTCAAATCACTATTACACCCTGGACCTCAAGGGCCAAAAACTACAGTGTAATCTCCACAGGGAAGTGACTGTCTGAATCCCAGACAGCTCTGCATAAAATGAACAGAATGTCATTATAAAGAAGAACGCATGAATAGGCTGAAGTGTATGGCAAAGAGAAAAGTAAAATACGCATAGAGGGAAAGTAGTATGAGAAATGTATGCATGTGTATAAAGGAATTTAAAGGACAAGAATTAAGGAAAACTACAATGTAATATGTAAAATAGAAAATAAAAGAAATGAGAGTACAAGTGTAGCAAGAAAAACAGCAAATTAATTTCAGGAACCCCAACATTTACCAATTTATATTGAAACTGCACATCTGTCAGTACCCTTCCAGGCTGTACACTCCTGGGACCCCAGCAGTCAAATGGTCTGGTTCCCTTAATGCTACATCTATCCTCAGAAACCCATGATTTCCACTGGGACTGGGGCTCGCACAGCCTTACTAAACTCTACTAAATAATTTAGGACCCCAGCACTGTTGAGCTTTCACCCCTCAATGGCTACCCTGGGTTGAAAATGTGCTACGCAGCTGATTAATAATTAAAGGGGAACAACTGTTCAATAAATAGGGTTTGTGCTGAAGGTACCTTTTGCCTATTGTTTTATTTAAGAAATATGTAGGTTTTTTTTACAGTTTTAATTTCCTAATTTATTCTAAAATGTTCCACACAGGTCCTATTCATTGAACTCATGCTGAAAAAGAGTGCATAATGTCCCTTTAAGATGAATAAATAGGGGTGGTTTGGAAACCATACAAACAAAAATTCAGGGAATTTTTTGAATTGCAAATGTGATGAAACAAGCGGTTTAACAAGACTTATAAAATATGTCCAACAACTCACCACATAAAAAAGTGGCTCAGGTTCACCACCCCGAGCCTTTGGCTAGGGGAGCAGATGTTACCACCGTTTTTTGAAGAGCAGGCACTCACTGAGCAAATCTTCAGGCAGAATTCTTGATTAAAAAGTAACTTTGATTAAGTATCTGTGAACACGAAATGCATAAGGCGGAACTCCAAAAAGTTACTTTTTAATCAAGAATTCTGCCTGAAGATTTACTTAGTGAGTGCCTGCTCTTCAAAAAACGATTTAAGAAGACTTACCTTGTTGCTTGCCCTCTGCACAGACTGCTTCTCCCAGTGTGTTGCCGGGTCCACTGTTACGCATAGGCATCACGTGTATTGTGTATGGCAGCTATTTTTGTTGGCTATTAAGCTAGTTCCCCTCTCGTATACTGGTTATTTCTTGGCGAATCTTTCATTTGGTTTTTGACTTCTGACAGTTCTGACAGGTGGCTTGTTGCCACCTGACTGGATCTTCGCGTAAATTCTGACTTTGATGTAGTTTCGTCTATCCTGAACTTGACCTCCATTTTTGCCTACTCATTTGTACGTCATTTACACCTCATGGCTTCTTTCCACCAGCTTCATTTCCACATTCTGGAGTCAATGTGGGCTGCTTGTGGGTCGCTATTTATGACTGATCCGCCTTCAAACTTGGCAAGTGGGATTGAGCACACAAAATGTTACAGGGACTTATTCTAAATATGACTGCCCTACATGATATATTGCTTGCTTGCATACCTGGATGATTTGGTCCCCCTTTCACCAAAATAGGCATAACTACCATATACCTTAGATTTGGTTCCTAATTAATCTCTGATGCATACTGGAGACTGCATTGTTTATTATGTCACAATGCATATTATAATTGTTTGTGGTTAAACAATGAAAATACTAGGTCTGGATGATCAGATGTAAACTAAACTGGCCAAGTTTACTACAAAGATTAAAAAGAGGGGATTGATAAATGTACATGCCCTTGTCCTTGTTTAAGAAGTAATTTAGTATCTGTGAAAGTGCGTACATTTTTATAAAGAGGACTAAAGAATGTGCAGTAATCAATTCCTTCTTTTGTTTGTGTGTATAGAAACTATTCTTTTATAATCCTGCATTTACTATTGACTAAATATGATTCATTGAAGGTAAGTGATTGGTTGGGGTATACAGAAGAGCATGTAAAGCGAGCACCATCAAACTTGAACCTTACACTCTATTTCAGATTTAAATCAATATATATTAAAACACTATGATAGCATTGTTTTTTGTTTCTACAAAAAGAGCTTTCATACAAGCAGTAATGCACCACTTAGTGAAGGAAATAGGAATATAACAAATCACTTTGGAGGTCTGTGAATTTTTCAACTTCTATTTCCTCATTATGTGCAGTAGGTTTGAATGCCCTGATGTATTCCCTGATTACCTGCTTTACAAATATAAATTAAATGTCACATCACTTTAGTCATCCCTCTGCCTCCCAGCAGTTAAAGGCTCTGTTGTCCCTAATGTTGCACCAAATTCCAATAACACTTGGAAGTTGTGTAGGCAGTGGCACAACCACAAATTGTAAGCCATTTCAATGAATATATATATTTACAAAACACAATTTTCCATGCTGACTTAATTCACCCGCACTGATGTTGTCCATGCCCATAATTTAATTGATTTCATACTGAAACAATTCTTTTGAATAAGGAGTATCCATTCTAAGTCCCTTGTGCTGTTGCGGAATTTACTCCCATCATCCCCTGAGAGACAAGTGGTGTCAAGGGGGAATTAAGGTCTAAGTTTGTAGTTTAAAATGAGGTACTCACTAAGAATGTAAACCCCACAGGGAATGACAATCATAGTTCTTGATTTATGACATAATGTAACCTATATTTTGTTTTGTATTTTTTAAATGAAAAATAATACAAATGGGCAAGATCATAGTCACCTGCTTCTTTATGAGTACCCATTCAGCAAGGCATTGCCTTGTTGGGCCAGCCTTTTAGTAATAAAGATTTCTGATATGCAAGCCGTTTTAAGATTATTTTTCAAAAGGAGAAAAAAAATCCTGCCGTTTTTTGGACGGCTCACTGAGGATTTCTGAGATTTGTTCTCAGATTCCAAACTGAATCGGAGCCAGAAGCTAATTAAGCAGGAGGAGAAATTATAGAACAGGTGGTGATGTCAAATATTCCTAAAGGAAGAGGGGGGTGGATTATCCCACTATGTGCCTTATTAGAACCCCAAACCAATCCTTTTTCTTCTAACTGAGCATTGAGTAGGCGGATGAAAGTTAAAATTTTGTTATCTCCAAGAAAGCAAATCTCACTTCAGCATGAGCCAGTAGTTTAGGTCAAATTCTATAAAAGCCAATGCTTTAAAATAAATAGCATCCAGCTTTTGTTCACACAATTCATGCAGGTCTAATGGAAAAAAAAAATCCTTTCGTATTTTTGTGAGGTTTACAACTTCTGAAGTAGAGTTGTACATAATGGATTGCACAATTACAAAATACTTCTGTATATTTTTATGTATATACCACCTTTACAGATTAAATAGATCTAACTATTTAGGTGTGGTTAGCTCACAATATTCTTCCAGCGTTAAAATGGGGAGATGTGGGGGCTGCAAGTTGAACAGAACTGTAGGCTGTGATTGGTTATAGGGAATTGGAATACATATAACAGGTTTAAAGTTTCTTCTGTAGTAGTAATAAATAGAAATTTATTAGAAGTTTGCTTTGATCAGTATTACTACAGGCGACTGATTAGAGCTAATTACTGCTTGGTTATATTGGTTATATAACTCAAAGTAAATAGACACATGATTTGTGAATTTCAGTCTTGTTAACACTAAAGAATTTAAAGACCCCACTGCAGGAACAATTTATTGCCAAAATAATCAGAAAGCAAAATGTGGCCCCTCTTTCCTTCCATCTGCTTTAACAATGTGGCTGCATTCAGTCACTGGGTACTGCTACTGTACTTTGAGAGATGAACTCTCCACAGAGTGTCAGGCAGTCTGCCAATAATAAAAGTGTGAAAAATTGACCAAATTGGGTGACCTGGTTGCTATTTGGCTTTATGTGGCTCTCCCTTATACTTAGAAGTACTGTTGGACCAGCTGTGTGTAGGGCTGGGCGATATACCGTTTAATACAGAATACCGGTGTTTTTTTTTAAAACTATATTCATTTGTCAGATACCACAATACCGGGGTGTCAGGGTACTCACCCGTGCAGCCCGGTCTCGCTCGCGTCCCGTTGTCCGCGGGACGTTGTGCATGCGCGTCCAGGTGCGCGTGCATCAAAGCGCACGTACATGTCAAAGCGTGCACGTCCGTGATGCGCTGACGGCGCTGGTTCTGCGCATGCGTGGGGGGTATTTAAAGCTATCAAACGCCTCCTCCTGTGCTATGTTGTCTGCGGCCTTGCCTGGGAAACTAAGCCTGCCTGATTTACCTTACGACTTTCTGTTGCCGCTCCTTCGCTTGCCTGACTCTGATTTTCAATACTGCAGTAATTATTCTCTAATTTATTAGGAAATGGGGTTAACACCTAATCACGCATGGAAAAAAAAATACCGTCAAATACCGTGACACCGATATAATTTTGAAAAATACCGTGATATAAATTTTTGGTCATACCGCCCAGCTCTAGCTGTGTGCATTTAAGATCAGATGCAATGGCTTGTACAGGCACTCCAAAATTATGTCTTGATAACCTGAATGTGCAATTAAATGCTTTTGTAAGTTACACTACTGCACTAAAGTTAGAGCATACATTGGTACTGGTGCAAAAGTGCAGGTGGAAATCCACAACATAGCATTTCAGAAACCATTAAATATTATTCAGAGAGCTCTGAAAAGCCTAATCAAAGCTAGATTTTGCACTTCTTATTTAGAGCAAGTTACAAAGCATTATCTAGGACTGTGTTGAAAACTACCAACACACTAGCTTTTGCAGAACTACTAGAGTGCTTCTCACAGGCTTTTATGAGAAAGGAATGCAGGGATGTGCAACCATACACTGGAAGATCCACTCGTTTGGAAACCTTGCTAAACGTGCAGATCTTACTCCATTATGTCCACCATAAGGCGCTTGATATCGGATTGATCCGACTGTTCAGCCTTGGGGCCGAAAGACCAGATCACATTGACGGGTTGCAGATTTTTAAACCTTGGACCATTTTCACCACACATCAGTCGGCCAGGCCTATTTGAGGGCCCCATACATGTGCCGAGGAGCTGCCCACTCAGCAGCTTTTTATCAGCCTGTGTACGGCCACCTTTAGATAAATAAAAGCCATACATGAATTTATTTCATTTCAGCTCAGTAACATTGTAGATAGATTTTCATATATTGGATTATACAGAGAATCACATTTTTAAGGAAACGGAAAAAAATAAAGTTAAATGTATAAAAAAATTAGTTTCTACATAGAGAAAAAATGCAGAGAGTCCTATAATAGTATGTAGTTGGAACATGATTAGGATTGCAATTTATAATTAGGCTGTATGTGTTTAATTAGAGGCCCATGGAAACATTCTCCAGTTTGAAAGGCTGACCTCAGACAAACCCCAGTGTGAATTGTTACAGGATTATTCACAAGGCCGTTATGCCAAACTCTAATTTTACAGGTGAAATCCCAGCAGTGAGCTACCATGCCTTGGACAAGTCATGGTACAGTAAGCTAATAATGGTGAACTGACTATACAGTATGTCTGTTATTCCACCTTATTATTTGGTTACTGAAGGCCGGGGGTAAAGATTTGGTTTTAAGAAGAAAAAGGTAGAATGAACTTCTTTTTCATGTTTATAGAATGAAATACCACTAATAACATGTAGATTCAACACTGCAATAATGAATTCAGTAAAATTTTTGGGGGTACAGAATGGTTATACTGATCAAGCTAATTACAATAAGCATGGTATTTAAGTCATTTTTTTTGGAGGGAAAATAAAATCCCCAGAGGTCTACCACCAGAACTAGCCACAAAAATCCTTCCTATTCCAGGATGAAATTTCATTTATGATTCGATCATTAAGGATTAACTCCTGTTTTAAGATTGCACTTGAACTATGAATAATATGGCTGCTTCTTTAAATTAGATAAAATATAAAATGTATATATATGATGTTATAAGCCCCAGACCCCTTGAAATTGAACTAAGAAGTTGTTCTGGCCCATTTAACCCTCTTCAGACACATTAGTTGAAATAAACACTATTTCTATGCAGTGTCTTATTCAGCTAGGTTGCCATGGTAACTAGAATGATGCTGGTGACTACATTTAATAAGGGCAATACCTAACTGTGCATTTATTCTACGATTAACTGACATTTCTACTCACAGTTTCTTAATGATTGTGAGGGGCTCTTGTACATGCCTTGTTCCAAGTGCTCAAGCACCCAACAGGAAGCTCCGCTGGAATTCCTTCCTGCTTAATGCCACCTCGTCACCATGGTGACTAGTGAGTTGTACATGTGCTCCTATGTCATCATCCTACTAACAACTGTAGTCAGAAATGCACCAGTGCCCCTTCCCCTTAATTACTGGGTTTCTGTAAGGGGTGCTATTTGGCACAACTTAATAAGGACCTGGAATAGTCAGGTAGCTCTACTAATTGATATTCTAGTGTAATGAATATTTGTTAATGGTGCATCACTTACAGCATATATCAAATTGTATAGCATGTAAATATAATTAAAAAAAATTATAGCACAGGTAAATTACAGATACATTTGTGACAGTCAGACCACTGATCATTTCCAAATATACAGCCTTGGTGAAGGAAAATGTATCTCTGGGCAGGTAAGGAGAGGGCCCTGATGTGGGCTGCATGTCCTGCTGCTACGTTACTTGTATGACCTTCAGAGCATGTAAAGATAATTTAAAAAGAAAATTGTAGCACAGATGAATTACAGATACATTTATGGTCATACACCATTTATTTGCAAATAAACAGCCTTGGTGAGGGAAAATGTATGGATAGGGCCCTGATGCAGGCTGCATGTCCTGCTGCTTTGTACCTTGTGCCTCTGAATGACAAACAAGGTATGGGAGTATAGGAGGAAGCCTATGTGCCTCCACCCACCCCCCTTCTTGAATGGAGCACTGCCTGATAAAGGCATTGTTCCATTCAGAGTGCAGTCCGCAGGTCTAGTGCTCTGTCTGCACAATGCCCCATGCAGTGGGCAAAGTACAAAAAAAGCCTGACTGCAGCCTTTTTTTGGACTTTGCACGATGCATGGGGCATATCACTCCTGTCTCTTATTTATTCTTCTTATGTGTTGTTTCTCCTTTTTATGCTGCTCTCTTTTCCATCACCATTCCCTTTTATCTACTGTGTTGTTCCAAACCTGTCCCACTATTTACTAATTATCTCATAATGCCTCTCAGTGTACAGGCTGGCCTACTTTCCTATGATGTTTCTCTTTGTTTGTAATAACAATGTGTGAGGGGTTCAGTTTTGAATCTACCATCACACTTAGGATCTACACATAAGAGTGAACCAGCTGTAATAGGGCAGTTGGTGAAAGAGGCCCAGGGAATTTTGGGTAGGTTGGTACATATTTTATTTTAGTCTTGGTAGACACATAGCAAGGTAAGGGGATGATTAACTCTTTACATTTGACTACACAAGTAAGAGAATATATTTGATTAATTTTAAAGGGGACCTGTCACCCTAAGAAATAATGCCAAATTGTTTTCTATTGTATTTATCAAGCAAAATAATCTTCACTTACTTGATATACATTATTTTAATTTTATTTTCTTCATTCTTGAAATTCACAGTTGCAGCAAGCAGGCAGGTGCCATTTTGTGGACACTGTTATTAAGGAAAGCTTTGTATCACCCCAAATCTTGTTTCTATGTCAGTATGGGGTGGCTGATACCCATGTCCATGCACAGATTACAAAATTAGATGGTGAGGAGGGAGGGGGAATGTGAAGAGCTCAGAAACATCTAAGAAGACCTGAAGTGAAAGTGAAAGTAACTGTCTGCCTGAGGGATATAGGCAGGCAGGCAATATATGATTGACAGCTGGGATGTTTAAATGCTTTTATAATGGGTATGTATGTGTTAACAAAAAAAGTGAGTTTGGGTTTCATGTTTAATTTAAAAAGGACTTTTATTATTCAACTTTTTTTGCCTGGGTGACAGGTCCACTTTAAGAAAGCTTCACATTTACTTAGTAAATAACCCTGAATTCCCTCACTTGCTAAAAAGCCATTCAACCCAATCTTGAAGCTATATAATGTATCAGCCAGTACGAATGATTCAGGGAGAGAATTTCACAACTTCACAGCTCTCACAGTAAAACATCCTTTCCTAATATTTAGACGGAACTTTCTCTCTTCTAATCAGAATGGGTGCCCTTGTGTCTGCTGGCAGGATCTACTAGTAAATAAAACATTAGCGATATTATTATATGATCCCCTTATATATTTATACATAGTTACCATATCTTTCTTCATAACTGAGACTTTCCATACCCTTTACCAGCTTAGTTGCCCTTCCCTGGACCCTCTCTAATGAAATAATGTCCTGTTTGAGCACTGGAGACCAAACCTGAACAGCATATTCTAGATGGGGCCTTACCAGCGCTCTGTAAAGGGGAAGAATAACCCCCTCCTCCCGTGAATCTATACCCCTTTTAATACAGCTCAAAACCTTGTTTGGCCTTGCAGCTGCTGCCTGGCATTGCTTGCTACAGCCAAGTTTATTATCTACAAGGACTCCAAGGTTCTTTTCCATCATGGATTTGCCTAATGCAGTTCATTTAAGGGTATAAGTGGCTTGCATATTTTTTTTTTTGTTAAAGTTTTATTTTATAACATAAAACATAAAGCAACACATCTAGTAAACCAGTGGGATAAAATGTACAAGTAGCTTGTTTCCAGGTCAAATTATACAATTGCAAGGAACAGCATCTCCAGGACACATTACAAGTAGTAAAATGGCAGATATGCATTGCAAATTTCAAATCTGGCAGCAGTTCAAGGGTGGCAGGTCAATCTAACAACTGAGCTAGGTACTCAAATCTTGTCTAGTGGGGAGAGGTTTCGGTTCAGCAGCCATGAAGTGCATATGGGTGTGAATCTTCTAACTTTCCCTAAAAGTTACACCAGTGACCCCGAACATTGTCAAGTCCTTAGATGCAGCCCTAGTTTCGTATGTAAGCTTACACAGAAGAACAACACTATCCACCAGGTTTCTCTAGGCTGTGATGGTGGGCACAGAGGGGCCTATCCAGTGCACTGGTAACACAGTCAGGAGCTATTCTGATGAATTATACTTTCTAAAACTCCTAACAAACAGGCTGCAGAAGCAGTTACAGTAGGCAAGGCTAGGTTATTTGAGAGGTAATTAGTCACTGCTGCCCAGAACCTGGAGATATGGGGACATGACCAGATCATGTGGAAAATGCTGGCGGACCTTGCTCCACATCTGGGACAGTGGTCTGTCAGGGCATGGGCCATGCCCTTGCATGCATCTTGTGCAACTGTAGTGGCATGATGCAGAGACAATGAAAGGTTTTATACTGTATTAATCTGTCTTTAATGGATATAAGACAATTATACATGGTGTGGAAGACCACCATTCCCCTGCAGGATGAAAGGGTATGGGGCCTGTTGAGATCAGATTTCTGATATAGGCTTAAAGTAAGCTTTGTAGGATGATGAGAGTGAAGAGTTTCCTCTACTGAGTGAGTTAGGGGGGGGGGATAAGATTAGTAAATTGGTCCCTGAACTTTGATTGTAACTGTAAATATTTATAGAAATATTTAGTATTGTGACAGGGCAAGAATATGGCAGCATAGGTGGTTCTTGGAATGTATAGGCTGTGGTTGAAGGGGAACAACCGGATAGAGCGTTGATTTGTCTAATTTGTCTCATCCAGGAGAGTTCAGGCCCTTCCCCTGCTAAAGTCCTTATCGTGGCTTCCTATTAAACAAAGAATATCTTACAAACTTCTTCTCCTAACCTTCAAAGCCCTCCATTCCTCTGCTCCTCACTACATCTCGTCCCTTGTGTCTCTGTACGTTCCTGGTCAACTCCTCCGTTCCTCGCAGAGCAATCGCTTGGTTGCGCCCCCCACTACTACTGCGGTTTCCTGCCTTAAACCTTTCTGCCCTTTACATTTGGAATGCCCTCCCTGATTTCCTCCGGAGAGAATCCTCCCCCAGTCTTTTTAAAACTAAACTTAAAGACTACCTTTTGGAGCACTCGCCCAGCACCTGATCTGGGAACTGGTACTTATATTGTAGTGTCACCCACTGTGACCTACAGCACTTATATTTGCCTATTTGTGTCTGTTAGTTACCCTCCCATATAGATTGTAAGCTCTACGGGGCAGGGACCTCCTTCCTCTTGTGTCCTCAACTCTTAACTTATTGCAGCTGTATTTATCTGTATTTATTGTTATACTTTGTATTTATCTATTATTATCTTATTAACACCCTGTTTGTATTAATGTATTCTACTGTACAGCGCTGCGTACATAAGTAGTGCTTTATAAATAAAGATATACATACATACATACATACATACATACATACATACATACATAGTTAATTAACAAAGATCCTGCTGCAGGGATGCCACATCCTGGTTAGAATTAACTGGGCTGCAGAGTTTTGTGTCATCAGCAAACACTGATACATTACTCATAATACCCTCCCCTAAGTCATTAATGAACAAGTTAAATAAAAGTGGACCCAGTACAGAACCCTGAGGGGCCCCACTGAGAACCTTACTCCAAGTAGAGAATGTACCATTATCAACCACCCTCTGTACCCAATGCTGTAAAAATTTGTATCAAATTTGTCTGACATGACCTGTCCTTCATAAAGCAAGTTTATTACTGTTATAATGCCATTCTCCAGAACATAATTTTGAATGTGATCCCTTAACATGCCTTCTAGTAACCCACCATGAATGTAAAACTTACTGGCCAATTATTGCCAGGATTTTGAAATACATCTTTCCTCTAATCCATAGGTGCCATATCAGATAAAAGTGAGTCTGAGAATATCAGAAACAGAGGTCTGGTTAAAACTAAACTGAGGGTGTAGTCGCTCGGGCCCCCTTTAATAAAATCCGGGCCCTGTCATTGGTCATCTGGATGGTTGCGGCCCGCGTGTATGGGTGACGTCATACGCACAGGGCGCAACCTTATAAAAGGGCCTGTCTCCATTCGCGTGGAGACAGACGTGCAGAGGCGTCGCCCGTGAAGGATCCGAAGACGCTGCTGAAGATGCTGGAGAAGCCATCGGAGAAGCTGAAGAGGACTGCTGCAGGTCGCCAATGTATTAGGGGGGCGCTGCGGGACACACTGACCACCAATGTATTATAGGGGCACTGCTGCTGGGTACCAATGTATTAGGGGGGCACTGCTCTTGGCACCAATGTATTAGGGGGGGCTGCAGGACACACTGATCACCAATGTATTATGG
Source organism: Xenopus tropicalis (assembly GCF_000004195.4). Taxonomy (NCBI): domain Eukaryota; kingdom Metazoa; phylum Chordata; class Amphibia; order Anura; family Pipidae; genus Xenopus; species Xenopus tropicalis. The sequence continues at coordinate 78,734,150 of NC_030678.2, forward strand.
GGGCACTGCTGCAGGGCACAGTGATCACCAATGTATTATGGGGGTACTGCTGCAGGGCACAGTGATCACCAATGTATTATGGGGGCACTGCTGCTGGGCACCAATGTATTATGGAGGCACTGCTTCTGGGCACCAATGTATTAGGGGGGCACTGCTGCTGGGCACCAATGTATTATGGGGGCACTGCTGCTGGGCACCAATGTATTAGGGGCACTGCTCTTGGCACCAATGTATTAGGGGGGCTGAAGGGCACACTGATCACCAATGTATTAGGGGGGCACTGCTGCTGGGCACCAATGTATTATGGGGGCACTGCTGCTGGGCACCAATGTATTATGGGGCACTGCTGCTGGGCACCAATGTATTAGGGGCACTGCTCTTGGCACCAATGTATTAGGGGGGCTGAAGGGCACACTGATCACCAATGTATTATGGGGGCACTGCTGCTGGGCACCAATGTATTATGGGGGCACTGCTGCTGGGCACCAATGTATTAGGGGGCACTGCTCTTGGCACCATTGTATTAGGGGGGGCTGAAGGGCACACTAATCACCAATGTATTATGGGGGCACTGCTGCTGGGCACCAATGTATTAGGGGGGCACTGCTGCTGGGCACCAATGTATTAGGGGGCACTGCTGCTGGGCACCAATGTATTAGGGGGCCCTGGCTACCAATGTTTTAGGGGGCACTAGCTACCAATGTTTGTGTGTCCTTTGTACTGATGGGAGGATCATTTGGGGGCAGGGCGTGGGAGGAGGAGGGCCCAGAAAATTTTGTTGTGAGGGGCCCCGTGATTTCTGATGGCAGCCCTGGTGTATTCCAGTACCATGTCCTGCATCACCCACTGACATGATTAAGCTGAGCCAACAGTGCAGCTATTGGGTGGGTCTCAGCACTCTGGCTCCTCCACTGTATACACTGAGGAAAAGAATTGGTTTAGCCCATTTGCTTTTTCTGTATCCATTATAACTATTTGCATAATTTAATGAAGCCACACTCTCAACCTGCATCTTTTTACTATTAATATACTTGAAAACATTTTGGGGTTAGATTTTGCCTCTGCCGCTATGCACTCCTCATTTTCTATCTTTGCCATCTTCATTGCTGTTTTACAACACTTGTTAGGGCGAAGACACATGGGGTGATTAGTTGCAACGACTTTTAAAAAAGTCGGTCGCAGCGACTTTCCCGCCATAAGTTATTACACAAGTTGCTGTAATTAATCATGCGTGGTTTGCGATGTGCGGATTAGTCGTCCCAACTTTTCAAAAAGTTGTGGCTACTAATTGCCGCATGTGTCTTTGCCCTTATAGTGTTTATATTCATTAAATGCAGCTACTGCTTTACTGAAATTCAGGGTATTTGTTGCCCTAATGTATATTTGTTTTTTGTGCCAAACATAAAATAACTTTATGGTCACTATTACACAGGGGTTCAACCACCTGCACATTTGCAATATGTTGTGGGTCCTTAGAGTTCACTAAATCTAGTACAGCATTGTTCCTGGTTGGCTCCTCAACAACCTGTGACATAAAGTTGTCATGCAACAAGTTTATAAACTTGTTCCCATTTACTGTCCTTGCAGTTCTTCTGCTCCAGTCAATATTAGGGTAATTAAAATCTCCCATTATTATCATTTGCCCCAAACTAGCAGCCTTTTCTATTTGCAATAGTAGTTAAGCCTCTTCCTCTTCACTTACATTAGGGAGTCTATAGCATAGCCCTTCTATTAATTTGCCAGACTCCTTATTATCTGTGAAAAGCTCAATCCATAAGGCTTCAGCTCCCTCATTTACCATCATTATTTCCTCCTTTATGTTTGTTTTTATATCCTTCTTAACAAATAGGCACACCCCATCTCTTATTCTATTGCCTGTACAGGGTCGGAGTGGGAGGTGCAGGGCCCACTGGGGCTGCCTCAGGGAGAAAGGCAGCCCCGGGGAGCACCTGGCGGGGATTGTGTCTGGACCAATGTGGCCCACAGGTTTCTTCCTGGTGCCCCAGTGGCCCAGTCCAACCCTGTGCCTCTGTCCCTCTGAAACAATGTATAGCCTCCTATAGTAACTCCCCAGTCATGTGACTCATTAAACTATGTGTCAGCAACACCAATTTTATTTTTTTACTGTTCAGCAAAAACCTATTGGCATTTGTTATTCTACACACAAGAATTTTATTTTCCTGTAAATCTCTGTTTATACACACAAAAGAGTGCAGCTATGATTGCTCTGATTCCTGACAACTTTCATGAAAAATGGTGGGTTGCTTTTTTCACTGAATATTTGTAAATGCTACTGAAAGCAGCATTTGTCTGTGCTTTTTTATGCTCTGCCCTGGTGGCTCTGCCTTTAAAATAATAGATCAGAAGCCTGCTGATTAACAGACCTGTTTTTACTAAAGGAGATATAATTTTTTCAACATTGTTTAAAAATTTAGCCAGAAGCAAAAAAAAAATGCTTAAGCAAATCGTGATTTCAGAAGCAATTACATTTAAAAATAACTTTAAAACGTAATCAAATTTTTAATAAATGTATATAGTAAAGTTCTTTAGAGTTACCTTTTTATTAGGCAAAATTAATTTTTTGGGTTTACAAAATCCACATTTTATTTTTTTAACCATAATTTATTTCCAAATATACCTATGCTTTATAATAAAACTAAATATGTGTTCCATCATGTTTAAACTGTAAGTGTTTTCAGCTAAAAACAAGTGTACAGTGCTCTAAAATTATCTCAGTACATAAGTGCAGGTTATAAAATGTTACTCTTCAGGAACACTGTCTGTACATAAAATGTCAGAATTATGCTGGTAAATGGAAACATATAATATGCAATAAGCCTTTTTCATGATTATTTATAAATTCTATACATAGAGTGAAGAGAAGACTGATATGTTTATAACTGCCCTGATTAATTGGTTTATTTAATTCACATATGGGGGTTATGTAATAAAAGGCACTAAGTGCCCAGGAGCAGTAACCCATGATGACCAATCAGCAGGGAAATGTACTAGTCATCTGTTATAGCAAGCATCTTATTGGTTGCTCCTTGGCAAATGTAGTGCTGGGGCAAGTGTGAATATATAATAAATGGCATATTCATTATTTAGTCAGATTTCAAAATATGGTCAGCACAAACTGAAGACACTTTACTATGGGGGTCTGGAAACATAAGCAATACATGGCGGAATGTAGCACAAGGGGTGATAGAGTAAAGTTGGTCATACACAGGCCGATAAAAGTTAGCTCAGCCCCACTAGACTGAGTTGACAGTTTATCAGCCCATTAATAGGGCCCTTGTGACTGCCTGTCTGATCAATATTGGGTAGGAAATCAGCCACCAATTTATTGAGCAGGTTTAAAAATCTTGTTGGGCAAGGACTGCATCTGGCTGATTTTGTCCCATGCATGAATGGGCAAATTTGACAAAGATGAACTTGTTTGGTGAATTTCCGCGTTCCGCCATTGGCGGATTGTTTCCCGAAATGGATGAAAAAATTCGCCACAGAAAAATTTGCCGTGCGTCAAAAAATTGTCGCGGGCAACGAAATAATAGCTGCGGATGACGAAATAATAGCCGTGGGCAACAAAATAATAGCCACGGGCGACTAAATAATAGCCGTGGGCGATGAAATAACAGCTGCAGGCGACAAAATAATAGCCATGCGACAAAAGAATAGCCGCGGGCGACAATTTTTTTTTGACACGCAGCATTTTCACTGTTTTGCGAATTTTTTGCTGTTTCGTGAATCTTTTGAAAGATTCGCAAATTTTCCAGCGAAGTGAAACGGGACAGATTCGCTCATCACTAGAGGCCTTGTTTGCCCAAAAGAACAGATCTTTAAATGAATGGTCAGCTTAACATAGTAATAAAATTTGGTTAAAAAAGGCACATTACCATCAAACTAGCACTAGTTAATCAATAGGAAAAAGTTATCCCAAGACACGGAAAAGACTGAAGCTGTTTTCAGTTTAGGAAAAAGAAATCCCTTTCTCGCTATAAAATGGCAACTAGTCCCACTGTATTGTGTATTAAAATGATCTTGATATATAAAATTGTAATACCTAATTATATAATGGCAATTTTATTGTATTTCTATTAATTGCTAGGCCACTGGACCCTTTATTTTAGCTGTCTATTATATTCTGTACTTTTTTTTATGATTTTTTTTATTTTTATAGTGTACTTTTTATTTCTAAACTACACTGTTTATATAGCAAATAATTCACTCTACCATTTAAAATTTTATTCTTGAACCAACAAATGTATTTTTTTAGTTGTAATAGTGGTGTGTAGGCAGCCATCTTAGTGCACTGTGCGCTTGGGGACAGAACAATGTTCTTATAAGGTGGGACACTGTTTTTATTTGTTCTCCAGCATATCAGAATGCTGTTCTGACCCAAAACGGAACCTGGAATGTCACTATCCCTTTAAGCCAATTTTTGGTTCAAGTACGAACAGTTTTTCCAAGACTGTACAGTATGTGAAATCCCCTGTGTTAGCCACTCAGCAGGATGAGTGGTACAATGACTCCCGTCATCATACCTGATCAACAGTCAGCATCTTTGAAGAGCTGATGACATCTTTTAGCCCACCATCCAAAACCCTTGGTCATTATCTGCTAAATATCTAGTCTAAGCCTTCACTTGATGTAAGCAAAACATACACTAAAGTAAACAAATTGCCTCTAGTGGGTTGATTAATGATGGGGAAAAACCCTAAATGTACAGCGAGGCCCCAACGTTATTTGGATTCTAATACTACCTGATGAGATTATATAAGGTATATTTGTCTTATCAAATTCTTCAGAAACAGAAACTAGTGACATAACAGTATTAAATACTCTTATCTGCATGCTGAGTTAAACTTCCTTCATTGCATATGGAGCTGCTGCTACAAAATGAGATTCTGGCACAAGTTAGGGTACTTAATTATAAAATTAGAACAAACACAGGTGCCAGTCTCCATGCCCCTGATGTTAACAGGCTGTCAGCCACATGATTCCCCAAGGCACATCATACATCCCCAGTAACTCTTTTAATACTACTAGAAGATTGAAAAATGTCTTAATTATTGTAGTAAATAATAAAATATATATAAATAGTAAACCAAAAAATGTACAACACACTTAGTGCAAATAAGTGATGAGTGTGGTACCTCAGTACATATTAATTTACTAAGTATACCAGTTGTCACAATAAATGGGAAATGGATAACATGCCCCTGGGCCAGATTCTCTAATATAAAGATGAACTGTACCTGTGAACTGGAAGTTTTAATAAAGGTTTCAAGATAGAGTTTACAAACAGAGAGTGGTTAATAGGGTTCTCTTTAAAGGCAAAAAGTATGAAAGAGTTACTCCAAATTAAGAGTAAAGGTGGCCATACACGTAGCGATTTTCAATCCCACCCTCCACAGACGTTCATCATCAGAATCGTCAGATACGGAGGTAAAAACAGTAGGAATTCTACCTCCTTCTGCCGATTCAGCCCTGAATGTAGACTTTCGTCGGATGCCTCCAATGGTGCCTGATCAAAATCTTTTAACCTGGCCGCTTGGCGAGTCGACCGATATCCGCAGCCTTTTGCGATATCGGTCGGCTAGGCAAGCCGCCATGCACACACCGAATATTGTATGAAACAAGGTTTTGTGCGAAACCATCGGTGAGTGTATGGCCAGCTCAAGGATGATAGTAAGAACAAAACTGTTCCAATAGTACTTGAATACAATGGTAATAGCTGGCAGGTCTCTAAAGCGATCCATATGACATTAGGATATATTGAAACAAGATATAGATGTAGCTGACTTTGTTAGTAATAAACAAAGAATAGTATTTAAAAGGGCAAACAAAAAGAGGATTGTGGCGGGTACATATGTTTGTGCAAGATGTGTAAACTACAAATATATCTAAGGAAAAATCCTTCAGATGTCAAGAGGGGATGTATAAAATCAGTTTGTTTTTAAAACCGTCAGTCCAGTGATGTTGTTTGTATGGTGTAATGCAAAGGTGAGTAAGGGCTCTGGTACACTAGGTAGATTAGTCGCCCGCGAAATCACCGCCGCGTATGCCATCCCACTGGCGATTTACATTTTTGCCGGTGGGATGTCATATCGGGGAGTTTAGTCGCCTGCAACAAGGGAGATTTGTCACGGGCGACTAAACTCCCTTGTGTGCCAGAGCCCTAAAGATACATAGGGAGATCCATTAGTAGATTAATCTTTAGATTGAGAAAACATAGGATCACTATGTTTAAGTAGATTGGAACATTAAAAAGGTTTATGAATATCGATGTCACTGAACTGCCTTATATCAAAAATAGCAGTCCATGTACAGCCCTTCTGAGCCGGTGAAACACAAAGTGAAGTTGGTGGAATGCACAGCCTTCTTAGAGGAGTGAGAAGAAAACAAGTAAAGCTTGCAGCTCATATCAGCATGGGGAGAGCTAAATGGACCAATTGGAGCAGTTCTAACAGCTGTGGAGATGCACCTAAGCAATAAGATTGTTTCATCATTTGGAGGCATGTAGGAGTCAGAGGGTTAGTGCCTGAAAATATTGCACCGATGAAGTAATTATTAGCAACACTTTCTAATGGAACTCTGTGAACTTTGTTAAAGATGCTGCTGCCTCTCCCTTATGCCTCTATACAGTGCCTTGCTGAGTTGGGACAAAGAAAAGTTGCTTAACAGCTGGAATAATTTCTTAATAAACACCACACTATATATGGGACACCATACTCGCTACTAACAACTAAACAATATATTATATCCAGCTCCTCACTTCGTGGGCTAATTATCAAAGAAGGACCTGGGTTTTTATCATTACAATTTTGCGCAATACAGTTGGGACTCTTGGTCCTTTAATTAGAATGAATTGTTCTTTGATGTAATTGCTGTTTTATATCAATTTACAGTATAAATCTTTGTGATTAGTTAAATAATGATTTATTACAGCATATATTTTTCCTTTTTGCTTCCTACTCTGACTTCTGGCCTCTCCCTGTACTTTCTGCCTAGATGTGCTCTAGTCTAGAGGACTTCATCTGTTGCCTTTTGCAAATTGGTTAACAATTTGAGCATGTGTCCGCTTAATTTATGACATAAAGGACAAATGGCAATGTGCAAAAAATGGTCACAAAGTTCCCTGCTTTTTGTACCTTGCCCTGCATGTTTGTAACCAGGGGTGTGTCTGAATTCAATATTTATTCATCAGTCCCCAGCACTTGTTTCAAAAAGGCTTCTGGCTTGTCTAAATGCTGTTTTGCATACCTCAGACATTGATGTTTGTAATGCGGTTGCAGTGGCGTAACTAGTTGCTACTGGGCCCCACAGTAAATTGAATTTAGGGCCCCAACCCATTGATAAGTTAACCAGTTCTACCAAGATATATTGAAATGGCTAATTACTTAGGACCTTGGTGGGCCCTCTACACTCCTGGGTCCCCCTGCAAACGCAGGTTCTGCTTCATCTGTAGTTATGCCCCTCTGCGCCTGCAGGTAAGGTTTTCTCCTGATGACTGTTCCATGCAGATCATGTAGGTGCAAGCAACACTGCACCGTGGAAGGCTGCAACACAGCTCCTGAGTCCAGGTCTGGACTGGAATTCAAAATAATTTCTGGCATTTCAGGTACATAAAGGTCAAACCAGCCTCAAGCAGCCCACTATATCATGTTTAAGGCATTTTACAGCAGCCCCTCTGGCTGCCAGTCTGGAATTTTCTGCAGGTCCTTTGCAGCCATATTAGAGTTGGCCTTTTTGGACAGCAAATGAACTGTTCTCTCTGAAAGTTTCCTTGGTCTTCCATATCTTGTCATGACTTCAACAGCAATTTGTTGATGGCATTACTGACAGTGCAAATTTAAAGCTGGAAGCATTTTGCAATCTTTTCTATAGACTTCCCTTGTTTTTTTTAAGCATCAATTAGCTTCATTTTCAGATCCTCGCTTACAACCTAACAGTCGTTAGAGGTGCCCATGTCTGTTGGCTGACATAGCAAATATTAGGGTGTCATAAATTTTATGAGGTTCTGCTGATGTCAACTGGTTTTGGTAGGCACAGATTTATCTGCCCAAAAATTGTTGCACACCATTTTTCTGCATTTCGCTAGTTTTTCATCATTTCACAAATCTTTTCAAAGATTTTTATTAATCATTAGTGACAACCCCTAATAGCTCTATTGAGGTAATTAGGGCCAGAGACAATGAAAAATATTTTTTATCACAACCATTTTCTTTGTCCCTGTGTTTTAAAGTTTATGAAATAAAACATAACTGCATATAACATTTGTAAATAGGTTGTTTTTTAAGGCACTCATTTTCTGCAACTTTTTCTTTAAAAAATTGTGTAATTTGGCAAAAGCTGCCTGTATATACATACAGGTATGGGACCTCTCAGGACATGGGGTTTTCTGAATAATGAATTTTTCTGTAATTTGTTGGATTTCCATACCTTAAGTCTACTAAAATCATTTATACATTCATTAAACCCAATAGGATTGTTTTGCCTCCAATAAGGATTTATGCAGCTTAGTAAGGATCAAGTAAAAGGTACTGATTTATTACTACAGAGAAAAAGGAAATCATTTTTTAAAAATTTGAGATATTTGGTTAAAATGGTGTGTGGAGAGACGGCCTTTCCATAATTGGGAGCTGTCTGGATAATGGGTTTCTGGATAACAGATCCCATACCTGTATACATATAAATACCTGGGATTTTGTCACTTCGTTAAGAATCATGGCATCTGTTTAGACTCTATCACCTGATTCTCTGCCCAGTTGCTATGTGAAAGAATATGCTAGCCTCCTGAGAGAAAAGGGGTTAATTGCAGAACTGGCTGACTAATTAAGCGGTTAATTGGATTTGAAGGGAGCGTGGGGGTGTCCTTTCTAGTGTTGTGCTGTGATTTCATCCTCCCTCCCCCTCCTCCAACTGGATTTGGGCCAGTCTTATTTTTAATCATGAATCAGGAGACTGTGTGTCATATGCAGGGGCTTTTAAACATAATAACATGTACCTACATTATCATAATCATATATAATTGGACAGGAATAGATTTCTTACCCAGCAAAGCAATACAAAGAGGCAACTTTACCAACAAACCACTATAGCCAGGGGCCTAAACTGGTTTAGTCAGTGAAATCAGAAAGCTCTAAGCCTAAATAGGCAGGTTCAGCCAAGTCAGGCAGCCAGTCTGAAACACCTGAAATGGAGAGTGGCAAGTGTAGTGGTAAACAACAAAAGAATATTTTCTTCAATCTGCCTTTTTTACACGAGCCTAATGTCTGGTCAACATATAAATAAAAACAATGGAGACCAGAATTTTTTGGATGCGAACATCCTTATTCTCTTTTATAAAGCACTAATATTTTCCCCTACTAAATTAATTAAGCAGACATACAGTATATATATACTTGTAATACCAAAAACAATATGTAACAATGCAAAGGATCCATGTAAGCACCAAAGCAAGTTTTGAATTTGAGCAAATACCAAAAACTTCCCAAAAAGTCTCTCTGATCCCTATTAAGCTAATGCTAATCAGAGGGGAGATTTACAGTTTCTTTGAGCAGTTAAAAAAACAAAAAAAAATTATCGCATGACAACATTGATTTGTATTTATGTTCAGATAAAAACTCTGTTATGCATTGAAAAAATTCTCAAATTGTTGCATCACTGAAAGAACTACAAATGGTTCTCACATGTTTTTTCTTTATATTGTAATTTATAAGCTCAACATATAGAGGTCCATTAACATTCGTATTTAATTCATTTTCACAAATTGTATTTTATAGTGCAAAAAATCATGTATTTTATTAAACACTTAAAAACATGAATTTTCTATATTTATTAAGTATAAAAACCATGAAAAACACTAATATAAAACAATACCATCTCATATAAATAATTTAATATTTGTGCTTTTTAAATTTAGGAGTGTTTTTCATGGTAGAAAAATCGACAAAAATTACACAAATTCATTTTTTAATACGTATCCCTACAAACATAAATGAGTGTAAACATAAGTCTTTATATCTATGTTAATAAATTTACACTCAAGTTCATTAGGGATGTTAACCTTGATGGACTTTGGTCTTATTTCCAATTCAACTTGTGTAATAATGTAAATTATTAATGCAAGATTAATTGATTTAATGAAAAAGGGGTTAAAGGTTAATTTACAAACATCCTAACACCCAAAAGAACAGGTTTACTCCACCAATGATTTAAGTGATACTTTTTTTTTTTTTAAGTCTGCCTAATGTCTCCAAACACAAGCCCTATCTCCTAATGCCTTTCCAAATAATAATATAGGGCAATTGTTGAAGGTTTTTGTTGTCACCCTGGTGTTTCCTGCAGCATTCCTGTTTGTGACCATCTCTGAGAAAAATGTTATTGAGTTTACCTACTTTGCCTGTTCAAAGACAGTATTTTGTTGTACTGTGTCTTTGGGTCTTCTACAAGTGATGAGCTAATCTGTCCCATTTCGCTTCGCCATACTCTGAAGCAACTGCGACTTTTTTTTATTGACGCGTGCTGAATTTTTACAGAAGTTTCGCAATGGTCAATTTCGGAAATTTGCTGCAAATCCATGCCTGGCGAAAAAATTTGCTCATCACTATCTTCTACTGCTTCTGTCTGTTTCTGTACTATGGACATAGTAATGGAGCTACCTTTTCATAGAGTATGAATGCTATCTTGAAGGTTGTTTTTAAATAGGCCATTTCAATCACTTAAATCACAGTGGTTAAATCACAGTGGTTTGTGACACCAATGCTTGGGTCAGGAGGAGACACTTTCCCAAAGATATGCAACCAAATAGGGAAGCGGCAGTCTATGAAAAATATGGCTAAAAGGTTCAATATACACTGCTCAAAAAAATAAAGGGAACAATTAAACAACACAATGTAACTCCAAGTCAATCACTATTCTGTAAAATCAAACTGTCCACTTAGGTAGCAACACTGATTGACAATCAATTTCACATGCTGTTGTGCAAATGGAATAGACAACAGGTGGAAATTATAGGCAATTAGCAAGACATCCCTAATAAAGGAGTGGTTCTGCAGGTGGTGACCACAGACCACTTCTTAGTTCCTATGCTTTCTGGCTGATGTTTTGGTCACTTTTGAATGCTGGCGGTGCATGTGGTAGCATGAGACAGAGTCTACAACCCACACAAATGGCTTAGGTAGTGCAGCTCATCCAGGATTGCACAAGGATTGCAAGCTGTGGCAAGAAGCTTTGCTGTGTCTGTCAGCGTAGTGTCTAGAGTATGGAGGCGCTACCAGGAGACAGGCCAGTATATCAGGAGACGTGGAGGAGGCCGTAGGAGGGCAACAACCCAGCAGAAGGACCGCTACCTCCACCTTTGTGCAAGGAGGAACAGGAGGAGCACTGCCAGAGCCCTGCAAAATGATCTCCAGCGGGCCACAAATGTGCATGTGTCTGCTCAAACGGTCAGAAACAGACTCCATGAGGGTGGTATGAGGGCCCGACATCCACAGGTGGGGGTTGTGCTTACAGCCCAACACCGTGCAGGACGTTTGGCATTTGCCAGAGAACACCAAGTCTTCCACTGGCACCCTGTGCTCTTCACAGATGAAAGCAGGTTCACACTGAGCACATGTGACAGACATGACAGAGTCTGGAGATGCCGTGGAGAACGTTCTGCTGCCTGCAACATCCTCCAGCATGACCAGTTTGGCAGTGGGTCAGTAATGGTGTGGGGTGGCATTTCTTTGGGGGGCTGCATAGCCCTCCATGTGCTCACCAGCGGTAGCTTGATTGCTGTTAGGTCCTGAGATGAGATCCTCAGATCCCTTGTGAGACCATTTGCTGGTATAGTTGGCCTTGGGTTCCTCCTAATGCAAGACAATGCTAGACCTCATGTGGCTGGAGTGTGTCAGGAGTTCCTGCAAGACAAAGGCATTGATGCTATGGACTGGCCGGCCCGTTCCCCAGACCTGAATCCAACTGAGCACATCTGGGACATCATGTCTTGCTCCATCCACCAACGCCATGTTGCACCACAGACTGTCCAGGAGTTGGTGGATGGAGGGAGTAGATCCCTCAAGAGACCATCCGCCACCTCATCAGAAGCATGCCCAAGCGTTGTAGTGAGGTCAGACAGGCACGTGGAGGCCAGACACACTACTAAACCTCATTTTGACTTGTTTTAAGGACATTACATCAAAGTTGGATCAGCCTGTAGTGTTTTTTCCACTTTAATTTTGACTCCAAATCCAGACCTCCATGGGTTGATAAATTTGATTCCCATTGATAATTTTTGTGTGATTTTGTTGTCAGCACATTTAACTATGTAAAGACCAAAGTATTTAATAAGAATATTTCATTCATTCAGATCTTATTTTTGTGTTCCCTTTATTTTTTTGAGCAGTGTAAATAGATAGATAGATAAATACACCAAGATGACCGCTTGACTATAACTGTTATGCAGACTTCTTTAACTTTGATTTTTATGTGCCTGACATGATGTAAGTGCTATACTAGGTAGTAGCCCGGGCTGCTTTTTTAATAGAAGTTCTTGACACTATCAAAACCGTGGCTAGCATAGGTGGGGTATGTTTCTTGATCTCCTCTGACTATATCCTTTATCACACTGCAGTTTTCGGTTTCTTTAAATTAAGTCTTTTTTTGTTGCATAATGTAGTGTGTGAAGATTAGACCATTACTGACACAATTCAATAGTTATTTATCAGCTAATTCTCATGTGCCCCTCTGATGGCAAAACAGGTTGACACTTCTAGTACATTTTGTAGTGGTTTTGCAGTGTGTTTGGTGTTCATTATGCAAATGCTATATGCTTATGTTCTGTGTCTCTGTGTCATAGGACATCACTACTAGCACCTTTCCCTCCATGGTTATTAGACATGGGTTGTTTTGTGTTTCTGTTCACATTGAGAAAGGCTATTGTTATATCCGAAAAGTTAGTCTCCACTAATAAATGACCTAAGTGTTTCTACGTAAGACCTGTTTGAGTGTGGACCTTTCATTCGTGGTGGATTTGTAACCTGCATACTGGACTGCGCCCAGGCATCCTACTCTCCAGTATACGTGAGTGCCGGCTGCATTGACTGTGAGATATATACACAATTTTATGACCTTAAACTTAAAGTGGACCTGTCACCCAGACATAAAAAGCTGTATAATAAAAGTCCTTTTCAAATTAAACTTGAAACCAAAATTCATTTTTATATTAACACATTCAAATCCTTTATAAATGCATTTTAAAATCCCAGCTGTCAATCATATACTGCCTGCCCCACCTCTATGCCTTAGGCGGGGCAGACAATTACTTAAACTTTCCATTCAGCGCTCACATTCCCCCTACCTTCTCACCATCTAATTGTGTAGCCAGTGCATGGGCAAGGGCATCTTCAACTCTTCATATTGTTCTCAGCAGTAAGTAAAGAACAATACTTTTGCTTGTTCCGCAATCAGTTTTTGAAGTTCTCCTGGAATCAGAGGCAATAGAAAAGACATAATACTTATCCCTCAGACACTTCTGCAGAGCATCTGTCACTAAGCCCTGAAGGTCAGAGAAAAAAAAAACATCTGCCCTGGGGCTAATGTATGAAGCCATCAGATCCATAGTGGCAAGACCCTATATATCCTGTAGTTAGTTGAACACCCTTAGGTGCAGTGGCCTTGTGCGAGGGTCGAGTTGCCTTAAAATCAGAGACTCTGCCTCTGTGGAGTATTCCTGTCACCTAGACTACAGTCAAATCCTTCAGATAATCATCTGCTCCAGCAAATATTAGCTCTGCTCCCTTTGGAAAAATTTAAACATTTTGTACCTCCTTTTTACAAATGACAGCAGAGACATTGTCACACCTTATGCCATGTCATCTGAGGGATGATACTAAAGCCAACAGGACTTGGAGCCATAAAAAGGAGATAAGTAATCTGGAAGTGCAGTGTTCCACAGCAAACCTCAGGCATCTTTGGTAATGTTCTGCAATTGGGACATGATGGTTGGCATCTTCAATGTCCAGTGAGTACATATAAACTTTCTTGTCTTGCCTTTCTAATTACTCCACACTAAAGTATTAAGTATGCAGGAAATGAATGACCCCCTTGACCAATATTGTCTTGTTTCTTGTCTTAAAGAAGGAACCTAAGATTGAAAACAACTTGAGGTAGAGCTTATGATGCTGAAATTCCAAACAGTTAGCCATTCTTGGTAATGATAATCCAATGATCATCTATGGATTCTCACCAGACAGCCTGAAATTCTTCCCCTTAACTTTTGGACTGTTTTTGGGCACTTTCAGAATGGTATACTGAAAGCAGGTAAAGAGGACTTTTTGGAAAACTAATAAAAGGAAAATGACCTGACATCTAGCTATTAAGTATTTCCTGACTATCTTCTGGATTTGAAAGGTCTTGAATCACCTGTGTAAGCATCTTTTTATTTTTTTCTGAAGCTCAATTTACCCACAAGACACTGTTTGGCAGGAATTTATTATTCCTTAAATTGACTCTTATCCCTTATGCTTTTGAAATAAGTTCATTAAGCATTTTGTAATTAAGAAATTAAGAAAAGGGCACTTCATGTAAGATCCGTCAGAAGCATTGACCAAAAAAGTTTTGCAAGCCCAAGCTTAGTTCTGTCTTGACCAGGGTTCAAAGGCTGATTCTAGATTCTCCACCCAGAACTCCGTGGCCTTTACAACTGTACTGCAGGTTATAATAGGCTTGGGAATTTCTCCTATAATAATAAAAATACCTTTTCAGGTCTGACTCAATGCATCTGTCCACAGGACCCTTTAGTGTAGCAATGTCATCAAATGGCAGGGTATTCTTAGCCTAGTGAACTACTACAGCATCCACCATAGGAGTTGTGTAAGTTTCTTCACATCTTCCTCTTTAAAGAAATACAACTTTCTAAATGTTGATTGCATAACTCGTGTTCATGAAACCACTTCCAATTATGCTCAAATGAGGTCCTTAACATCTTGATTAAAAGGAAACAGTTGACTTTTCCAGGTCCAAATATGAATACCTATGGTCTCCCTATTGGAAATCCAGTATACTTCTGATAACTAGTGCAGGAATCATAGCAGATTCAAAGACAGGCCTAAATTCCTCCTCTGACTCTTCATCTGAAAAGGAAAGTGACTTAAAGGACATGTAAACCCCACACACAAAATTTAATCAGTAAACAGCCTCTTTGAAATCTTTCAATACCTGCCACACTGGTTGTCCAGAGGTTAATAGTAAGACTGCAGCATCCCCTTAATCACTTAGATTTCCATCTCCTCCTGTAACCCACTCGGCCCCCTCCCTCATTTGCTTTGGCTGTTGGCTTGTGGGCATGCTCAGTTGTTCTAAGCTCAGCTTACTAAACACGCCCCCAGTCTAGCAGCCAGTGAAGAGATGGCATTGCTGGTTCCCATAGAAACTCAGCTCTGGCTGTCTGCTTCAATTTTTTTCTCCTGAGCTCAGCTTTACCATTACAGTGCTCAAACAAAGCAGAACTTTTATCAAAGACAGTTCTGCCTGTGTGAGCCTGTATTCTTGATTAAATGTATGCTGAATAAGGGTCTGTGTGTGTATGCTGTTTGCAGATTTAAATGTATCTGATTATGTATTAGAGGAAAAATGGCCACTGGGTGACAGCTGCTATTTGCTTTAGGAAAATGTGATGGTGCTGGCAAGCGGAGGGGATACATGCAGTATAAATGATGCCATTTGGGTGGAGATGTGCCCAACTGATATATATTGTAGGCAAATGTAGGCTTTACATGTCCTTTAAGAGGATTCCTTTTTCTTCCTCTGCCATTGCCACTGGACCATGCTTATGGTCAATCTGTGATGGGCCAAGGACTGAACTTTTTGGGCTTTATCCAAGACATTATGTTTAAAGAGAGATGGCAGGACCTCCTGGCAACTTCCACAAAGCAGGACTGACATACACTTTATTTTGCAGAGA
This sequence comes from Xenopus tropicalis, assembly GCF_000004195.4. Taxonomy (NCBI): domain Eukaryota; kingdom Metazoa; phylum Chordata; class Amphibia; order Anura; family Pipidae; genus Xenopus; species Xenopus tropicalis. Next base: position 78,750,102 of record NC_030678.2, read on the forward strand.
AGCTTCAGGGTATGCTGCACAGGATCCAATATCCTCTGAGGAGCCACTAGTGACTGGCTCCGGGGAATATTTCTCATAATGTTGGCTTCAATATTAATGGAGAGCAAACAACAAGTATAAGTTTTTAGAAAATTAGAGGATTTCCATGTTCCCAGAACTCCCTTACCATAAATACCCCCCCCAAAACATCCACTAACTCATGAACTGACCAGAGCCCCACACTGCACCCTTAATAAAAAAAAAAAAAAGATACAGTGGCATTAGAGTGTCGAAAACATGTATGCAACTATTTTCTTACAGGCTAAGAGGACAGCCAGGCATGTAAACAATAGGTTCTGGCAAGCCAATCACAAAAGAAAGGCTGTTTGTGAAGCTGTAGGGCAAACAATCAAAACCACAAAAACCCCTGTTTTATAGCCTTGCTAACAGATTTTGCCCCTAAAGAAAAACAGATACTCCTTTCCAAGACGAGAGAATAACAAAATGTACTTAGCATGAAGGTTGTAAGCTCTTTTGGGCAGGGCCCTTTTCACCTCTTGTATCGGTTATTGATTGCTTTATATGTTACTCTGTATGTCCAATGTATGAAACCCACTTATTGTACAGCGCTGCGGAATATGTTGGCGCTTTATAAATAAATGTTAATAATAATAATGAAGGTATTTAAAAGCTTGGGAGGAGGGTTCCTCTCAGAGGGGATGAAGAGGAGCTATCCCATACAATGCTGATATGAAAAGGTTCAGGGAACGGTACATTGTTTGCAAATAACCTTAGGGATTTGGACTTTGCATCACTTGACAGTCTTGCAGAACATGTGTTTATTTACACTCTACAGAGAATGCCCCAGTTAAGAAAAACCTGTGTTTACAAACGTGTATTAAATCATCACTATTTATCACATCTATCCTCCTTTTAAACATATACAATATTTTTTTTTTTTTTTTAAAAAGTCTGTTAGTGGTATATCAGAAAAGGATTGAGAAATACTGGCTTTAAGAGTCCAGCCCAAGGTCTTTTGGTAACAGAAGTCCCGTGAGTTGGTCTCCAATGTGCCACATGACAGGGAAGTGAAACATGCAGCTGTTGTTTTTATATTAAGCCATGTATATTTTAGACAGAAAATGTCACATAGTAAAATAAGGCTTTTGTAATATCCCTAAGTGGAAAATGCCCTATATATTTTGTATATTTGCATTCTGTATGCAAGTTCTTCTGTATAACATATTTACAAATGCCATCAGTACACAAAGTGGGCATAATGTACAACACATAACAAATATGGTATACTTAGCTTTTGTGATTGTAACAATGCAATTGTGTTTTTAAAGGCAATGTCCACCTTTGGAAAAGTATCTTTCCTATTGTGAACACAACTTCTAAACACAATGTATGGTGCAAAGTGCAACGGTCCCACACAAATCATTAAAAAAATTAATTATTACCCACAATGCAGTGTTGGTGCCACTGATTTACAGCATTCATTTGGGAAATCACTTGTGAGTTGGAATGATGCAATTTGCAGAGGATTTGTGAAAAATGGTGTCACTTCCTGAACAACTACTGCCAAGTCCAAACTGGTAATAATTACAGGGTGGTCCCTGCTCTCTGTGACATTGTTAAACCTCAAATTAACAATTTTAAGGAAACAGCATGTGGTTACACTAAGCACCAGACTCTAACTGGGCAAAACAGAAAGTTTGGTTACACCTACATTTTCATAAGCTAACGTAGATGCCGAGGATTCTTTAACTTATAAGGTGTGTTTATATAGCAAAACTTACAATAAAAGTACCTTAAAGGAGAACTAAACCCTAAAAAGGAATATGGCTAAAAATGCCATCATTTATATACTGTATGTACTGCACAGCCTAAAGTTTGCTTAATAGCAGCAACGATAAGGCCTTCAAACTTTTTACAGGAGCTCCCCATCCTGGAAAGTGTCTGTGACACGTGCTCAGTGCGCTCCGAGCAGCTGTTGAAAAGCTGAAGTTAGGTGTTGTAGCACATTATCAAGCAAAATTAGGTGGCCTGTCCTATAAGCTGATTATTGCTGATTATTAAATCCTGATGCTAATTGTCTTCTGAGCTGTTATGTAAAAGTTATCTGTATTAATTACTAATCAGCCTTATAGTGTGTCATTTCTATGCTATGTATACCGTATATTGTGAGTATATATAGAGAGCTACTGGGGGCATCTTCAGAGGCACAGATCTTCACTGCTACAGGGCTGGGGTTGCCTTGGGGTGGTACATGAGCCCAAAACAATGTACAACATTTCAAGCCTTCTTCTTTAGTTAGGCTTTAGTTCTCCATTAAACAAAAAATGCCAATTGAGGGCACATGGAAACCATTTTAGGATATTTCAGTGCCGCAGTTAGGGACATTCTTCTACACTTGGTTACACTAAAAAGATTCAACACCTCAATTGGTCAACAGTGCCACAGTTAAATTTGTCTGTGTGGACTATACCATGTTCCCAAGCAATGAGCTTAAGGCTAATCAACCTAGATGTTATGATCCAGCTACTTCAGACTCCTATACAGTAAATCCTTTACTACAGCTCAGCATCCCCCACAGGGAGCCCAGTGTCTGCAGCCTCCTGCTGCTACAGTAGAACAGCAAAAGAGGTTTAATATCTCTGATTTACTAACTCCTGTATCCTGTGTGGGTTTCAAGCCAGCAGAATAAAGTACTTAAAATAGATGTAAAAGTAAAATAAATTTAAAAAAATAGGAATAAAAACTACAACCCTTTATTTTGCCTACAGTGCTGATGATACATATGGTTATTCTTCACTATACATATTTCATCAAAGGCACACCTTTCAGCTTTAGTTTATCCGTCCACCCAATATTCAGTTCAGTTTATTAATGACAATTGTCACGGATTACTCAAAACAAGTAATCCATTTTGAATCTCAGCCATCATGACTCGTGCAAACATTTTGAAGATGGCATATTTGGTAGCTGTCTCCTAGGTGACAATTTTTGTTCTAGAAATAAAGGTTTTAGTAGAACATGGAACATGCCAAAGATATAATACTTATTAAAAATTAGAAATGCGTTTAGGCAAGTACTGTTCTGCATTGTTTGGCATCTCTTATGGATGCTTACTCTTCATAAGGCTATGCAGAAAACCTAAGAAAGCAATTAAACACACCACATATTACTGATTGAACAGTAGACATCACATCATAAAATCTGGCATATTTATCAAGTACGTTCGTATTTTATTTTTTTTTTCATTTCCATGAATCGTGGGTTTTAGTGCAAAAAATAGTAGATTTTACTAATTACAATTTTTTTAAAAAAACGTGATTTATTAAGCAAAAAAACTACGTAGAAAGGACAAAACTATGCCATCAAAAAGCTGAAGAGGTCAATAGGAGCTGTCCTAGGCAAGCTGTATCAATCTTCATGTAATTTGTGGTTTTAGCAGTTTTCGGGGCTTTTTTCATTTGTGAGCGCACAAAAATTCTTCCAAAAATGAAAAATTTGAGGTTTTTGCATTTTATTTATTTCCGTTCAGCATTTTAATATGAATGGTTTGTATATTTGGATCTTTTAATAAATGACTAGACATTCGTAGTTTTAGTGGAAATGAGTTTTTTCGTGGTATCAAAAAACTCTAAACCCACTAAAACCAGAATGTTGATAAATGGGGCTGCTTAACAAAAGTGTTACGAATTGTGTTTAATATTGTTGCTTTTCCATGTTGTTTTGTACACAGAGACTTCAACTTTAATATCTCCATCAACTTCAGCGTCTTACGTGAGATCTGAGATGGTGTAAAACAACTACTTAAATATGATCTTAAAGATACAGTTTAGTGTAAAAATTAAACTGGGTATAACAGACTGTGCAAAATAATAGATTACATATAGACAAAATGTACTCTATAAAGGCTGGAGTGAGCTGATGTCAGAGCATAATAGCCAGAACACTACTTTCTGCTTTCAGACTAAGCTCTCAGTTAGTCAGTGACTTTAGGGGGGCCAAATGGGACATAACTGTTCAGTTAGTTTGTGAGCACACAGGTCAGATTCAAAAGCAAACTAACTGAATAGTTATGGCCCATATGGCCCCCCTCAAGTCACTGATTGGTTACTGACTGCTAACAGCTTAGAGAACTGTAAAGCAGGAAGTAGTGTTCTGGCTATTATTTTAGAGATCCATTTACTACAGCCTTTATAGATTACATTTCTGGCTAACTAACTATATTGGAAACATTTTTTATTTTGCGCAGTCTATCTATTTTATAGAGTTTCAGTTTTACATTGAACTGTTCCTTTAAGATCATACTTAAGTAAGATCTCTCACAAAAATGAAGATAAATTGTAAATTGTCGGTGAATAGCTGTCTCTAAAGAACAAAAAAAAAGTTAATACAAAGGTGATGAACCCCTTTACGTATACTGTATATGGTGAACTGCACAATTCATGTTTATTGGCAAACTGTAAAAACATCACATGCATTTAGACATAAAAGTGCAATTTCCCTTAAAGGTACATTTTACAAATATTTAAATTTGCTTTAATGGTTATAACATAAGTGAAGGGTAATTTAACAATTATGGCAGGTTAAGTAAGGTAACAGATATTATCATCATCTTCTGTATTCATTAAGCTGCAAAGCTGTAATGTAAGAGATCAAAGAAATACCTAAATAGTACAATTTCCCTAAAGAGCAATGACAGATGGGGAATTATTGCTACATCTTGTGCAGCAACAAAATGCCCAAAAATCTTTTTGCTGCAGGTAGAGCAAGTCAAACACTTAGGGGCAGCGCCGGATTTGTGACGCGGGCGCCCCGAGGCCGCCCCCTCCGGCCTCCCCCTGTGCGCATGCGTGAATCGCCAACCCCGCCCCCCCGCACAGCGAGCGCATGCGCGAACCCTCCCTCCGCGTCAGCTGCGCATGTGCATACATTTCATCTCCCATACGGAGCAGTGGGGAGAGGTCCCCATTGCTCCATATAGGAGCAAAATTTAAAAATGTAATTGCGGCAGGGCGGCATGCCGCCCCTAAACTTAGGCCCTAGGCCCGGGCCTTTGTGGCCTCTCCACAAATCCGGGCCTGCTTAGGGGCCGATTCACTAAAGTGCGATAACGCTTATCGCATGCTTTTTTGCATTAAAAAGCACGCAATAAATAAGTACCGATTCATCATAGTCATCAAATCATTTTGCATGTGTTAAAACGCATATTGCATGCGCAAAAAAACGCACTATCACATGGGTAAAGGTAAATTTCTTACTTTCATCTTTCTATTTAACATTTGCTCATCTGCTTTTATCCTCAATCGGCTTTTCCTTTTGGCTTACTGTCTTTCCTTCGTTTTTGGCTTCTTTCCTACTTACTTTACTTGTATGTAATGTATGTATGGTACGCCTATTATTATGTGCGCAACTTATGTCCTCAATGCTGTGGAGTACAACAACAAATTAGGCCAGTAAATAGGGGGGTCATTTAAGAAATATTTCCCAAAATACTTAATGCCCTGTACTCTCCTTTATGAAGGAGGATTATTGTGGAAGCATTGTTTAATACAGAGTATAAGGGAGAGCCCTGAGAGTTAGCGAGGCCACTTAGCAGCAACTAGCAGCATTTTAGTAGGGTTTGTGTCAGAGCATGCCTTAGTATTGTTACACTTAAAGTAAAGGGAATTGATTGGGGCAACAATGAGTAACAAAAAGTGACTACGTTGTTATGGCTTGCTTATTGGAGGCAACACAATAAAAGCATTCCTATATTTTATTTAGATCTGAAACTGGAGGTGGCCCTGCAAAGAAAGTCTATTTCACCAGGAATGAGGAGCAACTCACGCCTTTTCTTCATGCAGAGAGCGGGACTTGTGTAGCCGGCATCTTTGATTCCGAAAGGAATGTTGGCCAAGGTAGGTGTAATGACATTAAGGGGCTGATTTACTAACCCACGAATCCGACCCGAATTGGAAAAGTTCCGACTTGAAAACGAACATTTTGCGACTTTTTCGTATGTTTTGCGATTTTTTCGGATTCTGTACGAATTTTTCGTTACCAATACGATTTTTGCGTAAAAACGCGAGTTTTTCGTATCCATTACGAAAGTTGCGTAAAAAGTTGCGCATTTTTCGTAGCGTTAAAACTTACGCGAAAAATGCGCAACTTTTCGCGTAAGTTTTAACGCTACGCAAAATGCGCAACTTTTTACGCAACTTTCGTAATGGATAAGAAAACTCGCGTTTTTACGCAAAAATCGTATTGGATCCGAAAAATTCGTAAAGAATCCGAAAAAATCGCAAAACATACGAAAAAATCGCAAAGTACCGATCATTACGAAAAAAACGCAATCGGACTCCATTCGACCCGTTCGTGGGTAAGTAAATCAGCCCCTAAGTGTATTTACTCTTGCTTAATATTAATGAGATACAATGTTTTCTACAACAGATTCATCCTTACCGCTACCTGGCACAAGCAGATGCAGACAATTGTCATTTGCTCCGATTCCAGATATTTTTGTTACCAAATTTTGTTGGACCTGGGTTTTGTATTAGGCTTGTGCAGTGGCATAATAGTGAATTGTCTCCGTGTATATTGCAGGTGTTTCAATTACAGAAGTGCAGTGTATTGCTAAATGATAGGTGTGTTATTGGACAAGTGTGTCTTGCTGGGTTAGGTGCAGTCAGTTCATCTTGTACTTTTGGACAGTCAATCTTTTCAACTTGATTTTACCTTTTTGGCTCATGTGGAATGAATCAATGTCCACAAATAGTTTTTGCAAAAAAAACTTGGTCATGTTTTAAAACAAATGACAATCATTATTGTCCATGAAGTTTGCCAAGCATCATGAACATAATAACAAAAAATTAAATAAAGTCTTTTTCTTTTTTCAGCCACATCACCTGGTAAGCCATGCCGGTTTGCCAGATTGTGAAGTACAGCACACGCAGCCACAATTTGAGCAACTTTAGAGGGGCTGTACATGACGCTGCCTCCTGATTTATCCAGGCAGCGGAACCAGCTTTTAAGGACCCCAAATGTCCGCTCAATCACAGACCGCGCTCTGACATGTGCTTCGTTAAATGCACGCTCAGCCCATGTTCACGGCCTGTGAATGGGTGTTAGGAGCCACCTAGAGCATGGGTAGCCAGCATCTCCTGAAATAAAATGAGATGGAAAAGGGTGCTGCAAACAAATAAGCTGCTTCCAGTCTCCCTCTGTCAAAACATGGCCCTTTTGCAACAGATGTGACAGTGTGAGACTGATAGGTGACACTACAAGTAGCTGCTTTGACTCTCCCAGAGGCAAAAGAGGGCACTTTTCAAATTGCAAAACAAGCTTATGGCAGGCAGGGACTGGTTTGACAATGGGAGACAGAAAGCAAATGTGGGCAAGTTGTGCTAGACATGACACAAATACTTACCTAACAGCCACCCGTGAGGCATTTGTCCTGTATCAAAAGCATCGTAAAGTGCGGACTGCCTTAGGATGTAAGCATCGCGAGAGGAGCCGGGGAACCCAGACACAATACTCAGGATATTCATCTGTGCATCGCACACCACTTGCACATTGAGTGAGTGGTAACCCTTCCTGTTCCTAAAGATGTGCTCCCTGTCTTGGGGGGGGTTTAACCCCACATTGGGGATGCCACTTACCCCATAAAACTGCCTTTTCACGGCGTTCCACTCGTTCCGATTTTTGGGGAACGAGATGAAATTCCCAGATACTGAGCAGATGGCGTCCAGGACCTGGCCAAGGCAAACCTCTGGAAACTGCCAGTGGCCAAAAAGTGCGGGGAGCACAGCAGATTGACCATTCCGGGAACGGCACGGCTTCTGCGAGTCCGTGGCTGCAGGGAATGCTCAAGCAGCTCATAGAGGCTGGATATTGCGCCCGATTGAGCCTGTAGCGCCTGACCACTTCATCCTTGCTTAAGCCCTCTAAAGTGGCCCTTTCTCAAAAAAAAGCGAGGCCGCATGACTCTGGAAGGCTCTGGGACTTGATGTTCCTCCTCCAAATCGAGCAAAAACCCCATCGCAAACTCCATCTTGCCTTTTTCCACCAAAAAATGAAAAATGTGGTCTGCACAACGCCTCCCCCAATTAGGCGCTAAAATACGCACACATTCGCACACTAATTAACGCATTTAACACTTCATGCGCTTTTGTGAATCATGCGTTACTATTCTTTTCATTCGCTAATTAACGCACTGCGTTAAAATTAACGCATTTGGTTGCGCACTAATTAACGCACGCAAAATGCAACTTAACGCATGCGATAATACTTTAGCGAGGTTTTTTTCGCGTCTATTTTAACACAAAAAAAGCATGCGATAACGCTTATCGACCTTTAGTGAATCAACCCTATGAAGCGTTAAATGCACTAAATATCGCATTAGTCTGTGCGAAAATTAACACCTACTTGGGGCAGGCGGTACTTAAAGAAAATTGTGGTTTGTGAGCTTTTGGCAACACAACATGGACTTTACAGTGGGATTTTTTCAAGTATGTGTTGGCCCTAGAATGATGCATCCTCCGGTTTTCAGGGAAATGGTATTTTTCAGAAAAGTAGTTTTCAGAAAGTAATGGTTACGTGTGTTAAATCATGTGCTAATATAGCACACGGCGAAATATATCGCACACGGCGGGAAATAACGCACGTGCCGGAAATTAATGCAAAAAAAAGCTCATCGCGAGTTAAATAACGCAAAGAATATCACGTCTAAATTATGACGCGTGTCCTTTTAGTGAATCGTGCGTTGTCGCAAAAATAAGAAGCGATAACATTTTTAACGCATGCTATAATAAATAGTGCTCGTTTTAACGTACTTAAGTGAATTGATGCTGTGTCTAAACTTCCCATCCATCACTGCCTTTAGATGCATTCTGAAGTGAGAGACCCACAGTAACATGACTGAAAATACAAGATAGGTCCAGGTACACCTAAAAATATGAAAACAGGCAAGGGGCTACACTTTTCCAAAATGATAGAAAATCAATTTTTCAACACTCTATAAGTACACAGAGAAGATTTCTACATAGAAACACTATGCATTTTCATGCCAAAATGTGCCAATCCCACAACTCAGAAAACACACACACAAGGGACAGAAAGAAGTTCATTGACTTTTCTAGTCATTTCAAAAAAATCAGTTGTTTGCCAGAAGGAAGGCTAAGAGGAGATGTTGATCATCACATTGTGGATTGTGCAGAGGGAAGATCGCCATATCGCCATATTTGAAATGACCAGAAACCAAGTTTTAGCAGGTATTTTTTAATAAAGCATTCAGAATAATAAACACTGTGAAGGATAGGGCAATTATTGGAGTAGGGTAGAATAGATTTTTTACTTAAAAAAAATTAGTGTTACTTTTCCTTTAAGCTTTACTTCTTAAATACTTCAGGCTGAGATTGATTGGAAAGGCATCTCCTAGATGGGGATCCCTCCAGCATGGCGAGATCCCCATCTAGGAGACTAGTTTCTGCCTTGGGCAGTGCATTTCCATTTAATTTTCCTGTTCATGGGAACAACTGCAGGAAAGATTGTTGTGACCTTAGAGTACTGCACTGTCAAATGCGGCATGCCCAGCACTATATGACAGGGAAAGCCAGAAATCTATGTAAGTACAATTTTGCAAAGCAACCACCAGAACCTAACTGCTAACGTTCCGCCCCCAGTAATAGTGCGTGCCTTTCATAAAGTAAGTAAATAAACTTGCCCAAAAAATTATACTTCATGCTAATGTTAAAGGAAATGTAACAAATTAATAAAGCAGAGAAAGACTGCTATATTATACTGTATGTGCTTTTTAAAAAAAAAAAATACTTTACTATAGATTTATTGAGCTCAGGCAGCACATCTCTCCCAAGTCTCGCAGCCTGCTTCCGTTCTGCTCCCCCTCCCTTTCCCCGTGCAGGCTCTGGCAGCGCTCGCTCGTTGATACAGACACACAGACGCAGCAAAAGAGCAGGAAAGGTCCGTCTCCTGTCCCTCTCCTTTCCCTCTCTGTGCTTGATCACTAGAAGCCTATAAATCACTTTAAAAAGGACTCAGAAGAATGCACTAAATCAACTTCCGGATTAAACTGGAAGTCTACCCATTGCCGTATCGCCTTTTGAGCGTGTCCCAGTAAGACAGTGGCAATGTAATTTATTAAAAAACTATTCACAATATTGCAATTTTTTAATGTTAAATAGCTTAATAAAAGTATTTAGAATTGATATCTTTAAAGTGAAAATTTTGTGTTACTGTTCCTTTAAATCCCCACCTTTTATGGAAAAAAATACCCGCCTTCTTATGTTATCAGAGATAATAAGAACAGAGTGTCACCTTACTAGGAAAGCTGGTAAAGTATGAATCAGATGGCAACCATTAAAGAAGGCATACTGCAAGTGACCCCCCCTTCCCTTAAAACTGCTATGGCCCCTGTCCATGTTTCAAATGAGGGGTGGGTGTGTCCTAATGGTGCCTGCCAGAAACACAGTAGGAGGGGGTAACAAGCAAGGACAAGTTCAGTCCCTATCAGGTCTACCTAGCTGCTGAGTGGTTTCTTCTCTACGGCACAGAGTAAAGGTGCCCATACACCTTCAGATCCGCGATATTGGGAGAATCCAGGTTAATTCAATGATTTGGCCCTGGGGCCAAACGATCGAATTATAACGATGGGTATAGGCAAAGTCGGTCCGACTAGATTTTTTAACCTGCCCGAACAATATCTGGCCAATTTCAGGCCAGATATCAGTCGGGCATGCCCGTCGGTAGTGCCCATACACGGGCCGATAAGCTAGAATCAGCCCGTGTATGGGGGCCTTAAGGAGTGCCACTGGCTCCCCTGCACAGTCTGGGAAAGGGGGCAGCAAGACATACAACAGATGGGCGGGACTAGTAGGGTTTTTGGAAATAATTTCAATAAATCAGCCAGAAACACATTTTTTTTAAGCACATTCCTTAAATATTTAGAAGTATCATGCATTGGCATATTCCTGTTTTTTATACAATGTGTCCCACTTTAAAGGAAAGAAATATAAAACAGAGATGTATTTTTCCCCTAAAAGGCAGCAATCCTAAATCAATCTTCCATGTTGCAATGGCAGATCAATCATGTGAAAAACAAATTGCTTGTGGGTAATTCAGCTAGGAGTGCTGGATTGACTGCATTTAACAAAAAATTTCCAGGGGTTGCTACTTTTTCTGGAAAATATACGAACCATCCTACATCAATTACACGGCTTGGAGGTCAAGAATATGCCCCTATGCTGCTATCAGCTTTGGTGTGCCTATACCAGGAGTCAGTGTCGGCCCAGTTGCAGGCACATGGAGTGGATTTCGGAACTGAAACACAGTTTTTGAAAGTCAGTTTTAAAACCAGCCCAAAACTAGCCAAAAGCCACTTTGAAAGTAGCCCAAAAAATAGCCCATTGTGCCTGTAAGGCTGATGCCAGATGTGGCGTAGGGCTGATACTTTTGGCAAGTGGAAAAACGCTTGGCGAAAATACAGCCCTACGCCTGCTACATGTGCCTGCACCTGAATGAATGAGATACGCTCGGGTGCAGGCACATGTAGCCGATATATGCATGAAAACGCGAGACTTCGCATTCTATCCCGTTTTCATGCGTATATCGGCTACATGTGCCTGCACCCGAGCGTATCTCATTCATTCGGGTGCAGGCACAAGTAGCAGGCATAGGGCTGTATTTTCGCCAAGCATTTTTCCGCTTGCCAAAAATATCAGCCCTACGCCACGTCTGGCATCAGCCTAACTTTATAGAGGTAGGTTGGGACATGATTGGGCTTGGCCAGGGTGTAACAGAGCATGGTCAAACTTCCAAAATCTATATTCTGCTAAAATGGCCTCATTTTAATAGCATTACACATACTTTTTAGTAGCAAGGTGGTAACCCTGCAACATGCAAGCTAACAACCCACATTTAATGTCCTTGATTTTTCAGGTGATGATGTGAACTTTAGACAATACCCAAGCATAAGGGCTGTGGCATACAAGGAGATTAGTTGCCACGCGACAAATCTCCCTTGTTGCGGGGGACTGACCTCCCCGAAATGCCATCCCACCGGCTAAAATGTAAATCACCGGTGGGATGGCAAACGCGGGAACTCTTGGCACGTATGCCATCCCACCAGCGATTTACATTCTCACAGGTGGGATGGCATATTGGGGAGATTAGTCGACAAGCGACTAATCTCTCCCCTAAATGCCATCCCACCGGCGACTAATCTCCTTGTCTGTCACAGCCCCTAAGGGCTTTGGCACACGGAGAGATTAGTCAGCGTGCGACAAAGCTCCCTTGTCGAGGGCGACTAATCTCCCCGAAATACCATCCCACCGGCTAAAATGTAAATCGCAGGTGGGATGGCATACACGGGAATTCTCGAGGCAACTTCGGCAAATCGCCACGCCACATATGCCATCCCACCGGCAATTTACATTCTCGCTGGTGGGATGGCATATTGGGGAGATTAGTCGCCCACGACAAGGGACATTTGTCCTGGGCGACATATCTCCCTGTCTGTCACGGCCCTTAAGGTGGGATGGCATTTTGGCAAATCGCCGCACCATATATGCCATCCCACTGGTGATTTACATTCTTGCTGGTGGGATGGCATATTGGGGAGATTAGTCGCCCGCGACAAGGGAGATTTGTCGCAGGCGACTAATCTCCCCATCTGTCACAGCCCTTAAGGGCGTGAGAGGCAACTTCGGCAAATCTGCGCGCCACGTATGCCATACCACCGGCGATTTACATTTTAGCCTGTGGGATGGAATTTCGGGGAGATTAGTCCCTGTGTGCCACAGCCCTAAGTGGTAAAATATACGTTTGCTTGTTAGAGATTATCTTAATTTACATAATAAACCACCGGTCGTCTACTAAGGGCTCTGGCACACGGGGAGATTAGTCGCCCGCGACAAAACTCCCTGTTCGCGGGCGACTAATCTCCCCGAGTTGCCATGACCCGCCATCCCGCCGGCGAACATGTAAGTCGCCGGCGGGATGGCACACTCGGCGGCGCGATTTCCCAAAATCGCTGAAAAAGACTTGCGAGTCTTTTTCGGCGATCTCGAGAAATCGCGCCGCCGCACCAACTTTCAGCTTTGTGTAATCATGAATTATTTCTGGCATTTTCCTGTACATAGACGTTGTACATTCTAGCATTACTTATATTTAAACGTATATTTTGCTTTTCTCTGATCTATTCTGTGGTTTCCAAATTCCACAGTAATTGTATGTTAAACGGCACGCACACGGTACTTCACACCACTCTCGGCACTTAGGCTTCATTCTTCCATCTCTGCCTTAGAGGGACCCGATTTCTCCCATGTCATTGCCAGACATGCCTCAAAGAGCATGCAAGGCCTCCGTCTCACTCAGTTGCCCCTGGCAACCATTTACAACAGTCTGGTGACGCCAAGCACAGGGATTTTCCTTAACCCGCCCCTTTCTAGACCGGTTCCCGGTCGTTCTACCACTGATTTTGCCTGTCGTACTTAATTCTTTAAGGAGCGTTCGTAACCGATGAGTCAGATTTGTTGAACGCATTAGTGATTTAAAGTTAAAGCTATGGTTCTGTACTGTATAATGGGCTACACTTATTTAATAAATCATATTGGTGTGAAGGTATCTTATATTTGATTTGTGACTGTAGAGGTGACATTGTGTGTTTGTAAAGTGCTATGTAGAGCTATACTGATCAGCATATGTTTCACCAGTGCAGTGTTTCCTCACCTTAATATGAATTATGGAAATCTTAGACTGTACTCTTTTAACAGCCTTTCCTATGTTACAATTCAAATGGCCAGTCTCTTAAACTTTAGTATGTATATAATATAAAGACCATCAGAATATTATTAGGCGTACACACAGTAGTAATTTATAGTAAACATTAAGCGGAAAACATTAATTTTAGGAATTCACATAATATTGAACACTATACATGATATACAGTGCAATACACAATACTGCCAATGTTTAATATTTGAAAATAGTATATATTTCTAGATAGGGTTAATTTTGTGCCTACACACACACACACATATATATATAGATATATATATGTGTGTGTGTGTGTGTGTATGATATTTATGGTGGTAACAAGTGTGTAAATTTGCAGGGATCACACTGCTCAGTGTGCTCGGTACAAATCTCAGCCAGTCTCATGTGAAACAGGAGGGAGGAGGAGACGGGAGAGGAGGAGCAAAAGGCTGCATCTTATTTATTTATTTCTCTCTCTGTCTCGCTCCCTCTCTCTAAATGCTTAAGGTGAAGAGTGCAGAGCTAGCCGAGCTCAACACATGGTCCAACCCTGCTCTGTCCCAGGAGGAGAAAGACACGAAGGGAGCAAGAGAGAGACTCCCTGAGAGGGAGAAGCAAGGAGCATCTTCTCTCTCATTTCTACCAAGCAGGTGTGACCCCCCCCATTCTCACACCCAGCATTTCACTCTCTTCTCTTCCAGCCAGGGATACCCAGCAGTTCCCTTTTCTCTGGATGCAGACCTTTCCTCCTAAACATTCAGAATGGATGAACCCCACTGATCCCCAACTGGCAACCAACATCATGACTATGAACATTTGTGTACCTCTCTCCGAAACTGCAGCATCTCCCCACGTGTGTCTTCTGGTTGTAGTAGGGGGGCTCATGTGAGTCTCTGAAAAAAGGGGTTCAATGTTCTCACCTGACAGAACAAATGATACCAAGTAATCTGGAATAATCCCAGCATCAAGCATTCCTGAGAGGGAGAGAAGAGAATTATGCCTTTACTTCTCATTAAATGGTCACTAATTTAAAGAAGGGGGATTTGTTTTTTTTGGATCCCATACAAATTTTTATCTTGGAGGAATGACTTGCCATTGAATCATATTTAGATTTTCTATTTTAGTTTCCCATATATAACATCTGTTGCTGTGAAAGACTGAGATTAAATACCATTTTGGACAGATTTCAAACACACCTTCCTTTCTTTAAATACACAGAAATCTCTTAGTAGATCTTAAATGGAATTTAAAAATCTGGCATATGCACCCTCATATCCTTAACCCCTGATGTCTTGCAGTGAAAGATCGTTTTTGAATTTTGCTGTTGCAGAAGATTACATTTTAGTGCAAACTATCAGGATTTTATTGCAAATTACAACTGCTGGAAGAAATGCTGTTATGCATTTTTATTTTTTTTTACATTTTTGTTCATTTGATTTATTGAAATGCAGATTTGATGGCTTCCTACCTGCATGCCGAGTCTGGCTGTTCAATGCAAATTAGTTTGCAATAATTATTGCAATTAGGAAAGCGTTTGGCAGACAGTTAAGATTATCCTTTTAAGTTTCTACTCCTATTTGAGCATCAGTTTCAAACAACTGTTCATTTCTTACAATTAGATGAATTTTTTTTCCACTTTTTGTTAGTGAATGTAGACATTTTACATTCTAAGAAGGCTTTACAAATAAAGTGCATTTATGGCCAATTTGCTAAACCTAGCTTTTCCCTCTTAATCATGTGCACCTAGCATAAATTCATTGGCAAATAAATAAAAATACTTCTTTTTACCTACATTTCAAACCCATTTTTCTACCTATTCTATTTTTACTCAACTTGGTGGTCTTTCTTAGAAACAGCTTTGCAAATGCGGAATTAAATTGGTTGCCATATTTCATTGTATGAGAAGACACAGGATTCTTTTTGGTAGTACAAATGATGGAGAAGTTGGACGCTGAATCAGATGTGGAACCACAAGGTCGCCCTCGTTCCTGCACATGGCCCCCGCTTCCGGACCCTCCTTCAGATATGCCGTTGCCACCTCCTGGCCTGGACCCAGGGCAGATACGGAAAGCCAAGAGTTCGCGTAGAAATGCCTGGGGTAACTTGTCTTACGCTGATCTCATCACCAAGGCCATTGAAAGCTCACCTGAGAGGCGACTGACCTTGTCCCAAATTTATGATTGGATGGTCCGATTTGTTCCCTACTTTAAAGATAAGGGTGATAGCAACAGCTCTGCAGGGTGGAAGGTGAGGCTCTTAAAAGGGGATCTGTTTGAATGTAACCAAAATTAATGGTATGTAGAAAGTATGGATGCTTTTAGGTAAATAATAACAAGGATAATCCTAGAAAGAATGTGTACATCTGGGGTTTAAGGCACATGTTGACTAAGCAGTGTATTTAATGCTCATTTCTTTTTATATAAAATAGTGTGCCTCATGTGGCATTGTTGGCCATTAAAGAATGAACAGTGCTTATATATATATATGTATATATATATATATATATATATATATACTCTTATTTAGTGAATATTGTAAGATATTCTTTTTTCTGTGTTACTTAAAAATGCAACTCTTTAAAGCTTTGATGCAATTTGTGGGTGGAGTCAGATAGTTTTTACATTGTAGACTGTATAAAGAAAACTCTGTAACAGTGAGTAAAAAATACCACTTAATGTACACTCGTTTGTTTTAACTTATTTTGCGTATCTGCAAATCTCTGAATTGTATTAACAAGTCTTCAACAAACTAATATTTCTGAGCTAAAAATAAGAATTTGCAAATTCATCCTAAATGTCTTCCATAGTGGTAATTATGTTACGTGGCTGTAAAGCAGGTGGTGTGTAGAGGGCAAATATACAAGATAGGGGGCAATGCAGCATGACTAAATGATAAAATGTTTTTAATCTGCTTTCCTCTGGGGCAATTAGTTAAGTTTATATGGTGTGAATAAATGCATTAAAGCTAATAGTAAATAATATAATAAAACAGAGAGCTTTTCATACAGCCACCATTGAGCAGTTTTTACAGAGGGAGGGCAAAATCATATTGTGGAATGAGCTGCACTTTGTCTTCCCACTTTAGGACACTTACTGGAGGTCAAATGTGTATGGAGTGGAAAAAGCACATCATACTTAGGCGTCTGGCTAATATAATTTAGTGCTTTAGGTATTTTGCTAGTTGGGGGTGCAAAAAAGCATTGGATATAAATAATATGCCCAACCGTGGGTCAGTTGATTGACTTTATATTAAAAAGTGCTTGTTTCTGTAAATGTATGGATAGACAGATATGTGCCTAGTTGTTTTTGTTTCCGAATGTTGCTTTGGGGCAGATTTATCAAAAGTATAAAATTAGAGGTCACCAAAGTAGAATTCCCCCACTCTTTACTTATTTCTGTGGGATTTTTAGAGGTGTATTTATCAATGGGGGAATGAAATTTACCCCATAAAGAATAAATCAAGATATTCAGTGACAGTCCTTTCACTAGTGAACTCTTTCCATTCACTACTCTAAAACACATCTCAAGCCACATTCACATTCAGCCCCTAAACACTTTGTCTTTTTTTAATGACTGACTGCCTTAGTTAGTAGATGTGGCAGTAGCTCAGTCTGTTTCAGTTGGAGATCGGCCACCTGGGCACCTGCCATTTACTTGGATAAAAAAAATGTTAATCTTAAAATTGTTATAAATCTCATTATTATTTATTGTCCTTTCTCCTCTATCTATCTTCTTTTGGATTCTGTCTTCATCCCTTTTTTTGCTTGTCTCTACATCCAGTTCCCTCTCCATCCCTATTATTTTTAATGCTAATAGACTTGTGCAGTGTTTTCAGCTTTAAACACTGGTATTTTAATGTGTAGAAGATTCAGTAAGGCACTAACCCAAGTTGTTTGTCCCTCCCCCCCTCACACCAAGCCAGTGACATAGTCCATTTATCCCCCTGCAGGGTGACAGGCAGGGGGGAAATATGTGACATGGAATCTTCCTTTCGTGTTACTGCTTGACACTTCAATGCCCCCAAAAGCATTAGTCCTTAAGATGTATTTGTTAAACATAATTAACATGCTAATAATGATTTTGCTCCATACATATGTGTCTACCAGACAGGTGTATTCAAATTTTTATTAGCACACATAGTATTTGCTTTTTGTGATATGATTGCTGAGTGTTATAATCTGCCATAGTGTCATTGACTTTTAAAGTAACAATACACTAATATACACTTTTGGAGGAAAGCACAGTGGCCTTTAATTAATTTTGCTTTATATGTTAGAGGAACCTGGTCTACAGAAATTATAGTCTGTATTATAAAGAGATATCTGGTTACTAGTGTAATGATAGTCAAGATTATTATGCTCACTAAAAGTCTAAAGGGTTATGTAGTAACATGGGCAAAGTATGACCCTTTCCAGTAACCCATAGCAACCAGTGAGGTTTGCTTTCATTATTCCAACTGCAGCAAACCAGTAAAAGCAAATTGCTGATTGATTGCTATGGGTTACAGGATAGGGACAATCTCTGCCCACGTCTATAAATAACTTATAGTAGTAGATTTTTATATTATTGGTGTTTTTAACATTTGTATAAATATATATAATTTTGTATAGTTCAGTACCCCATGTTATATGCTTGTGGTCATTAAATATATTATTTTTTTTCTTGTGTTAAAAGGCATTATAAAAAGAAACGGAAATATACAACACATTAATAGTTCTATTCCTATGAGAACTTTTGGCTTAGGGCATTTAAAAATGCATGGAAATACATAGTTACATAGTTAATTTTCTTTTAGCATCCATGCTGGTTTTGAGATTTAGGCAACTATTTAAGGAAAGAAAACAGTAAATAAAGTGCAACCCAAGAGCTTCCCTCTTTTGGAAGTTCTTGACATTCTGTATAAGATGATGTTACTTGCTTTTAGTGTACATGAATATTTTAGTCAGATGCTTTAGAGTTGTTGGACTGCATTGCCTTGGTCCTGATATATCAGAATATGGTTTACATTTTAGTCCAATTCCCAGTGCATCCCTGTAGCCGCTGTTAAGGCTATGGCACTTGGGGCATTTTGACCACCACTGTAATCAGGGGAAAAGTAGTGGTAGTCATAGCGCCTGTATCTGCTGCCCATTGAGATATATTGAAAACACTCTGCCCATGGCTTATGTGCTGTTTACAGGGGAACCTCAACTTGGAAAGTGGCAGATTTTAAAGCATTAAAAAAACTTTGTTTCCTGTCTGATTAAAGCATAAGCCATAAACCTTACTAATGAGCCATTAAGAAGCATTTAGAAGCATTTTTTGTCATTTTACGTCCTGCTAAGTGTGGCCAAAATGTTTTCAAATCACTGGCCAACTAATTGTGCCAAACTTTGTTATGATACTTGTGATGTAAGGTAACATAGTTATACCTTACAGATGACTTGCTTTAGCCTCAGAAGCACATAAACTACATTTACATATTTACAATATGCCGAGGGGCAGCAACTCATAGGGTGCACTAGGTGCATGCTGACACATTCAGAGTCTTCCTTGTGACCGGAAGTGACTTTTTTGTTGAATTTACAACTGGTCAGCAGTTCTTCACCTATAGGTCAGGAACAAAAAATGTATTACTGTGCTGATAAGACTGGGTTTTTCTCGTGTAATACAGAAAAAATGTCATAACCATACTTTAGCATGTATTTAGCTGGTAGTCAACAGTGATGATGCTGATTGAAAGCTCACTTGTAGGCATAGTGATTTAGCTCACTTCCACACATTATGAGTCCAGCCTGAAAAATTTTAAGACATTTTGAACTAGTGCAACATGTTACTAGTCTTTTTGTAGAGTTATTCTGTCATTATTTCTTTGAGTATATTAATGAGTATATTATTATACTATACTGATAACAAGTCCTTGGGTACTCATTTTGATAATGCAGAAAAGCATGCTCATTGTCAGGGTCACAGGAGGACAGTGTGAGGTAAGTTTGGGGTTCACACTGGGACAGCTCTGCCTTTTATTATATCTATAAAAGTATCCTGCTGTCCTTAACCCTTTCCCCAGTAAGCACTGACTTGCCATGCATAATGCTGTTGAAGATCAGACATCCAGTCCCATGACTCCAGATTTTAGGAGGATTACAATTCATTAATGAGTTTGCAAGAGCTCGTCTTTCTTTTGTATGCTGTTATCTGGGACTTTGGGACACAGATGTAGGCTCTAGTTTCTTGCTAACTCATTTGTTTCCAAGTGCAAATATGCCATATTCTTCAACTTAACACTTGGGGTAAAATATTTATTTGTATTTTATAATAAAATTTTGCAAGGATGGGTCTCCTAAAGCACCTTTTTTATCATCAGCATATTACCCTGTATTCACTGGAGCATTTTGTATTTTGGTAGTTTCCTTGTTCAAAGGCAAAATTAATTTTATTTAGAAATGACCTTTCAATTGTCCTATTAAGTGTTGTCATACTGCACAAGCAGGGAAGCTTCAACGGTCTACAGGGTACTATTTTTAAAATCATCACAATTTCCTGAGATATTGATGGACATTTTAGCTGTTCATTTGCATTTAAATTTCTTAAATAATTTGTTCCCTTATATCCTTCTATTATGACATGATATAGTAATTAGTGACTGGAATTGGCAAGGAGATTCAATAATTTGAAGATTCTTATTTTTTGATGCAAACCGGGGTGTACAAGGAGTAGAAACGGAATCTTTTGTGCCAATACTAAAACTGAACATTCCAAAAGGAATAGATTTAAGAATTAAGAAAAAAGATAAGTAAATATGCATTAAAATGGCAGATATGTATACGGGGTACAGCTTTGCTTATTCTTATAATTCATGGAGCCGTGAAGACTACCTAAGTGACAAGTAGTTGGTCACAGCAGAGCCCAAGTGTTATATTTGCACAGGTATCCAAAACACTAGGTGAATTATCTAATGGCATATGAGAAAATGGAATTGTCCTAAAAGAGAGAGAGAGAGGCACAAGAAGATGCATCCATGTTTATGGTTTAATGTTTCCTCATTTACTTTTCTGGGTTCCATCGTCTTAGTGTTTATTCCCTGGAGGAAGGGGATTTTATGCAAACCAATTACCTTTTTATACTTTTTTTAGGTACTTTTCAATGGGAGGCATTGCTTTATTGTCATGGGAAGTAGAAATCCCTTTTTTATATGGTGCCCCAGTCACTGTGAATGGGGATAGGGTACCGTCTACCCAGCAGTATCTAATATTACCAGGTAGTGCAGATAAATAAAGAAATTTGTATCAAAGCAGATAAGCGCAAGAAAGGCAATTAGGATTTTTAGGGTGATGGAGTCCTTTGAAAGAACTATCTCCTATACATAAATATATATGTATGTGTGTATATAATTATGGAGCAATTCACATTTACTTCCCTCTATTAAATATGCAATTCATTAAGGTTGCACAACTGCTATAAAGCACTAATACAGCGGTTCTCAACCTGTGGGTCGCGATCCCTTTGGGTCAGTGTTTACACAAATATCTTTTTTACCCATAATTTTTTTATATATAAAATGTCAACATTTCTTTGTTGGTCTTCATGTAGCAGTTTTACAATTTTGTTTGGAAAGGTTTCTTCCCATTTTGACTAATGTCACAGTGGCAACTTTCCATATTATTTTAAGTAGCTGAATACTTCCTTTGTAAATCATGTATCAGAAATTTACAGTACCATTGTTTTAGTATAATAATATGTGTCTCAGAGTCATTAAGAAAAGTTTAGAGCAATTTCTCTGCTTATGGCAACTTTAAACAATAATGACCCCAAAACATGATGTTTTTAGAGTGTCTCTAGCATTTGTTATAATCTGGGGTCCTGCCATTTTCCCAGGTAGTCAAAAAGATAAAATTTCCCATTTGGCATTAACCTTAAGCCATATACTATAAGATCCGCCAAACAAGTAGATCCTTCCCCCAATATGCCTGCCTAAGGTTGCAGATATTGGGCTAATCTGATCGTTTGACCCTAGGGCCAAATAATCTATTGCAACAATGGGATATGAGCCATCAGTGCGAGGATCAAATCAATGAGCCGATGCGGCCCTCTATCCAGTCGACATCTGGCCTGTCCTAGCATCTCATACACGGGCACAAAATATGCCAACTTGGTCTAAAGGGCCTGAATCTGCTGTTTAAATCAGCCCATGTATGGCCACCTTAACTCAGCAGGAAAGCCAGGATAATATTTTATCCATTCTATGTTAATGTAATTTTTCTTAACTTTTACTGGATGTCATATAAGGATGGAAGAGTATATGGCGTAAGTCTTATTTTAGCCTTGATATCTTGTGCTAAAAGTAGAAGTTTTACTTTCAAAAAGTTTTTCACTTCTAATAATCCTCTACAAGACTTTGTTATATTACTTCGTATTAGAAGACATGCAGGAAAATCTAAAAAAGAAAATAACTTTGGATTTCCTATGGTCCTCAGAGGCAATTATCTCAGTTTAATCAAGTGGACAAAGCATGAAATGTAAATGCAAATTGTCCCTTTAACAAATCGCATTGAAAATTGGATGGAAATAATTGTTGCAGCAATGAGCTAGTGGGTGTGGGGAATTAGGCTACATATCACATGTCTATTTCTGTCTGGACCAATCTTTAGTTATAATCTCCCATAAACTACAGAATTATAGACCGAAACAGTGTTAAAATCACAGTTGTCACTTTACCTGTACCTTTAGGGCTCTGGCACACGAGGGAGTTTAGTCGCCCCCCACAAATCTCGCTTGTTGCGGGCGACTAAACTCCCTGATATGACATCCCACTGGCGAAAATGTAAATCGCTGGTGGGATGGCATACGCGGAGGCGCGATCTCCTAAGCTGCCTCTCGAGGCAACTTTGGCGATTTCCACAAATTGCCGTGTATGCCATCCCACCGGCGATTTACGTTTTCGCCGGTGGGATGTCATATTGGGAAGTTTAGTCGCCCACAACAAGGGAGATTTGTCGCGGGCGACTAAACTCCCTCGTGTGCCAGAGCCCTTAATTGTATCTGCAGCATGTGAGGACAGAGGTTTTTATGATAACAGTTTCTGCTTTACAATAACAGAAATGTAACCCTAATCTTTTCAGCCTGCCCCCACCCACTGCTTTGGACCACTTTTAGGGTATAGCCCAAGTTTGGAAGGCTTTATGTTTAAGCAGCCATTCAATAAAGAGAATAAAATTTTTTTTTTCATGCAACACTTATTTAAATCTAGTGGGGCAAGGGAATTCCATACGAGTCCAAGTCCAGCTGTAATGGCCAGGAAGTATACAGGTTATCTGAAAACCTATTATCCAGAAAGATCCAAATTATGGGAAGGCCATCCCCCATAGACTCCATTTTAATCAAATAATTCA
This sequence comes from Xenopus tropicalis, assembly GCF_000004195.4. Classification (NCBI taxonomy): domain Eukaryota; kingdom Metazoa; phylum Chordata; class Amphibia; order Anura; family Pipidae; genus Xenopus; species Xenopus tropicalis. The sequence goes on from NC_030678.2 coordinate 78,773,218, forward strand.
TTTAAAAAAAAACAACAAAAAAACTATTTCATTTTTCTCTGTAATAATAAAACAGTAGTACTACCTTGTATATGTTTTTTGGACTTGGGGCCATGGCCCATGGAGAGATCAGTTTCCCATGGGCCACAGCTCATACCTATACAAGCTTTTAGGCTACCTGTGTATGGTTCAAAATTACAAAATGTATACATGAACATATACCCACAACTGTGTTTTTTTATGTCATCTGAATATAGCACCATACCTTTTATTTTGAAATCATTATTTATGAAGTGGCAAAAAGGAATACAGTTACAAATGTCTTACATTGTTTGTTTATTAACTAACAGAGGTTCAGACAGCCCTGAGAGTTTTAAGTCTAGTAATAGATTTTTTTCTTGGTTTTGTAACAGCTGGATAGTGGTACATGTATGTGCGTGTGTACATCCTTCAGCTGCTAGCACTTGGTCTTGCTCCCCGTGACTCTGACTAATGAATACTTTCCTGTTTTGGTTTCTGAGTAACTTTCCCTACCCTACCCTTTCTTTACCCTTTCCTCTTAAAACTCACCTCCCTATTCTCTACCCTATCATGCATCCCTCTTTTCTGTTTGACAGGTTAGACTGAGGCTGTGAAGAAGGTGAGAGGCAACAATCACAGAGAGGTCCTTTTTTGAAACATAAAACAATTATAAATCTTTTTATTTCATTGCCTCTAAAAGAGCATTTTTCCATTTTAACAAATAGACCTGTGTATATCACTTTAGTGATTACTTATTTATGCTTAACTGAACAAGAACATTTTGCTAGCTTGTGTGTTGCTTCCAATGGAACCCCTTTGTTATAATAAAATGTATATATTGTATATAATGTATAATAAAATCTTTTATTGGTTAACATGACATTTATCAACTCTTCGCTGTGCTCAAGTACTGTACATACCTGTAGATAACTGCAGCTGTATTTGCCCTCCTGAACACAGGCCACCAATGAAGAATATTTAAAAGCTCTGCCAAACATTTCATGGGGTGGGCCAATTCTGTTAGTTTCACATGCTTCTTAACCTAACCCTAACAAATTATTTTGTACATAGCAAGGAAAATTACAGTAGCAGCTGCACACAAACAATCACGCAACATAAGGCTAGTACCATAAAGGATTTTCGGCCTGCGGATAAAAGCAGGCGGAGAATTTCTTAAGCCTGGGTGCAAGCAGTGCCGGATTTAAAGTTGGGCGCCCCGAGGCCGCGACTCGAGCGCATGCATGCGAACAAGCTCCCCAATCTTCTCCCCCCCCGCGCCAGCAGCGCGCATGCACAGGTATTTAAACTCCCATACGGAGCTGTGGTGAGAAATCCCCATTGCTCCGTATGGGAGCGAAATGTCACAATTTTGTTGCGGCGGGGCAGCATACCGCCCCTAAATTTGTGCCGCCCTTGGCCCGGGCCTTTGTGGCCTCGCCACAAATCCGGGCCTGGGTGCAAGCACACGTCTTATATTTCAGCCGGAAACTGATTGAGTATGCCCTTACTTTGGCCTGCTACCTTGCTTGTAACCAGAAACATTGCAGATGCGGTAGATCAGCCAAAAAAACGAACTTTTTACAGCCAATATCCGCCACTCTGCCTGCACCTGTGCGTAAAAAGTGCTTCCGGATACAGGCAAGGTAGTAGGCTGGTGCCAGTGTAGGGGCTGATTTTCAGCCAGACAAGTAAGTTTTAGTTTTTTGTCTTTTGTTTTCTGAAATAAGTGGTATTGTGCTGATACAGATGCCTTCTGCTGACATGTTAATTGAAAACGCTATATGCATTATTTATGTATACATTCTAGAATTCTAAGGGAAGCATGTAACATTTATTTGCAAATTTATACTTAGGGTATTTATAACACTCTTTTTAAATGATGACTTCAGATATTGATTTTCTTCTTAGTTAATGGTCAATACAGTTTAATAGCCTTCCATTGTACAGCGGTTCTATACCTTTCTATTGTACCGGACTGTGGAATATGGTCACACCTAAATGTGTGTTAATAATAATTATTTTCTCCTAAAATATGGTCTGTAAGCAACCATGAAAACCATGTAGACATGGAAACAAGAATATGAAATGCACATCCCAGATATTCAATCATATAGATCTTCCAGAGATACTGATCTCTAATATGTAGTGTAGTCATTATCCAGACAGCAGATTATGTCTGGCTAGTAAATTCTGAATTTCGCTGCAGGAAAATATTTAAGGTAAGCATACATGACTGAGCAGGGTGGCATTTTTAGTGGTATTGCCACTTGTGCATCTATGAACAAAAGGGTTAGTAGAACAATCAAAAATCTTCTTTAGATGGCCAGTTGTAAAGTCTGTCAGCGCAGTGAAATCATTGTTTGCCTAAAACTTTGAATTCTTGTTGTTTTATTTTATTAACATTTTATCTGAAGGTATGTGAAAATAAACTGTAATTTTAGTATTGATTTTTCAAATAATGTATTTTCGCCGAATTTTTCATGCTTGCGTGACTTTTTCGTACACCCGCGCAACTTTTTCATATGCTTGCGCAACTTTTTCGTACGCTTGCGCAGAAAAAATTGGAAAGGTTCTGCTGCTGTTTACAATCATTCAGTACAAAAATTTTGTGACTTTCAGATCGCCAATACGATATTATCGTGACTAATACGATTTTTTCGTAAGCATTTTCGTGATATTTGTGATCTTCAGAAATTATTGTATCCAATCCGAATTTTTCCTATTCGGGATTCAAACTCGTGTTTTAATGAATCGACCCCTAGGTGTTCCTTGTTATAAACAACAAATGTCTTGGAGGAAAGGTTAGCTATAAGGTATCCAACCAATAGGCCCACTTCCCACAGTAAAAAAGTCCATACACAGTATAGCCACCTCTCTGCTTATTTGGATTGACAGTCTGGATGATCGGAAGAGCAGGAAGTGTAAAGAGGGTATGGTTCCTCTTCAATCCCTCATCTTCTGATGCATGATGCAGTGGCCATCATAGTGCATTTTTCATGTATCTTTGTAAAGGCAAGAAGCACACCAATATGCCGGCAATGTCTTTAACTCATTTAATGAAAAAATAAATAGCACAAGCTTTCAGGGGATAGCCCCTTCTTCAGGTAAAATACACACAAGTGGACATTTTGCTTATTAAATACCTTAACAAATCATGTGATGCTACCATTTGACCCATTAACCCCATCACGGCTGCAATATCAAACAGTCCCAAGCAGCCATCTCACCACTCAGTTATATGTAAAATGACAATCCATTTCATAGGAGTCTTTATAATTCATAGTCTGTAAAAAATGTAACCATAAATACAAAGTATCACATTAAAAACAATAGTCACATCATAGTGCATTGGCACTTGATATTTTCCAAAATGCCAGATTCTTGAACAACAGTTATCCATGGTACATAGATTTGTTTGGGATCATCTCACCAAAAATTGTAAAATAAACTGTTTGGTATGATTTTATCAGTACATGCATGACCCATTTGAAGATTACGTCACAGACAAATTGCCAATTTTACAATGATCTTTACATCAGTATTTTTCATGTTTTTTTTGGAACTGAGCTTCAGACATTGTACAGCTCCCACTAATACATTCTTCCAATGCATATGTTAAAAAAGATGGAGCCAAACAACTTTTTTTAATATATTCAGTGGTTATTCCCATAGGCACCAAATGGGATTGGTAGCCATTTAATCCCAAAGTATTAAGTACTCTATATTGTCACTATTTCACAATTGATTCCTCCATTGCCTTTCCAAGTCGTCTTTCTGTGTGCTTTTGGTTAAACTGCATTTAGAAGAAAAGCTGCGGCATACAACTGAACAAATGTAGAAGTGTAAAGGGTACAGAAATCCTAAAGTCTAACTATAGTGTAAATCTATGTTAATTTTCTGCTCAATATGTATGTTTAATGTAACAACACAGTGTTGTAGTATTTCTCTGCCTACTCATATCTATTAATAAGTTTAGGGGCCCCCATACTGCCATTTCTGCCATTGTATTACGAACAGCACACTCAGTGGCCAAATTATCATTAAAACATGTAAAAGCTTGGTTTTATTACATAATAACATTGACCTAAGCATCTTCCATACATGAGAATACCCCTGTTTTACAAGATATAAATGACCCAAATTGTACAGAATAAAGTGTCATTTTAAAAATGGGATACAGAGCATTTTGACTGCTTCACCTTCTTGGGGTTAATAGCTGCAATCAAACCTGAACTGCTCTACCTTATCGTTAGTCGGAAGAATGTTGCCTGTGGCATTTAGAATGTGGGATCATAAGAAATTGTGGATGTCTACTATTTTCTCACATTACTAGCTGAACAATATCTACGGTGTGCACGATTAAATTATAAAGACTATAGTGGTCATGTATAACCAAAAGCCCAGTTGTATTTTTATGGAAATTTCAGTTGTGAATAAAACCCCATTAATAAAATACACAGCAAAGTGCACTCCTTGCACTGCTGTATAGTTGCACTTGCAGCCGGTGCCTGCCTCCTGTTCTTAATCGAGTGCTGCTGGGCCAGGTGGTAGCTACAGGGTTCCCTCATTGCCCTGCATGAAAACATGCAGTGCACTTGTGCGTGAAGAACTGGGCATACGTCACTCTAACACCGAACACTGGAAGTGATGCCAACCAGACATCACAGTGCAAAAACAATTGAGTTTTGAAGCATCAGCTGCAATCACCTCAGGCATAACTCTCCCGTGCATGCACAACAATGCTGGAATTGTGGGAAAGAACTGCACTTGTGGTCGTAAAGTACCCTTTATAGCTAACTTACAGAGAATTGCTTATCAAATCCTTTGAGTTCCTCATAATCCTCATGGCATTTCAAAAATTGTAAGGTAGATTTTGTGGTATGTTACGTAAGACCTGTGTATAACAGCAGCTAGCATGTTTAGGAGAGAGGTGATTATAGGAGAGAGATCCTCTATATCCACTAGTGCACAAGATACCTTGCCCATGCATTAGATTGTTTTGATTGTACTGTGTGTGTTGGGTTTATTTTTACATGGTTTCTAGGAATATGGTAACCTTCTGCTTTAATTTTTCAACAGATATAAAAATATTGACCGTTTTATTTTTCAGTTTAATCATTAGACTGGTTACTGAGAAGTCTTGCTTACCCCAAACCAGAGGACCTCTACAAAAAATTTTGTATTTATAAATAGAGATTTTCTGCTGTCTGTGTGGGCAGAGGAATTGAAGTGTACTAAATATTTCTTCAGTTTGCATTCACTTTGCACATTTCCTCAGCTGAGCATTTCTACATAGGCAGCCATAGAACTGTACCACTGGTGGTCATAAGCAGATTGCAGTGTTACACATTTTATTTATGAACACTTTGAAGTGGTAATAACAAATATTCAGTGGTGTAGACTAAAAGCATATAAGAAAATTTTGGGAACCTTCCCTGCACAGTGGCTTTAAACCGCTCCCCAAGGAACAATTGTCAGTTTCACCTTCTCTACACATTCGAATCTCCCAACCCTTTATAAGGGCCGTGGCAGACGGGGAGATTAGTTCCAGAGCGACAAATCTCCCTTGTCGTGGGCAACTTATCTCCCCGATATGCTATCCCACCGGCTAGAATATAAATCCCCAGTGGGATGGCATACGCAGCACCAAAATCGCAGAAGTTTACTCTCAAATATTACATTCTAGCCGGTGAGATGGCGTTTCGGGGAGATTAGTCACAAGGGAGATTTGTTGAGGGCCTAAAGGATTTTGCTTTGGCATTGGTACAGTAAATGTAGTTTGTACTTTTCTCTGAGAGAGATTTTCTTGTGCCTGCAGGTCCCTTAGCCCCTGCACAGAATGCATGTATGTCCCTGGCAATATGGCAGCTCTCATTTATTTTTTTAGTGCAAATATGTCTTAAAAAATGCTGTGTATTGCCTCTTATCTGAGGGCAAATATAAGGAATTTCAGCTAGGTGGTACATAGGTATGTTTTCCCCCAACAGTACACACTTGTTTAATCATTTATTCTCTGACTGAAAAGGTTAACCCTAACATTGCAGTAGGTTGTACTTGGCTGCCATTGTCAAGAAACCATGTATCTGGCCACAGTTCTCCAGTCTCTTTTTATAGGTTAAGCAACACATTTTATAATATTGAACACAAAATCTTCCATAGATTCCCAGTAAGACACAATCCCCTCACTGAGAGTGGCAGTGTGGATGCTTGGATCCCTTGGGCAAGTAATGCTGTAACGTTGCATCATTAGCAAAGGAGGGGGGTGTCCAAGGAGACAGGTCTCTGGGTAGCACTGCTGATTAACCCTGCATATCCTCTGTTAGCTCAGCTCTGCCTTCGCCCTATGTGAGCCCTTTACTGGTAACGGGAAATGGTGTGCCATGATAAATAAATGAGTGTGCCCTAAAGGCTAAATAGCTAGTTGATTTATAGAACAAAATAAATCAGTGCCTAGTGATTCCATAAGGTCAAAATCTATGTTACATTTATGTTATATATATTACATTTATTCTTTACTAATAATTAGCTGAGCATGGAAGGGTTAACGTATACAACATCATGAAAATTAAGTGTATTTTTTTCTACCAAGGTCTGCTTATAGGTTTTAGAGTATACAAACATCCTTTTCAGGTAACCCTTTCTTTATATTTATGTACATGTTTGTGCAGAGTTGGTATCATTATAGAATATTCAGTTTATATTTAAGCTAAATAGAGAGAGAAAGAGGAAGGAGCGGGCATGAGAAAGGAGGAAGCGAAGTAGGTGAGAATAAGAGAGGTCAGCAAGACTGGAGAAGTGGAATTGCTGTAATTGGTCCCTTAGTGTGAATGCTGTAATACACATGCAGAGTTACACACTGTATATACAGAGACACGTGAGCATATCTATCCAGCTCAACCACTTTGCATTCTGGTTTTTTCTCCACCTGTGTCTAACCCCCTTCTATTCCTCACTGTCTCTCAAACTTATGAACTATTCTGCTCTACAGTTTTATTTTTTTCAATATCTCTTATATTTTGACTTACTGCCATCCATTTATCCTCTTCCCATACTTATTCAATTCAAAACAGCGGACAGCAGCTGGGGGGATAATGGGATGCAGCAGACCCTCCCTTATGCACAGCTTCAGTATATATGTGTAAAATGTGTTTACAGTGTAAAATGAATTTTTTCACCCAAGGTTAGTGGCACAAGGACTCTACCTCTGCCCTCCTTTGTATTCTCCATAAGCATCATTCCTAACATTTTTTTGCTTCTACTATATAATCTCTTCCTCGTTCTTTCTCTCTCCCTGTCTCCTGCAAGTCCCTGTCTGACCTTTTACTTCCTCCAGAGTTGTAAAAGAACTGCAGAGATTTAGCTTTCCTTCTCTCAGTCCCTCCCTTGTTTCGTCCCCCACCCGCACCAGGAAGTCAGGTCCTATCCTCAAATGAACCCTATAAAACTTTACTTCTGTCATTCTCACTGGCTGTCTGCTAGAGACATTATGTAAATGTTCAGTATCTATATGGAGACTAATCAGGAGTTAACAGTTTGATCACTGACCTAACTTTAGACTCTAAGCAATAATTATACAGAGATATAGGTGTTCTCTCTAAATGCATGGCTATTTCATATGCAGCCATGCATTTGGAGATGGGGCATTTATGCAATCTAATGCCTCTCTGTTTGATTTTTGAGAAAACACCAAATGCTTATAGCTTTGCCAGTTTTCTAAGAAATTATTTAAAGGGGTTATTAACCCAAACATAAAATTTTGCTGAATAAAGAAATATATATTTTTTGCTGTGCAGAGTTGCGTACAATGGTAATGCTAAATAAAAATGTATGTGCATATGTACATACCGCACATACAAGTTTTAAATTTGCATTTATTAAAAATGTTCAATGATTTTTAAGTTGTTTGAAAAAGTAACTTATCCTTTCCTCGCATTGCATTAATTCTTGCATAGATATAATACTAACGCATGATTCACAAACACATATGAAGCATTAAATGCACTAAATATCGCATTAGTATGTACGAAATTTAACACCTACTTAGGGTAGGCGGTACTTAATGAAAATTGTGGTCCGTGAGCTTTTGGCAACACAATATGGATGTTGCAGTGGGATTTTTTCAAGTATGTGTTGGCCCTAGAGTGATGCATCCTCCAGTTTTCAGGGAAATGGTAAGTAGTGGTTACGTGAATAAAATCGTGCGCTAATATAGCAAGTGGCGAAATATATCGCGCGCAGCGGGAAATAACGCACACGGCGGGAATTAATGCAAGAGAAATGCTCATCGTGAGTTAAATAACGCAAAGGACATTGTGTCTTAATTATGACTCCTGCCCTTTTAGTGAATTGTGCTGTAAGTCGCAAAAAATAAGAAAATTTTTAACGCATGCTATAAATAGTGCTCGTTATAATGCACTTTAGTGAATCAACCCCAGTATCTGTCTGTCCCTTGCTAAACTCTGCATTCACTGCTGGTGTTGACTGTTGAAACTATATCGCATAGCCTGCTCTCCTGCCACAATGCTTGATTACAGGTCTGGTAATCAGTTGGCTTCTGCTACATTAGCTCAATAGTTATAGCCAGCAGTGTGAAAAAGTAGCAGGGGACAGACAGTTACTGTTTTTAAAAGCAATAATATTCAAAATAAAGCAAAATATTAAGCAAATCATTTTGCTTAAATTTACCATTTTTTTTAGGAAGTTTTATTTTTAGATTTAAAACTTTTTAGCCCAGTTGCACACATGGTGTAGAAACAACTGTGAAAAAAGAAATTCTAGAAAGTGCATAGTTAACCGTTTCTGAGCTGTAATCCACCCACGTGCCCACTGAAGTGCCAATACCGTACCTGCGTACAAAACATGAGGCGTACAGCTGCAGATGAGGCCATAGGTGTGCTTATGCGTATCTACAAAAGCAGGTTCCTATGCTAATAACTTAGCTGTATACTGATATAGATACTGTAAAGGGAATTAAACAGAGAAATAGCTACAGGGGAACAAGCAGGTATACTGAGAGGATATAGAGGGGCCATGGATAGTAAGGAAAACACTTGGGGAGTAAGATGTGAAAGGGGCATCCCTGCCTCCCACAGAACCCCCTCCCTCCTATCTGCTCTTTATTGATCCCCTCTCTCTTTCCAGTGGCTTCAGAAACTCGAGGTCACATGAGGAGAGCAGACGCTCCCAGTGCATATTTGTCTTTACTGCTGACTTTATTTTTATGGCCAAACCATAAAAGGCTTGAGAGACTTAGGATAAGGGGATCATATCAATGAAAAAGTTGCTCATTCTGCATGATGTTGCACAGCTAATGAATGTTTTGTACTTGTGCTCTTCAGGTTCTGAAAATAAGCAGGTGCTGTGGTAAAATGACAGCGTATCTGCCTGCCGATAAACATAATATTTTGTATAATATCCAAGCCACATCTGTCTCTTGTGTGTTTTACCCTGTTTTTTGTAGAACTGGCTCCAGAAGTCTGGCCCACAGCTATTTTGTGCAATTCCCTTGATTAGCTGTCACAAGCAATTAATACAGTGAAGGGCCACATCCCACTTTGACTCATATGTCTCCATGTACAATCACTGATATTTGGTTAACATTTTAAATTACAAGCCTTTTTTGAAAAGTGTCTAATTTTGGCACCAATACTCCAGTTTAAATTGGCAAAAACTACTGAGATACTCACTACTATTATTTAGTGTATTGTACTGTTGCATAAACTGTAATATGTACACAGACTACACTTTATTTACTGCATCCAGTTATGTTAGCTAATGTCCCCCTGCTGTAATTATTATCAGCACCGGATTTCATATCCGGGCGCCCAGAGGCCGCCCTCATTTGACCCCCCCCGAATATGTGCGTTCTGAGGAGACAACCCCCCGCGCGCGCACGAGAGTGGGCACACATTTAAACTCATATGGAGCAGTGGGGAGAGGTCCCCATTGCTCTATATGGGAGCAGAATTTCAGTGCGGCGGGGCGGCATGCCACCCCTAAACAAACTAATCCAGGCCTGATTATTATATGGATATTGGATGATAAGTGGTGTTTTTTATATGCCTTTTTTGGAAAAGGCCATCTCTATAGTACTGTTCAGATGCTGAATATTGAATATTATCTGGCTGCTGCATGCCAGTCAGATACTATTGGCACAGGTTGTATATTAGATATAAGAATACCTTTCTTATATTCTTTATATTGACTCTTCCAGTATAGTTTCAATGTGTGTATATTTATTATTTTCTGTTATTTATATAGTGCCAACACATTTACCTTACCCTCTAAAGGTGCAAACAGCTTCCTGCCCTCAAATTCACGTTACTTCGCAACTCCCGGCACCTGTCCCCTTCCTCCTTAAATCTTCCTATTTACCATGCATTTTCACTGTGTGACCAGCATCCCTGCAAGCTATTTCCAAATCACAGCCTTTGGTTCAACATATGTCTTCTCACAGATCTGGCCCCAAACAATATCTGGTTGTCTTCCCCTCAAATTCCTTTGATTATAGTAATCCCTAATGAGTGGAATTTCAAGCACACTGAGGTCCAAACAGCCCCCAGGCCCAATGGAGTCTATAGATTCTTACATCAGTCCCCCTTGCATATACCAGCATCTACAGATTGTCAGCCCAGGCATGTAAATCAGAACACAGACTTTATAAGAAAATCATTTACAGTTGAATGCATAGCAAAATTACAGATTTAGTAGATAATACTAGCACATTTATAACACTAAAGAGCCTTTGGTACCCTGTAAATTATATATTTTTTAAAAAGTTCTCAGTTTATCATTAGTTATAATTAGTCCACTAGTTTGCCTTTGTTTGGAGCATTTATTTTTCTTTTACTTTATAAGGGTAAAAATTAGGCACATAGCGAATGCACCATAAGTCATCCCTAATTATTTTTATAAAGGGAAGCTGTTGTTCATTGAAGCATGTTCAGTACTGGCATTATTAAAAATAGTGGGATAGTGTATGTGTGTATAAATACATGCTCAGCCTCATTATATAATTTAGCATATTCATTTAAAGTGCTGCATGCTCATGATCTTTTTGCAAAATGCTAATATTATTATCGTACAGAGCTAAATGACCTGTAAGCTTGCAGAAACATTATTCGGTGGTACTCCGTAGCAGTGTAAGTTGTGGCCTCACTCGCTCTGTCCCTACACCCTTCAAGTTTCCATGGGAACCCTCCCGTCGCCGGGTGTCATAGCAACCGTCTGGGACACCTGTAACCAGGGCGACACGTGCACTCCCCCCACACACTTGCACACTTACAGAGGGAATTCCCTGCTTCCACTTATTTTAAAGAAGCAGACTTCTCATTTACTATGAAATTGTCAGTGGCTTGCCTGATGCATTCTACAGAGATTCTCTCTGTGTTTTTGCTGCTTTTTTTCATATGGCTTTTTATATAATTAATATTTAATGTTTTACTAGCAATTTACTAGTGGTTTATGTTCAACTGATACTCTCCTTTAATGATTTGTTCAGTTGTGCATTTCACTTATTTTCTGTCTGCCCTCTTCCTCTCCACTGTGCTTTATAATACCTTTCTCTCATCTCTGGCTGAGCCCTCTTTTTTATTGTGCCAGTACAGAGCTAACTTCTCTCACACAACTCACAGGCCAGTTAGCTTTCTCACACTACTGCTTATAGATATGTGCAGAGCAGTGGTGGCTGTTAGCCTTTGGAATACTGGGTGTGCAGTGCAACAAAAGCTGGAGGGCTGTAGATTGGTCATTTTTAAAGAATATAAGGACACTATGTTCCATAATGTTAGGAATAGGTAAAAACTATACTGTTCATACACCAATATCTACCACTAACTATGTGTTTGAGAAGTAAGGAAATATAACACTAACTGTTAAAGAGGACCTGTCACCCACACATAAAAAACTGTATAATAAAAGTCCTTTGCAAATTAAATATGACATACGAATTATATTATTATTAAATCATCTATACCTATAATAAATGTATGTTGAAATCTGATCTGTCAATCATATATTTCTTGCCCCGCCTCTATGTCTGAGGCATAGAGGTGGGGCAGGCAATATATGATTAAGAGATGTGATATTTAATTACAATTACTTTAACTTTACATTTAGCACTTCCTAGATTTTGCCTAGATGGCACATACACAAGATTTTGGGGTTAAACATCAGTGTCCACAAAATGGGCTCCTGCCTGCTGTGATTATAACTTTCAAGACTGAATGAAACAAAATGTAAATAATTTATTTTGTGTAAGTAAAATTTATTTTGCTTGACTAACATGATGGAATTTAGAATTATTTCAGAGGGTGCCAGGTCCCGTTTAATTTGGGGTACTAAGGTATTTTTGGTCAATATACTACAATGCATGTTCACATTCATAGAGACAGGACATTGTTATTTAGTGCAGTGGTTTATTTCAAATTCAGTAAGTATCAATATGTTCATCTCTAGGCTGTAAAACTGGGCAGCTAATACAAATACAAAGCTGTAGGTTTAGATAATGAGGGGGGCTCAAGCCTCTTACAGTCTAATGTCCATGTTGATCCATGATTACCAGCCTTCAGATTTTATAGGATGCAGGCTTATGTACTATAGCACTTATCTAAAGAGAATCTTCATGTTGTTACAAAGTGAACAATGTATTATTTCAATAGCAAATAATTCATAAATAGGCTTCTTTGTTACTGAGTAACATTCCACAGCTCTCCCACTATATGGCCTGCACTGCCTGTCCAACATCTCTTTTTAAACCAAGGGTATTTATATCTGTGGGTCTACCCATTGCTGATGTAATAACCTATAGTCTTTTGGAAAGACTTGTTAGAGATTTTGGTGAGATTATGTTCCATTCAAAAATAGAGCTTACATGAGAACCCCAGCACTGTGTCTGGGTTTTTCAATCATCACAGAAAATGTTAATTATGTATATTATGCCAAACTTAGCATAAAATATTGTATGGCAAGGTAACCTGAAGATCTACATTGCTTCTTGGAACAAGTTTGCCAACACTCTTAAACTTAAAATTACATTATAAGACCACAAGAAATTGCCCAGTCAGAATATTCCTTTACCCACAAAGAGGGCAAGGTCATGCCATCTTCCCCTCTGACATTCACACCAAGATCTTCTTAACTATTGTTTATCAGGGCCACCAGCAAGATGATCAGTCATTGTCATTGTCATTCTATTCTGAGGTTCCTTATGCTAAACATGGTAGCCATAATACTGGGCAACTACGTCAGCCAAGAAATTTGATAAACGTACATAATTGCTTAATTAACTGAAGAACTTCACTTGTGAAGAAGCATCTACTGTACATTTGAAAAACCCAGGCCTCTAGCACTAATTCTATTATTTATGGCAGCTTTATATTTTATTTACCAGGTGAAAATATATCTGGACAGCCATATTTTTCTGAATTCCCATTTGTACAATTTTGTAACCCACCAAATGTAATGATCATTTTAAATAGATCTGTAACTGCTACTTAAAATGTCATTGTTCCCATGTATAAAAACTAAGATATTCAAGAAGGCCTGTCACATTAGAGACAATTAAACTGATGGGTTGGCAGCTACATGTAACAGCCACAAATATCTAGCCTAAATAGCATATTAATTTAGGATGAAAATTTTTTGGTGTAAATGAAACCTGTCTAACTGCTAGTTGATCAAAAGGAAGACAAAAAAAATAATCTTCTATTTGCCTTAGAGGGGGAAAAAATTCTTTAAGTATTGTTATACAGTGCAATCTACAACTTATTGAAGACACTGTTGATAATTTTTTAGGTGTGACAAAATGATCTAAAATACAATTCTTATGACTACAGAACTATTTAAAATAGCATGTATGTTTTACAGCCACCTTTTTCTTGTTAGGGTTGTATTTGAGAAGGTAGTGGGTATAGGGTATCAATTGACCTTAAGTAAATAGAAAAAATATTCCAGGATATACCTTCATTCATCTAATTGTTCAGCGACAGGTTGGGGGTGGGACAGGACAGCTGTTTATCTCCTGAAACTTGCACTCTAGAAAGACCTCAGGGGACTGGCCAAGAAGGGGCGTGCTTGGAACGCCTACTGTACTGCAAGCTGCAGCTTGTCCTCTTAGGGCAAGTTTACACCCTTCCACACACCGCTATCCACTGGGACATTGGCTGGTTATCTTTGGAGTGGGAGGTGCAGCATGTGGCTTTCAGAGAATGTGGAACTCTCAGTTATGAGATTGTAATCTAGATGGGCAATTTATGGTTGAAGAGGAATGTGAAATAAAAGTGAAAGAGCACTGTTTATATGATATATTGGACTATATTAGTTCAAAGTAACAAATGATCCTCTCAATGCTGGACCAAACCAAATTGATGCCCAAGGCAAGCACAAGCCCTCCTACCATGGCTGCTGTAAGATGCTATACACAGTCACTAGTTATTGGAGTGGTGGGTGTTGTTTGGGCCTCTGTATATTTAAAATGCCAGAGCCTATTTATGAATCCCAGTCTAGGCCTGTCCCTGGAAATCTTTCAATACCTGCCACTCTGGTTGTCCAGAGGTTAAAAGTAAGGCTGCAGCATCCCCTTAATCACTTAGATTTCCTTCTCCTCCTATAACCCACTCAGCCCCCTCCCTCAGGAATTTGCTTTGACTTCTGGCTTGTGGGCATGATCAGTTGTACTAAGCTCAGATTACTAAACACACCCTCCAGTCTAGCAGCCAGTGAAGAGATGGTATTGCTGGTTCTGATAGAAACTCAGCTCTGGCTGTCTGCTTCCATTTTTTTCTCCTAACCTCCTCTCCTGAGCTCAAACAAAGCAGAACTTTTATTAGTGACAGTTCTGCCTGCGTGAGCCTGTATTCTTGATGAAATGTATGCTGAATAAGGGTCTTTGTGTGTGTATGCTGTTTGCAGATTAAAATGTAACTGATTATGTAACATAGTAAGTTGGGTTGAAAAAAGACATACGTCCATCACATTCAACCATAATGCCGATATATAACCTGCCTAAATTCTAGTTGATCCAGAGGAAGGCAAAAAACCCCATCTGAAGCCTCTCTAATTTGCCTCAGAGGGGAAAAAATTCCTTCCTGACTCCAAGATGGCAATCGGACCAGTCCCTGGATCAACTTGTACTAAGAGCTATCTCCCATAACCCTGTATTCCCTCACTTGCTAAGAATCCATCCAGCCCCTTCTTAAAGCTATATAATGTATCAGCCAGTACGACTGATTCGGGGAGGGAATTCCACAACTTCACAGCTCTCACAGTAAAAAATCCTTTCCAAATATTTAAACAGAACCTCCCTTCTTCTAAACGGAGTGGGTGCCCTCGTGTCCGTTGGAAGGACCTACTGGTAATTAAAGCATTAGAGAGGTTATTATATGATTCCCTTATATATTTATACATAGTTATCATGTCACCTCTTAAGTGCCTCTTCTCCAGTGTAAACAGACCCAACTTGGCCAGTCTTTCTTCATAACTGAGACTTTCCATACCCTTTACCAACTTAGTTGCCCTTCTCTGGACCCTCTCTAACTCAATCATGTCCCGTTTGAGCACCGGAGACCAAAACTGAACAGCATATTCTAGATGGGGCCTTACCAGCGCTCTGTAAAGGGGAAGAATAACCCCCTCCTCCCGTGAATCTATACCCCTTTTAATACAGTTCAAAACCTTGTTTACTCTTGCAGCTGCTGCCTGGCATTGCTTGCTACAGCCAAGTTTATTATCTACAAGGACTCCAAGGTCCTTCTCCATTATGGATTTGCCTAGTGCAGTCCCATTAAGGGTATAAGTGGCTTAAATATTTTTACATCCCAGGTGCATGACCATTTATCCACATTAAATCTCATCTGCCACTTAGCCGCCTAGATTGCCAGTTGATCAAGATCCTGCTGCAAGGATGCCACATTGTGGATAGAATTGACTGGTCTGCAGAGTTTTGTGTCATCTGCAAACACTGATACAGTACTCATAATACCCTCAGTATCAGAGGAAAAATGGCCACCGGGTGAAAGCTGCTATTTGCTTTAGGAAAATGTGATAGTGCTGGCAAACGGAGGGGATAAATGCAGTACAAATTATGCCATTTGCGTAGGGGACACATGCCCAACTGATATACATTGTAGGCAATTGTAGGCTTTACTTTTTCTTTAAGGGGCCCTGCATACACTGTTACCCAAATCATATTAGGGGTAGACAGGCAGAAGTATGTGTCCAAAGGCCCCCACACTGTTGCGCCCTAGCCCAGAATTCTCTCCTTTCAGTTCCTTAATTTATTTTTCCAGTGAAATGTGCAAAATTATAAAGCATGCATGCAAGTATGAAAATAAAGAACTGCACTGACAGCTGGTTATTTTTACTTTAGATTCGCCTGTTGGTATGTACCATACTGTGTAGCATGGGTTAACCTAATCCCCTTTAACTTTTCCCATTTATAAATGAAATTCATTTTCTATCATTTTAAAACAAATCTTTGGTCACATTCCGAAGTGGTATAGAAACAAACTACAATGCTGGAAATTCTGTTTCAACAACTTAAGTCGGAACAGACAGCAGGCCTAGTGTCCAACAAATGTCCTCATTGATATTCAGCTTCACTAAACAGATGGACCAAGCATCATTCATGCATTGGAATGGACAGTTAAATAGTTAATATGAGTTGGAGAAAAGACAACTGTGCATTAATTTAAACTCTTACGCATAGTCTCCATCATAGTTTCATTTACCTCATTGCTTTAATAAACATTTTAATAAACTAAGGGAAAATTAAATAATGTATAAGTTGCTTAAAATCAAAGAACATTCCCATTGACTTTTATAGACACTCGACGGCTGTTACTTACCAAGTTTTGTCATGCAAATGTTCATGTTTCTTTTGTAAATTGTGACTATTTGAGTTTTCAAAAAATATTTTTAAGTATATTGGCAACTAGTGATGGGCGAAATGTTTTGCCAGGCATGGATTTGCGGCAAATTTCCGCATTTCGCCATTGGCGGATTGTTTCGCGAAACGGATGAAAAAATTTGCCGCGGAAAAATTCACCACGCGTCCAAAAATTGTCGCCAAAATAATAGCCACAGGCGACGAAATAATAGCTGCGGGCGACGAAAGAATAACCGCGGACGACAATTTTTTTTTGACGTGCAACATTTTCGCCGTTTCGTAAATCTTTTGAAAGATTCGCAAATTTTTCGCCGAACCGAAACGGACAGATTCGCTCATCACTATTGGCAACTATGTTTTTTCACCTTGTATCTTCTTAAATCATAGTAAAAGAGGTCATTTATCGTGCACAATTCAGTGTGCAAACAAGGCCAAAAATGGCCATTTATTTGCACTTTGCACACTGTGTTGTCTTGAAGAATGGCCACAGGAGCAGAGACACATGATGGCCACAGGAGCAGAGACACATATGGCTTGCCCCTTAAATAGTGCACTACTTTATCTACTCTATCCAAGAGGGATAAGCTGGAGAAGCACATAGGTTTCCTATCTCCTGCTCCCTACCCATTCCCTAACCTGTACACCAGGCAATTAATAGTACCATTACCTAACCATACTCACCACGAAGAACCATTAGTGTTGATCAGGTCAAATTTCTGTTTCTCATTTCAAAGATGGTGGCCTCATGCCCCATGTCATTTGTTCTTTTTTATGTACAAATTGACTCCCGCTACCTGATTATAGTGTCTTCTAGCATCTTTGTAAAGAGTTAGTCTCCCGCAAAAACAAACCCAAACCCGTCTGTAACAGTGAAGACACCAGAAGTAGTAATGAGCAAATCTGTCCCATTTCGCAAAGCTTTCAAAAGATTCGCGAAACAATGAAAATGTTGTGCGCAAAAAAAAAAATTTGTCGCCCGCAACTATTCTTTTGATGCCCGCAACTAATTTTTTGACACGTGACTATTATTTTGATGCCACAACTATTATTTTGACGCCGCAACTATTCTTTGATGCCGCGACTATTCTTTGATGCCCACGACTATTCTTTTGATGCGCGACTATTTATTTTGATACCGCGACTATTCTTTTGACGCCCACGACTATTTATTTTGACGCGCAACTATTCTTTTGATAGCCATGACTATTTATTTTGACATACGACAATTCTTTTGACACCCGCAACAATTTTTGGACTCGCGGCAAAGTTTTCTGTGGCAAATTTTTTGGCGAAACTCGCAAATTCGCCATGAATCCATGCCTGGCAAAACATTTCACCCATCACTAAACAGAAGTGTAGAATAAATGTATTAGAAGGACTTCATGTAGGTTTGGTAGGTTAACAGACATTATCTAGCTATGACTATGTATAGTAGAATTTGCTACCTCTAACTGGATTATCATTTGCTTGTCCCCTTCTACAGATGTCCTGCATTTATTATTATTATTATTAACATTTATTTATAAAGCTCCAACATATTCCGCAGCGCTGTACATTAAGTGAGTTTCATACATTGGACATACAGAGTAACATATAAAGCAATCAATAACCGATACAAGAGGTGAAGAGGGCCCTGCCCAAAAGAGCTTACAATCTACAAGGAAGAGCTTACAATCTACAAGGAGCATATTGTTTTATGTGTCCAATCCACCACTTAGTTTAGACATGCATTTTTTTTACAATGCAACTGAAAAATAAAATTAGAGTCAGTAAATGGAAAAACTGTATGAATTGTGCTCATAAAAAGTCCAGAATTTTTTTCTGCAACAAAGCCAGTTCATACGGTTGAAGAATCCAAATGTGTTTTTTTAAATAGTCTAGGAATTGTACCAAATACTAATGAGACCCCATTCTGTGGGATTTCTTGAATATTCTATAATGTAGAAAATTCCTAGGTTAGGAATTGTACATTTTCTAGGCCCTTGTTGGGTATTGCTGGAGTGATCTGTAATTTGAAAATTGTTTTCCTGTTTACCTAGATTATTTAGTGGTTACAGAGTTTACTGGACATATAAATGCAAGCTTGTTCGAATACAGGTATAGGACCCGTTATCCAGAATGCTCGGGACCAAGGGTATTCCGGATAAGAGGTCTTTCCGTAATTTGGATCTCCATACCTTGTCTACTAAAAAATCAATAGACCATTAATTAAACCAATAGGATTGTTTTGCACCCAATAAGGATTATTTATATCTTAGTTGGGATGAATTACATTGTACTGTTTTATTACTACAGAGAAAAAGGAAATCAGTTTTAAAATTCTAAATTGTTTGATTAAAATGGAGTCTATGGGAGACAGGCTTTCCGTAATTCGGAGCTTTCTGGATAATTGGTTTCCAGATAAGGGATCCCATACCTGTACTATGGATTGCTCTTAAAAATTTACAATGCAGAAGATGCATCCTTGATTATTTACACTCTATACCTGGTAAAACTATTACATCAGCCCTTTGCATAACCATACTCTATTCAATTCTGGTAACTGCATCTTTAAAAAGGGCCATATGTATACCCACCTGTCTACAGGGAGGATTTCTTTTCTGGTACCTAATGACTATCATTAGTTCTAGACAGAAACTTACGGTTAGATCAAGTGATTAAAACAGGTGCCAGGACCAGTTTCTCTTTATTTACTGCACTGCTCTGTGGGCTCTATGATCTCATTTAGCTTAAATGAAATCAAATGCAATTAAAAAAAAGAGGAAATGACCATTAAACATTTAAAAAATATAAGTATATGGTTAAAAAAGATTATGTTGGAGGTAAGTTTGCAATGGCTGTGCCTTTTAAAAACTTTTTTTTTTTTTTTAAATGGTCCCCACATCAGGGGATATTTTTTTTCTCTCCTACAGAGAAATACACCTAGGGGCTGATTTACTAACCCACGAATCCGACCCGAATTGGAAAAGTTCCGACTTGAAAACGAACATTTTGCGACTTTTTCGTATGTTTTGCAATTTTTTCGGCGTCTTTACGAATTTTTCGTTACCAATACGATTTTTGCGTAAAAACGCGAGTTTTTCGTAGCCTTTACGAAAGTTGCGTAAAATCTTGCGCTTTTTCCGTAGCGTTAAAACTTACGCGAAAAGTTGCGCCTTTTTCGTAGCGTTAAAACTTAAAAGGTGCGAAGTTTCGCGTAAGTTTTAACGCTACGAAAAAAGCGCAACTTTTGCGCAAGTTTTAACGCTACGAAAAATCGCAAGATTTTACGCAACTTTCGTAATGGCTACGAAAAACTCGCGTTTTTACGCAAAAATCGTATTGGTAACGAAAAATTAGTAAAGACGCCGAAAAAATCGCAAAAAATACGAAAAAATCGCAAAATACCGATCTTTACGAAAAAAACGCAATCGGACTCATTTCGACCCGTTCGTGGGTTAGTAAATGTGCCCCCTAATGTAAGGCTACACATATATCAACATAGCCCTACATAGTACTTTTTATAAATTATTATATGTGTACCTAATGGGGCTGTCCACAGAGGCCATCCTCTCATATCACTGAATGGCAGTCTGTCTGGACAGAAAATGTAGTTGATCAATCCTTTTCCAGCAAGTCGAAAAGGGAGAAAGGCTCAAGCTCATTTACTTATCTTGAGATATATACTTATTTGTGCCATAAGGGAGATCAAATTAGACATTACTAATCTGGACTGACAATGTAGAAATAGCTTCTAGCCTATAGTATTTCTGTCCAGCTGACATGTAACTACCCTTTAAACACTTAAGGCAGGGATCCCCAACCTTTTATACCCACATTTAAAGTGCTGGGGAGCAACACAAGCATGGGGGGTGCAAATAAGAGCTATATTGGGTTATTTGGTAGCCCCTATATGGATTGGCAGCCTACAGAAGGCTCTGATGGCATTCACCTGGTTTTTATGCAACCAAAACTTGCCTCAAAGCCAGGAATGAGCACCTGCTTTGAGGCCACTGGGTGCAACATCCAAGGGGTTGGTGAGCAACATGTTGCTCACAAACCACTGGTTGGGCATCGCTGACTTAGGGGGTTATGTAATAAAAGCCACTAAGTTTGCCCAGGAGCAGTAACCCATAGTAACCAATCAGCAGGTAGAATTAACTCCCCTGTTTAAAAGCAAACATCTTATTGGTTGCTATGGGTTACTGCTTCTGGGCAAACTTAGTGGCTTTTATTACATATGGGAGTGCATCATTTTCCTTTTTATGCAGTCTCTTCTGTTGCGAGTGTTTTATATACAGCTAAACTGTATAAAATGCATAAAAACTGCGTCATATATCTATGTTGCCTGTAGTGTTGCTTGTATTACTGCTACCCATAGTTGCCTTCCTATCAGATTAATTATGGCCTCTGTGTCTGGTGGATAGGGATACCACATCATGACTTTAACAGCAGCGAACAGAATTTACTCGATCAAGTAACTTGCAGTCATGTATTTAAATGTATTCTTAGTAAAATATATCTGTTGTGTTTTTATATAGGAACTCAACTGATTCATACGATTTGCGGTGTACGACTTTTTAAATTTCATCCTCCACACTTAATCCAGTTATTATATTCATTCTAAACCTTTTATAATTGAAATTCTAATCAGTCAATGCTTTATCCATATGAAAAATCTTCAACAAAATTATCATTTTAAAAAAATGGATGTTATGAATTGCGATTTAGGTGACACTTTAAGATACACTTTATGTCTATTTAGCAGCAGTTACATAAACAACAGCTGCAAATTGTAGGGAACTATCCATTCTACATGATACTTATTTTCAGGTGAATGTCTATTTAAGCCCATTCTATGCATCCATTTTTGCAAACTGAGCCTCATATGAACTGCTCTTTCAAGTCTTTTTAATTCTCCAAATGCCTTATTTTTACTTCTAGACTCATCTCACAAACTGCATTTTTTTGCTAATTAGTACAACCATCACTTGATTCCCACCTTTTGCTGTTTGAACTCCCTTTTTTATAACATAGACAGACAAGGCTTGGCTCTCTAAATTACAACGCCCAACATCCACTTCATCCTGATTCTGCTTTCATTCTTCAATGGGTGACGACTGATAATGTCTCCAGTCACCTTTACTTGGTTATTTATTGTGCAGATCCTTTTCACATAAAATAATAACAATGTAAAGTATATTTCCTATTCTAACTGATCTATTATGTATATTTTATTCTTTTTACCAAGGATTTTCTATTTCATTTGTAATATTTATTTTAATTTACTCAGTGCTGGTTGTTTTACTTTGTCTTTATGAAACCATTTAATTCTGCTGATCCTAACTATTGACCAAATATCTTTTTAATGTGTGTTATGATTCCCCTGCTTTTACTGCACTGATGCATTTTTACAGGCAACAGAATGAAAACTACCTGAGCAGGGTGAAATATTTTAGAAGTACATTCTGTACTTAAAGGACACATATTGTAAAAAAAAAAAAAAAAAAAAAAACAAGAATGTGCCAATGCATTCTCTCTTAATTATAGCTCCAATGTACTTTAAAAAGATGTGTTTTAAGCCGATTTGTTGAAAATAAAACCCTACTAGTCCCACCCATATTTTCCATGTCCTGCTGCCTCCTTTTCCAGGCTGTGCAGGGATTCCAGTGGCACTTAGCACACTGCAGTGTAGGAAACAGCAGTTAGGAGGACCTGATAGGAAAACTAAAACCTGTCTTTGTGTGAATCAAGGGCTGTGTTAGAATATGCCCCCACCACACATTTGAAACATGGACAAGAAGCATAGCAGATCTATAGAGAGCTCCAATAAAGGGTCTATTTAGCCCAGAGTGAAACCAGCACCATACATAATTCATTATTGCCTACAAAATTAGGGCGGCGGGGTTCAATAATGCTATTTGTCTCCTTTATAGGAGAAGGAAAGGTTAGGCACCGTCCAGTGATTGTGATCACTTCCCGATATCCTAGCCAGTGCTCCTGTTAGCAGAATAGAGCACTGGCCCCCTTTTTTTTTCAAAGTTTGTCTTTTCACTTTTTCACTTTACTGCACATGCACACACACTCAAAGGAAGAAGAAGGAGAATCGCTCTGTGTTGCTCCTCTAGAAATATTCTGGGCTGAAGTAGTTTTGTGATAACTGCTCACTAAATGCCCCAGGTATCAGATAAGTGATTAAAATTACTTGGGGGAGGGATCCTAACATTTGGCACCCTTCCTTTGATTAACCCTTTCCTTCTACTAAAATAACATAATAATAAAACATAAAAATGTGTTTCACAAATATGACATTTCCAGTTACAGTTTCCAACATTCTTGTATAGTGCTCCATTGTCAGTGCATGTTATTTTTCAAATGCAGGCCAAAAGTAGTATTATAGAAAGAGTGGTATAATGTAGTCTGTAGCTATAGTCCTATAATTCTTCAGAGCCTAGGCGTACAAAGCTAAATACAATAAAAACAGTAACAAAATATATGCACCTATACATAAAACAAACTTTATAAACCAACTTCTGTGCTTCCTCACATGTTATAATGTTCCATTATAACACGTCCTATCTAAAAATATATGCAAAATTTATAAAAGTAAATGAAACCAGAAGACTGGAATGTAATGGTTCCATTTCTAATGCGTGTGATGGGTTGAGGGCTACAGAGGTAGACTCAGATGATGGTTTGTCTGCTGCACTATCTTCTTATTTAGTTGTTATCTCTAAACCTTAGACATTTGTATTTGCCACTGATGCAAATATTTTTATTGGCTTCCAAGGGCTTGCATGCAATCAGTACCCTTATGCTAAGAAATGAATATAATATACATATTTAATTCAGTAGTTTGGACAAGATCCAAGATTGCTTGTATCTTGTTTAGTCCTTAGGTAAACCACTTGCAGCCATTGTGAGGGAGTTTAAGGCTCTGCACACAAGAAATTCTATAAACATGAGAAAAGAACAAAATGCCACCCGCATTAGATTTTAGGAATTTAATTTTCAGAGGAAGCTATGCAAATGTTTCTTCACAGTGAGGTTGTAAAGTGCCGTGCTAAGTGATATTGTAATGGCAGACTCTAATGCATTTAAGAGTGGCTTAGATGACTTCTTGGACAAGAACAGTATTTAGAGGAGCTATAGTGATCTTAACATCTTAAGACCCACAGTTAGTTTTATATATGTATATGTATGTGTATATATTTATATGTTTGGGTATATATATATATTCGTAAAGCGAAGAGAACAAACTGGCTTTAGAAAAAGTCCCATGACACAATAACTTTTGTGACAAAAATATGTCCTGTAACCCTTTCAGGCCCAGACTAGCAATTTTGTGGATTCTGGCAAATGCCATAGGGGCTTCTGTCAAATGCTACAGACACTTAATATTTAGTGGGCTGGTGGGGGGCAGCATGGAAGCCATGGCCTTTTCATACCAGCAAACACAGAATCTAACCTCATGATTAAGAAAGTGTAATATAAGTGTAATATAAGATCCCATCTTTCTGGGTTGCATTTTGATGCATTTGGTTGCTATGCTGCACTGCATGTTTACAGAATGAATAGACCAAAAAGAACCAGCACTTAAAAAAGAAACTTTGTTTTCCTATTAAGGCACAGCTTTATCTTGGGATAACCTTAAACATTAAGTATATAGCCACTTAGTTGCAGAAGAAAGTGGCAGAGCCACCTGCACATACAGCACAATAATTTAACTAGTCAGTGCACAGCCTCCATTTGTATCTGTTGGAATATGTACCTTATTTCCTGTATTAAAGGTCAGCATTGGTAAAGTTTTCTTTCTCTCTGAACATGTGGTGTAATGTTGAATGCAGCAGTATAATTAAAAAACCACGGTCATATATCATAGTTCATAGAGAATATTACAGGGAGTCAATATGGAAGTGTGTACCAAGTTCTCTACTAATTATGTCCAACCACTAGACTCCCAATAGTGCTCTCTGCAATAGCGCTCTCTGCATTAGAAGAGCTGAAATTCTGACTTAAAAAATCTGAATTTTTAAGTTACCAGGAGCACCTTTTTACCACTATTAATAACTTGCCAGGTGATGCCTTATGGCAGCAGCTCCCCTGTGTATTGCAGCATTTTGGTGAACTGGATCTCATTTATGTAAGCCACTTTAAGCTTAGCATAGAAAAGAAAATATGCTTAAGGCTCAATAATACAATGAAATTGGTTTTTAATACAATTTAATTTGTTTTATATAATACAAATAAAATATGTTTTAGTAGCAATAGCCTTATTTTACATGTCTAATAGGGTTGCCAGCAAAAAAAAAACAAAACCAAAAACAAGAGCAATTTCTTGACATTAAGGGGGCAGAGCTATGGTGTTCAGGGGGCACCAGGGTGTCACACCAAGGTTGGCAATTGATTTGTTTTTTGTCCAGGTTTCAGAAGCCAATACAGATTCAAAGAAAAAAAAAATCAGATATCCTACAGATCCTTGCAAATATGGGCCCTACAGCTGTATCAGAACAATTTATATGCTAAACCATGAACTTCTATTGTAGCAAGACAAAAGCTCGTATGCGCTTTATCCTTCATGGCCAGCTTGCATGTCAACAGTGATTGAATAATTGCTAGATAGGACTTTGGAAAATGATATGTCAAACTTAGCAAACTAATGAAAACTTAATTGTGTACACAGCCAGTAATTAGTATCTAGTGTATATTCATAGATTTTACTATAGTCAGGGGTAGTCCAAGTCAGTCGGCCACTGTAGGCTACCTGGCAGGCTACCTCGCCTCCTCCCACCCCCCTCCACTCCTGTGTGCTCATGTGTGATTATATTTTTGGAGAAGAGCACAGTCAAGGTGTCAGGGGGCAAAATATTTCAGTAGGGGTTGCACCCTAGGCGGTGCCCCTTCTGCCTACCCCTAGCTCTAGCTCTGACTACAGTACAGGTACATATTTTACATTATCCTTATGTACCTCTGAAAAATATGAACCATGAGTCATTGGTTTAAGAGAGAACTTTAGCAAAGCTCCTGCACAGTTCACACTTCCATGTACTTTGAAGGATTAACACCTGCATCAATGAGAATCTTGGTACCATTGTGATTGGATCATACCTTCTTACACCTGTCAGTTTCAGCTAACACCTAACTGAACAAGTTCAATGGAACCATTGTGATTGGATGTCTGTGACTCTACTACCATCAAGAGTTTAAATACCGGGGAATTCCCTACCAGTCATTTGAACTGAAGAAGCCACTCGGATGAGTGGTGAAACGTTTTCAAGAAAAACTCAGAAAAGTCCAGTTGTTTTAGACTTAATTCTACTAGATACTATTTATCATGCTGTGTAAAAAGTGGAGTGATGTTTTACTCCACTTTTTACACAGCGTGATAAATATCCCCCTATGTCAGTGATTCCCCACCAGTGGCTTGTGGGCAACACGTTACTCACAAACCCCTTGGATGTTGCTCTCAGTGCCCCCAAACCAGGTAGTTATTTTTGAATTAATGACTTGATGGCAAGTTTTGGTTGAAGACAAACTACCAAATAAAGTCTCCTGTGAGTTGATAGTGTGCATAGAGGCTGCCTAATAGCCAATCTTAGCCCTTGTTTGGCACCTCCGTTGGCTTTTATGATGCTTGTGTTGCTCTCCAAGTCTTTTTACATTTGACTGTGGCTCACGAGTAAGAAAGGTTGGGGACCCCTGCTCTAAGTAGATAATTAAATACATGAGGGTTGATTCCCGAAAGTGCGTTAAAATTGATGCTCAAAAAAACGCGCAATTTGCTAAAGTATTATCACATGCGTTAAGTCGCATATCGCGTGCGTTAAATACCGCATTGGGTTAATACTCACGCAGAAATAATACTAACGCATGATTCACAAACACTTAGACGTAGCGCACGTGCATTAATTAGCGCGCGTCACAAGTAGCTGCAACTAGCATACTTCTGTCAAGCCTTAAAGGACAAGGAAAGGTAAAATCTAAGAAACTTTATCAGAAAGGTCTACGTAAATACAGCCATAAGCACTCACAGAAAAGCTGCACTGAGTCCTCTATCAAAAGAAACACAGGATTTCTTGTTCCCTTTTTTGTAAACATGTTCTTGGGTATCAGACACAGGATTTCTTGTTCCTTTTTTTGTAAACATGTTCTTGGGTATCAGACACAGGATTTCTTGTTCCCTTTTTTGTAAACATGTTCTTGGGTATCAGACTTCCTCTATCAGAAAAATCCTTCATTCATGGCCAGAGTCTTTGCAGCTCTCTCCTGCTCCCCCTCCCATAATAATTCATAAAACTCACTCCCCCCACCCTTAGGAATGTGTAATCTGAGCTACAACAGCTAGAGCTGCAAGCAGGAAGCTACTTAAAATGGCAGCTGCAATCTTAAACAAGCAGAGAAAGCTTCTAGGGTTCTAGCTTTTTGCAGAATAAATATAGCATTCTAGGTGGCACTA
Organism: Xenopus tropicalis; assembly: GCF_000004195.4. NCBI lineage: Eukaryota > Metazoa > Chordata > Amphibia > Anura > Pipidae > Xenopus > Xenopus tropicalis. Next base: position 78,800,538 of record NC_030678.2, read on the forward strand.
ATGTGGCAAATCTATTGGCAGTAAAATGCCAAAATAACTTTCCTTCTCCTTTAAGGCAATGGTTTTATGATGTTTTATGTTCAAGTTCCCCTTTGGAGGACAAAAGTTTTGTTAGGGTCCCCCCACCTTATAAGAAAGGGACTTCTACTGGCATACTGTCACTATAAAAAGCCTTCTTTAATTTTCCAAATAACTTTGTAATGCAAACGAAACGAAGAATTCTAGTTTGAGGCTTACCCACAGTGCAAGTCATGACTGATGTTTTGCAAAAAAGGAAGAGAGAAAGTCAAGTGGGTACAACCACTATAATTTAGCCATAGCGTCCCTTAACCCAATATCTTAAAGTTGCATCTAACATATAAAGGAACAGAAACACCAACAAATGAAAGTGTACAAAAGTAATTAATGTATTATTTACTATTGCCCTGCTTCAGAAACACTACTAGAGTTTATGTGTGACCATGGGGTCAGCCATTTAAGATGAATGAAAAGAAAAGGCACAGATTACTTAACAGATAACAGATAAGATGTGTAGATTACCATTGTATTCTACAGAGTTTATCTGTTATCTGCTAAAAATGTGCTGAAAAAGTAACCCTCAGCTTATACTTGAGTATATACAGCAGGGATCCCCAACCTTTTTCTACCCGTGAGCTACAATTAAATGTAAAAAAATGTTGGGGAGCAACACAAGCATGAAAAAATGTCCTAGGGGATGACCAGTAAGGGCTGTAATTGGTTATTTGATAGCCCGATGATGACTGGCAGACTACAGGAGGCTTTGCTTGACAGTACACATGGTCTTTATGCCCCAAATCTTGTCTTCTAGTCAGAAATTAAAAAATATAATCCTGCTTTGAGGCTACTGGGAGCAACATCAGAAGGGTTGGTGAGCAACATGTCGCTCACGAGCCACTGGTTGGGGATCACTGATATACAGTATATGGATTCGCAGATGCAATGCACTCTTTGCGCGCACCCAATCCCCCCCCCGGACGACCTTACATGCATGCAAGCGCGTGCGCACGGCATCATGCACGGCGCTGAACCATTAAGCGACGCACATGCACTGTTAGTGCTTCTGATTACAGAACCGATGGGACGAGCATCAAGTGCAGCACCGCGGCGCGCCATAATGGGGCGCACATACACTGTCAGTGCTTCTGATTACAGTACTACTGATACATGCGCATTATTTATGGCAAACTAGGAAGTTCGAGATGAAGTCGCTGCAATAGTTGGGGAAATGGGAACAACTATGTAACATGTAACATCGCAAGCATTGTTTTATTTATTTGTTGAGTATGCAAACTGCTACCATCCTCAATTCCTTAAGGGCAGATCTTTAGAAATAAAAAAGCTCCAATGATGCACTGTGCCCACTTAGGATTTGTAAGTAATTCTTTTTGGTAATGGAGATTCACTAATGATGGGAGCGCACACAGTGCACAGAACCGATGGGACGAGCAAAAAGCACACAGCAGGATGGCAAGTACTTGATAATTAGTATGGCAGCTTCCTTAGCCTTCCCAAACTTGCTTTTGTCTGCTGCTGTAGCATTTTTCTTTCCCTAAAGTTATCTATTATTTATTTATCTGTTATTTGATTATTGAAACTAAGCAGTAGCGGCTGCATTTCCCACCCTAGGCTTATACTCGAGTCAATAAGTTTTTCCAGTTTTCTTAGGTAAAATTAGGTACCTCGGCTTATATTCGGATCGGCTTATACTCGAGTATATATGGTAACCTGTGCCTTTTCTCCTTTTTCCCAGTTTGAATGGCTGTTCCCATGGCTACACAGCAGCTATAGGAGGGTTTCCAAAGCAAACACACGAATTTACCAGTGCAGGGCAATAGTACATTATGGGCCCGATTCACTAAAGTCCGAAATAAGGAGTGCTATTTATAGCATGCGTTAAAAATCTTATCACTTCTTATTTTTTGCTCGATTCACTAAAAGGACACTTGTATTAATTAAGAAGCGATGTTCTTGGCGTTATGGGCCCGATTCACTAAAGTCCGAAATAAGGAGTGCTATTTATAGCATGCGTTAAAAATCTTATCACTTCTTATTTTTCGCTCGATTCACTAAAAGGACACTTGTCATAATTATGAAGCGATGTTCTTGGCATTATTTATCTTACAATGACATATTTTAATGAAAAAAACTAAGCGTTATAGGGGCCGATTCACTAAAGGTCAATAACGCTTATCACATAGTTTTTTTCATTAAAAAGCATGCGATAATTAAGTACCGATTCATCAAAGTCATTTCGCATGTGTTAATCCGCATATCGCATGCACAAAAAAAACGCATTGCGTTAATTAGCGAATAGAAATAGTACTAACGCATGATTCACAAACACATATGAAGCGTTAAACGTGCAAAATATTGTGTTAATCTGTGTGAATATTAACCCTACTTGGGGCAGGCGGTACTTAAAGAAAATTGCGGTTTGTGAGCTATTGGCAACACAACATGGAGTTTGCAGTCGTATTTTTTCAAGTATATGTTGGCCCTAGAGTGATGCATCCTCCAGTTTTCAGGGAAATGGTGGTTTTCAGAAAGTAATGGTTACGTGCGTAATATATTGCGCTCTGCATAAAATATCGCGCGCTGCGTAATATCTTGTGCGCTGCGTAATATATTGCTTGAAAATATGTCATTGTAAGATAAATAATGCCAAGAACATCGCTTCTTAATTATGACAAGTGTCCTTTTAGTGAATCGAGTGAAAAATAAGAAGTGATAAGATTTTTAACGCATGCTATAAATAGCACTCCTTATTTCGGACTTTAGTGAATCGGGCCCAATAGATCCTATACCTGCACCTAAGTCCAGGTTGAAGGTCAGTTACAGTCAGATTTTGGGTGAATATGTATTCGCTGGAACAATTTCTGATACGCTGATATTTTCCTGTATCTGTGTTGATTTCATGAGCTAAGCGAGTCCTGGCCAAATGTTGGACTTTCAAGAGGGGCCCTAACCAAATGTTATACCTTCCAGGGGAACTTAAATGGGGAAGTTTGACAACTACTGATATAGACTATGTATAAAAAAAGTATTACAGAGTGAAGTATTTTTCTAACCCTATTAATTGCTTTTATATTTTTAGAACTCCATTCGACATAACCTTTCCCTCCACACACGATTTATCCGGGTGCAGAATGAAGGAACAGGAAAGAGTTCCTGGTGGATGCTTAATCCAGAAGGTGGTAAAACTGGAAAAACACCCAGGCGGAGGGCAGCTTCTATGGACAATGCAAATGGAAAATTTATTAGAATGAAAGGCAAGGCTGGGAAGAAGAAGCAGCAGGCGCAGTCAGCTCCAGAACGGACAGTGGAGGGCAGCCCCTCATCCCAGCATGCCAAGTGGTCAGAAAGTCCATCTTCCCATACCAGTGATGATTTTGAAGTCTGGGCTGAGTTCCACAGCAGGAGCAACCCTGCAGCAGGTAATATGAGTGGAAGACTTTCACCAATAATAGCTAACGATGAACCTGATGACTTGGAAGATGATGATGTGGCCCCCTCTTCACCTCTTATGTATCCAAGTCCCTCCAGTGCCCTTTCCCCCAGCAATCGCTGCTCAGTGGAAATGCCAAGGTTGGCAGAGCTGACTGGCACAATCGGACTAGGTGAAGGTTTAGCAGACCATCTTCTGGATGAGCTTCAGGATAGCTACCCTGTAGGCTCTGGTGCTGCTCTTCGTCATAGAAATACTGCATTCTCGTTTTCCACAAAGTGCCCAACACTGAGCCCACCTTCTGGGGCTTATTGTGGTTCCATCTACAGTCAGCCAGCCATGGGTATGATGAGACGGTTGCCAATGCAGACAATCCAGGAAAACAAGCAAGCTGTTTACCCTCCAGGAAGCACCTACAGGAATTCCTCAATCCAGGATCTTCTATCTGCCATGTCCTATGGCCACAAAGATAGTTTAGGGCAAAGTGATCCTGGGTTGACAAATGTGCTTGGGCCACAGCGCAGTCATAGGCAGAACATTGGTATGTTAGGGAATTGTGACTCTGGCCCAATGCCATATTCTACTGGCCTAATGAAGAGTCAAAGCTTATATCACCAATCAACACTAAACCACCACTGCTCTGTTAACAACAGTGCCTTAATCAGTGGAAGTGGACTGGTGAACAACTCTGAATCCTGTAGCTTAGTTTCAGCCCAGCACCACACCTATTTCAGCAGCCAGTCTGGAAATGGGAGTCTGATGGAAGGGCCCTACCAACCTACATACCATCATCATCACCACCATCCCCAGTTATACAACCAGGACAGATTCCCTACAGACCTAGATTTAGATATGTTTAATGGGACTTTGGAGTGTGATGTAGAGTCCATCATTCTTAATGACTTTATGGACAATGATGAGATGGATTTTAATTTTGACTCATCACTTCCACCTCAAGGTGGGTTCAACATGGCAGTTAATTCGCAGCCAGCCAATCAGAGTTGGGTACAAGGATAAACTTGAACCAGTATATATGTGTAGGGCTTTTTTGCACTGGTAGTTGGTTTTGAGATATCTCCCTAATCTGCATAAGGTACATGGACAATGATAAACCTACATATTAAGCTGTTAGGTTACTGTACATATCTAGTTTTTAAAACATCTGTTTTATTCTAAAAGTGTTTTATAGGAACAAATGCTAGACCTATCTCTTTTGGGATAAAGAGGTTTGGTGCTGCCTGATTTTGATAATTAAGTTGGTCAGGTACTGCCCAGTTCTCATTTAATCACAAAAACACTTTGGCCACAAGGGATCAAACGTTCATTAACTGGTATGGTGTCTCTCAAACAGAAAGCTATTATCAAAATGTCTTTATTGTGGAAAGAGGTATTCTAGTTTCTCTTGTATTAATACAACACATATGTAAGTTACTGTTTTACTCTAAAAATAGATCATAATTTGATGTTATGGTAGCACAGGCCATGATTTAAACCTCACTGAGTAAAAATATGCTAAATCTTGGGAATCATGTTGCTTTTAGATTGAAGTTCACCTTTTTCTTAATTCTAAAAAATCTTCAAGACACAGAAACTTTTCGAGGTAACTTCTCAGCCATAGTTTGTAGACACTGAGACTCCTTGCTTTTAACTGAGCAATCATTTTGCCAACACAGTCTCTATCAAGCAATAGTTGAAAGCTTCCTTAATATTTTGTGCATTGAAGCTTTTTTTGTACGTGAAAAATCTTTTTCCTAGACATTTTAACACTTTTTTTTTCAAGGCCCAATAATATTTCATCATTTTATCTATAATCAATACCTAAACTAAAAAAACAATAAGAACCCTCTTATCCCAAAAGACGTAGTGCTCAGTAAGGATCCTAAAATGTAAAGAAATGTACAGACCTCTCCACAGTCTTTAAACTATGTGTCCATGTAAGCTTATTCCTAATTCTAAGGTCTTTATTGTAAGGAAGTCTCTATATTTTCTTACCAGGTCTGTCTACTGAATTTGTATACAATGTTCATGTCACTGCAGAACAACATATTTAATAGGGCAGACAAAAAAAAACAAATCAAATTCCCATATGTAATATTTAGTCATTAGCTGTGGCCCCATTCATAATGAAACCATGTACTAGTCAACGTTGCAGGGCATTTACCAAAATGATAATGAGTTGGAAAAAAGTATGAGAATAGAATATTGGTAACTAAAGTTAAGTACTAATATTTATATGACTTAATACAAATTATTTATAGACCAAAATAATATTTTTATCAAAAAATGGAATTAAATGTGAAAAATGCACACTTTAGAGCACAACATTACCAGTACGCACCTACTACCTTTAGTCTAAATTTGAAAGTCATTATGTTTTCATTCAAATCCCGCCTAGTCATATATACCTGAACTAAATATCTACCAACAACTTTCTGTAATACAGTTCTAAATTTACCATACAGCTTGCCAGATCATTTTTAAATGATATATGGGAAATATAAATGTTATCTGATTTTCAGTCTCTTTAATATATTGTTTACATGTACTAATAATAAACCCTAAAGCTTCAATGAATAAAGGGGGGGTCACACTGTTTATGGCACTGATGTTTAATGCTTACCCTGTTAAATGTAACACTGTTCTTATGTCACGTTACTCTCCAGTGGGATAAATTAAGAAAAAGTTGCAGTCATAAGTGCAGCTGACAATCTAATGTAGTAAACACTGATTTAGTGTCCCATGGTCCCCTTGTGTCTGCACTAAGCTGCAGTTGGATAACTTGGGCAGACTGCGCTAATCACTACACTTACGACATTCTGTGGGTTACACATTCCCTGCAAATTTCAAATGTTGCTGTTTACATGTGTGTGTGGTTTTATTTCATATGCAGAATTTAATATATACAGAACTGTGTACATACAGAAGATATATTGTGAATTAATTTTATTTGTATACTTTCTTTTTTTGTTCTACGCACTCATAACATTTTATCCTCATGTTTTAAAGGACTGTTAATTTTTTTTGTAATGACCTCCATAGAAAATGATGGAGGCTGTGCAATTATGGCAGTGTGGGGGAAGGGGGAACAATTAAATATACCCTCCAGCATTGTGCCGTCTACAAATATGACTAATCCATAAAGTAAATTGAATTGAAATGTTATTTTTTTACACAATTTAATAATTTCTTGTTGTGGATGTAAAATGGAGGAATTGCAGTTTGAGGATGATGGTTATTGAGTTGGAAGCTACAAGGCTTACTCCTAATGTGCCTTATTGCACCTGGAAATGCCTTGTAGTATGTAACAAGTCTTAACAATGCCTTCTGTAACTGAACATGAGCTCTTTATCTATACATTGACAACAAACACTTGGCTCTGTATAACAATGCTGAGCATCAAAGCACTGCTTATAAAATAACTACAATGTATGATGGTGCTCAGGATTGCTATACAGAACTCCCTTGTACCCGTTATCCTCCTCACTGCGGTGTAAAGCGATTGTACTGTTTTTGAATGTGTTGTCGTAGTGCGTGGATTTTCAGATGTAACATAAACCTGTGTATACTGACTGTACAGAATATTTTCAGGAATAAAACTGTTTTAAATATTATATGTATGTGGTATTTAATGCTAGTATTAAACTACATCACAAATGTCAAAAAAGAGGTGACTGCATTCTGCATCCTAAGATGACTCAGATCGCCCCTGCTTGTTTCTATGTATATATGTATTTCTGCATATATATCTTATATTTAGATAGCAATGATTGTTTATACATTGCTTAAAGGTGGCCGTACACAGGCAAATTTTAGCTGCCGGTTTGGTAGCTTATCTGTCTGTGTATGGGCACCCCCAACAGGCTTACTGGACCGAGATCTGGCCTACAACTGGGCAGATCTTAATCAGGCAGGATTGATTTTCCATTGGATCGGGGACTGCATTTGAAGTGGCTATATATTCATGTATTGAAATAACTGAAGAAGAAATATGTACAGAAAATTGTATATTGCTGGAATATATAGGTGGAAGCCGGGATTATATATTTAAACAGAATAATGATAGTCAGTGGGGGAATCAACCTTTGCAAACAGTGAGCAGACAAGCAGAACAAACAAGTGATTTGGACATCTCATCATCTCTAGCTAGCACAAGAGCACTGTGTTATCAGCATTATTCTCCCATGCCTTTTATAGATCATCCAAGCATTTGGAGGAGAAGTTTTGAGGTTACACAATGCAGTCATTGCTAAAACATTAATATACCTAGAGTATAGGAACAATCCCTAAACACTGTTGCCCTATTTACAGCTATTTACTGTATGGTTTCTGCTTAACATATGTAATGTACACTACAAACAGTGTAAATGTAGTTAGATTTATATCACCCTCAGATTATATAAAAGTATCTAAAACACTTTTCAGACTGCTCATGTCTACTACCTACCCTTTGTTCCATGGCTTTGATTTGGCTCATAGATGTCAGGGATATCCATCAATTTCTACATTGAGGATTTAAATCCACTCAGTGGAGAATAGCTCAACAATTAGAATTAACACTCTCCAAAACACAGGTAAGTCAGTAACATGATTCCTTTCCCTTTTATTTATCCAAATATTAAACCTAAGTCACCCTTCATTCCAAGCTTTACATTGTTCATTTACACATGAAAGAGGAAAGAGAAAGGACAGTGCTGGCTGGGTTAAAACCAATTCATTCTATGTCCAAGACATGTGAGTATATATTATAGTATATATTTATAGTAAATATTGTTTGCTTTTTTAACTGTGCTGCATCTGTAATAGATTTTAGAAGTGCAAGCCATTTAGTTGCTGCCTTAAGATATCTTATTAGAGATCATGTGCCTGTGTGTCCATTTACATGGTGCATGTGGGTTCTGGTGATGCAAACCAACATTTCCTCTAATTTCTTTTAACCCATGTATGCAAAACACAGTTTTAGAAATATGATACAAGAAATCAAAATTTCACTAATCTTAATCACCCTGAAAAAAAGTATATGCAGCTTCTAACAGTTTTTTTCAAACCAGAAGAATCGGCCTCTATTCACTTACATACGTCACATTTTCAACTGAATGGTTATATTAAAGCTTATATTTTGTTTCTTTAAAATGATTTAATGCTTTCTCTCAGTTCTAACCTGTGCTATATTCCAGATATAATGTTTAACTACAGAATGTAAAACCTCAATAATAATAAATCAAAGGTGTGAAATTCAAAGTGGATAATTGTGCCTCCCATCCTCTATCACATGGGGCTCTCCCTTGATGTGAAAACTGAGTTGCAGTGTTAATACTGACAAGGGAAGGCCCCTGGAGACCCTGATGCACTGAGCTGCGGCAACAACTTAGTGCATGAAGATAAAGAAGGGGAAGGCCAAATGCTGCCCATCTTTTTGTTTGTTTGTTGCAAAATAAATTTATGACAGATATGATGCCTTAACAGTCTTTTTCTATTTATTTATTATGTATATATATATATCTATATAATTTACAGCAGCCCTCTGGCATTTACCAGAATCCACCGATTGCCAGTCCAGGCCTGTATATATATATATATATGTGTGTGTGGGAGATTCCATGCATGGAAATAGTATATATATACTGCAGAAATCTTTTACTCCAACAAACTGTGCTGTCCAGTGGGCATTTTATCATGAAAATGTTTCCCAGGCTGTACAGAGAAGTGTGTTTTGAACTAAAGCTATCTGCCAAACATCAAAGTATAATCATTTGCTCAGAAAGGAAATCCACACAAAACCATTGTTTAACACAAATTTGCCAGTTAACATCCATCACTGGCTGTTATCCCTCTAAGGAGAAAGACAAGGGTTATATCTTCTCACCTGCCAATGCATCACCAGCATTTGGGCCTGTCTTGTTCCTGAATCCTATAGTCGGATTCTGAGCTGGCAATGGATCCTTGATGGCTAACTACTCATACAAATGCTCTGCATTTTAAGCTTAAATGTGTACTTGACTGCATCATCACAGTGTGTTTGAGGGATATTACTCATTTGCCAATTAGCATCACTGATGTAGAATCACAGAGAGAATTATATAATTAAATAAATGAAACACTGGAAGGCATTCTGCATTTACCTGGGGAGGTGCTAACCTGCTCTAAAGTACTGGCCATTACTGAGGCGTCAATGCTGCAAGCAGCTTCATTATTAACAGTGGAGCACCAAACATAATACATGTATATGCATTGTGTATACTACTGAGGAATAGCTATGCTAGTATAAATGGTATCAGTAAAGGCTATGAAAAACCTAGGGAAGTACCCCCACTATATGGAGCTCCATTCATGCTCCCAATGTGCAAACACAACCCCAATACTATCATAACATGCCCCCCAGATTCCTACAAAATTCTTCCTGCTAGCAGTTGGGTATATAACAAAAGGACGTCTATGGTTAATGATAAGAAAGGTTGCCTGACAGAAAATGATTGCTCAGGCGAGGTTACAGGCAAGATGAGACTCTTAAACCTGTATATACTTTAGGTGAATTAAAACAAAGAGAAAATATTGACACCTCTCTCTCATCTTAATATTTCCATTAGACATATCGATGTGAAATAAAAAAAATAAAGGTATAGTGGGCCTTTATTTATAAATATTATATTTAATACTGATAATTAAAAGGAATGCTGAAATCACTTAGCCTTTTTATTCTAATGCCATAAATTTGATATTGTGATAAAATTTGATATGGCTATTATTGAAAAGTGGATAAATACAAGAAGGCACTTGTGTCATGGACCATTAGGGCCAGGTAGATCAGGGATCCTAAGACAAAATGGGCAGGATTCCTTGCAAGTTCTCACAGCACTGAGGAAGGGATAAGTAAGGGAACACATATATAGATATTCAAATTCAAGACTGCGCTTATATTGTTTTATTCCAGTATGGTGTACACTTTTATCGAAAAAGGTAATGGCCCTATAAACCTTTTTTAAAGCCTGAAGTGTATTTTTTTTTCATTGTTGAAACATAGCGAATGAGGACTACAGACTGTCTTCTGATAATTATTGTGTTTCAGATCTCAAAAAGTAATGTGGTCCTTTCAGGCATTTTCTTTCCTTGTTTATTAATTAAGTGAAAATAGCCCCCATCTGTGATCAGCTTGCAGGGTCTGATTCCCGTTTAATCACACAGCTCCATCTGGTAATGTGCAGATTCTTCCTCCACAGAAGCCCATATGCTCTGAGGATTCATGCTCCAGGAATTGGGGCAACGCATTATCAGGGTGCATATGAGTGAGACAGTAATGAGAGGGTGAGACAGCAATAAATTCTTCTTCCAGAAGCAGGCAGACTTAGTGACACCCCAGGCTAACTTTGTTATATGCAGCAAATCCCAAGTACAGACATAGCTTTATGCTGTGTAAGGAGCATAGTTAAAAACTAAACCAAAATATAATTTATTTAGCATCCTTGTTTTAAAAGGAAACTATAGCAAATTTTTATATGCTAAGTAAAGCTTCCCAAAAGTCTTCTGTGTCCTTTTTAGAAAAAAGGATACGTGTATTCTTGCTGTTTTCTACTTTCTATCTTTGCCTCCTTCCAGTTTCTTTCTCTGCCTGCTGTGTGTAAGGAAGTTCCTTGATATACTCTCTGTGTTTTTGTCACCTTAGGAATCCTAGTTACAAGGCTGGTGATGTACCCTCATCCTTGATGTGGGGCAATTTATATATGTGCCCAGCACCAGGTTTTGCTTTTGTACTCAAACCGCTGGCACCCTCTTTAAATATCTTTTCTAGCACACACATATGTGCCACCCTCTTCCTGGATAGCTAAATTCACTTTGCTAGCTCAGCTCTACTATCTCACACAGGGCAAGAGTTAGAGAAGAAGGGTCCCTAGCAATGCAAGAAGACTGGGGGCCACACAATTAGCAGGAAAAACATTTGACCAGCTTTGGCCTTCCAGCTGTTGTTCCATCTCATCTCCTCCTAGAATGACTAATGGTTATTGGCTATTTGGTAGCATCTATGTGGACTGGCAGCCTATATGAGGCTCTGTTTGGCAGTACATCTGTTTTTTTCCAACCAAAACTTGCCTTCAAGTCAGGGATTCAAAAATAAGCACCTCCTTTAAGGCCACAGGAAGCAAGATCCAAAGGGTTGGTGAGCAACATGTTGTTAGAGAGCCATTGGTTGGGGATCACTGTATCTTTGTGGCTGATGCTGGAGGCACAAAGATTTGCACCAGGTAGTTAATTTCATGCAGTTTTGACCAGGCATCTTAGGGCAGTACATCCTTTCTCTTACATGCCATTCAATAGGTGTGGTGACAAGTACCTCAAGGTGTAACGTACAAAGGAAGCCTTATACTTAACACGTGCTTAAGGTGTATAAACAAGTGTTGGATATGAATAAATGCAATGCTAATTCATAGAAATAATTTAACATTTTAGGTGTAAATGAATTTGTCTTGTAACATTTTAGCAAGAAAGATGTAATTCCACATAAGCTAGCTGAATGATCTCCACTTTTGTGCCTGCTGTTGATGCTTACCTAGCTATCTGCCAAAATAATTTTCTGTGGCAAACTGCAGTCGTTCCTCAGTGCACCTTTGTAGGCGCTAAGTGTGATGATGAAAAAAATTATTCCCAGAGATACTTTCCCTTTAAAATTGCCAAGTGAAACAGCCAATGAAGAGATTGCTATTAGACAGCAATATGTGCTTATGGAAGGTGATAAGTGCTCTGAGAAAAACTTGTTTCCCACTGACACTTTTATTGTTGTTTTAAGAAAAAATCTTTCTGGTTGGTATCTTTGTCCTTACATGCCCTTCCATAGCCTCTAAAAGCATTTAGCAAAAGGCAGATTAAAGGAACAATAAGGTCCCTTGAACTTAATAATGTTATGAAGATAATGACCCCATATGATATGGCTCATGCTACTTGAAATATATGTGTGGGGGTATAAACATGTGGGTGTTTGTGCATTTAATGTAAAGGGATGTATTTAAAAGATTTACATTTTAATAGCTAAAAATAAATGGAAAAAATCACATATATATATATATATATATATACAATATATATTTATATTTAAACTTCCTGTTCGCATCCTGACAATGGTCTCTTGAGGATCGAAACACGTCCATTTCTGCATAACTGTTCTTGTGATGGAGTAAAGATTTTGTTTTTCACAACACTATGGGGCAGATTTACTAATCCAAGAACGGTCCGAAGGCGTCTGAATGTGTTTTTTTTTCGTAATGATCGGTATTTTTGCGACTTTTTAGTTGCCGTCGCAACTTTTTCGTATGTTCTACGACTTTTTCGCCGCCAGCGCGACTTTTTCGTCGCCCGTCGCGAAAAAATCGTATTGGTTTTTCCGCCGTTTACGATCTCTGAATATGAAAAAATCGCGACACCAACGAAATAATTTTCGTTTCCAATCCGAATTTTTGCCATTTGGGATTCGAATTCGTGCTTTGGTAAATCTGCCCCTATGAGTGCTTCCATCTTTTCTATATATATATATATATATATATATATATATATATATATATATATATATTTATTTATATATACTCTCATATAGTATAGTTACACTAGACGAATAAACATTTTTAGTTTTACCATTCAGTTATTTGTATTTGACCCCATCAGACCACAACAAGGTAGATATTTGTGTCTAACCACTTGCTACAAGCCAGCACTACTCTCTACGTCTGCATGCATGCTGAAACACCATTTTTCTACTGTGCTGTTTTCAGGATACTTGACTGTCCAACATTTTCTTCTGAAACCAAAGGTAGTTGGTCCTTGCTTTGCTGCCATAACAGCATTTACTCTCCTGGGAAGGATTTCCACTAGATGCTGGAACATTATTGAAAGGATTTACTTCCATTTAGCCTCAACAGCTTAAGTAAGATTGTGTACCGATGTTGTCAAATTCTTCCTCACCCTCACACCACATCTCTGCAAACCTAAAGATATAAGGGTCATTAACATAGCAGAACACAGTGTAAAAAATGCAAATAAAAGGCCTTTGCACTTGTACACACTGCGTTCTGCTCCTGCGAAATGGCCAGAGGCCTCTGCTCTTTGTTTCAGCACTTACAGGATGTATGAAAAAACAGAAGTATGATGTATAAAAATACATTTTTTCTAAACCAGTTTTCTATTGATTTTGCTTTGCACATTGGAAGATTGTTATGCTGAAACCAGAAAGGGTCTTGCCCAAACTGTAGTCATACAGTAGGAAGCATTATGAAGAATATTAAAGTTTGAGGGGTCATTTACATTTAAGATACAGCATGCAAAGTGAAAGAAAAGTACACAATTGGCAATTTTATTGCACTTTGCACACTGCATTTTGCCTTCGCTGAATGACTGCTGCCCTTTGCGCTTCATTTTGAGCATAAAATAGCTAACCTGCCCCAAAATACACACTGACTGTGTTAGTCTTCCTGCTTTATTGGTGAGGAGCAGGAGGAGGGGAAGCACGTTTGTGTACCCCCAATTTGCACATCATTCAGATAAGCAAGTAAGGGAGCAGCAGGAGGCATAACCCGCAATGGGGACCTCAGACTAGCCCCTTGAATAGAGCACTGTTTGCTTTAGGCTGCATTGTATCCAAGAAGGGTGGACAGGGGAAGGCATGTAAGGGTTGGCCATGGGGCACGAGGAGCAGAATGCAGCTTTCTTTGGGGCACAATTGCTTTCTAGATGAGCACTAAGGGTGCACTCCTGAGCACCTTTGCATTCTCATTCAAGCAGGTAGTTTTTTTTCATGGCATGCCCAAACAAAGACACTTCTACCGGGCTGCTAGATAGTTAAGTGAGATTCATCATTTCTTGAACACTTTTACACTACTTTAGAGTCCAATTGTGGCGACGTTTTTACAACTACACACAACGCTTGGCATCACTATGCATTGTGCATGGTGATGTTAGGCTTGTGTGTTACAAATCTGAAGTTTAAATAGTTAGTCTAGCTCAGTGCTGTCCAACTGGTGGCCCTTGGGCCACATGTGACCCGTGACCCCCCCTCTTTGTGGCCCCCCGCCTGTCTGGCAGCTTTGATGGCTTACCTTTGTGTAAGCTTTAAATGGTATCAGTACTGAGATTAACTGGCCCCTGCGTGGTTCACACCTCAGATTCAGGCTGTAATCCCCCTGTATTGTTTAAACATGTAATCCCCTGTACTAATCACACTTTTTATTTAACACTTTATGTACTGTGTATGGCACACACAGGCAGCATTGGGCAGATAGAGCATGGCACACACAGGCAGCATAGGGCAGGCAGAGTATGGAAAACACAGGCAGGGTAGGCCAGCCAGAGTATGGCACACACAGGCAGCGTAGGGCAGACAGAGTATGGCACACACAGGCAGTGTAGGGCAGGCAGAGTATGGCACACACAGGCAGCATAGGGCAGGCAGAGTATGGCACACACTGGCAAGGTAGGGCAGGCAGAGTATGGCACACACAGGCAGATAATGGCAGGCAGAGCATGGCACACACAGGCAGGGTAGGGCAGGCAGAGTATGGCACACACAGGCAGCATAGGACAGACAGAGCCTGACACACACAGACAGCTAAGGGCAGGCAGAGCATGGCACGCACAGGCAGCATAGGGCAGGCAGGATATGGCACACACAGGCAGCATGGGGCAGGCAGAGTACTGCCTGTGTGTGACATACTCTGCCTGCCCTATGCTGCCTGTGGGAGGTGAACCTGGCAGGGGTTTGTTCTGGGAGTTTGTTAGCAGTTGGAAATAGCCATTAAAGGGTCCCTAAGGTGTGTAATTATCTGCTGGGGGTTGATGTGCTATCCACAGGGGAGGAGGCATATAGATTTAAGGGTGTGCCTTAATATGACATAATATAATTCTTTCACATATGAATGATGGTTGATATCCCCACAGTGGGTGTGGTTTAAAAAGGGGGAGTGGTAAAAACTGACTTCCATTAGCGGCCCTCCACTATATATTCTAGAGAAATTCCCCCCCTCAGCACCACAGAAGTTGGACAGCACTGGTCTAGCTGATAGCAGTTTTCTTTTTATTTTGTGGACAATGGGAGTAGTGCCACAATATCTAAGGACCCAATATTATTTGTCAGTCTAGCTGGCCCAAGTAGTTTCAATAATCAGGCTGCAGCCCTTTATGTATTATTCTGTCTGAATATGTCACTGTAATTCAATACGTAAATAGGAGATATGAGGAGCAGCTCCTATTTATTAACTTAATAACATAGATTTGAAAATTTACAACATATAAAACACTTGTGCCCTGCACTATGTGTTTTTCATTAGCAGTGTCTATTAAAAGATAGGAAAGGTCTCATCACCATATACTTGCATGTGTATATTTTTTATAGATGAAACACATCACTGTTAGAGGGTTTAATACTCAGGTGATACAGGATAAGCAGATGGAAAACCAGGGTACAGTGTTAGCAGAATGAGGCTGGTTTTGTCCTGGAAATACATTTCATGCTATTTATTCTCTGGCCTAAACCATTTTTTTCTGTTTTGCCTCTTCAGAATTAATGGATTTATTCATGAATAAATCATTATCAGTGAGACTCTGGATGCTGAGGTGTTAACCCCTTGAGCTTTAACAGTATATTTTCAACACTCACAGCCACAAAGTAGTTAAATCTCTAATCCTCCCACCTCATTTAGGGCAGTCTATAATGAATCTGTTTGTGTGTTATTAATCAGCCAGTGTATGGATATGGAGAGAGAATATAGGAAAGCAGATATAAAAGAAAAAAGAGGGTCTCGTGGACCATTAAAGCCAGAGACAACTAATTAATTAGCATAAATAAACATGAAATTATTGATTAACTGATCAGATACAATGAACAGGCTATTGATTACATAGACCAAAGGATCACAACAAAGACATGCATGATGAATCAAGAAGAATTATATTACTAGAAATAACAGGATAGTAAAAAAAGGGTTATTACAAGTTGTAAAGATGTTTGTGAGGAATGTTTGGGATAGAAAGAAATATGATGAAGAGAATGTGAGAATGGAGGAGCGCTCAGATATTGGAGGGGGATAAATAAACAGGACATGTTTTAAGGTAATACAATGAAGAAGGTGAAAGATAAAGAGGGGACCATAAAAAACAAGGGAATGAGGAAAGAATGTCAGAAGCACTGGATGTGACACACAAATAAATGTGCAATAAATAATGGAGAGGAATAGAGAGAGAGGAAATGTAAAGAGAGACACTTGGATCTATGTGCAGTGGCTAAAGGGAGTGGAAGTGACAGGATGCCGGGTATGAGGAGAAATGAAGGAGAAATTATGCTTGAGAGAAATTATAGCTGCAGCATCTGTAAATAAGTGACACCAGGCCTGTAAGAGAAGTGAGCATGGTGAAAAGGGTGAGACTGATGAGGTGTATGAGAGAAATGAGGTTATAATCTGCATAATTGGGAAGGGCATGGGAGATGTTAGGACAAGAAGATGTGAAAGTGAAGAGTTATATGAGATGGGCAGACGTGGGATAAAAGAATGCTTATGGGAACGTGATGTTGAGAGAAAGGGAAAGGTGGCAGTGAGGTGTGTGTAAAAAGTTGGAAAGATGACTGGGGGCATGTAAGATAAATAGGATACATGAGAGAAATATAGGCTTTTGGGTGAGTGAAAGAAATGAGGGCACTGGAAGGAAGAGAGATGAGGGCACTGGAAGGAAGATAGACGAGGGCACTGGAAGGAAGAGAGATGAGGGCACTGGAAGGAAGATAGACAAGGGCACTGGAAGGAAGAGAGATGAGGGCACTGGAAGGAAGATAGACAAGGGCACTGGAAGGAAGAGAGACGAGGGCACTGGAAGGAAGATAGACGAGGGCACTGGAAGGAAGAGAGATGAGGGCACTGGAAGGAAGATAGACGAGGGCACTGGAAGGAAGAGAGATGAGGGCACTGGAAGGAAGATAGACGAGGGCACTGGAAGGAAGAGAGATGAGGGCACTGGAAGGAAGATAGACAAGGGCACTGGAAGGAAGAGAGATGAGGGCACTGGAAGGAAGATAGACGAGGGCACTGGAAGGAAGAGAGATGAGGGCACTGGAAGGGAGACAAGGGCACTGGGAGGAAGAGAGTTGAGGGCACTGGAAGGAAGATAGACGAGGGCACTGGAAGGAAGATAGACGAGGGCACTGGAAGGAAGAGAGATGAGGGCACTGGAAGGAAGATAGACGAGGGCACTGGAAGGAAGAGAGATGAGGGCACTGGAAGGAAGATAGACGAGGGCACTGGAAGGAAGATAGACGAGGGCACTGGAAGGAAGATAGATGAGGGCACTGGAAGGGAGACAAGGGCACTGGGAGGAAGAGAAATTCAGTTAGAGTGAGAATATCTTACACAATTAATCATTCATTTGATCGTAGGTTTTTGTGTTGGCTTTGCTTACAATCCTAAACTGAAGCACCTGTAGCTTCTAGTAAGCAGGAGGAAATGGGCCCAGTGCCTCTTCTTGCAATGTATAGCATATACATATATATATGTATATCTGGTTGCTAGGATTTAGTTTACCAACCAGGCAGTGGCTTGAATGAGAGACTGTAGGATGAATAGGGGTGGCCTGGAATAAAAAGAAAAGTATTAAACAGTAACAATAACAATAAAATTGTAGCTTCTCCACCTGCAGGGGAGCACAGAACGACACATTCCTTTCTTATGAGGTTGTAATGACACAGACGCAGGTAAGCGCTGAATGCAGGTGGAACACAACATGATGCAGAGTAAAACACTTTTTTGTACCTCACAAAGCAACATTTTTTTGGCTGCTGTGGTCAGTGACCCCCATCAGACAGCTGGAAACTAAAAGTAAGACTAATAATAAAAAAATGAAGACCAGTTTAAAAGAATAGGACACCCTATAACATACTAGAAGGAACCCCTTTAATGCAAAAATGATCTAAAATGAATCTGAACAAAATGGATTTGATTCTAATTCTGATAGATTAGCTAGAAAAGCATGCCATGAAGAATTTGAACAATATAGATCAATATTGAAAGACTATATGAAGGTCTAACAACTTGAAGGCATCCTAAAAATTAGGGATGCACTGAATCCACTTTTTTCAGATTCTGTCAGATTTACATGACAAAAAGCGACGTGATGGATTCGGTTCGGCCAGGAGCGAGGATCCGAAATCAAATGGCTGGAAATATTGCATAATTGGTGTTAATTATTTTTTATTAATTAATTTTTATGTTCAATAAATCGATCCCTAAATGAAAAGAAGTGATAAAGGAGGATAAAAAGAAACCTTTGGAATAATAAACATGATATTCGGTTTAATATTGGGGTGCAGATAGCATAAAGACAAGTCAATGTGACCTAAAATGAAAGGCATCTGTAATTAAAGTGAATGCACTATAGGACATGGGCACAGACTGTCTTAAAGGTTCTTTGTATAGTGTATGAGAGTAAGCTGTAGAAATAACTGAAGAAAAAATACTGATATAGCAAGAGATATTAATATAAAAGGAAATAAATGTATGATTAGAAATGTATTGATTGGATTAGTCTATTTCACATAGAAATCATATACAGTCATGTTTCTATTCCTCAAAGGGTTAATCAGTGTTTGGCAGGAATAAACCATTAGCCCTAATAATTATCACGCACTCAGGTGAATGGTAATTTCTCTCACACTGTTTCCTGGCCTCTAACGAGCTTCTGACTCGTTAAAAGGCCTGCAATTAGTGAGTCAGCAGGGTGGACAAAATGGCTGAATTGTTGGTAACTCTTCAAGTTCCAGAATAGTCTTTCTACCACCGTTTTTAACCAAATGGGAAAAAGCAGTCATATCATATTACAATCATGATCTGCTGCACACACAATACTTGATCTGCTGTACACAAATACACATTTTCAGGAAGTATAAAGCAAACAGCAAGTCTTTGGGCCAATTCCTTTTAATGTGGCTCAAGCGCCAATTACTTTGAAAGACTTAGTAACTGGCACATAATGAAGCCTAATGGTTAGAAAGAGTAGCTGTAAATGAGAAGATTTTCTTTTTCAGATAGGGTATATATATTATTACGCTTTGAGCCATTTTTGCACAGTCTCAGTCTAAGGCTGCAAACAGGATACTTGGCACAAGATCAGTTTATAGAACCAAATGATTCTAAACTGGAAGAATGGTATCCTATAAAGTCACTGGGGCTCATTTATTAACACTGGTCAAATTTGCCCATGGGCAGTAACCCATAGCAACCAATCAGTGATTGCCTTTTTTCATCCAGCTGCATGTAGAACAATGAATGCAACAATTTGATTGGTTGCCATAGGTTACTGCCCACGGGCAAACTTGCCCAGTGTTGATAAATGACCCCCATTATTCTCTTGGTTTAGTGCAGAGAAGAGATCTATGCTGTAACACATTACAAGCAACCCTTAACGCTGAGGTAACATCTGCATGTAGCTGTGGAATGGGGCAGATAATGGATGCTGTCAAAAGTCGCCATTTGTCTTTATATGAACAGCTACATTGATCCACCGTGACTTCCCTGTCTATCTAGTAGTGATGAGCGAATCTGTCCTGTTTCCTTTTGATGAAAAATTTGCAAAACTGGAAAAAAGATTCTCGAAACGGCCAAAAATTTGCAAAGTGCATTGAAGTCAATGGGAGACAATTTTTCTTACGAGTGACAATTTTTCTTACGAGTGACAATTTTTTTATACACACTACAATTTTTCCTTACGTACACACTCCAAAGTCGATGGGCATTTTTTCTCACAGTGTGACTTTTTAGGAGACAAATTTTTCTCGAGTGAAATGTGGAATTTCACGTGAATCAATTTCATGTAAATCCATGCCTGGTGAAAACATTCGCTAATCACTATTGCCTAGTCTTAAGTCAGCGCTACTGATATTACACTGTAGTACCTCAACAGATTCTGATTTTGGTGGTTAAGCAAGGTCAACCTTGATCTTAAAGGGAAACTCCACTTTATTTTTCAAAAAGTTACCATAATTACAAGCAACTTTGCAATATACATCAATTAAAAAATAAGCAGCCTTTTCATGATTTTTATTGTAATAATATAGTTTGGAACAGTTACTTAAGCCTAGCCCTCTCTTTTCCTGCTGATCTGGCTGACTACTTTAAGATTAAAAAAAATGTAACCATAGTTGACTGCCCTCAGCCTGCCTTCAGCTTACGTAGCTCCAAATCCCACAATTCCCTGCACATGTAATGTCAATAAGGAAAGGGACCTCACAGTGCAATTCATTGTGGGTTGTTTAGTTCCTACATGCTGTCTGTGGAAGCTGTGGAAAAGTTACAATTTGTAGCAGCAATGTTTTAGTTCCTCCTCCCCTGCCAGGATTTTTGACATGATGCAGAAGAACTGTCTTGCAGCTGGATTTCAGCATATAAAAAGTATTCTAATTCATACTTTTTGAAGGAACAGATTACAGTGATAAGTAGATTAGGGATTTCAGTGTGGGGCTCTTTAACTAATTTTGGTTCAGAAGCTGGAGTTCCCCTTTAAGTACTTTAGGTCTTATTTTCTTACTGCAGGCAAAATATCAGGTGCAAAAACCCATTCAAAACAAAAGATGTAAAACTGCCATACAGAATGCATTTGTGCTGTAAGCATTAATATTGTAGCAGCTAGCCTTTGCGTTAGTGCCTATAAATAGTGACTGATGCACATGATGCAGTATGTGCTGCTGCGGTGGCAGGGGATTCCTGTACTGTACAGCAGTGTTTTGACCATTCATTAATTCCAGGACTCCCTTTGTGCTGTGTGGAAGCAAGCTTCTTCTGCACTAGCTGAATAGCATAAATACAGAGGGAATGTATAACAATAGCATAACAGGCTCATGTGACACCTACTGTATGCTGGTGCTGAAACAATCTGTGCACATTTTGCAAAAAGATACACATTGTTGCACAAAGCCTAATGGTGCAATTCTGGGCAAAACAGTTCACACTGTGATAATTTCGAAAAGTTTGAGAACCATTTTATTTTTTTTATATTTTAAATCGGCTACTTTGTCTTTATTAGCATGTTTTAATTTTTTTTGTTTTTAATTGTAAAGCTTAAACAATGCCAGTGAAATAAATGAACTGCAAAAAAATGGATAAAAAAAGAAAAAGAGAAAATGAGTAAGGGGATGTAAACTGAGAGATTTGGTGGTGGTGTTGGTGGTAGTGGGAGGAGGTGATGGGAATAGCAAGGGGTGAATTTGTTTAGCGGGATGGGGAGAGTGGTAAGATGCCAATTGGCTATAATATGACAAAACCATAATTTTGTTGTGGAGGGAACAGCAGATTGGAGAGAACAGTCTCCGTCTGGCTCCGGAAAATCCTTTTATTTTGGCAAATAAAACATTGATATAACTACTTTCTTGTTAGCCAAAAAATGTAACACTATTTTTATATGAGAACAGTACTCTCCCCCTCTAAAAAATAAAAAAAATGATAAAAACATTAACCCTATGGTTGTGTTTGTGATAACAGATACATTTCTATAATCATACCTTGTAGGGTTTATCCTGCACAACCTGCATGTACCTTCATTCTCGTTGGCATGCGACAGTACTTATGGGGATGTAGCAAACAAATAGATGCAAATGAAATAATCTCGGCAAGGTCACAAGCAACCTTCAATTACCAACAATAGCATGCTTGTGTGTCCTCTTTGTCAGTAAGGGCAGTTGTGGCCCCTCACAAGTACAAAGTGTATAAGGCTGCTTATATGACCTTCCCATGGATATAAAAGGCAGAACTGGATGGCAACATTGGGAGGAGGGGAAATGTCAGTCCTGCACTGTTGCAGAAATAATAGTGCTGGAGCCAAATGCTTAATTTGTATAGGTGGGCATGAAACACAGGGCCCAAATGACACCACTAGGTCTTTAGTTCTTAATGAGGGATCACTAAGTGCCCTGTCATCTTTTTAAACAAGTGTCCATTTAACAGAATTATGTACAAATGAAGTAATGTGCATAGCAAAAATAATAATATAGATGTTGAGGATGTTGAGGACAGAGCAGTACACAGGGCAGTTAAATATATATATGTATACAATGTACATTATATATATATATATATATATATAAATATATATATATATACATGTAAAGTGATGTTTATAACCCCCTCCCGTCTCTCTCCCACTCTCTGCATCTGCTCCCCTCCTGCCTTCTGTCTCTTTCTGCCAAATTCTCTGTATTTTTCCAAGTGGTTTTTTTTTTTTCTTCCTTTTTTTAAGATATAACTTTGATATTTTTCCACTTTTTCAGGGGTGTAAGAAATTTTAACCCTATCTGTCTAAACACAGGGATCCCTTGAAGCTTTACTGTTATCATCCAGTCTTGAACTAGGTTCCATTCAGTATAAAGCCTGCCTTTTTATTGGATAGTGTTTATATTTATTACAAATGGTCACCTTTACCTAGAAATGCTCACTAGATTGTTTAACATATATAATATATATATATATATATATATATATATATATATATATATATATATATATAAAATTACATTCTGTGCCCTATAAATAAATGAACCCTTTGGAGTGAGACAGTCCTCCTTTTGAGAGAACTGACTGTATTCCCTCTTTGCAGATCTGTATAAGAGTAGCAATAATCAAACAGTACATCCCAAGCAGCTAAGTGCAACAGTTACAGAGGCTTTATACTTCACTTTATTGCCCTTGAACAGTGGCATATCTTAGTGTTACTGGGCCTGGTATACAATTAATACCACCTCCCGAGAATTGTCTCAGTTTGCTGATTTATTTTCACAGAAGAAAATACTTTGTCATTTCATAGAATAGGAAATCAAACATTTTTTATACATTATAAGGGTAATAGCACATAGGTCGTCTTGCTATCACGATAAATTTTTCACAGGCGACAAAACATCCCTTGTTTGTTTCCCACTAGCTAGCATGCTAATCGCTGGTGGGCAAAAATTCGCAGTGTGAAGTTGCCCTAAGTTTCTTTGCAAGGAAAGTCCGGGCTGCTTCAGAAAGCCCTGCGTATGTTTCCCCACCAGGAAGGAAAGAAAGGAGGGAAGGAAACAAGGGAAGTTTTTATGCTTGCAGTAGAAAAGATATATTGTGTGCAACAAAATGTCCCATGTGCCATTACCTTTGTCCCTCCATTACACCAGCACAACTGCACAGTGGTTAGTTGTATTGCTAACCTGGTACACTAGGTTCATTTTCAGCCCTGGCACTAATTATATGTTCACCTGTGTGGGAATTCTCCCACACTACAAAAACATACAGGCAGGTTAATTGCCTCCTGATTCTTTTTACCATAGTGTGTGTCAATGTGAAAGGAACCTTGGTTGATGATTAGCTGCAGTGTGTCAGGGACTGATGAGAATGAAATATAATACATGTAAAGCACTGCTGTATGCTGTATATTGGCACTATATAAAAAGTTATGTTGGATTTATTATCTGGAAACCCATTATTCAAAAAGTGCTAAAATATGAAAATGCTATGTCCTATATTGTCTGATTTAAATGATTTACTAATAAAATAGTACCTGTACTCAATGTTATCTAAGCTAGAATCAATTTGTGTTACTGGAAACACAGTCAGATATACAGATTTGTGTGTGTGTGTATTTAAATACCTTTTGGCGTTATCCACAAAACTGCAGGTCCCAAGCATTCCAGAAAATATATCTTATACATGTAACAATAATAATTATACTGGCCAAAATAATATTTTAGATCAGTTTAGTTCACTCTATAGATGCTTAGTATTATTCCTCTAAACTATAGATAGTAGAGCAAAACCTAGAGCAAACAGAGGGTATGGATACTGTGCATCATTTTACAGTGGGGTTTGGGAGAGGCATTGTGCTATGGGTGAGTGCTCTCTCTCAGACAGTGTTTATTGCAGACAGATGATGGTAGAGGAGGGAATAATTGATAGTGCTATGAAATATTAATGAATATCCAGGGGACTGAGCAGAGCTGCTACCCATTGCTCTCTAACTGTGGGTGAGTATGAAAGAGTGTGCTATATGCTTGTGTGTGTCAATGTATATATTTATATATATATATATATATATATATATATATATATATATATTTATTTCAAAGCTCTCTCTTTATATACATTGTATACATGAAAGACATGGGCAGGAATATGTGCAGCCTTATTGTTGAGCTCACTGGGTGTGTGTCCCACACAGCTGGCAGTCTGCATCCTGCACCGTGACATACAGATTGTCCCAGTCACATGCCGTGCGAGGCTGGCAGGGACACCTCATGTATCACATGGATTCATCCCTCCCTGTGTCACACAGACAGCCAGCGGCTTCCATAAGCCAGGGAGTGCTGCAGCCAAGCGTGCAGCCTGACACACAGTGACAGTCCCACTTCAAAGACTGTGCACACCTGCTGCAGAATTAACCCTCCTGACTGTGGTGCCCAGCAGGGGAATGGGCAGAATGCATGGCCCATAGCTCTCTCCTGTCTGTGTCACTGTGTCGTACTGCTAATAAGGCAGACTAGGTTGGTGCTAACAAGCCCATCATCTTCAGAGAGGGAGGTCAAACAAGGTCAGCTCCCTCCACCCTTGATTATCAGCCAGTCCCTTGGGTCCCTAGGCAGGTGATAGGTTAGTGGGTAATGTTAATCGCTGTCTCTGCTCACAGTTATTTCGCCTGGTCGGATACACATCCGATTCTGCACGCACAATTAGAGCAGCGTGAGAGAGAGGGGAGGGGGTGAGGGAGGAAACCTGAGGATGAAGGAAAGAGAGGAAAATGGAAATAAAGGCAGGGGGTAGAACTGGAATGTGGGTACCACTTGAGCCAAATGTATGCAGATCTGTTTGTGCTTCGGGGGCAGGCAATCCCACATGGCTTAAAATTCATGTATGTAAAACTGTGTGTAAACGCAATTATCAGATGAAGAATAATTTCAAACTTGCAAAAATTTTGGCTATAGGTGATAGAGTGATTGCCATTTCAGACTGCCAGAAAAAAAACAGAATAAAAAAAAACTTGTAAAACTGAATTGTTCTGTTTGCTTTAACAGTATTAGATATTGCTTTACTAGAAATCCCTGCAAGACCAGAAATAATGATTAATCTGTTTAAAACATGAAAATGAAGCTGTTGCATGACCTAGAACTGCAGGGGCTCTTGCAAGTAGCTCCATTGTGCAAGGCCCTGTCATTTGTAGGCTTTCCCAAGGCACAAAAGGCTTTATTGTTCGTCTGAATGTGTTGCTTAGGCTGGTACACACAATGCAAATATTTTGGTGAGCAGAAGTGCTATTCCCTCGCATGAAAATCCTGTTCTTGTCAGTAATTCTCTAGGCATTGATTACATTTTAATCACTAATGATAAGTCTACTAAACTTTTAATAAGGGCCTTAATGCAATCAAGCTGATAAATATATACAATTGATCGTCTACTTACATAACCACAATCTGAAGTAAAGTACAAATTCGCACCAGAGAGGAACTAGTAATCTTTTAAATGCCAAAAGTGCACATCTGCAGACCCTCTGTGTACATTACAATGTATGGAGGAGAAATGACTCCTGCTGTATTGTTTCAAGAGTCAAGCTGTAAGTGCAGAAAACAGAAGGTAATTAATACATACTGCTTTTAATTACATTAGCAAACCATTTAAAAATGTCAGTAAATGTATATTGAAAAGTTGCATAGACATTGGTGTAACTATCTGTGATTGCACCTGTGCCTGCTCCCCCCAAGTGCCTGGGGCCCAGGCGCACATCCTGCACCTGGGCAGTGCTAGGGGCCTCCAAACAATTTTTCCTTCTCTCTTCACTTGCATTATTTATTCTCGTAATCCCTTCCCCGTACATATTGTTTTTTATTCTACCTTACATTTATTTTTTTTGTTCTCATATAGAAATGAGGAATGACCATGGTAAAGGCATACAAGGAAAATGGCTGGGTGAGCAGGAGGGCCCACCGGGAGTTTTCCTGGTATGAGCTACTCCGACACTGCACCTGGGCCAGGAAGAGGATAGTTTTATGTTATTGTGCATAGAGTTACACATTATGCAAGCAATTTTTATGGACCCCCTTTAACATCTTTTACATCAGGATTAGAGGAAATTGTTTATTTAATGGGGGGGGGGGGGGGATGTCATATTTCAGGGTAGTACAGCACCAAATCTGGCCCGGTTTTGACACAGTGCATAGTTTATTGCATTCCTTGGTTTGTCTTTTTTCAAGTTTTATTTTACAACATTTATGCCCCAATATCAGACTTGTCCTTACACTTCACACATACTAACTAAGTGCTAGTTTCACCTAGTGAGCCAAGATAATTACTTTTAATTATTGTTATTTATAGTTATATAAAGTGCCATCATTTCCCATAGCACTTTACAGGGTAAAGGGGTACAAATACAAGATCAAACGGTTACATGTACTAACAAACCTTTTTACAAAATCAATTTATAGTTACAATAGGATATTGTTGGAGACAATAGGAGAGGGTCCATATCTTAGCCATGCTCATACTCTTGATGAACTGGGTAATGCTGAACCATGTTTTCCCTGGCTCATGTTATGACCCTGAAGCATTAATATTTAGCCCAAATGATTGAATGTTAGCAGTTAAACTGTTGATTTGATATTGTACATTGCCTCTCCCCTTAATATTACTTGTGTATCCTCATTGTCACCTATTCTCCTGCCTCCCTCACATCAGCTACTTTCTGGGAAACTCGTAAAAGCCCATTTTGAGACACATCTTTCATGTACTCCCTTTCTGAGTTCCAAAATATTACTTCATAGACACTGCCAAACTTAAAGGGAATGCTTTCATTTTATTTAATTGTAGTGCTTTCCTGCTGAGAAAAAAGCTTGCTGTC
This sequence comes from Xenopus tropicalis, assembly GCF_000004195.4. Lineage (NCBI taxonomy): Eukaryota > Metazoa > Chordata > Amphibia > Anura > Pipidae > Xenopus > Xenopus tropicalis. The sequence goes on from NC_030678.2 coordinate 78,827,860, forward strand.
ATTTTTTGAAGTTTTTTTTTCATATTCGATCTTTATGTGTGGATGATGCTTTACATTTTTGGCAAATGTTTTACAGAGAACAGGATAAGCCTTAAACCACCACATTAATACTCAACAAAAACTGCATATTATGCTTGGCCATACATTAAGTAACTTTGCTGCTAGCTTTAATAGTTAAGGAACTATGTAACATCAGAACATCAGAAGCCCACAAAGATGAAGGAAACAGGTGTTTGTGTTTTGGCAACCATCCACCTGACATATTTTCCACTCTTAGGGGACTAATAAACATGCCTATGCTAAGGGCTGTCTAACCATTAAACTCAAGAGACCAATGGCTGCCCAGATGTCTCAGAGAGACAAAGATGGCAATTACCCAGAAGCCCTTGGGTCTTTCAGTGGAAGTTACCATTTACCCTATGTCTGTCTGAAAGTCAGGATGGTGCCAGAAATCATTGCTGCCCATCTTGAGGCCTGAAGGGTGGATGCCACCTTCGAAATGATATTTATGGTCTCTAGACTGCAAAGTATCACAGACACTGTGTAAAAAGAGTTGGACAGTTAAAAGAATTAAAATAAGCCTATAGGTATATAATAATAGCAGTAGCAGCAGGCTAAAGAATACCATCTTTTCACTTCCTATTTGGGGAGCGAGGCCCCCACCACCCACAGAGTCCTCGGGGTGTGAAGCAAACAAAATCATTTTCTTACAACTTTCAGACTGTATTTTTACCACGGGCCCAGTAAGGGCTGCCTTCCATTAAGGGATTTACAGAAGAAGGAGACATCAGTCAGTTTCTCCTCCCGCTCAGCTTCTCCCTCCCTATGTTTCCTTATTTTGTTTTATCTCCCAGCACTAACTCTGCTCTTTAATTCACAATGTAAGCTATATCTCCTTGCCGTTCATTCATTGTGCTCTCTTTGCCACGTTTACTTCTTTTTCTCCTCAATTTTTTTTTCTATTACTCTTCTGACTTCTCATTCTCAGTTCTTCTCTCTCTCTCCCCCCCCCCTTCCCCTCCCACATCTCTTTGAACATTAAAGACTTCTAGCCAAAGGGCTGAGGATCTAATAGAAATTCAAATGAAGTTTTCACTATCTGTTCATGTTCTGTATATAGTTTGGGGATCCAGTATACACTGCTGCAGCATGCACAGCATTGACTATGATGGCATACTTCATGATGTGACAGTTGGTCATATATATATATAGGTAGATTTGATGGACAAAGATATCTATATACTAATAAAAAAGACTGTACCTACAGTTGATCAAAAGAAGAAAATTATATCAAACTGTGACAGTATTTAAATCAGGTTGTACACAAAAAAATAAGGCTGCTTGTCACGCACACAAATTGAGAGTGATGATAACAATACATCTATACTGCACAGTAGCCATAGGGACTGTAGAATGAAAGTAGAGTTTATGCATGTGGACTGGGAAAATGTTTTTCCAAATCTACATACGCAGAATCTTAGATCAGTGAAGTTATAATGAGTAGATGTCACTGAAGTGAGATGGGCTGTCATAGGCAAAACAGAGACCTTTTCCGCACACCCTTTGGCTCTCCAAAATAATTGAACGCCCGGTGCACATTGCTGGAGGGATCGGCACCCTCCCAAAACCAAACTAGCAACAAACACAAATGGCACTCAGGGCTGCAAATAAGGGAACAAGCCCTTAAAAAACTTTATTGCGGAGGTGAAATGTTTCGGGGCAAAGTGACCCCTTTATCTGTGATAGAATATCACCCTATGTATAGAATTGTCTGTAGCTTTTTATAACAGAGTGGTGCTGCAGAACGAGGTGTCTGGTATATAGCTGGGACAGTTATCATATATAAATGCTTTGGACCAGAAGGGAAATGACATGGCATTTCCTTTAAAATTAATAAGGTTATTTTATAAAAATCAGGGGTATATCTTTATTCAGGATTAGAGGAAACCACCTCAAAACTGTTCAGTTTGCTCATTACAACGATTTGAGCATTAATGGCTTTCTGCTGAGGGCAGTTTGATGGTCGGACACATATTGACCTTTTCCCCGCGGAGAGAGACACACACTCCAGGGAAAGAAGGGTCAGCAGATAAAAAAAAGACAATCCCAAAATGCCATTTTGTTTTTCCCTGAGATGTGAGAGCAGCCATCCTGAACTTTTCAAACACAGCAAACCTGTCAGGGTTTAGGATACAACAGGAGATGTAACATTGTCTTAACCCTTTCTTGGGAGAAGCAATGTCTTGTAGTTATTCACATGTAAAGAACCCTCCTGTTTACCAGTTCATTTGCCATAAATACTTCTCTGTAGAATCTTATGCTACACAGACCACATCTGCCTCTATATATTAAAAATGGGACCTTTTCTTCTCGACCTTGATATTATTAGATGGCAGTGCTGCACAGAAGTAAAAGTAGGAGGGCTATATATCCTGTTATAGTTATAGGGAGAGGCTGTATGGAAGGATCCAGTGGTATGGAGAGGTCATTTCGAGATGTAATTAATAAGTATTATGGGAAAAGATTAAAATTAAATGGCAGGAGGATTAATGTTATATAGAAAGACAGAAAGATATATAGGGAGAATTTTATATGGAGAGATAGTGGTAGAATTTTATATGGGGAGATATTGGTATTATAGAGAGTTACAAGGGAAGTTATAGGGAGTTGTTATATGGAGAAATAGGAGAAATTAAAAAGAGAGGCTATATAGTTAAATAAATAGTAACAGTCATAGAGAGAATTTATGTAGCTGGAAGACTTTTGTTAACTGGGTTTTCTTCCTGACAAGACTGCCTATGATCCATTTATTGTCACATGGTAGTCTGATGCAACTGTATCCCAAGTGGTAGTTTCTATTGCTGTCTTTATATAGAGAGAGACTGAACCATCAGGTAGTTTGTATATGAGTGTATATATGGAAGAAGACTGAAGATGTGCACCCTATGATATAACATTACTAAAGGCATTGTAAATAGGCTCATATCTTTTGGTTTCTGCACAGAAAAATATCACTTAGGCAAAAGACAGGGAATTTCCCACAAGTAGCATTGTCACTGTTAAGTTAATGATACATAGATTTGTGATCGAGGGGGAGATTCAATGTTGTACTTGCCAAATTTTTCACATAAGAATGACATTCCTGGGTATTTATCCTTTGTCTCTAAAGTGTGAAAGTGGCTGAGAACCTCGAATTGCTAGGGTAAGGGTTAGATTGCCTTTAATGGTAAAGCTAATTTAGAATTCATGACAACTCATAAAGAAAAAGGCTGGCGAGAGGACAAAAGGAAAACTGATAAATAGGAGAAATAATTTTAATTTGCAGGATAAAACCTATTTTTTCACAGATCGGAAATACAATTTGCATCTTGGCCTTTGATAAATTATCCCTCAAATGTGTCTTTTTTGACTGAGTGACTTTACCTATAAAGGATATGTTTGGCAGTTCATAGTTTTCTGTAGTAGTTTAAAAATTACAAAAATCTACCTGTGTGCCTCAAACCTAATTATAATAGTAGCGGTAGCATTTTTTAGCTGACAAGCAGAGGCGATTGAATGAGATTGCAAGACATGCTCAGCAATTCATAAATATAAATTTAAGGTCATCAGGCCAGAATGAATGTTCCTCAACCTATAGTGATCCAATAAGGGACACCATGCTGCCTCTTCTGTCAGATTTGAACTCCTCATGTTCAGCCCCCGCCTGTCCTGTGCTCCTTCACTAACGAAGCAAACTTGCCATTTCAAGAGGTTCGTTAGCATTTGCATATCCGTGTAGCTTGTCTGAAAGAAGGATCGTCAGACGGAGCGGGCTAATTTGCATGTTAATGAGGCAGTCTGTGGAACAGTGACAGGCCGCTCTCTACACCCCCCCTCACACACACATACACACACATCAAAAGCACACAGATGGACGTGTGTGTGTATGTCAGGAGATATATATATAGATATATAGATAGATACATACACATATACACAGTTATATACATAGACAAGCCTACAATTGAATGTGCATAAAATATGTATAAATATGTATGATTTTATTTAGGTAGAAGGTTTACCAAGAGCTAGTACTTATCTGTGTTGATATGTATAGATACTATACTTGGAGGTACCAAGAAGATAATTAGCATTGCTTTCATACATAAGGGCACATTTATAAAGCTGTGTAAAAAAACACAGGGTTAAAATAAACCAAACACAATCACAATAATATTATCGCATATAATACCCTTATCCTTGACAAGTCCAGCACTGAGTGTAGATTTTTTTTACACAGTTTTTTTCACTACTTCAGTGAAGTAGTAATTTTTACTAATGCTGTATCTGTCAGTTTCCTTGTAAGAAGGATCGTAAGGGAGAGCATTAGCTTCTTCCACCTGTGTAGAAACTCCAGTGTGCCCCTAGCTTAATGGGAAAAAACTGCATCCCTACCCCCTGTCTGCCCCCCGTGCCGCACCACATACTCTCTTACCTTCAGGCATCTATGTTGCACCCTCAGTGTCTCTGAAGGCCCTATTGAGGGGGAGGTCTCACCCTCTGCTTCCCCAGTAGTCAACCAATTAGGTTACTCTAGGTCTGTATTGTTGTGAAATAATGGTGTAAATCACATTAGCATGACTTTAAAAAACACATTTTTATAAAGAGCCTTTTAAAGATTGTTTTTATTCAGAGGACAACAGTGCTTTATAAATGTGGCATTCTACAGACACGTTTAACAACTTAATAAGTTTACAGAGCTTCTTAATATAAATTTGTAAAAGAGATCAGGCAGTGTTGAACTGGGGGTTATTGGGCCCACTGTAAGCCTCACTGCAAGGGCCCCTCTGCCATATACCTTCCCCCAGTGGTGTAACAACAGCTTGTGGGGCCTCACCGAAAATAAATCTTTGGAGGGAGCAGACCCCACAGGGTCCAGGCACCCCTGTCCCCCCTGTGACTACAGGGCCTGCTTCCACTATAGTTATGCCACTGCTTCTCCAAAACCTCAATTCCCTGTGTAGTAAATCTCTGCCCACCACCACTGCACAAGGGCCCCAGGGTCAACCCAGATTTCTCACCCTGAGAGCAGGGGACCCCTAGTGATACAGAAAGGTAGAAGCTTCTTCTGTAAAAGGGGCAACAACCTCTGGTTGTTGTTAAATTAAGACACACATCATCTGTATACTGGGAACATTTATACATATTCCAAGTGCTAGGGGGCTTCTCTAAAATGTAGTTTTGGAGCTGTTTAACATACTTTTGGCTGCTTGCATTTCTCAGCTAGTTGATATGCTTATTTGAATTTTGGTGTCAGACATTGAGACATTGTAAGTTACCTTAAATTAAAAAAAACACCTGTTATTTTATTCGCATGGACACAATCAGTAATGTGAAGAGATGATTGGCGGAATCCTCAATGATAGAGTTTCAAATTCTGCACACAGATATTTTCCAGAGGTGGATGCTGAACAGAGATTGACAGACAATGTTTTGTTGTTTCATGGGAATAGTGGCAAAGATTCATTTTCACATGGCACGGCACAGCCAAACACAAAGATTCATTTATTTTGCAGGTAACACTGACTCGGTGACACTAAGATCACAAGAAGAGAATGGAGCACTGGCTCTTCATATTCTGCCACACTCTTCTTGGATACTTGTGATCTTGAGAAGCATGAGAAATAGAAAGGGCAGAGGCAGAGAGAAAGGAAGCAAGAGGGAGACACATCACAAACTGCAATATAGCATAGGGAGAAGCAGAAAGCAGAGAAAAACAATTCAAAGAAAAGATTACTCTACTATACAAATATTCTACTATAACAAAATTCTGAGAAATATTCTGCTGATGTGTGCCTTCTCTGAGTTTTTTGTGTTTGTTGTACATGTTTTGTTTAAGAGGGGGGTGTAGGTGCTATACATGTAGGTGCTATACATGTAAAAGTAATCACATCTAGGTATTATTATATTATATTATTACATATAAACCATTAGGCAGGGGTGCAATGAGGCTGTGACCACAAAATACTTGAAGGTGCCTGAGCAAAATCTGCCTTCAGGGCTGAATCGACAGAAGGAGGTAGAAATCCTATTGTTTCTACCTCCATATGTGATGATTCAGCCCTGAATGTCCGTGGAGGGTTGGAACGATCTTTTGTGCGACCGATGGTTGCACGAAAGATCGAAAATTTGCCACGTGTGTGGCCAGCTTAATGGTTTAAAATTTAGTGATTGAGCAGAAATTCTCCCTTAGTTATAATTTAAACAGGAGCAGTGGTCAGCTCCATGTTGTACCTCCCACTCTCCCCACCTACAGTAAGGTGATCCCAGTGGAGCCAATAAAAGATACCCTTCTTCAAAACAAAAAGCCTTGTGTATTTCAAAGAGTAAAACCTAGTCTACACTGCAAAGTAGAGACCCAGTGATATTAAAACAAAATATGCCACCTACAGTATTTTGACATGAGCATATTCAGTTAGGATTATGTACAAAAGGTCTCTAAACACTGTCTGAACTTCCAGAACTAAATATGAATGTATTTTTTATATAGATATACCCTATTTTACAGATTGAAAGGAAAGCATGCTAGCCTGTCTGGGTGTTTGCCAGTCTCCCATCCCCTAGCCTAGACCCTCACTGTAGTGCAACTTGAAGCTCCTCTGCTTTCCAGAGAATCTGTGCAACACACACTATGAAAATCAGGGAGACTTCAAATCCAGGAATCCATCACTTCACAATAGAACAATGTAATGGAGGGGTTGCATTACAATGTGTTCCTAAGGGATTCTGGGAAATGGTTCCTCAGAGTAACTTGGTTTCCTTGTTTCAATCCATGTAATCCAATATGTAAAGACATTGTTTCTGGAAGTTCAATTCGTGTTTATGCACCTTTTCTACATAAACCCAACTGAATAAGTTAAAAAAGGAGGTTATATTTTGCATTTGAATAATTTCGTTAGTTATGAGACCAATACAACTGCAATTTGGGCACCAACTGTTCAACTTCTTTCCAAATCTGTTAGATCTCTTGTGTTTTTCATTCTGTGGTGCTGGGTTTCCAATGTATTTTATTACAAAAACAATGCTGGTACTGAATTTAATGTGAAACACAGCTAGAATTCTTTAGATCAAAACACAAAATCTTCTTTAGATGTTTCAGTAGGGCTGGATTTATTTGCACTGGGGCCTGGGACAAAGACATTTGGAGGGGCCCACAATTTACAACCCATCAGCTGTTAATAAACTGCAAATAAATATACCTTATGATAGTTTGCCTACTTCCTATTTCGGCATTAAAAAAATCCATTTTCAAAAATCTATATTTCAAAATTCAGAATCATGCAAGGAAGCTAGGGGGCACATTTACTTATCCACGAACACTCTGACCGTTTGCTCAATCAGTCCAATCGTATTTTCTGTGACTTTTTCGTACCGTGCGTGACTTTTTCAATGCTTGCACGTCTTTTTTCGTTTTTTTTTTTAGCGCGAAATCGGATCGGTTTTGCCACTGTTTACAATCGTTTGGTACGAAATTTTCATGACTTTCGGATCGCCAATACGATATTATCGTGACTAATACGATTTTTTCGGAAGCATTTTCGTGATATTTGCAATCTTCATAAATTTTCATTTCCAATCCGAATTTTTCCCATTCGGGATTTGAACTCGTGTTTTGAGCAAGTTAGGTGATGCAATTTAGATCTTCTTGTCCAATATTCCTGTCCATTCCAGATCTATCTCTCCTTCTATACTATAGCAAGGCGCACACAGGCTTTGTGCTATCTCCTCTAAAATGTGAAAGTGCTCAACCTCTTTAAACTCATATTTTTATATTTCCTCCACAAATGCCCCAGTGCCACAAACTGCACTCATAGTTATTAATCTTGCTGCTATCATCTGCATAACATTGCCCAGTGACACCCTTTACCTTTAACTTAGAAACAGCCGTAACACCATTCCCCTCCATTATTATTTTACATCTAGATTACTGTTACTTAATCCTTATACAAATTTCATTATACTGCCTTCCTCAACTTCACTCTGTTCTAAATTCTGTTAATAGACTAATCTGCTCATCTCGCTGCTTCATATCAGCTGCTCTCCCTTCACAGGCTCCCAATTTTCTCTCAAATTAAATTCAGATGCTTAACAATGATATTTATGGCCCTTAATTATAAAATCCATACCTACATTTCAGCTGTGATCACAAAATACACCTTTTTACACCTACATTCTGCTTCTGATGTTTCCCTCTTTTCTCATTTTCTAACCTTAACCCATTCTTGACTGTAAGGCTTCTCTCAAACTTCTGCCTGGACTATCCTGACACAAATTCCCAAGTGCACTTCTTGCCCTAAGGTTTATGCCACATGTGGCTGATTCTTGGTCTGCAGATAAACACAGGCTGAGAATCTGCCCCTATGTTTGAATCAGTTCTCTTCTGCAGCTGCACCCCTGTGCCGGCCCAGATGTGGGCACACAGAACCAATTTCAAATGAACATTCACACATTTCGGAAATTGCCGCTCCATGTGCCTTCACAGAAGAGCGCTGATTCAAGCATGGGGGCAGATTCTCAGCCTGCTTTTATCCACAGGCCATGAGTCTGCTATGTAAATGTAAACCTAAGCCTAAATCTACAAATGTTGACAAAACACCTACATTTTCACAACACTTTTGTATTAAAACACTTCGGGTGCAATTGCACTGAAATCTTTGGTGTTTATATGACATAATTTCAGATGTCAGCTCAGATGTCCTCATGCAAAATGACATCTGTGCCTAATTCTTTTAGGCACAAGTTTGCTGCGACAGTTGACACAGTTAAGGTGGAAACCCTGGCATGAACACCTTTGAAGGTGGTGGTAGCTCCAGGGTTCCACTGCATCAATAGCTCTACTGTGCGCTATTCACAAGAGGTAGCACAATCTTTAATGAATGAATGATAATAATAAGCTTTATTTCACCACACCTGTGCTGAACATTTGTAAATGAGCCCTTATATGTCATTTTCCCCCATTCTTTTATATTATAAGCTCTTGCAATCAGAACCCTAGAATCCTCCTGTTTTTTCTGTAACACTTGTTTAGTCATTTATTCTGTTTTAATTTTTTTTCAAATAAGGTTATGGGATATACAGAAAGCTCTAAAATATGGCATTGCCATTTCTTATAGATTGCTGTTTGCCAAACAATACTTTATTTAGACTTTATTTGGCTTTTCTATAAAACAGTACTTTGTACTTGATGAGTAAGCTAGAATAAATATATGTGTATGACAAAGCAGTCCGATTGAGATATTTCTTTGAGGCTTTAAAGCATTGTAATCCAAATTATAGCCTTAGTCTGTTCAACCCCCAGGTTTCAATCATTCTGGATAATAGATCCCATATCTGTCATATTATTGTAAAGATTGGGGAATGTTGTTGTCACCATATAATTTAATGATAATTATATTGTATTATACATTGTGACCCATCAGATGCAGCTTTATCTATGGCCATGTTCTTTAATCAAGATAATTTTTACTCCCTATCAGATTTATATATATTAAATTAGAATACCTATAAAAAAAGAGCACAATAGCCTAAATAAATGTCTTATGGAGGCCACTGATGAGTTATATCTAGTGATCCCCATGTACAAAGTTATAAATCTGGCCACTCGTTGGCAGACCCATTGACAGAAAAACTGGACAGTGCTATACTACTTTAAATAGCTTTAGGGGCAAGAGCACTGACCAAGCACAATTACAGTTACCATCTACTTTAGGAATCTGGTGTCGGGCAGTGTCACAGTGCAGTAGCATGTGATTTTGTTTAAGGGCGAAGACACACAGAGTAGCAGCTACTTGTCAATGTAGCTGATCATTTATTTTCTGGCGTTTAGTAGCTGTGAGCAGTAGCTGCTACTGAGTAGCTCTGTGTGTCTTTGCCCTAACAGAAAGGGTTGCATAGCATGTGGTTTTTATTAGTATCAGTTGTATAATGTAAAACACAAAGCAAAGAAAAAAAAATAACTTTAAAAATATAGTTTACAGCAAAAAAGTAATGTGTGAATCTAGGGGCCTGAAAAGAGATTCAAATATTGTTGTTGGAGATATGTGAATGAAGATATCTCCTGTAGAATGAGTCTCAAGAGTTTGACTTTTCCATAACTGTAGAGAATAATAGGCAAAATGCTATGCAATATACATTCTGTATAAAACGAGAGCAGATTTAAACAATTTCCCCATATAAATAGCTAAACAGGTCACTAATTAATACAGGACAACCAAAAGGCAATATATAACTACTAAAAAGAGGTTATATTCTTAACGGTGACTAAGTATATATATATATATATTATATGTATTAAACCATAGTACAAAATGCATTTTATTCCTAACTGATGTGAATAGTTCATAGAAATGCACTGGGCAAGATTGGGGGATCAATGGTTTTTAATTCTTGGATCACTGTTTCATGTAAGTTCTGAAGCAGTGACCAATGACCCCTCAGTTGCTAGTAAAATCTTTGGGATTCTTTTATCATCTTGCCAAAAGTGTTTGTTACGTTGTCATTTATGTAGATTTGTGATTGTGGACAACATTTCAGGCAATTAACTTGTGGATATTCCTCTTCTTTTCCAATATTGCCCGATTCTCATTAAAAATGTATTGTCCTGGGCCATGTGTAACTGTAGTTATTCTCAGAGCATTGATTCCTAAATTGTGAATATTTGGTTGCACCCAGAAACCAGTTAGAATGATTAAAGTAACATATTTTTTGATGTGGTTACATTTCTGCCCACCAATGTTAACGTAAAGTTATGGTTTGCTATTACAGGGTAATGATAAGACTAACACCACCTATGACTTTATGGGTACCACTGCCAGCATTCTGGTGCCTTACTATCAGTAGCATGTGTGCAGCAAATACAAGGTCGCAGCTATTACTGGCATTATAGAACACATATCCAGGGACTAATGTAACCATGATTGGAATGTCAGTATTCTTTGGTGTAGCTTTCCTTTTCCCATAGATAAACCATGAGCTAAATATTGTAACCAGGAGCTAATTGTAACTGTAAGGTTGAACTTTAAGATCTTGTGTTGTCATTTTTCAGCTTCAGTAACAACACACTAATGGTTGCACTGATGATCTTCTGTTAAAAAGACAAAAGGATGCAATACAGATAGGAATGTGTTATATATGTAGTGTTTAGGAAGGAATGCTAGCAACAGTTCTCTTGCATACATGTATTTAATGCATAATTTGTCTTACTATATTTGTATGTATGTATGTGTAAAGATTTAAAGATTCAGAGTTATACTGTATCTGTATCATTTTTGCATCCAGCTGAATGTCCTAAGGGGTGTGTGTTTTTCATTTCTGCTGCTGCTATCTATCTATCTATCTATCTATCTATCTATCTATCTATCTATCTATCTATCTATCTATCTATCTATCTATCATTCCAACTGTTTTACATTTAGAGGGTTGATAATCTGCTGTACCACAAGTACAGAGGCACTGTGATTATAAAATAATGATATTGTTCATATAAGTCAATTCTGCCTGTGTGAAGTTGCAATCAATTTAAGTAAGCCTTTAAGTTTCACTTCTGAACCATCTTTGTTCTTGAGCAGAGATCCCCAACCTTTTATACCCGTGAGCCACATTCAAATGTAAAAACAGTCGGGGAGCAACACAAGCATGAAAAAGTTTGTGGGGTGCCAAATAAGGGTCGTGATTGCCTATTTGGCAGCCCCTAAGTGGACTGGCAGCCTGCAGGAGGTTCTGTTTGGCAGTAAAACCTGTTTTTATGCAACCAAAACTTGCCTCCAAGCCAAGAATTTAAAAATAAGCACCTGCTTTGAGGCCACTGGGAGCAACATGTTTCTCATGAGCCACTGGTTGGGGGACACTGCTCTTGAGTAACAATTCCCCCTTTTTACTCTGTATTTTTACCAGTGTTTTAGAACTCAGAATGGGAGCTCTATATATAATGTCTGTTTCAACTTAATACTAGTTCTAATAGGTTTGAATGATCCTTGCACCAGCCCAGGTCTAAGGCCGGTGGGACAGGTATTTCTCCCATGTAATGCCTCTGCTAAAGACCCTGTAGCTTCAAACACCCAAATCAAACAAAATGCATATATTATTATATAAGAAGTGTGGCAGAAACTCTTAGGTGTGCAGCCTATCTGCAAATGTTTGCACTCTGTAGGTCAAATTAATGAGGCCCTAGGTCAGTGATCCCCAACCAGTAGCTCTGGAGAAACATGTTGCTCCCAGTGGCCTCAAAGCAGGTGCTCATTTCCTGGTTTGGAGGCATAAAAACCATGTGTACTGCCAAAAAAAGCATGCTGTTTTCTGCCAGTCCTCATGGGGCTACCAAATAACCAATCACAGTCCTTTTTGGTCACCCCAGAAACATTTTTCATGCTTGTGTTGCTCCCCAGCATTTTTATGTGGCTTTTGGGTAAAAACAGTCAGGGGTCCCTGCCGAAGATGATGTACATCATAGCTGGTATATAAATCTTCCTTCATTCACATGCCTTAGTAGCTATCTCTGCCTATTGTCATGACATCCCCGAACATAAAGTACAATTTTCCACACTCCTCAAAAAAGCATGTAATTGTAAGTTATTGCACTGTAACACAGAATCAATTTAGGGTTCACTATCTGCAAAACCTTCAAGGCATTTTATTTAGTTGCACCTTTTTCTCCTTCAGAACTCTTTTTAAAACCTGTTAAAGGTGATATGTGCTAAGTTGAGGAACAGAGTTGTCACATAGTTTTGCTGATAAGTGAATCACACTGGGAAATACCCATGCCAGTCATAGCTACTGACTGGAAAACCCTGAAAAGAGAGGGATTATCCCATACTTAGTTATAATCGTAATTACACCATTGCAAAGCTTCTTGTGCAGAAATTTTGTTAGCGCATAATTACGTCACCATATTTTCCCTATGCCAAAGTGCCTGCTGTATGGGTATAATGGTAGTTTGCCAGACTTGACGTAGCAACAATATTTAGCTACGTACGCTGATATATATATGTATATATATATATATTGTATTATATATTTTTTATCTTTGATGATTTCGATTTTCATTTTGTTATATGCATGGTTATTATTTGTATCAGTTGTATATATTGTTATAGCTAGCATCAGTTTTGATTGCAACAAAGACTTTTGACAATAGCCAGATTTAAACAACAGTGATGCAGTTATGATTTTAACTTGAGTGACAAATCACCAGTTCTGTTGCACAAGTTACTTTCACACTCTGTTTGTCATCATTAGTACAAGTAACTGACTGGCAATGTGATTCCAGCACAACTTTGAAAAGTTCTCTGTCCATCAGTGCCACCCCGTTGGTCACCGCTAAGCGCCCCCCCCCCCCATCCCATGTGCACATGCGCGAACGCGGAACCCACCCCCAGCGCGCATACGCAAACACTTAAAGTCCAATACGGAGCAGTGGGGAGAGGTCCCTATTGCTCCGTAAGGGAGCCAAACGTACACGTTTTGATGCCGCCCTAGGCCCGGGCCTTTGTGACCTCGCCACAAATCCGGGCCTGCTGTCCATGGTACTGGGAATGAACCATTTAAATCCCACCATGGGCCCTATTCAACTTAATTATAAAGAATTATCCCATGAAAAGTCAATTAAAGTGTATGGGAAAATTTGGAAGTGGATTAAGAGATTTACACTGAATCTGGCCCAATATAACTACTAATAGTTATAATAGTTAATAGTGACTGAAATGTGACTCTGAAGCTGGCCAAATTCCAACTCCTGGCTGCTTCTTTCTTTTAAAACTTACCATAAAATTTATGTAATGAAACACTTACCAGCGCGGCGGGGACGCCCACCGCGCTGCCATCGGCGGGGACGCCCGCCGCGCCGTTCTCCCCCTGTGCCGGCTCCTACCTAAGTGTGCGCGCGCGCGCATTTCCGCAATTTAAAGGCGCACGCACGCTGGCGTCATGACGTCATCGCGCAATGGCGCGAAATTCAAACTATTTAAAGGGAATTTTGCTTACATTCTTTGCCCGTGATAGGATTCGATTCCTGGTGCCTTCCTGAGCCTTGTGCATTCTTGTTCCTGTATTCTGATAGTATTTCTCCTGTTTTGACCCGGCTTGCTCCTGACTATTCTGATTATCCATATCTGACCTCGGCTTATACTTTGACTACGATTTCGTCTCATCCTGCTGTATTGATTACCCGGTTTGACCCTTGCCTGTCTGACTATCCTTGATTGCTGCCCGCCCCGACCTAGCCTGCCTGAAGACGACCTTGTTTAACCCTATTTGTACCGTGATCTTTGGCCTAACTGACTTTATACAGTCGTGCCCCATTGCTGGCCAGAACTCCTGCTTTGCACCTCTCGTATAAGTCCAGGTGGCATCCGAGTAGCTGAGGGCTCCTCCCGAAGCCAAAGGCGGTCACGCTACTGGTGAAGCACGAGCCGAGACCAGGGTGCTTGGCACTAGCTCTGGTATTGGGTGCCGACTGTGACATTATCACGGGCCATCGAGGACCAAGATCACGTTGAGTCCGCTGCTGCTTCTCCTGCTCCATCTGCTACTACTGAAGCGCTTCTTACTGCCCTGCTACAGCGCTTGGAGGATCAGGAGCAAAAGCAAAATTATCTCCTGCAGGGTTTTCACAATTTAACCCGCCAGCTGGAGACCCCGCAAGCTTCACAGCAGCAGCCAATTCCTAGTTCTTCCCCTCCTGTGGGTTCATACGCTTTGGGGGGTAACACTTTCAGGCCCCAAGAACCCAAGATTGCATTTCCAGAGAAATTCTCTGGAGACAGGTCCAAATTTTTCGTCTTCAAAGAGGCATGTAAACTGTATCTTAGCTTTTTCCCTCTTTCTTTCCCTTCGGGTGTGGAAAAAGTAAGATTTGTTATGACCCTTCTAGTGGGGGATCCCCAGGTTTGGGCCCTTAGACTGCCTCCCTCTGATCCTGCCCGTTTTTCCCTTGATGTATTCTTTGATACTATGGCAGTTCTTTACGATGACCCAGATCGTGCATCATCAGCCGATTCGGCGATTCGTAAACTGCGCCAAGGGAGGCGGGAGGTAGAGGTATACTGAGAGACTGAGTGGAACGATGCGGCCCTGCGCAGTCAGTTCCGTGTCGGGTTATCTGACTCTATTAAAGATAGTCTGGTGAATTACCCCTTGTCGTCCAGTCTAGATGATCTCATGTCCCTAGTCATCCAGATCGATAGGAGACAGAGGGAGAGAAGGAGTGAGAGGGGTCATGCTAATTTTTCTGGGGTTTCTTATATGGTACCTGACTTGGTGCCCAATGTCAAGTCTTTGGTTTCCCCTGTGTCTCCACCTCAGGAGGAGCCTATGCAACTAGGCCTATTCCATCTCTCTCCTGAGGAAAAGACACGCAGGCGGACCCTTGGGTTATGTATATATTGCGGGGACAAGGGTCATTTTCTGAAGCAATGCACTAAGAGGCCGGGAAACGCCCCAGCCTAAATGAAGAAGGGGAGCTTCATTTGGGTGCAGGCGTTTCCTCTCCTCAATTTGCCTCCAAGGTTCAGCTACCAGTCAAATTGACCTGGCCTTCGGGCTCTATTAACTTGTCCGCTTTTGTGGACTCTGGGGCCGAGGGTAACTTTTTAGATGCCACGTTTGCAGCCAGACACGGCATTCCTGTGGTTCCTCTAGATGTTCCCATGAGAATTTTAGTGGTGGACAGAAGACCCCTAGGCTCAGGGGTGGTAAATAGGAAAACCATCTTCTTATCATTAAGTACAAATAATGTTCATAGTGAGGAGATAGCCTTTTTCCTCATCGAAGGTGCCTCTTCTCCTCTCATTTTGGGGTTACCCTGGCTCCAGGCTCTTAACCCCCTAATTAACTGGGTTACAGGGGAGGTCACTCAATGGGGTGATGGTTGTAGGGGTGTTTGTATTCCTCCTGTTATTGCGAACACCTTACTAGAAGGTTTACCTGCAGCCTATTCGGCTTTCGCTGATGTTTTTTCCAAAAGGGCTGCCGAGACCTTACCTCCGCACAGACAGTATTACTGTCCCATTGACCTGGTTCCAGGCGCCTCACTTCCTCGGGGTCGCACATATCCTCTTTCCCTACCTGAATCTCAGTCTATGAGGGAGTATATCCAGGAAAACCTCGAAAGGGGTTTTATTCGGCCCTCTAGTTCTCCTGCAGGTGCGGGCTTTTTCTTTGTGGGTAAGAAGGATGGTAGTCTTCGCCCTTGTATTGACTACAGAGGTTTAAATAAGGTCACAGTTTAAAACCGCTACCCCCTTCCTCTAATTTCAGAGTTGTTCGACCAGGTCAAGGGGGCTAAAGTCTATACCAAGCTCGATCTGAGAGGGGCATACAATCTCATTCGTATTAGGGAAGGGGATGAGTGGAAAACTGCTTTTAACACCAGAGACGGCCACTACGAATATTTAGTAATGCCCTTCGGGCTCTGTAATGCCCCCGCAGTTTTTCAGGAATTTGTCAATGACATTTTCCGTGATTTACTAGGGGTATTTGTAGTGGTCTACCTAGACGATATTCTTATTTTCTCGTCTAATCTCAATGAACATCGTATCCATGTCCTTGAAGTCTTAAAAAGGCTAAGGGAGAATAACCTGTATGCGAAACTTGAAAAATGTATCTTTGAGGTCTCTTCGGTCCAGTTTTTGGGGTTTATTATTACCAGCAAGGGTCTAGAGATGGATCCTGGTAAGGTGAAAGCGGTCCTGGACTGGGCACAACCTCTTTCTTTACGTGCAGTACAAAGGTTTCTTGGGTTTGCCAATTATTATCGGCAATTTATTAAGAATTTTTCCCTTATTGTAGCCCCCATCACGAATCTAACTAAGAAGGGCGCTGATCCCAGCATGTGGTGCCCTGAGGCTGTTCAAGCTTTTGAAACTCTTAAGAAAGAGTTCAGTTCTGCCTCTTTCCTTAAATACCCCGATTCTGCTCTCCCTTTCATTGTAGAAGTAGATGCATCTGAGGTAGGAGCTGGGGCAGTCCTTTCTCAAAGACACCCGATGACCAACAAATTGCATCCCTGTGCTTTTTTTTCCAAGAAGTTTTTACCCGCGGAGGTAAATTACGATATAGGGAACAGGGAGTTGTTGGCGGTCAAATTGGCCTTTGAGGAATGGCGTCATCTTTTAAAGGGGGCTAAGCATCCGGTGATGGTCTATACGGACCATAAAAATTTACTTTACATTGAGTCCGCTAAGCGCTTGAACCCAAGACAAGCCAGATGGGCTTTATTCTTTTCAAGGTTCAATTTTGTTTTAACTTTTAGGCCTGGTTCAAAAAATACCAAGGCAGATGCACTCTCTAGGAGTTTCAATTCTGTTTCCTCTGACCCTAGTGAATGTACTCCCATCATTCCCAGGGAGATTGTTGTTGCAACCTTGGAGTCCGATCTCTCTTCCTTATTGTCTCCTTTACAATCTTCTGCCCCTGTTGAAACCCCATCAGGTAAATGGTTTGTTCCTGAAGAGCTTAGGGAACAAGTTTTAAGAGAGGTTCATGATTCTAAAGTAGCAGGCCATCCAGGTATTGCAAAAACTGTTTCTTTATTGTCCCGTCATGTTTGGTGGCCTTCCTTTAAACAGGACGCTAAAACTTTTGTCAATTCCTGTGCAGTCTGCCAACGCTCTAAGCCATCTCATCATCTGTCCCAGGGTCTCTTAAATCCCTTACCCATCCCAGTGAAACCATGGTCTCACATTTCTATGGATTTTATTGTGGAATTGCCTCCTTCCCAGGGTAAGACAGTGATTTGGGTGGTGGTCGATAGGTTCAGTAAGATGGCTCACTTTATTTCTTTACCACAACTCCCTTCTGCTAAGGTCCTGGCTGACTTATTCATCACACACATTTTTAAGTTTCATGGGTTTCCTGAAAATATTATTTCTGACAGGGGGGTTCAGTTTGTTTCTAAATTTTGGCGTGCTTTCTGTTCTTTGGTTGGTACAGAATTGTCTTTTTCCTCTGCCTATCACCCCCAAACGAATGGTCAAACCGAAAGGGTGAATCAGTCCCTTGAGCAGTATCTCAGGTGCTATGTATCCGATAACCAGTCCACATGGTCTGAACTGCTCCCCTGGGCAGAATTTGCTTACAATAATGCTACCCATTCCTCCTCAGGGAGGTCTCCTTTTTTTGTCGTTTATGGGTTGCACCCCAAAGCATTTTCTTTTTCTGGCTCTAATTCCCCGGTACCCTCTGCCAATTCCTCTGTCTTAAAATTTTCTGAAATATGGTCGTCAGTTCATGATTCGTTGTCGGCAGCTTCCCTAGCCCAGAAAAAAGCTGCTGACAAATCCCGTAGGGAGGCTCCCCAGTACAAGGTGGGGGATTTGGTATGGTTATCTACCAAAAATATTAAGTTGAAGGTCCCCTCTCCCAAACTGGGTCCCAGGTTCATTGGTCCATATCCCATCATTGCAATAATTAACTCATCGTCTGTCCGTCTTCAGTTACCTCCTAATTTCAAGATTTCTAATACCTTTCACGTTTCTCTCCTAAAACCTGCTTCTAATACTCGTTGTCTGTCTGTTCCTCCCCCGGTGTTGGTTGAAGGTCAGCCTGAGTACGAGATCCAGGAGTTCCTCGACTCCCGTCTGGTGAGAGGTAAGTTACAATATCTCACCAGGTGGAAAGGCTTTGGTCCTGAGGAGAACTCTTGGGTCTCAGTTGATGACATCAAGGCTGATCGTCTCAGGAAGCAATTCCATTCAAGATTTCCTGAGAGGCCTGGGGGTCCAGTGGCCCCCCCTAGAGAGGGGGGTAATCTAATGAAACACTTACCAGCGTGGCGGGGACGCCCGCCGCGCTGCCATCGGCGGGGACGCCCGCCGCGCCGTTCTCCCCCTGTGCCGGCTCCTTCCTAAGTGTGCGCGCGCATTTCCGCAATTTAAAGGCGCACGCACGCTGGCGTCATGACGTCATCGCGCAATGCCGCGAAATTCAAACTATTTAAAGGGACTTTTGCTTACATTCTTTGCCCGTGATAGGATTCGATTCCTGGTGCCTTCCTGAGCCTTGTGCATTCTTGTTCCTGTATTCTGATAGTATTTCTCCTGTTTTGACCCGGCTTGCTCCTGACTATTCTGATTATCCATATCTGACCTCGGCTTATACTTTGACTACGATTTCGTCTCATCCTGCTGTATTGATTACCCGGTTTGACCCTTGCCTGTCTGACTATCCTTGATTGCTGCCCGCCCCGACCTAGCCTGCCTGAAGACGACCTTGTTTAACCCTATTTGTACCGTGATCTTTGGCCTAACTGACTTTATACAGTCGTGCCCCATTGCTGGCCAGAACTCCTGCTTTGCACCTCTCGTATAAGTCCAGGTGGCATCCGAGTAGCTGAGGGCTCCTCCCGAAGCCAAAGGCGGTCACGCTACTGGTGAAGCACGAGCCGAGACCAGGGTGCTTGGCACTAGCTCTGGTATTGGGTGCCGACCGTGACAATTTAGATGTGCAAAAAATTTTTTGTTTACTTACATGAGCTGAATGTGTCAACCTGTATATACAGTATATAGCATCTAGAACATCTTAAAACTATTTCTGTTGATTCTCAGAGCAGCAATTTCTTGTGGTATCTCTACTCTTGGCATTTCATGCTCACCAGTGACATTTCATTTATAGGTTTGTCGGTTTGTCAGTCTGAGTTGCCCCCTTCTCTCTGGACTGTGTGTGCTAACATACTAAATAGTGAATGTGCATCTGTATATATATATACACACCACCGCATCATGATCCGCACTCCGAACTCCACGTGAACCACTGTTTATTGTTGCCTGGGTGCAGCTAAGGGAATATGTACAACTTCCAACAACTGTCACAAGCGCACTCCAAAGGCTTTTGATAAAAAAGTCAGCCTTTATTATAACATTGCCATTCCATCGTTTCGGCTCTGGCCTAGAGCCTTTCTCAAGATACACATGGCCACATTAAAACCTTTCATCTGATGCTCAGTGCAGCTTCAAGGGGGGCGAAAGTGGTTAGGAAATGGGCACTAAGGGACATATGAGAACTAAGGGACATGCTTTTGCAATTGCACCCCCTGGGGTTTTAAATAACCCCTTTTGCTTGGTTTCAATTGACACATACACCAAAATATGTTCCACTTAGATTTCTGTATCTTAAACTATGCAATAGTTCTATATAATATTTTAAGGTTATATGAAGTTCT
This sequence comes from Xenopus tropicalis, assembly GCF_000004195.4. Classification (NCBI taxonomy): domain Eukaryota; kingdom Metazoa; phylum Chordata; class Amphibia; order Anura; family Pipidae; genus Xenopus; species Xenopus tropicalis. The sequence goes on from NC_030678.2 coordinate 78,848,051, forward strand.
TACAGCTCCAGCCTATCAGAACCTGCCTCATTTCCAGCCCAGCTTGCAGAACACATCATAGCATAGGAATCAGAAAAGAGGTGGTGTCTGCAAGTAAAAACAAGTAAAAAATGTTTGCTATAGTGATAATACATATGTGCATGGACGCTTTATGGCCTCATTGTGAGAAATTAAGGGGCTTATCTTTTGTGAGTGGTACTTATTCATGTTGCTTGTAAAAGACTTTAAAATGTAACAATTGCTTTTCCATGCTGGAATAATACATTCCACTATGGAGAACCTGAATCATTATTTTCTTCGTGGTTTTGCATGCAGACCTGTACACTGACACCAATAGGAAATGAATGCGTGTCGACTGCTCAAAGCAGTGGAACACGTTCAGACGAACTGGCGCATCTATCAGCTTTGATAAATGTATCAATTCGTTAACAGTTTCCCGACTGTCAGGAAAAGTGTTACCTTGTAAAATAGATTGAACTGATGGGAATCTTTCTGGATTCTCCAGTTTAAACCATGATAATTAAGCCTCATAATGTTTTTTTTAATTAATTTGTAGCCATTATATATAAATGTGAGATTGTCACAAAATTGTCTTTTAGAGGTTGTTATATCTGTTGCTGTTTCTTTAAAGTGATTCTGTCCAATTGTCACTTTATTGTACAGCACTGAATTTTACCTATGGGATGTCATACTTCATAAAGCAATAACGTGAGACACAAACTGCATCTATTGAACAAAGTAAATAATCTGCCATTCCATAAAAATACAACATTTATTAATGCCACAGACACCTAATAAAAAGCCCCAGAGCCCTACAAAACATATTGCTGCTAAACATGGTGGTAAGAAATACTGCTTGAGTAGTTCATGTTGGCTTATGGGTTATTATCAATTTTAACAAAATAAAATACGTGTTCCCAAAAGTATGAATTTAAATAAAACAAGTATTCACCTAAATTATATTTTGATTTGTAATGTACCATTTTAAAGTGCAATGATGGTCATCATTCTGCAATATATAGGGAAAGAGAAAAGAGCAGGGCAGAGAGGAAAAGAAAAAACTTGGCAGAGTTCAGTCCTTTGACAGACTAAGGGGCACATTTACTAATCCACGAACGACCCGAATGTGTCCGAATGCATTTTTTCCGTAATGATTGGTATTTTTGCGACTTTTTCATCGCCGTCGTAACTTTTTAGTATTTTTCGCAACTTTTTTGTCGCCGTCGCGAAAAAATCCTATTGTTGCGCCGAGTACGAAAGTTTTGGATTCATTCAAGCTTCAGTATCATGACTTTCCTTGGGCCAGATTGGAGCTGCAGATTTATTCCTCTGTGAGGCTTCCAAAATCATGCAAAGTCGGAAAGGTTTTTGTGCCGTTTACGATCGTTCAATACGATAAAGTCACAACAGCAACAAAATATTTGCACAAAATACCATAAGGTCAAAATACGAAAAAGTTTCGAAGGTGACAAAAAAGTCGCGAAATTTTCATTTCCAATCCGAATTTTTGCCATTCGGGATTCGAATTTGTGCTTTGGTAAATCAGCCCCTAAGCCTTATTTACTAACGCTAAGCAAAACTGCCTTGTGTCAGTAAGCCAACAATCAACAAAATGTTTTAATCAGCCTTCTGAAGGTAGCATAGTATGGGTTACTTTACTTTGCCTGTTGTAAATGAGCCCCAATCATATTTCTAGAGGTGCTGGAAAAAAATAATTTGCCTTCTACTTTACTGATTGTCCACATAGAATAGTGATGCCAAAAAAATTCATTCACTGTCACTGGCTAGTGTAGTATTTTTGGTTAGCATGCTCACCAGAGAAGCCTATTGTGGGAGATATAGACTTGTATGGTTGCCAGCCAGGCAAAGGGAGACACAAAACACAAAACTAAACAAAAATTTTCATAGATGTCACCACTATAACTAAATAAGAAAACTAAAGAGTATACCCTTTATAATTTTGAATCCCAAAAATTTCCCTCAGCTTTATGTATAATAATAATATAATGGATCCAAAAGCGCTAAGCTGTTTTTTTTACACAGCAGTATTATAGAAGTGAGCTAATAAAACTTTTTTAATGTAAAAATTTGAAGTGCTGCATTGATTTCATTTCATATTAAGGTATCAGGACTAAGGTTGTAGGGGTTAATCTCTATTCCTTTTGCACTAGCTAATGGAGGCACTTGAATAGCACCTTTTTTGACTTTTTTGAATGAATTAATTAATTTGGGACCATAGGGGATGATTTTGGTCTGTTACAGATATTATTAAAAGTAAGAGAAGACTGAACACCTTGGCCTCTTAATAGTGCAGTCTCTCCCAAATATATTTAGTGCCTCTTAACCATGAAGATTAAAGAGGTTATTTACGACCATTACCGCAGTTGCGGGTGTTTAAAATTCCCTGTAGTCATTTGTGTGATAAAAGGCCATGTATTATACTTGCATCAAAAGGCTCTCCTTGCACTTCCATATAGTTGTGTTAAATGCTGCTCAGCAGGGCCGGGGGGCGCCAGGCAGGTACCTCTTCTTTCACCTACCACTGGTTCCAGACCCTTTCCCCCCACTGCTGCGGCATCAGTAACCCCACTGCTGCGCCATCAGTAACCCCACCGCCCTGTGTGCAAACGGTGCAAACAAATGGGGGGGGTTGTTGGGTTGTTGGTGGGCAGGCCTGGATTTGTGGCGAGGCCACAAAGGCCCGGGCCTAGGGCGGCATAAACATAGGGGCGTGTGCCCTGCCGTACGCAAGTTTTTAAATATTTTCTGGTGCAATGTATACTAATATACTAGAAAGAACAGGGAACAACATAAGAGCCAATTTTGCTCTTTTGGATGAACTCCCATTGGCACTGCTGTCACACTCAAAAAAAATAGATGGGCAATGTGGTGTTGTAAATAAAAAATGATTTTGCACGTGTTGCTGAAATGGCTTTAGGACTGTTCTACTGTTTCCATTGCAGCTCTTGCATTAAGAGTACAAAATGGTCCAATAAAATAAATGTCCAGCAGCCCCATGCAGCTACAGCAACACATAGGCACACAATGTTTAACCAAGCAAGGGTGCATCTTTAACAGAGTGGTGGTTGGCATGAGTTGTGGTCTGGGCAATCTCTCTGTCTTAAAAGCTGCAAATGGTGGAGAATTAAGCCTGTGAAACCAGCGTCTCTCTCCTATAAAGCCAATGGTGGGGGGGAGGATTAACCCCTGTGAAACTAGCCCCTTGGTCAGGAGACTAAAAAAAAAAAACTAAATTCATATGAACTAAACCCATTTGGCATATAATTATTAATAATAGCATTTAAAAATAAAATAAAGGCTTTATTAACACACATCAAAATAAAGAGGCAAAATTGGTTACAAAGTTTAAGATTAAGTGATTATCTCTTTATATTCTTTCTTTAATCACAAAAGAAAGAGAGTACTTACTTGAAGATCGTTAATGGAGTGAATTGATAATTCTTAGGATCTACATATATATCTAATCTTGGTGTATAGGTTCTATACAAGATACACCTGTGGAACTTTAACACTCAATATTGATTCAGAGTGGGGGGGGGCCCTTCTATAGTGCTGCTGATGTTTTTATGAGTTAGGGTGTGTTTTTAGCCAATTTTGCCTGTTTATTTTGACGTGTGTTAATAAAAACTTTATTTTCTTTTTAAATGCTTTGACTGATAATTATATGCAAAACAGGGGTTAAATTCATATGCATTTAGTTTTGTTGGTGTAACATTTAAATATGCACACCCTGTGAAGCTCATATAGAATGCAGGGAGGCGCCAGCCTACGAAAAATGACCAGAGGTAAATAGATAGGACCACCATATGGGGTTTACCTTGACGTTGTATGGTGGCTTACCAATTTTAAGATCATAACTTTGTAAAAAAAAAAGTAAAAAAACCCCTGTGTTTGAAATTATACACACTTGCATAAATACTAAATGACAAGTGACACAGGGGACCAGGGAATGTGTATTGATCAATCCTCTCTCTTTTGTATGTTTATTACTTCTTTAACAGGCCAGGATAATGTCACCTTAAGCAATTGTGTTCAAAGCTGTTCTTAGTTAAAGCTGTAAAGCCAAAATACTAAAAGTTGGATTGTTTGCCATTATAATCAAAGTGTATGAAAAGGAAATTTACACCCAAAAGTGTGCACATTATTTTAGACGATAATTATGTGTACTTCATGCACTTGTACAGTGTTTATAGGAAAGCTGAGAAGCCATGAACAGTATTTGGTTGTCTTCTTGTGACTTGGTGCTTGCTTGTATCTAAAGCAAGCAGCCTGTTTATCGGACTCCTATTGACATTATAGACTATTGACACCTCTGCCACTTATCCACTTCACTCAGCCCAGCTCAGATTTTGTCAAAAATGTTATAAACTGGAACAGTACATTTTCTGATGGTAATTTAGGGTAAAAAAATCAACTGCTTTGTGTCAGCTTCCCTGTAGTTCAGTGTAATGAAATGATAATTGTAATAATGTAATACATGTAGTGAAATAATGTAATAAAATCCCCTTTTATATAGTTGTAATTGGTAACCTCTGTTTAGTATAGAATATCTTCAAACAGTCCTCTGTAATGACCTTGAAAATATGTGTACATAGTTATCATATTACTTCAAGATGACTGTTTATTTAAGGTGAGGTTTCATATTTCATATTTCTCATTCATTTAGACCTGTACCTGATTTGGATGTTCCTTCATGTTGTTAAGTTTTCAAATGTATTGCATTGCATTGTATTGTTTGGTATGTATTGTATGTATAACTGCCATTAAATCTTGCAATTAAGAAATCATTTATTGTAGTCCATTTTACTATAAGATCCTAATTTAAGTTCCCACATACACAAAATTAAATGTATTGTATGTCTTAATTCCTCTGTACAAATGAAAACAATATTTTATTAATGTGCATTAGATTATGTCATCTATAAACTGTGGTATTGTTGTTGACTTCTGGGCCATTACTGAATTAGGAACAAGTGAATAGAGGACAAAACACCTAGGCACTCCATTTACGTGTACAGTAGGCAATGTTGAGTTGATAACAACACTACATGCGCTATAGTTTAGAGCAGATTGCAAGAACCTCCTTTTTTGATTTAAAGCCAGATTAACCACCCAACACATTTTAAACCAATGCCAGTTGTAAATTTCTTACTTGAAGTTTCCCATCACCTTTATTACAAATTCAGTAGATGCTTGGCATGATTTATAAAACATTAAACCATAAATGGTATGATTAATAAATGCAGCATATGAGGTATACTGAGCAATGTGTCCTTAAAATAATTAGCTCTTGAAAGAATGCCATTGACACCCCTCTAACTTGTTAAGTTTCAGCAGCAGATTTGATATATCTATATATTTTATGTAGCTAGATGAGTAGGGTAAAGTAGGTACCCCCCTGTGGCATTTAGGAGGGGAATTCCTTAGCTAGCCTAGACAATGGGGGAATAGTGAGTCACCTTCTCGTTGGCTAGGGTTGCTACCTGTCTGGTTATAAACTGACCCCCACCCTACTCTAACCAGTGCCTTATGAACCTACACCCAGCATGAGATGACACGTTGGTCTATATACCTAAACGAATGATTGAATTAGCCCCTTGCTTTTGAAAAAAATATTTCAGTCTATTTACTGGATTTTTGCTGCGCTACCACCATTAATGTGGGTATGGTCTTAAAAGCTCTTATGCATGCAGTTTTAAAAAGGGCAGTGGTCAAAACTGGCTTCCATTATCGGCTCCCCACCATGTAGGCCAGAAAAGTTTGGGCAGAAGTTGGACAGCACTGTCTTAATTGATTCCATATTTGCACTCATTATCTCTTCTGGTATAATGTATTCACTGCCTGATTTAAAACTCTTATTTGGGTTTCATAAAAATTAATATCGATGAAAATTCCGGGGATATTATTTTTTCTAGTCTTATCATTGCCATTCATGGGGCAACCTTTCTTACTAGTGAGCCACAGTCAAATGTAAAAAGGCTTGGGGAGTATCACAAGCATCATAAAAGTTCATTGGGATGCCAAATATGGGCTGTGATTGGTTATTTGGTAATCTCTATACAGACTATCAGTTTACAGGAGACTTTGTTTAGTTGTAAATCTTGTTAATATGCAACTAAAACTTGCCACCAAGCAAGGAATTGAAAAATAAGTACCTGCTTTGGGGCCACTAGGAGCAATATCCAAGGGTTTGGTGAGCAATATGTTGCTCACGAGCCATTTGTTGGGGATCACTGTCGTACAGTATCAAACTGAAAGCACCCTAGGCAATCCAGTTCAACCGACCCCCTCCAAGCACAGGGAGGCCAAGGGATGGAGACCCGACTTGAGAGCCCAGACTAGGTGCGGACATAATAGCAGAGTGTTGTACCATGTTAGCCATAGAACAAAAGCAGAAAATATAGAGTCGGTGATACCTTTTATTGGCTAACTACCAAGTAGATAAAAAAAATGTGAGTTTTTGGAACTACTTAGGTTCCTGCTTCAGGCATGGTATTATATAGCATACCTGAAGCAGGGACCTAAGTAGTCCCGTAAGCTCACATTTTTTAATCTTCTTAGGTAGCCAATAAAAGGTATCACCGACTCTATTTTCTTATTTTTAGGTGTAGACAGACAGAAGAGGAATGGTGCCCCCACCATACGCTCTAAGCACATGCGTCTTCTGCCTACCCCTAATTCTGGCCCAAGGCCAAATGGACAAATATATATAATTGGAACAGCAGGAAAGAACTGCAGCTACTTCCTTATCTGGTGATGCAGTGGCACTAACCAACAGTGCATCTGAAAACTACATTTTCAAACCTGCCTGACTGACAGACTGACTGATATCCATAGTACACAGATATAGGTTTGTGAGAGAACAGATTTCTCAATACTATTAAATCTGACTTTCATTCAGTTGATTTCCCCGTGTTACAATGAGCAACCACACACACACTTATGTCCCTGCTGCCTTTTTTTAATTCCACCTCTGCTCTGTTACATACATGCTGCATATAGCGACTTCATGCAGTAAAGATGCTCTCGGCTATACATGATATTTATCTGAAACTCATGACTTCTGTAACTCTCATCTGTAGCTTGGGCCACTCCTCACACTCTATTAGTGCAAGCTTGCAAATTAAGGGAAACTGTACTCCAGTTAGTGACCTATCACTAAAGGGGTCATTGGAAAGAGAGAAAGATGATATCAGGACTCTTTGGGCTCCACGTAATAGTTAATTATGAAGACGCTCAGAAATGGGATTATATTCATGTCCTGCCAACTTGGTAAGTCTACTTATGGGTGTGCAGGTGTTTTGGCACAGATGTTCTTGACACTCCAGTATCGGCTCCATATGCACAAGACCATCTGGAAAGAATGCACTGATTTAAGGGAAAAGGGAAGCAATTTGTCATCCACTTTAGCTTGAAATCTTTAACCTATTCAGTTCCATGAAATGTCACGTGGGAGGACTATTTGATACTGATTGGCATTGCTAGCTATATATTACACCTGCATTTCCACTGTACTCAGTGAAATATCGTTCTAATGTCCTTCATAAATCACAGAGACAGGACCATCACATACATTTTTATTTAGTTAATGCTCTGCTATATCCATATTATACCACATGCATACTATTACAAAAGTGGAGCTTGAAAGATACAAAATAGATTAGTTTATGTTTGAGGTTTGCGCTGAGCTAGGCCAGGAAATGGTTGATGTTTTCACACTAGGAGCATAAAATTGTTAATGAGGCCCTCTGTGATATAAGGACACCCTGGCTGGCATGCTCATAGCCCTTCCCCAGACTGTCTGTCATGCTCCCATCACAGTCTCTGTCCTGGCTGCCACCATCTTGTCACTGGGCCCAGTTGGCATGGTAACAAAACACTTTTAGTTAACAGCCGTCACTATGCGGACAGCTTAAGAGATAAGGTTCAGTGAGTGGCTGAGACCCCAGGACCTGACTGGCAGACTCAAATTATTAACTCTTTCACTGCCTCCAATTCATAACTGAACTGCTATACAGTAGACTGGCTAACTAACGCAAATTATTAAATGGCACTAATCCCCCCCACCTAGTACTTATCTGATGGAACACTTGAGTCCGGAGTTTGTTTCCAAAATGGGAACTGCCTGCCACTTTGTGTCTGTGTGGGTTTCATCCCTATATTTCAAATATAAAAAGGCAGATTAAATAGCTCCTAATGAAACCCTAGTATATCTTATGTGATAGGGAACTAAATATGATTGTAAGCGCCCCTGGAGCAAGGACTAATGGGAATCATGAACAGATCTGCATAAAATATGTTCATGCTATATTCTAGTCACCAAAATATTAGTAACCAAGGCTTTTGCACTATATTCAAAGCAATCTACATTAGCTGTTACTGTAAGACATCCTATCACTTGATACATGCTACCTTACCCTGTAGGGCAGCCATTCCATATATAGAAATCGTTTTGTGTCATCTTGTGTCTGATGCAACCTCTGGCCCTGCAGGGCGTTCCTATAAGAACTCTCCCATAACACCATCCTTATACACCAGGGGAGCTGAGTAATAAACACACGCCACCTACCCCTTAAGGAGCCTGAACAATGGATAATTACAGCAAACGGGCAATCCCAAAACCCCACAGCCACGAGGCAGCTGCGGAAATCCAGTATGAAGCACTACTTTCAGACTTGGCACTCATAATTCTGAACAATAAAATATATTTTTTTGTCTAAAGGATGCCAATGAAGGTTTTATATGTCCTTTGTATAAGAATAACATAGTTTTATTTAGGAAACAGTATATTAAACATATGTAAACCGACCTGGCAATCCCTTTTTGTAATGATTTAGCACAGAGCCTGAATATGGGCCTGTGACATTTAAGGCTAATGCCCTATGGAGAGATTAGTCGCCCACAATACCACAATAAATCTATGATACCGTGGGTGACTAATCTTCCCGAAATGCCTTTCCACCAGTAACAAAGTGAATCTCCAGCATATGCGTTGCTTCATTTTTCCAAAGTCGTGCAGTTTCTTCCTGCAGTAGGAAATTTTGCACGACTTCGTAATACAAAGCAACACCTATGCCTTTCCACTGGCGATTCACTTTGTTGCCGGTGGAAAGGCATTTCAGAGCGATTAGTTGCCCGCAGTAACAGAGATATATCGCAGGCGACTAATCTCTCCATGGGGTGCTGGTCTAAAACCTGAGCTGATTTTTAATTAAATGTGCCAAATGCATTCAAAATTAATACATAGTCCGATATAACACCTAATTCAATAGGCTCATAAATATCAGAACTTACAGGCGACAATGTAAAGGGTGTGGAGGGCTTAAAGATTTGAAACTTACACATTTTGTAAAGCACTGTAACAATGCAACCTGAGTTTAAAGGAGAAGGAAAAATATAGTCACTGGGGGTACCAAAATGTTAGGCACCCCCCCAGTGATTGTAATCACTTACCTAATAATCTTGGCTGGTGCCCCTGTCAGCAGGTGCCCCTGTTAGCTTGGGGGTACCTCTTCCTGTTGTTTTTCTTTACCTGCGCATGTGCGGTAAAGCCGCCTTTTTTGTTAAAGTTCGGCTTTTCACACTACTGCACATGCATAAGCATGCAAAGACGGAAGAAGAAAATGGATCACTCGCTCGCAGGTACTCTGGGCCCTTGCAGGTTTTTTCTAACCAGGCACACCGACCCGGGGTATCAGGAAAGTGATTATAATCACAGTGAATTTATATTTTCTTCTCCTTTAATACACACATATCCAGTACTTGCATTTTTTAATTAATTTCCCATTTTCCTATTTTATTTAATTTAGCACCAATACATTTCTGCAGCAATGTCAGCGCTATTTCACATCAGTCCCAGCCCCAGTGGAGCTTACAATTTAAGGTCCCTGTCACATTCACATGGGTCAGTCTAGGAGTCTATTAATCTGCCTGTACATTTTTGGAGTGTGGAAGAAACCCATTCAGACCAGAGGGAAAATACAAACTCCTTGCAGATAGTGCCCTGCCTGGAATTAAACCCAAGACCCCAGTGCTTTAAAGTAGAATTGCTACCCACCAAGCCACCATGCTAGTCATACATTTTACACAATATTGCTCATTCACATATGCAACATTCTGTTTTGGATGTAAAATCAAGGTACCATTCTTGCTTCTTTGCAACATACTACCAAAAACAAATGCTACCAAAACAAATGCTTATATGTGTTGTTGCATTGCACTCACGTGGCTGTGGAGGCATTATTTTAAATTAAGGGGTAATAAGGGATAGGATAGTTGAATACATTGCAGTTCACAATACTATTAGTTTGTGCCAGCATGGTTTTATGCGTAACAGATCTTGCCAGACTAATTTAGTTGCCTTTTATGAGGAGGTGAGCAGGAACCTTGATGCTGGAATGGCAGTTGATGTCATCTACTTAGATTTTGCTAAAGCGTTTGATACAGTACCTCACAGAAGGTTAATGATCAAATTGAGGAATATTGGCCTAGAACATAATATTTGTAATTGGATAGAAAACTGGCTGAAGGATAGAGTACAAAGAGTGGTGGTAAATGGAACATTTTCTAATTGGACCAGTGTGGTTAGTGGAGTACCGCAGGGGTCAGTCCTTGGTCCTTTGCTTTTTAACTTGTTTATTAATGACCTGGAGGTGGGCATAGACAGTACTGTTTCTATTTTTGCTGATGACACTAAATTGTGCAAAACTATAGGTTCCATGCAGGATGCTGCCGCTTTGCAGAGCGATTTGACAAAATTGGAAAACTGGGCAGCAAACTGGAAAATGAGGTTCAATGTTGACAAGTGCAAAGTTATGCACTTTGGTAGGAATAATATAAACGCAAACTATCTACTGAATGGTAGTGTGTTGGGGGCATCCTTAATGGAGAAGGATCTAGGGGTTTTTGTAGATCACAAGTTGTCTAATTCCAGGCAGTGTCATTCTGTGGCTACTACAGCAAATAAAGTGCTGTCTTGTATAAAAAAGGGCATTGACTCAAGGGATGAGGACATATTTTTGCCGCTTTATAGGTCCCTGGTAAGGCCTCACCTTGAGTATGCAGTGCAGTTTTGGGCTCCAGTCCTTAAGAAGGATATTAATGAGCTGGAGAGAGTGCAGAGACGTGCAACTAAACTGGTAAAGGGGATGGAAGATTTAAGCTATGAGGTTAGACTGTCGAGGTTGGGGTTGTTTTCTCTGGAAAAGAGGCGCTTGCGAGGGGACATGATTACTCTGTACAAGTACATTAGAGGGGATTATAGGCAGTTGGGGGATGTTCTTTTTTCCCATAAAAACAATCAGCGCACCAGAGGTCACCCCTATAGATTAGAGGAACAGAGCTTCCATTTGAAGCAGCGTAGGTGGTTTTTCACGGTGAGGGCAGTGAGGCTGTGGAATGCCCTTCCTAGTGATGTGGTAATGGCAGACTCTGTTAATGCCTTTAAGAGGGGCCTGGATGAGTTTTTGAACAAGCAGAATATCCAAGGCTATTGTGATACTAATATCTACAGTTAGTATTACTGGTTGTATATATATAGTTTATGTATGTGAGTGTATAGATTGGTTAGTATAGGTTGTGTGCTGGGTTTACTCGGATGGGTTGAACTTGATGGACAATGGTCTTTTTTCAACCCTATGTAACTATGTAACTATGTAATCTGGAGCTCAAACATGCTAAGTGAGATATAACCAGCCCACTACATGTAATAAGCTGGACAGCACTGTGCATTGTTTCTCATCTGACACGCTACAATCTATCTGACAAGCTACCTTTAACCACACAGAGCCTGTCCCTGGATATACTACATTTGACAAGATATACTTGTTTATGAACCACGACCGCACCTTACACTTACACAGAATTGTGCTCAATGCTGCTGTGCCTGTCCCTCCCCATGTTCTGAATTATGCGCAAGTGCGCTTACTGACACTGGAGAACCATGCAGCCATCTTTCCCAGGGTTCCCACCGAGGCCTGTGTCAGTTGGTATAGCATACTTGTGCCTAAAAGTCAGGCACAGATGACAGCATCCCAACACCAAAGATTTTCAGAGAACTATGTATTCAGAGCATATGACTCACATCAAAGTGCAAATGCAGTTTAATGAATTTTGATGCATTGTATGCAATAATGCCATTAGCAACTCCCACTGGCAGTTTAATACTAGAATTCTGGGGGAAAATGCTGCATTGCATTTGTAAAGTAGCCCTGTTGTGGTGAAAGGATCAACTAAAGCTCATAAAAAAAGTATGCTCATCATTGTTTAATGATCTTCATATTAATACATTAATTGCACTTATATGCACATCTGTTAAAGAACAATATATATAAACCCAAACAACCAGGATCAGAAGTGGACCTAACTTCTTGGTCTAGGCAATAGTAGGGCTATAATGACCAACAAGAGTCCTGGCCACAGGGTGAGTTAGGGTTGCCACCTGTCTGTTTTTGACCCAGACAGCCGGTTTTTGGTAGGGCTGTTCAGGTCAAAACTATCTGCCTGGTTTTCCTAATTTGGGATCTCTAATACTGACATAGCGATTGGCCAATTGCTGATCGCCACCTCATAGTCCTGTCTCCGTGATGGCGAGGCCCACCCCGTGATATCACCCCCCTGCCCAAAGTTCCCAGGTAGGAAAGGTGGCAACCCTAGAGTTAATACTTGGCTAAAGTCACTGACTGCCTACAAAACATAAGTAGATCTGCTCAATCTAGCTGCAACTTAAGCTGGCCATACACGTGGCGATCTGACGATGTTTCGTGCGACCATCGGTCGCACGAAACATCGTCAGATCCGCCACACACAGTCAGGGCTGAAACAGCAGATAAGGAGGTAGAAACAATAGGATTTCTACCTCCTTCTGCCGATTCAGCCCTGACGGCAGATTTTGGTCAGACGCCTTCTATGGTGCACGATCAAAATTTTCTAACCTGGCCGATCGGCGAGTCGTCCGATATCAGCAGCTTCCTGCGATATCGGTCGACTCACCGACATGGCATACACGCACCGAATATCGTACGAAACAAGATTTTGTACGATAGTATCGGTGTGTGTATGGCCAGCTTAACACATTCTCTGCAGGTAGATTGTAAGTTTTTTTGGGCAGGGCTCTCTTCACCTCTTGTATCGGTTATTGGTTGCTTTATATGTTGCTCTGTATGTCCATTGTATGAAACCCACTTATTGTACAGTGCTGCGGAATATGTTGGCGCTATATAAAAAAAATGTTAATAATAATAATAACACGCTCATGCTGTGAGTCTCTGACTGAATTTGCCTGCTCTAGAATAAATCAGCAATGTGTGAAGCACTACAGGTACTGACAAACAGCAGTAAGGGAAACATCCTAGGTTGAGGAAGCACATGAAACCATTTATATATATTCATAAAGAAAAAATCAACCAATACAGTTTGAGTGCATACTTACAGGAGTCATTTACAACCAGTAATTCACTATGCAGTCCACCATTTATTTGCACTTTGTACACTGCATTCCACTCTACTTGAATTGCGTCTGCACCCCACTTCAAAGAGAGCTGTGGCTACCCCCATGAATACAGCACTGCCTGCATTCAGCAGCCTTTTATTCATGAGGGGCAGGAGGGGAGTGGCACATACGGTTAAAATGGGAAACTAAATGAAGGAAAGTTTACTGTGTGAGGTTATATGGAGACATGATGTAGTTATTGGGGGAGATTATATATGGAGATAGGAGGGGTATAGGGAGAGGTTAATTGGAGAGACAGGGGAGTCATATAGTAAGGTTATATGGAGAAACAGGTTTCCTGGATATCTTTCTATCAGCACAGGTGGATTTATCAGAAAAATAAATGATTATGACAGGTTCATCTGACCTATTCATCTGTTTTACTATAAGGGGATCCTTAAAATTTAGCAGTATTGTGTGTTTTTAATCAAATGCATTGTGAACCCCTGATACATGAGATCTATCTCTCACAAATCTCTCTCTTTTTCTCCTCTTAGTTCTCTCTCTCTCTCTCTCTCTCTCTCTCCTTTCCCCTGAATCTCCTCGTTGCTATAGTAACTGGCTGCCTCTTCTCTGCACGCCTGTGAGACAAATTTTAATTTTTAATTGCTCCTCGCAGTCAAAATCTTACTGCTGCTTCCAGGGCAGAAATGTGTATGCATCATGGGGGGAATGAGAGTTTGGAGAAGTGGAGTAGGTATGTGGGGGAAGGACAGAAAGTCTAAGATTGGGATTAAAATGAGTAAATGGTTGGCAAGGGAAAGACTTTTGGAGGTTTCTGAGCATTTGAAGAACATGGCTAACAGCAAAGCGAGGGGAAGGTGTAAATAAAATCTTAGTACGCGACAAATGGTCTCCTGTTAGGGGGAGTGTTTGATAAGTGAGTTCGTTCTAAGAGACTGTGTGATACAGTAAGGGGAGAAAGAACTCAGCGGACTTAGAAACATCTAAATGGAAAGGGTTAAGGGAATAGACTGAAACACAGCTGGATGGAAGGAGAGGATGTCTGAAGCAAGGGGATTAGATTCCTGCAGTGATGAGGTGGAAACTCTAACATAAGGGTGAGATGGGATTGTAGTATTGGGCTGATGCACAAATGCACCAGCATTGGCCATTGATGCAAATGTTACAGTGCCAAAAGGTGCTCCAGAAAATCACTGTATAAACTCTATGGCATATTATACTCCCTTAATAACAGTCACTTTTCAGGGCCCTGGGTACTGTTCCACAAAATGTAAGTATATAACATCAGAACAATCATTTGGGTGGGTACTTAATTTCCATCATATTCTGCCACAAGTTAGACATTGGGTACAACCTGAATATGTGGGTCCCCACTCCCTATCATTGCTCTCAATCCAGTAATGTGTGCATCCATTGGAGAAAAGTTTTTTCCTGGCCACATAGCATTTGTGTTCCATCTCTCAGTTCCCCCCAACAGTCTCTCCTGATCCTACTTACCTGCAATGAGATCTGAGACTTTCCACCAAAGGTCTCCAATGAAAAAAACATTAGAAAAATAATATATTTGTATTGCTGTATATCACATTTAAATTAAAACTTGGACCCACAAAGGAATGACCTACTATATTCTTGTGCAATGTTTGCTCTTATGCTGGCAGCTATGGTCTGGCCTAAATGGTGATTACAATGCAGTTTTTTTAAAGAGGTAATTTACCTAAAATGATAACAATAAATTATTTCACAAGAGTCAATGTAGCACCCAGATAATTAGGCAGGACTAATGCACAGGGATAAGCAGCTTTAGGCTCTCCAGCTGTTGCAGAAGTTCAGCTCCCAGCATGCCACTACCAGGTGATCTGCTGGGAGGAAAACTGTCAGATGTAGTCCTGCAACAGCTTGAGAGCCAAGTGCTACCTCTCCCAGCTAAAAAGCCCTGCTGCCAAATTAATACCCTAATAATGCAGTGATCACAGGAAAATGTTCAGAAAGCCAACATTTGTCCAGGGCCAATTTTAAGGTAGGGCATTTGCTCAAGGCCTCTTGTATTGTGGGGGACCATCAGGGAAAAATGTAATTATGTAACAGTTGTTAGATATTTTTACTGTACATCCATGCCCAGGGCCCCTAGACCTCTAACTGCGGCCCTGAATATTTAACTTATTAATGGAGCTTTCTGTCATTTGTTTCATATGAAGAGGAGAAAAAAAGCCATGGTATTCAGGTAGAGTCGAATCTGGGACAGAAACAAGCACACAAAATTGGAGGGGAGTGCTATGAAAGTAATGGGTAGTAATGATTGTGTTTCCCTATTATATTTTTCTAGCAATATCAAAGGATATCTGCAACCATTGGAGTAACATCAATTAAATACTTAAACTGAAAAACATTTAGAGTTTATTGACGCAAGACCCTTTTCAGCCTTTTCAGATATCACATCTACTGCAAAATATGTAAGCCAATCAGGGGGCCACTTACACAGATCCAAAATAAATAGTATAATATTGGGCTGCTGTTGTGTTTATGAAAAATACACTCACAAAGAATCAGTAGTCTTTCTTTGGCTTTTTATACTCTTCGGTTTATTCCTTTCTCCCCCTCTTTTAGCTATTGCTTTATTATTTTATCTATCTATCTATCTATCTATCTATCTATCTATCTATCTATATATATATATACATTTTTAGATAATAGAGGCCTCAGGGCAGAAGTGTGCTAAGGGTCACAAAGCATTCTCTTGAAGTGAGGTGCAGAGTGCAGCATTAGGGAGCACAGGCCAGCTCTGCCATTGCTGCCTCCTGTGCAGCAAGCAGTAAAGACAAGACCCAGTTTCTCCAGTGGATGAGCACCAGTGCTTACCTATGCCTCTCACTTTGCTTGCATTTCCCTACCATTATGCACACTTAAAGCATGCCCATTAGTGCTTATGCACCGAGCACTCTTGCCCAGGAAAATGGCTAAACTCTACACCACAGGTATGATTTTTTTTTATCCTGTGTGAGGTGCAGAGCACTGAATCAGGGAGCACAAGCCAGCCTTGCTATTACTGCCCGCTGTATGGCAAGGGTTCAGTTCCTCCAGTGAGTGAACACCAGTGCTTGCCTCAGCCTCAGGTCCAGACTGGCAATCTGTGGATTCTGGCAAATGCCAGACGGGCTGCTATAAGACCCCTAACTGTACAAAGACCCTCAGAAAACCACATATTTTGGATTCATCAGAATGTGTACTTTTCCAAAAATAGGTAAAGATGTCTCACCTGTTTTCTATACCAAACTGCAAAGCTTTCCTAAAGTCAGCAGTTTTTATGGCATTTCTAAGAATCACCTAAAGATGCTGCAGTTTGCTGCATTTATCTCACACAATTTTTTACATATGAAGGCAAATCACCCTAAATATGAATACCAGAGGTTTACTGAACAGTTTGATGCTTAATATGCATAGATATACCAAAGTATGTGGTGTGTATGGCCCCCAAACGAAAGAAGTGCATACTGTTGAATTTTCTCGCCTGTCAACTCAACTTATACAAAGGGAGCCCCCTGACTGCCAATATCCACCGTAAATGCAGTATTCAATGCTTCCTGGTGCAAGCACAAGCAGTAGTTTTTTCAAGCGTAGGGGCATATTCTCGCCAAGCATTTTTCGGCTTGCTGAGAATATGCTACATGTGGCATACAGTAAGCCTAAGGGATGCAAGAGTGCCATAGAGCAGGTGGTAAGCACAGGGCCCTGTTGCGGCCTGCATCATCTGCCACGTCTACATACATAGAGTGCAGCCAAACACAGACATTGCTTCTTGTTTCAAAACATAGTGCATAGGTCTGTGGCAATTCTGCAATATCCCTAATGTCTCATTGTATTTTTTTTTTTTTGTCTTTAATGAGAATTAATCAGAATCTGTAATGTTGCAGATTCTTACCTGTTTTTGGTTGTGCTGTGAGTCTCTGGTCCTTTCTACTTAGCAGAATTTGTTTTGGAGATATCAAGAATTGATTTTCTGGTATCTTGTTCTAACATTCCTCTGTATAATAGTCTTGCATATACAAACACTGTGAGCCATACAGAGATCTTTTTGCTGGAGAAAGAAACCACAGCAGATTTTAGTACTTTATTTGAGAATCACAAGTCTTACATGCCATTATAATAATTGAATCAATATACTGTCAGTGGTTCCCAGTTGAACTATGCTCGTTTATACACTTGGCTTTAATGAAGCGATATCCCTCAACAAGCATGCTATCTTCTTGTGGTTAAATCCCACTACATTAGTGCAGCTCACAATCCCCCTCTCCTGTGCATGGTCTTATGAAACCAACAGCGCCAACTGTCTCTGCGCTCTCACAGAAATCACTATCTTCTTTAACATTTCTCTAATCAATACATACTTAAAGCAAATAACTTCAATAAATACATTTGTCTAGTCCCCATTGGCCTAGGCCTTATGTAATTTAACATGGCAGTGGATGAAAAAATAAAACAGCTGTTCTTATGATATACCGTATGAATGTTCAGCACTGGAAATACTTAAGATACACTCTAACATTTATTATTCACATAATAAAGGAAGCCTTAGGCTACGAACACATAGGGCTTTTAATTGCGTATGTATATGCGTACATGCATTGGTAAACGCATACTGTGCAGCTTACTCAGGTGGCACATTTATACGTTTACAATGCACCAGACCTTGGTTTCCCATAGAAATATATGGGAGAGGGACATATATATATATATATTATATATTTGTTGCTGCATTTAGGCCATATACCCAATTCAATCCGAATCTGAAGCGACTGTGAACTGTTAACTGCTGTTAGACTAGTCATCTGATCACCTGCTGCTGTTTCCTAAAATTACCCATCTGCTATTGCGTCCAATTGGTTACCTCCCACTGCACTCAACTTCATCTGCTAGGTACTCATCTGCTTGCTTTAACCCTATGCTTGCTATCTATACCTTTATTCTGACTACATGCAAACCCGTAATAGCATTCTAAGCACAACACTTAAATATTATTAGCCAGTGCACATTCTCAATAACTATAATACCTTCTTGACTCTCATTGGCTTGATGTAATTATAACAAACCTTCTACACTAATTCTGTTTTCTACATTTCCCATAATGCTGCTGTCAGTGGTGCAGCTTCAACATTCTTGAGCAGGTCTGTGAATGATATATTTAACCTTGTATGTTAAGAGATGATTGTGCTGTCACAACCACATTAAAACCCATTGTTGTAGGCATTTCAGTTTTCATTATTTCTGGCCACATACCATTGGGGCCAGCTAGTCAGGCATACCCTTTTTGGCCCAAAACCATTACTTCTCTGTTTAGCCCCAAGATCTCATTGTTTCACACAGGTAAATAAAGTCATTGCTTGTTTGTTGGATAATGATGCTATTAGACTATTTGGACTTTTGAAAACTTATAACATCTGCCAAGATCTGAACAAGGATGTAAGTTATACCCATAGCTAATGATTTTACCAGCCCATATTTTTTTAGTCCTAAACTGCTTTCTCCACTGATCGGTATACTGAGGCCCTGCATATATGCACTAATTACACCCATTGGGAAACATCATCTTACCTAAATTCCTTTCTAATTATGGATTTATCTGAGTACAATATTTTATTCTATACCTAATTAAAGGACTGTGTCCTCTACAGCTTTCATCCTTGTGCCTGGACTGAGCTCTAAGCTGAGGCTGATCTCATTACCTATTGACTTGCTCCTGATACCCATTCCTATTGATTCTTTCAGAAATCTTTTGTGTATTCTCTTGGCCTGGTTTCCAACTGACCCTTCCCTCTACCTCTTTAGTGTTCCATAATCTTTCTTCTCCAACTGTCTGGAGGAATTCAAGGAGATGATATGCACATACTATACACACTACTTATTTCTACTAATTAGTATTACTAATTTTATTTTGCTGAATCTCCTGTATTAGCTAAAGCAGACCTACAAATACAAATAAAATAATACAAATAAAGTAACTGACTTCTACAGAATCTTAGCAGCATCTAAATAGTTACGTTTTTGCTTTGAATTTTCCATATTGTTTAAATCAATATATCTAGAATATTTGCGGTTTAGAAACAAAAAAAATGAATACTGTATATTCAATATTGCTATAAAAAACAATAAATGAATAATATAGATTTTAATAAATGAGACCCTAAGCTTTACAAAACGCAGATGGAAAGAAGAGGTCCCAACACTTATTGTGCCCTTGCCCTTAGACACATGCAAGCCAATGTGTGGCTGCTGTTGCTTCATAGGTGGTAAATGTCCCTAATGTCTGGAGACACTTTAACTCTTTTTCTGCCAATAATGTAGGAAGTGACATACTGCTAGCATTGTGGTAGCTACATTTCTAGGTTTGAAGTTATGTTATAGGAAAGACACGCTGGCGAGTAACAAGGCCTGGACTAGCATGGACTCTGTGGGTGCCAAATGCCACCTGCTGTAAATTGCCATACACAGACACTATTTATGCAGGTGATGGAGCGCTGTTTCGGCCTCTGTGTACATGAAATGAAGGGCCTATTTTGAATCACAGTCCAGGCTTGCCAGTAACATGCCTTTCCTAAAGCTGGCCATGCACTATGAGATCTGCTCATTCATGGAGGTCACCAAACAAGCTGATCTTTCCTCAAATATGCCTACCCAAAGTGGGTGATATGCTGCCAAATTGTTCTTAAGGGCCAATATAAGAAGCTTAAATCTGCCCATTTATGGTCACCTTAAGGCTTATGCCACATGTGAGAGATTCTTAGCCTACAGGCACACTGAGAGAATTTTGGCTCTGAGATGCTGACATGAAAAGGGTTAATGAAAATGGTTAATAAGCATGTCTAGCTTGTATGATGTAGGTATTCTTAATGTGGCATAGTCAAGGTAGCATCTGAAACAAAAATGGTTGTCTATTGCAATCACTGAAGTAATCATGAAAGTCTTTTGAAGACCCCCTAAATTTTAAGAAGGGGCAGGGTCTGATTCCTTTATAGTTATTCTTCTGTTCATTTCTTTTTAGATGTGTTTGAAGTAACTGGAAACAAATGTTAGCATTTGTGTGCTGTCAGTCAGTAGTAACTTTATTGTTCTGCTCACCTATATTCAAGCGACATATGGTATCCCTGTGAACATGTTTATTAATAAATATACAAACACGCAGGAAAATAAATATTCATATATATGTGTTTATATATGTGTGCGTGTTAAAAATGGGGAGATCAGAGCACACAACTGGTAGAGTGGGCTGGTTGGCCATATCTCTCAATTAACATATATTGTCTAGAAACGATGGATTTGACAGGAAAGGCCTGGAACAGTGTTACCCTGCGGCAGGACATACAGGTTCTGTAGGAAAGGGGAAAGGGCAATATTTAGGGAACAGTTTCTGTCAGGGGAAACAGTGAGTTGCTGAGCTAGATTATAAGTGTAAATGCTAGTTTTAGAGATGTTATTTTTTAACATGTCAAAAATACAAATTCTTTTTGGGGCTGTTCTAAAGAAGAATAAAACTTAAGGTGACCATACATGGGCAGATTTCAGCTGCCAATTTTAGTCCTCAAGACTGACTTGGCAGCTTATCTGCCTGTGTATTTAGCAACCTCACAAATCTTACCACCTTTAGAGATTTCTAAAAGCCTCCACTCCTGTGCAGGCCCCTGGTGCCGGGGTACTTACATGCCTACCTTTGCCAATCCCTCATGAATGCAACAATGCCAAATATTTGCTGTATTTTTCACACTTTACACCCTGCCCTGCAGGTAGCATAGATTGTGGGAACATAGTTTCAGGTCCTGACTGAGATTCAAAATAGGCCCTGGCAATTTAAGTACACAGAGGCCCAAACAGCCCCCAACCAGCCCACTAAATAATTGTTGCCTATAGTATCATACAGAAGCCCCTCTGGCATTTGCCAGAATGCAAATATTTCAAGTCCAGGCCTGGTAGCATCCAAATAACCCTTAAAAAATTAGAGAATGGAGACCCACAGAACAAAATAATTTAAAAAATATAGTCAGTTATAATATATGATAGCTGCAAATGTTAAGTCCTATTGCCATCTAGTCCCTGCTTTAAGTTGGTTAAGTGATAATGTATCTTTGCATCCCATTTAAAAATAGGGTTTACATTTACTCTATTTTGCTTCAGGAAGCTACTTTGCTTGCCCTAAAGTCACCGAATTATCATGAAAATTTCAGCAAGCTTAGCTTATCTTTATTTAAAAATAAGGCTTGAAATAGGCATCCCTCCTGCCATTTTAGTATTGCTTGTGTAGACTGACCCAGGTACTTTGGTTTTTCTCCCACCCTCAAAGCAGGTCTACTGTGACCTTAGATAGTTAGCTATACTGAGCAGTGATTGTTCTCTGCACATTATAAATAAAATATAATAGTAAAAGGCACAGATTTTCTGAAGAAGGAAACTTCGCCTGACATTAGGAAACAAAGCTGCCTTTATTACCATTACAAAGGTATTTCAGGGAGAATAGTTGCCCCCGGTAGCCATGATTTAACTGCGTGCAACTAATCTCTCCATGGGCCATCACCCTAAGGTTACTATGATTTAAAAAACGGGGACAATAATAAATTCAGGTTTCTGGGTTACACTGATTACAAAATGAAATTGAATTTAACTAAATTAAACCAATGCAACCCATCTACTTGGGAATTGATACTTATTCTGAAGTTAAAGGGTCATTATACAATTATAGTTTTAGGGATATTCTGGCATAGTTGAGTTTTTAGTAGCGATGAGCTAAATTTTTCGGCAGGCATGGATTTGTGGCGAATTTTCGCATTTTGCCCATGGCGGATTTTGCACGCGTACGTAAAAAAGATGCACGCATCGGAAAAGTTGCTTGATAGCTGTGTTTCCCATTTTTGGACAAAATGGGACAGATTCGCTCATCACTAGTTTTTAGTTCTGCTAAACCCAGCTTATCCTATTTGTGCAAAATCAAAAAAGCATGAGGACTTCCTTCCTCTTAGCATTTGCAAGGGGATTATAACATTGAATGGTTGCTTGTGGCAGTGATAAGGAGCTGTGTTCAACCAACCTGAGACAATGGCAGCATAGTGAAGAATTATGCTAATAGCATATGGACAATTTTGAGCCCCACTGCTTTGTCATTAATTTACTGCCCAGGATTGCTAGCTCTTCTGTTCCCCCAAGCTACACCTATTTCATGACAATCCAGTGTGCTATAGGGCAACAATTTCTCATACCATTTAAAGCACAGAGGACATGTTAATCGATGTGTCTCTCGCTTAGATGTTTGCAATGATCACACATACTAGTTTGTCATTAATTTACAGGATTACAAGAATCACTTTCATAGAAGCATGTGGTAAACAAAGCAAGAGGGCAATGGTTATACATTTAACTCTTAATTTTTCCAGACAAATACAAATATCAAGTCATAGTTTCTATTTAATTCTAGCTTGTAACAGTACCATAGCAAAGAACTCTTTTAAATACGCTACAAAAATAAATGCTTGGTACAATATATTTCAGCTCAATCCTCATTTCTTTCCTATCAGCCTCTCCCTATCACACTAGAGTAGATCTAAAATTGTTTTGGTGTATTCCCTGACGCAGGTCAGTCTTGATGCTTATTTATCCTGATGGGGTGTATGATTTACATTAAAAAACTGACACATTGCAAATTCCTTTTGACAGCAGATCTTGCATAATTTACACCAATACAAAGGAACGGTACAAAAAACTTATATTATTGACCAAGAGAGTTCTATTAATTTACTCAATGACAAGTAAAGAGAGGCATCAATCATGAATGGGTCAAACCTACTGCAAGTTTAGTGCCCCAGCTTTCTTTTATCCTCTGTGATGTGGGAAGTCATCGGGAGCTGTTGCATCTACACTGGGACCCTCACATAGTGGGACCCTGCCGAGCAGCATTTGATATATATGAAAGTTTGGCAACATTTAAATAACAGATTTTTCTACTGGTGATAAATGGGGCATTTGTACAGCACATTTTCATGTTTATTTATCAGCTCTTGTAAGCACCCACATCACATGAAGTTTACCCTGTGGTGTAACTAACATCTTCAGCGTACAGTTCAGTATCAAAGAAGCTAAGGCTAGGACCAAACCAGATGCATTCTCAGCCTGTGTTTATCCACAGGCCAGGAATCTACCTGGTGTGGCACTAGTCTAAGGCTTAATGCTTAACTCTTAGGTCCAAGGCCAACACATGTCACAAGATACCTCCCAGTTCTGATATTCTGTAGAGCCATATCAAAAAGGAGCAAATAAACACATTTTATATAAAACCATGCATAGCATATTCACGTGTAAAATTATGCTCAAATCTATGACCAGAATATTTTTTTAAGGCATTTATTTCACTGTATTTCATTTTATTTCATAATAAATGGCCTACTATAGCAAATACACCATCAAAGTTAGTAGATATATAAAAACATATCAGAATACAGGTAAAACAAAATTCTCTTCTTTGTATCTGAGCGGGAGGTGAAACAAGAGAAGCTGAAGAAAAGGCGAAGGTGTGTCAGAATTGGCCCCCTGTCATTAACTTGCTCTGGGTTAATTACAGGCCCAGAGACCGTGACACTTGTGATACAGAGAGTCACTGCCAATTACCTGTCCCCAAGGCTAACTGTACCTCTGTCAGTTGTCACCAGCGCACCATAACCCTTTAGTGGCAACAGCAGCACACAGGCATGGTAATACACAATAGAGACTGGAACGTAAGAAAAACTTTTGAAATCTCTGGGGTTCAATAAAAGTCAGTGGCCTCCTGTCACCAAACAGTACCAGGTGTTATGTTTCAGGGCCACCAGACACAGTGCGAAACAATAGCTCCCTTTTACCATATCCCAGCAAGAGAAAAAAAATTATACGTTTTCTGTACATTGCAAACAAGCAAGAAATACTAAATAAAGCAGGGTTACTTAACCTTCTCTCAGGATACCCACATTAAGCCCAGAAGTTAGTTTTGCAACCCAAGAACTGGTTTAGCATTACAAACCTCATTTCAACTGACATTAGAAATGCACCAAATATGTAATTTTGGGATCTGGCCGAACCATACTGAACCAAATCCAAATACTAATTTGTATATGCAAATTAGGTCATAAAAGGGTTAAAGAGTGTGTACAGTGAAAACTTTTCAACTTCCGTGTTTATGTGACAAAAAGTTGTGTGTTTTTAAGGATTTGGATTCCGTTCGGCCAGGCACAAGGATTCAACCGAAAACTAATCCTGCTGAAAAAGGCGGAATCTTGGCCAAATCACAAACCAAATTTTAGATTCAGTGCACCCCTATCTGATATAGGAAGACATTTTGCTGTATTAATGGTGAGTTCCACCCTAAACCACACAAGAACCTATTTCTGTGTCCCAACCCACAAATCCCTTGTATAGAGTTCTGCTTGTGGCAGACAATCAATTTGTCACCCTTCAGCACTGGGAGTTATACTCAAACAGTAATTAGTAGGTCAGGTTTCCATTTCTTTCTTCCCTTAATCACTAAAAGTGCACATTGGTCAAGATTTTAAACGGAATAATCTCATTGAAATTATTTTGTAACACCCCTCTCCACAACAAACTAACCAGCCACTGGTAAAAAAAAAAAAAAGCCACATACCGGTAATTAAAAAAAAATCTATAATTTATTTGAAAGTAGTAGCAGCCTTCCACCCCAGATTCTACTGACCCTTTGAGACTGGAGAGTCAAACACAGGTTGGACTTGCATTCGGTGACACATGTTCCTACATTTTTATACCCAAAGTGCTCTTTAGTTTATATGCGGTGTAAAAAAGGCAGCTATTTCTTAATGATTATCTTTGCAACTACTTGTTTTACCTGATTCTAGAATGAATGTGAAAAGTAGCGTGAACATGGCATTTTACTGTACAATAAAATATACTGCATATTGATGTGTTAATCTGTTACTAAACCCCTCAAACCATTTTGTGTATGAGTTACTGATGCCATTGACAATGAACTTGCTAAGCAGGTTTGAATATTATTTTAGAGCCAGTGCTCTTCATATGGCTTTCAGATTACTGCCCCCTGGTGGTGTCTCTACATTCACACTGTACATTAACTATTTAACTCTGTAAGGGAGAATTCTAAGATTTTTTTCCACCTACTAGGAATAATGCACAATGCAATGCTAATTTCAGCTGCGTACAAGCTCCTAGGGATTATTAAATCATTTAATTATTGCAGTGCCATTCCCTTTACCGCAATAGCCCCACTGCTTGAGAATGCTCTAAAAAAAATCAACTAGTACAAGTAATTCAGGGTAATTTCCAGATTTTTGAATACTGGCATTAGATGAGTTCAAATATGACAATTTTACCCTTTTCTAACTCACAATCTCCTCTGAAGTTGCAACTTGTCTTATTTACTGCTAGCAACTGGTACTGGGGAACTGCTGTTATGTGCTTTCTGTTGTATGACTGCAGTTGCTGAATTTTCTTATATTGATTATGGTTAGATATATAATATATTGGGGTTTTTTTTGTGCTGGTTTGGAGGGCATAATAATGAGGAGATGTAGGGAGTGGTGTGGCAAGTGGGAGGTAGGCAGAATATTTGTTTAAGGGATGATTTTTATAGTATAGTTTTTATAACTATTTTACACTGTTTACATTGCAAATAATTTACTCTACCATTTAAAATGATATATTTGAACCAATAAATGCATTATTTTTTATTGTAATATTGGTGTGTAGGCAGCCATCGCAGTGCATTGTGTTTCATTCTGAGCTTTCAGAAGCAGCCAGCACTACATCTTAAGGTGGCCATACACGCACCGATATTATCGTACGAAACCTCGTTTCGTACGATAATCGGTGCGTGTATGGCATGTCAGCGAGCCGACCGATATCGCAGGAAGCTGCTGATATCGGTCGACTCGCCGATCGGCCAGGTTAGAAAATTTTGATCGGGCGCCATAGAAGGCGCCTGACCAAAATTCTCCCTTCAGAGCTGAATCGGCAGAAGGAGGTAGAAATCCTATTGTTTCTACCTCCTTACCTGCCGATTCAGCCCTGAATGGTGTGTGGCGGATCTGACGATGTTTCGTGCGACCGACGGTCGTACGAAACATCGTGAGATCGCCACGTGTATGGCCAGCTTTAGAACTGCTTTAGATAAGCTATTGTTTCTCCTACTCTGATGTAAAGGTGGCCATACACGGGCCGACTATAGCTGCCGATATCGGTCCCTTGGACCGATTCGGCAGCTAATCGGCCCGTGTATGGGGAGAGCAGATCGGCCTGGCCGACCGATATCTGGCCTGAAATTGGCCAGATCTCGATCGGCCAGGTTAGAAAATCTGGTCGGATCGGGGACCGCATCGGCTCGTTGATGCGGTCCCCGATCCGACTGCCCCATTGCCGCCCACATAATCCGATCGTCTGGCCCCAGGGCCAAACGATCGGATTATTATTTTTTTTACCTAAATGGTCCCCGATATCGCCCACCCGTAGGTGGGGATATCGGGGGAAGATCCGCTCGCTTGGTGACATCGCCAAGCGAGCGGATCTGCTCGTGTATGGCCACCTTAAGTCATGAGCCGGACCACTAGGTGGTATACACATAGGGGTATTTTTAGAAATACAGGTGTCAGGTAGCTGCTACCTTCCCATTGTTCTGCTGATAGGCTGCTGGGGGTGGGGGGAAGGGAGTGGGGTGATATCACTGAAGCTTGTGCTGCTTAAGTATTGCAGGAAAACTGCCCATTGACTAGATTGACCCAGGCTGTCTGTGTATTACTACCACATTCTGCTAAACTAATTTTTATAAAACCTTCCTCCCAGAGATAAGTCCTGACTTTACTCTCTGGGGATTAAGGAAGGGTGGCATTCTATTTTTACAAGACTTTTATTCCCACCCCCCACCCCCCCCCCAAATGTGTCCTCCCTTTATTTGGGTCCTTATCATCTTCATAGTACACTAGTGCTTCTATTTTCTCAATATCTAGAAGTGGGTATGCTCAACATGCTCTTGTTCTGCTACACAAGGCAAGTGACCAGCATGAAGCTACAGTGAATTCAGGGAATTCAGTAACGTACCACAACTAAACAGAATTTGCACGCTGCCATCAGCCTTTAGAAGCCCTGCTGTACTATAATACAGACAGAATACTAATGCAATCGAAATAGAAGCCATTATTGTCGAACAAGCTCCTCAAAACTTCACATATAGATGGAGTCAGGGTCAATCACACATTCTACAGGAGAATTACTACATGAGGATATTGACAGATAATTATATGATTTTTGTTTGTCACTAAGGTTAGTATTCATGTCACTTGGGCATTTTGCTACCTCATTTTTTTGCCCCCTCAAATGCCTCCTTTTGCATCTCAAAACTGTTAATAAATAGTGATTTGGCCATTGATACAGAATAATACAAAATCAATTATTTCCAATTTTCTATAATGCCCATTTTTAAGATTTTAAACAGATCCCCCACTTAAGTTTTGTATATCAAAGGAGATGAATCTGCATGGCAGTGGGGTTCTAATTTTTTTGTTTAACAAGGGTCAGATCTTGATGAGAGAGAGAGCAGGAGAGATCAATAGCTATCCAGGAATTGATTAATCTACTCTGCTGCATGTCCCAGGGCAAATCGGGGAGTGACACTGTGGCGGCACCGCAGTGACACTGTGAATTAATGGGATAAGAAGAGAGAGTGAGAAGGGGAGGGATAGAAAATGAAGCTTGGTTAGGCAACTCACGCTGGGGTGTTACAGGAGAAGAACAGGGACAGGAATAAAGCAAGGAAACTGGAGCAGGTGGAGTTACAGGTAAATATAGAAAGCGGGCAGGTGACGCCGTGTTAATAAGTGCTGATACATGATACCTATTAACAACAGAGGCAGGTAATATGAGATATCTTATTTCTTGAGAAGTCATATATTGCTTCTTTAGGAGTATTCTCAGGAGAAATACAAAGACCCGCATTTACCAATGAGAAATTAAGAATTGCCACATAGTGCTTCCAATTACATTCAATGAGAAACCACTCATATCAAACAGGCACAATCTTCACTTAAAATAGAGCACCCACATTTTTATATGGAGTATGTGCCAGAAGTGGGAAACCCGTGGGCACAAAGTTACCATTTGTACACTCAATACTAGCAAAGGGCAAAACACTCAATACTAGTACAGGGCAAAATGCTCTAAAATTTAACTAACTGGGCATTAAATTCAGGGTTCTGTTTGTGCATTGTGCCTACTTTCATTTTTTTTCTTACCTGCAAAATATCACACTATTAAAGGTTGCATTATGAAAACCCCAAAAAAGTGATCTAATGCAGATGCAACTTGCATGCCACTGACAAACAAGTAAAAGATCTAACCAGGGCCAGTCAAGGTCATGGGAGGAAAGGACAGCAGGAAAAGCTGCCTGTGACCCAAATGTTGTGTGAGTGTTACCCTGAACCCGCTTGACCCACAGACAAACTCATGTGTCCCGTGGGTTTTAGCCGGCCTACACATCACTACCAGACTGGCAATCTATAAATTTTTGCAAATGCCAAAGGTGCTGCTCAAGATGCCATATACAGTCACTATTTAGTGGGCCTGTGGGTGGGTTATTTGAACCCCAGTCCGGACCTAGATCTGACCCTGCGATGGCCCAAACATTTTCCTCACAATCTTACCTGGAGTTTCAAGTTTCAAGTTTATTGTCATATACAAATAACAATGAAGCATCATTACTGTAATGAAATTTTTTTGACCCGTGTTCCTCCCAACTTTACATAGACAAACAAAACAAAAAATAAAAAAATACAAATATTAAATATAATAAAAGTGTGCAATAAAGGTACAAGTATTTACAATAATAAAATGCAATGCAATATTTGAAATTGTGCAGTGAGGATTTAAAGTGGCTTTGCTTAAAGTGACACTGTGAAGAGTCCAGTAGTTATGGGGAGTGTGTGTTGGTTTGGGTAGAATGTCAGCAGTTCAGAAGCCTGATGGCTTGTGGGTAGAAACTGTCTCTGTATCTGCTGGTGCGGGTCTGGATGCTCCTGTACCGCCTACCTGATGGTAGGAGCGTGAAAAGTCTGTGGCTGGGGTGGCTGGGGTCAGAGAGGATCCGCTGCATCTTCCTCCTACAGCGCTGTCTGTACAGGTCCTGCATGGCCGGCAGTTCAGTCCTGGTGATGCGCTCTGCTGATCTCACCACCCTCTGCAGAGCTTTGCAGTCCAAAGCATTACAACTGCCATACCAGGTGGTGATACAGCCGGACAGAATACTCTCAATGGTGCATCAATAGAAGTTTGTGAGTATTCTGGAGTCCATGCCGAACCTTCGCAGGCGCCGCAGAAAGAAGAGCCGCTGTCTTGCATGGGAAGATCATGTTTCAGATGCGCTGGGGGGACAGATATATTTGCTGCTGTTGGTCCTGGGATGTAACTGCACAGCAATCCAAGTATAAGTATAGCTTGATTCACCAAACTTTTTAAAAATCCCTGTCCTTTTGTTAAACTGTAAAATAATCACTTGCGGATGGGAAAAAAATCTAATCCTGTATAAATATTATTTGTGAATCAGAAGAGTTCTGCTATTTTTCTCACATGGCTGTTTTACAATTTAACACATGGAAAGACAACATGAAAAGAGAAATGGGGGAAGGAGCCATTTAGCATAGAGCACTTCACATATTTCCAATATATTGTTGTGTGCGCTGCCATGAAAATGTGTCTGAATGAAGTTTTGATTGGGGTTGCCATGGTTACAGCAAAAAAATATAAATCTGGTCAATAAGAAAGAAAGATAATGTTTTACATACTTATTCACTTGCTATGGGAGGTTACACTTTGATGTTTTAAATCTCAGATTTTTATATGATAAATATGTATAGTAATTTACATTTAGTTTGTTATAGACATTAACATTCAAAGAGAATCTGCAAAAGAGTTGTAGAAGGTGAAAAAAAATGAAAATTACTGGCCATACAAATCAAGGCAATGTTTGGGGCCCTCCTGGGCCCTTTGTCAAGCTTTCATACAAGGTTTAGTTTCAGTAATGGCTGGATATAGGTGGGGGAGGATGAGATTGGGTGCAATCTGTTGACCATTTTACTTGGAATGTGCACGAATAACCAATTTATATTTATCCTTTAACTAGAGCATAATAACCAATGTCCTTTTAGTGGTTTCCTTTCAGAATTTGTAATATTATATTCTCCTCAATATCCATAGATTATAACCACACACATAGGGGCAGATTTAGTAAAACTCTAAATTTTAATTTTTTTTATTTCAAATTTGACTAAACTCATTTTCCTGAATGCCTAAAAAAAGTTGCAAGGAAAAGTCGCAAAAAAATTCGACTTCTTCGAATTGTCATCTCAAAGACAGCATCTTGTTCAAATTGTCGCCGCAACAATTTAAAAAAAGTTGTGATTTTTGTAAAACACCCAGCGAAAGGCCTGAAGTTTTGAGACAAAACAAAGAACTTCAAGGAGAGGGAAGGGATGTCTGCCATTGACTTTTTTATAATAAAAAAGCAAGGTTAGTAACTGAGCCCCCTAGTGTTTTATTGCACCCTTAAAACCAAAATACATTCTAAAACAATTTTTAAGGTTTGTATGCGATGTCAGACTGGGGGAGGGGGGTCCCTACTAGAAAACACAAGCAAAGGGCCCACCACTCCCCTGGTGCTCCACTGCTGTGCTCCGCAGCCTGCCAGTGTGCTTGGGTTGGTGGGGTCCAACAGGACTGGGGCCCACTGGGTTTTCTCTCGGTACACCGGTCAGTCTGAGCCAGTTTGTATATGATACGATGAAAGTCTGCCTGAGGCTGCCACCTATGCTGCATACTGTACTCATCATTTTACCTGAAACACATACAGGACATGGTGTTTGACACCCTGAGTCTCCTTCATAAATCATTGTATTCAATAACCCTATTATGTATAAGCACCTGAATCCACAATAGGTTACTCATGTAGTTACAGCACTCCATTTTCTCATTAATGGATATTTTAACTGTGATTTTCCACCTGTTGTTCTGCTATGACAGCCAACATGGGAGCTGTACTTAACCAGCTGGAGAACTGCAAGTTGCAAGTGTCTTCTTACATCTACAGTGATTTGAGGATTGCTTGCATTACTTATTCATTTCCTATGCAGGAGGGCTCTCCCATCATTAGCCTCCTGCAAAAAGCTCCCCCTATAATGGAATGGCACTGAGCTTTGGAGAAACAGAACAGCTTACACAGTATTAGCAGGTGCTGCAGTCCTCCAACACTGTAGATCTGATCTATTGGGATCTATTTGGATTTTGCCAAAGCATTTGATACCGTTCTCCACAAATGACTGCTTTCTAAACTAAGGTCTATTGGTCTTAGTGAAGTCATTTGCACATGGATAGAAAACTGGCTACAGGAGGGTGGTTGTTAATGGTACATTCTCTACTTGGAGTAAGGTTCTCAGTGGGGTCCCTCACGGTTCTGTGCTGGGTCCACTTTTGTTTAATTTGTTCATAAATGACTTAGGGGAGGGTATTATAAGTAATGTATCAGTGTTTGCAGATGACACAGAACTCTGGAAACCAGTCAGTTCTATCCAAGATGTGGCATCCTTGCAGCAGGATCTTGACAAACTGGCAATCTGGGTGGCTAAGTGGCAGAAGAGATTTAATGTGGATAAGTGTAAGGTCATGCACCTTACACTGTAAACTGTATTAAAAGGGGGTATAGATTCACGGTAGGAGGGTGTTATTCTTCCCCTTTACAGAGCGCTGGTAAGGCCCCATCTAGAATATGCTGTTCAGTTTTGGTCTCCAGTGCTCAAACGGGACATTATTGAGTTAGAGAGGGTCCAGAGAAGGGCAACTAAGCTGGTAAAGGGTATGGAAAGTCTCAGTTATGAAGAAAGACTGGCCAAGTTGGGTCTGTTTACACTGGAGAAAAGGCGCTTAAGGTGACATGATAACTATGTATAAATATATAAGGGGATCATATAATAACCTCTCTAATCCTTTATTTACCAGTAGGTCCTTCCAACGGACACGAGGGCACCCACTCCGTTTATAAGAAAGGAGGTTCCGTTTAAATATTCGGAAACAATTTTTTACTGTGAGAGCTGTGAAGTTGTGGAATTCCCTCCCTGAATCAGTCGTACTGGCAGATACATTATATAGCTTTAAGGGGTTGGATGGCTTTTTAGTAAGTGAGGGAATACAGGGTTATGGGAGATAGCTCATAGTACAAGTTAATCCAAGGACTGGTCCGATTGCCATCTTGGAGTCAGGAAGGAATTTCTTCCCCTCTGCGGCAAATCAGAGAGGCTTCAAATGGGGTTTTTTGCCTTCCTCTGGATCAACTAGTAGTTAGGCAGGATATATATAGGCATTATCGTTGAACGTGATGGACGTACATCTTTTTTCAACCTAACTTACTATGTTACTATGATACTGCATCCTTGAGATGAAATTCACAGACAGGGACACTATACTTGTACTTCAAAAATATGTATAGTAAAAGTAGGATACTATAGGCCACTCCCTGATTCTAAACTGACCATTTCCAGGCACACTCAGATTTCCATGAAGCTCCTCCCACTTTTTTGGAAAAGCTGCTTCTTGGGAGGACTATCCTTCATGAATTGAATTGAATACTTTCAGCATCAAATTACTTTTAATGCAGAGGGACATGAGTGAGATGCTGCATTATACTGTATACTGAGGTGCCATTTTATACTGTTCTTTATTATAAATTTTATAATTAATTTTATAATATAAATTTGTGATAAAGTCAGGTAACAAAAAAAAGCAAAAATATCTTATTGGTTACTATTTGTTACTAGTTCTGGTGCAAACATTTCTCCTATACCCCTTAGAATCTAGGTGCAAAGTCGTTACTAGTCTATTCACCAATAGCAACCAATCATCACTTAGCACTTATGAGTCAGCTGCATAAAACAAACTGATCTGACTGGTTGCTCTGGGTGACTAGACGTGGGCAAACTTATATTGCACCTTTTTATTAGAGTACTCTGCCTTAAACGATAAGCTCATTATTTCCTCTAAAATTTGTGGCACACCAGCAAACTGACTTTGCTGGTCTGTATTCTGAAAGCTCTATACCATTAAAAAAGAAGAGCACAGTGTTGAAGGCCACATCCCAAATGACATTCTGCAAGACACATAAGGTGTCAGTCAGTTAGGAAGCACTTGTCTCAAGGATCTCATTGCACTCTGCACCTTATGCCAGGGTGGATGCCGAGTTCTGATATAAATGCTAATACTGATATAAATGTGTATGTTGATAGCTGATGCATCTACAAAAAACCCTAATATAAGAAATTAACCATGTCAAAGCCATCCCTCTAGGGTCCCTCGGCAAGGATATGTGTGTTATGATGTAAGGCCAAACAAATGTGCAACAATGTATAAAAACATTTATATTGATCTGAAGAATACATTTGAAATATATCACGTCTTTTTTAATAAAAATATATATTTATACCTTTTTAATCTCTCTCTGTATCAGGTCACAGCATAGGGCTTTAAAGACTTTTTTGGTTCTGCACTGCCATGTTTTTCCCAGCATGCTAGTACTATCCCAATATTCAGTCACAAAGTACTAGCTGGTAATGAACACTGACAGTATGCAATAAACCCATTAACTATATTCTTTTTTTTCACTACATTCTGTGTTTGGACTGAATGAAACAGACTAATACAAAGTAAGAGCTTTAGCAAGCGACTGTTCCAGTGCTGTAGAGGTTAATGCTATTGTATTCCTCTGAAAATACATTGCTGCCGTGTGACAATATGGTGCATGTTTATGCCAATGCTATGTGCTATTTTTGATTGACACATGCTCTGTAAAGAGTTGCTAGGGGAAATGCATTATTAGGAGTGGAGAACAGTCATGATTAGAAATAGAAGGAAGACAGGCTAGTGATTAGGACAGAGAGAAGATGCAAACTATGTTATAAGGAGGAAGAGGGCAGCCCCATTACTGGCAGCAGAGACTGAATGTACTCATTACTCTGAGCAGAGAGAGTTGACTCCTATTAGGAGTACAAAGAGGGGACACTTGTTAGGAGCTGGGAGAATGACAGTGAAAATTATAGATATAGAGAGGTGTTTGGGAAAAATGGGTAGAGATAAATACAGCTCACTTTTGAGGGTAGCACTCATTATTATAAGGAAACGAGAGGTTCCGCCTAGAAGTAGAAATTGATGTGTACATTCATTACAGCAAAGAGGAGGTAAGAAAATGGGGATAAAGCCTACTGGGGATGAAAGACATACAGGAATGTATCTAGCATTCACATTATGATGATTAGCTGTTTGTTTTTTTGGGCAGGGCAAGGGTGCTGTGGTTATTGGGGGTTGAGAAATGAACATTCTGATAGGTAGATGACTTAAATGTTTAATCTTTGTTTAAGGGTTATAATCAAGAAGACTCTTGACCCAAGTATTTTTATCATGTAGTTTTTATCTCTAGTGTGCATGTTACTCCCACCGCCCCCCCATCCTCATTAGGATGCAGACTGCAGACAGTGGAGCTGTAAGCAAGGTCTGGGAGCAGTGAAGGTCAAAAATGAAGAGCATTAATATTCATCCTAAATATTTTATCAGATCAAGCTCACATCCAGACACACTTAACCCTTGCACACTTGGCTCCTATAGGGGCAAGTACACACATTCATGGCCACATAGGGAAACTTCATGGCAGCAGTGTATAGGGGAACAGGTTCAGATAATACCTGGTTCTGGGCTGCACACACACACAGTGTTAGAGTAACTGTGTTTGTGTGTCTATCAGTCACGGTTTCTTTTCTCTATGGCTCCAGGAGTCTCTTGTGAACAGATCATTTTTAGTACATGAAAGTTGAGCGTTTCAGCCTCTCTCAGTCTCTGCTCCGAGGAATCAATCAGTGCATTGCGCAGCCAATCTCTAATCAGCTGTCTGCGCCCCACGGCAGTCTCCTCGCCCCCCTTCTCTCCCCATCATATCTCCCGCACTCCTCCCTCTCATCTTTCATGTGTCGCTGCTCTCCAGGATTTGTTTCAAGTCATTTTTTTCCTCTCCGAATCATTTCTTCAATGCCATGGCCCCCTCCCAATTTTTTTTCTATCTCATATTCTATTTATCCTGTTATCCCTTTATCTCTTCTCTCCTTCTTGCATATTCTTATCCCACCTCTCAGTCCTTATCACATTATATCTTGCCATCTTCCTCTAATTCAATTTAGAATTGTGTTTCCCTTTTTCTCTCTCTGCCTCAGCCCAGCTCTATATCTCTTTTCTATTAAGGGTGGGCAGCCATTTAGGAAAAGCACTCAGACACTTAACACCTTTTTCAGTCGTTAAAACACTAGTTAATGATTGAAGATATCAGTCTGCAAATGATAGCTGAACATCATCTCTCTCTCCCTTTCTCCTGACAGGTCTTGGTTCACTAGCTCCTACTAATTAACTCTCCTCATTACACTGTCTGCAAATAGAGAAACTCTCACAGACATTCCTCCCACTCCCACAGGTTAGAGCCACAATCCAGGGCAGCACACTCACTGCTGACAAAGGAAGGTGTTCTTGTCTCCTTCTGGCAACTCTGTCTTTCTAACCCAAACTCTTTTGTGCCCTTTACCTTACCTGTAGTTTGCCCTGTTCAACCACCTTCCACCTCTTCAGCTTCCATCTCCTCTTTATTCCTGTACTGTCATTGTCACTATATTTTACTATATAGTCACTTCTATTTAACCTAGAGGTGCTGCTTACTACAGTTTTGCTAAATGGACATTTTCTTGTTTTAAAATATGATCTACATCTACATACTGGTACAGTCACCTAACTTTTACTTTGGAAAAATATACTTTCTGTACAGCCTTCCTCTTCTACATCTTTCCAACTTTCAAATAGGGGTCACTGACCCCGGTAGACAGAAACACTATTGCTCTGTGAGGCTACAGTTTTATTGTTATTTTTTACTTTTTAATTCTTAGCTTTGTTATTCAGTCCCTCTCCTATTCATATTGCAGAATCTTGTTCAAACCACTGCCTGGCTGCTAAACAATAACACTAGTAACTAGATAGCTGCTGAAATTCCAGACTGAAGAGTTTCAGGCTGAACAAAAAGCTAAGTGAAATAACGCAATAAATTACTGTCTACATCATACTAAATGGTTATTTAAAGGTGAAAGGAATCTGTCACGGGAAAACATGTTTTTTCAAAATGCATTAGTTAATAGAGTTTATCCAGCAGAATCCTGCGTTGAAATCTGTTTTTAAGAAACACAAACAAATATCCCCAAACAATTTAGGTCTCTATAAAAATATATTGCAATAGTAAGCTCATATGTAAAACCCTGCTTCATCTAAATAAACCGTTTTCACAAAAATCAACTTTTTCAGTAGTATGTGCTATTGGGTACTCCTAAATAGAAAATTGCCATTTTAAGAATTAAGCACCACCTCTTGGGATCATAGGATTCCCAGTGCACACAAACAAGCCAAGGCACACATACATGCTAGGCCACGTCAGCCAATGAATAGACAAAGTTCTGTCTTTTGGTCTCACACTTCTTCCTATTACAGTTATTATTTCCTGCATTATTTCCTGTCATGTGATCTCTGAGGGAGCCCAAAGCCCATCACTAAATGGTGGATCAAGGGAAAGGATGTAAAAGGGCAATATTTACTGATATATATACCTAGGTCATTATATATAACTATCTGTTGGTCATTCCGGGAGTATAGTTTTCCTATAGTTTCCTATAGTTTTCCTGTCCCAAACAGTAGGTTAAACATGCCTTTCCATGAGGTATGTCACCTAAGCAACCATTCAATCTGCTTTCAGTGAGTGAGAGATGTGTTTATGGATGCAGATCAGGTTTATTTGGTAGATGCTGTAGTTTTGGTTAGACCGCTAGAGTGATAAGATTGCTGTAAAGTGGTGGTTTACAAACTTTGTGTTCAGGCTCCACTTTGAGGTCCAACATTTAATAATGAACCCTCTTAAAAAGTAGCAGTATTTTTCAAACAAGCAACCAGTAAATCATCCTTGCTCATTGTTGCTATGGGTTACTAACAGTAAACCTTGCAAGGTTTATTTAATTACCCCTATTATATGATCCAATTATCCCAAGTTCTAGAACTAATGTTTAATGTTTACCCCAAATTCAAATTAACCCTCTTTCAGACTAGGTTTCCAGCATATATAATTCAATTTTATGTATTTTACTCAAACCTACTCCTAACTTGCATTAAAGCTGGGTGCCCAAACTCTGCTCTGGCCCCCTCTTGGGGTATCCTTGCAAATTTCGGGCCTTTGGAAAAGTCATGCTCTAAACAACCAAGTTAGAGGTAGGGGTCTGGAAGTACAGGTTTAACAGTCTGACATCACACAGTTATAATTAAGACTTATGTCCACAGAGATTAGTTCTTCACAATAGATCTCTGCTACTCTGCTACTGCAGGCGACTAATCTCTCCTAAATGCCTTTCCACCAGCAACAATGGGAATCGCCAGTGGAAAGGCCTACGCATTACTTCGGTTTTCCGAAGTCGCACAATGTTGTCTGCAGGAGGAAACTTCATGTGATATCAGAAAACTGAAGCGATCTGCCTTTTTATACTGGCGATTCCAATTGTTGCTGGTGGAAAGGTACGCAGTATTAGAGGTCTATTGTGGGTGACTAATCTCTGCGTGGGACAGCAGCCTAATGGATAAATCAATTTATTGGCAGAGATACAAATAGAATTATAGCAATTCATTTTTTTTTTTATCTGACTGCAATCCTTGATCTGAAGGACAAGAATTGGCAGCTGAAATCTGCCCATGTATGGAAACCTTAACTCAGAGTCGATGCATATAGTGTATAATTATTGTCCTTCATTCAAGATGTGTATTGCATCTGTAAACAGGAATGTGGCAGTCTTGTGAATTCCAAAGAGTACTAATCACTGGTGTCTGCCTTGTACAGGCACCTGTAATGACGAATGCTACTTTGTTTTGTATCCAGAGGAACTGGGTCCAAGGTTATGACAGCATTCACAAAGTATGGAAAGACTGCATCTGCACTGTAGAGGTTTGCTGTGCCAAAGCAAGGCAGCTTATACTGTATACCTTTCTATTGCAAAACAGTCCAATCTGTGCCACTTCTGCAGTGTAGCAAGATGAGATCCTTGTTTCGGGCGGCTGCAAGTTGCGCTTCAGGGGTGGTCATTTTAGGAACTAAATATCTGGGGGATTTTCATTTGTTTTAACCTACAATTTGGCTCGTGTAGTTCAGAGATTGAAACTGTGCTATTTGCATGAGCTCTGTAAGATAATGTGGAGCCTTTGAGCTCAAAAGCCCCCTGAGTTTAAAAAGAGCTTCGTAAAGTGGAAAGTTACCAAAGAGCTTCTGTTGACAAACCACATGTTACAGGCTATAACAGTAATAAGTGGATAGGTTGATTTAATGAACACAGTAACTGTCAGTAGAGAATGCCTAATAAAAGCCTACAATTGTATAGTTCCAGTACCAACAGTTAAATGCGGAGAAGGATCTGTAATGGTATGGAGGCAACATAGTGGTATAACTCAATTGACATTTTCACCCAACATGGAGTAATTAAACCAGTGGTTGCATTGCATTCTAGGTGACCAGATACATACAATAGCCAAAGTTTTGTTTCCAGCATGAAGTGTTGATTTACAAGGGTAGTTTACTTAAAAA
Source organism: Xenopus tropicalis (assembly GCF_000004195.4). Lineage (NCBI taxonomy): Eukaryota > Metazoa > Chordata > Amphibia > Anura > Pipidae > Xenopus > Xenopus tropicalis. The sequence continues at coordinate 78,887,236 of NC_030678.2, forward strand.
TGACTGTCTAATATGCCGTAGAAACTGTTATTGCAAAACAATATAGAATTGGTCTTCATTTATTATCTTTTTAATTGCTCTGCAGCTTTCTGGTTTGTAATTTTAATAGCTGTCTAGTTGCTTGGGTTCGCACTTACCCTTGTAACCAGAACATGGTTTGGAAGTCAGAATGGAAGGTGGTAGCAGAGGGCCTATGATGAAAGATAAGTAACAAAACTAGAAAGGGAGATTTCAGAACAAACTTCATGTTTTAATCAACGCACCAGAGGTCACCCCTTTAGATTAGAGGAACGGAGCTTCCATTTGAAGCAGCGTAGGTGGTTTTTCACGGTGAGGGCAGTGAGGTTATGGAATGCCCTTCCTAGTGATGTGGTAATGGCAGATTCTGTTAATGCCTTTAAGAGGGACCTGGATGAGTTCTTGATCAATCAGAATATCCAAGGCTATTGTGATACTAATATCTACAGTTAGTACTAGTGGTTGTATTTATAGTTTATGTATGTGAGTATAGATTGGTAGGTGTGGGTTAGGTGTGCTGGGTTTACTTGGATGGGTTGAACTTGATGGACACAGGTCTTTTTTCAACCCTATGTAACTATGTAACTATGTAACTATGTTGGGTTGAAAAACGTGAAGTTACTGAACGAAATCTGATCTGTTGTTGGCTCGGCCCACTGTTTCTAACCTTGTACCACAGTTATATAGTAAAAACCACTATGCAAAGTTTATGGACTCTGGTTTTAATAGTGTCTAAATGGCAGCAATTTAAATGCCCCCACTGAAAGTCAACGAGTGACATCTGATTGGCGGTTGGTGGCTCTGCCTACTTTTTCTAACCTGGAATTTAGTTAGCCATTGACTAAAAAGAGAGGGAGATTGATCAATGCACATTCCCTGGTCCCCTGTTTCATACGTAAATTATCTATGCTAGCACATGTATTTACAAAAAACAGGGGTTTTTAGTTACAAAATTATGATGAATCAAGATTGGTAAGCCACCATACCACGTCAAGGTAAACCGCGTAATTGGGGTGAACCCATGATTGTGTTATTCAAGTTTCGGGATGTAGCTTCAAAGCTGTAAGTGTGGCATCAGTTTGGAAATCTTCCCTGTCAAAGTCAATGGGAAAATTGGGGTGTCCAAAGTGGCGCCACAAAAAGATGGGAGGTGGGATCACTTAGAAAAGCACAAGTAAGCTGCTCCGCTATAGGGCGAAGAAGTTTGGGTGTTGTTCCCCTTAAAACTGTAGGAGGAGTAGCGTTTAAAAAATGGGGGATGCTAAGAAGAAGAAGAAAAAGTGGAAGAATAAGCTGAAGTCAAAAAACAGTATGTTGGGGTTTTCAACCCAACATAATAATAATAACAGCAAAAATATAGCTACACAGATTATGCTGTTTTAGATTACGGGGGTTAGTGATCCCCATTAGCCAGATAGCATTGTAAACTTTATGCTAGAATAGAAATGCATTAAAAACCATAACACACTAGAAAGGGAAGTTTGAGAACAAACTTCATGTTGATTTGAAAAATGCGAAGTCACTGAATGAAATCTGATCTGATGTTGGCTCGGCCCACTTTTTCTAACCTCGGACCACAGTTATATAGTAAAAACCACTGTGCAAATTTTGGGGGCCCTGGTTTTAATAGTGTCTGAATGGCAGCTATTTAGATTTCCCCACTGAAAGTCAATGAGTGACATCTGATTGGCGCTTGGTGGCCCGGCCCACTTTTTCTAATCTAGAACTGCAGTTACCCAGTGACTAACTCTGCAGAGTTTAGGGACCCTAGGATTAATAGTTAGAGAACGGCAGCAGTTTAAATGAAAACAAATAAAAATCAATAAAAAAGGTAAATTGTGAGTGGTGGTTGGTGGTACTGCCGAATCTTTCTAACCTGTCGAAGTCACCCAGTGACAAACAGTGGGCACCCTGGCATTAATAGTGTGACAATGACAGCATTTTACATTTAAACCAATAAAATTCAATGGATGAAATCTGATTGGCTGTTAGTGGCCCAACCCACTTTTCCTATTTTTGAACTGCAGCCCCCAGTGACCAACTTTGGAAACTTTAACAACCCTGGAATTAATACTTAAATAATGGCATCAGTTTAGATATAAACCAATGAAATGTAATGGGTGCAAATGCACTGGCTGTTGCTGGCTCTGCCCACTTTTTCGAACCTTGAATATGTAGTCAGTGGCTGACTATGCGAAGTTTGGGAACCCTGACATAAATAGTGTGAGAAAGGCAGCATTTTATATTTAAACCAAAAAAATTAAATAGGTGAAGTTTGATTGGCTGTTGGTGGCTCCACTCACTCTTTAAAACCTAAAAATGCAGTCCCCTAGTGACCCTGGTGTTAATACTGTGAGAATGGCAGCAGGTTGAATTTCCTCATTGAAAATCAATAGTTGAAATCTGATTTTCAGATTTCAACTCTGAACCGCAGTTACCTGGTGACTAGCTCTGCAAAGTTTGGGGACCTTAGTATTAATATTTAAAGAATGGCAGCAGTTTAAAGGTAAATGTATCAAGTCTATAGGTGAAATCTGATTGGTTGTTGTTGATCCTTCCCACTTTTATAAGCTTGAATACGTAGTCACCAAGTGACCAACTGTGCAAAGTTTGGGAACCTCTGGCATCAAACCAATTCAATTTAATTGGTGAAATCTGATTGGCTGTTGGTGGCTCTGCCCACTTTTTCAAAACTAAAACTGAAGTCCCCTAGTGACCAACTGTGATAAGTTTGGGGACCCTGGTGTTAATACTGTGAGAACGGCAGCAGGTTGAATTTCCCCATTAAAAGTCAATAGGTAAAATCTGATTGGCTGTTGGTGGCTCCGCCACACTTTAAAAAAAACAAAAAACCTTTGAATACGTAATCACCCAGTGACTGTGCAAAGTTTGGGAACCCTGGCATCAAACCAATAAAATTTAATAGGTGAAATCTGATTGGCTGTTGGTGGCTCTGCCCACTTTTTCAAAACTAAAAATGCAGTCCCCTAGTGACCAACTGTGAAAAGTTTGGGGACCCTGGTGTTAATACTGTGAGAATGGCAGTAGATTGAATTTCCCCATTGAAAATCAATAGTTAAAATCTGATTGGCTATTGGTGGCTCCACACACTTTTTCTAACCATGAACCGCAGTTACCTGGTGCCTAACTCGGCAAAGTTTGGAGACCCCAGTGTTATTACTGTGAGAATGGCAGCAGGTTGAATTTCCGTCAAGGCAAAAGGTAAAATGTCATAGGCTGTTCACAGCTCCGCCCCCTTTTGGGCATCCAACAATCATAATATTTTCATTCAGGCTGACCCCATGACTATGTGATTCAAGTTTGGGCAGTGTAGCCTCAAAGCTGTAAGACTGGCAGCGAGTTTCAATTTCCCCATTAAAGTCAATGGGTGAAATTTGATTGGCTGTTGTTGGCCCCTCCCACTTTGGGTCATCCAAAAAATTGTGCTGTTTCATTTGGGGTGACCCCATGATTATGTTATTCAAGTTTGGGGGGTGTATCTTCAAAACTGTAAGTGTGGCAGCAGTTTGAAAATCTTCCCTGTCAAAGTCAATGGGAAAATTGGGGTGTTCGGAGCGGTGCCACAAAATGAAGGGAGGTGGGATCGCTTAGAAAAGCACAAGCAGCCTGTTCCGCTATAGGGTGAAGAAGTGTGGAGAGTTTGGGTGTTGTACCCCTAAAACTGTAGGAGGAGTAGCGTTTCGAAAATGGGGGGCGCTAAGAATAAGAATAAGAAGTGGAAGAATAAGCTGAAGTTGAAGAACAGTATGTTGGGGTTTTCAACCCAACATAATTAAGACTGGGTAATCTATAGCATATGTGAAGTGAATATAAAGCAAACTTTTTCTTCAAAAGGTGATCATGCTCCTTAGCCAGATGTGTTCAGGGACTCCAGCTAGCAATTGATACTTCTCAGCAATGGAGGTCCCCAAAACCTGACAAGCATTCCAATCTACCCAAGGATGAACACTTGAGGGTTGATTCACTAAAGTGCGATAACGCTTATTGCATGCTTTTTTGCGTTAAAATTGACGCGCAAAAAAAAACCATGCGATTTGCTAAAGTATTATCGCGTGTGGTAAGTCTGAATGCGTTAATTTTACTGCATTAAGTTAATTAACGTGCAGAAATAATACTAATGCATGATTCACAAACACTTAGATGCGCTAATATCGCATTAGTCTATGCGAAAATTAACACCTACTTGGGGCAGGCGGTAATTATAGAAAAGTACAGTTCATGAGCTTTTGGCAACACAATATGGACTTTGCAGTGGGATTTATTCAAGTATGTGTTGGCCCTAGAGTGATGCAGCCTCCAGTTTGCAGGGAAATGGTCATTTTTAGAACAGTAGTTTTCCGAAAGTAATGGTGTGTGGGGCTAATATGGTGTGCGTTTTTTCGCACGCGGTGACAATTTGTGTGCGCTGCGTTACTTAGCGTGCATTGCGTCAAATACCGCACGAAAATAGTCTTCGCGACTTAAATAATGCAAACAGCATCACGTCTAAATTAACGCAAGTATCCTTTTAGTGAAATGTGCGTTAAAATTTTTACCGCATGCTATAATTAGCGCTTGTTTTAACACACCTTAGTGAATCAGCCCTTAGGCCCTTAGGCTGGCCAGGCCCCTAATCATGCTTTAGGAATAATCTTTAAATTCCATCTTTTAGGTTTAAAATGAACATATTTACATTTGCATCTGATGGACCTTATCAGTAGACCACCATCCCTTATTCCAGTATGTTTGACAACAAAACTCCCCATTAACCTTACAAAACAAGAAATAAAGACCCATTGAGACTACCCCTACATCATTACAGCTCTCATGAATGGCCAGGATGTTCGGATCTAAGTGAAGAGAGGCTTACAACCCCTAATAAATCTTGTTCCTACAGCATACCCTGCCAACTCAGCCACCTCATATCATCTTTAAAGATGCCCAGCTGTGTTCCAGATCTCCATGAATGCATGAAGCACGAATGGCTGATGATCCAGACTAGCCAGCTCCTGCAACATGAAACACAGAAAATGAATCTATAACAAGGAACTTGTACAACAATCAGCTTCTGCTGTAACAGTAGAACAGGCTGCATATGTGCTTAGAATGGTTTCTACTCCCATTTTCCAACGTTATTGCCATTTCCTCTCCCATACCCCATTTAGCTGCCTCCATGGTGACTACAGTACAGGAATAAATGAGTTTTGAGTTTTGGATTCAACATTACTTGTAAAATACATTTTTTAGACAATAGGTTTTCTAGACTCAGTAAGAATTTGATAACAGGTCAGTGGTGAATAATTTCTATGACTGAAGACTGTTCTGTTTGTTGGACAGACAAGGAGGTCAACCAGACTTATTTCCAGACAGCACTGCTAATCCGCTGAGGATAATAACAAACTAACCCAATTGCCATTTTGGTCAGTTTTGGGTCTCCAGATTATAATCCATATAATGAAATGCAGACATAAAAGTGCAGCCTTAGGACTAATAATAAAACTATGGACACTGCATTTATTTTTTGCCCCCAAAGATCACATTCTACTAGGATGGGAAATAATGGTAAAAGAATTAATGGTACCTGTCACATCCTCCTTGAAACAACTCTTCGACCATCTCTCATTCCAGTAAAGTTTAAAGCAATTCATGGGGGCCAGATACATCCATAAAAAAAGCAATGTTTATGTTATTCATGTTATTCCTTTTTCATTTTGTTTTACATAAACAGCGACCTCCCTTTAAATTCTTGAAGAAACATGTCCCAAATGTTTAGCTTGGCCTTTAGTGCTTGGGAGAGTAGATGAAGTGACTGCACTTCTTGATTCCTGAAGTGGCCAGAGAATGCCCTATGCTAAATACTTACCCAACTGGGATGACTCTACAGGCAAAGTTTAAATTTCCAATGATGGACCGTAAGTCCACCAACTTGAGTTTGTTGGAGACTTTTTAATTTAGAACCTCAAATCCTCAAAGATTTCCTCTGGCAACCTGCATTCCTTTCCTTTTGTATTAATCACAATACCTAAGAAATGTAAACAGGTATTAGGACCTTCGTTTTATACTTTGCTAAAGGAAATCCGATTTTCGAGCCCACCCACTATAAGGTGCAAAACAAGAATACATAGCAGTATGGAATAGGAAACTCCTAGATAGTGATGGGCGAAATGTTTGGCCAGGCATGGATTTCCGCGTTTTGCCATTGGCGGATTGTTTCGCGAAACAATAAATACATCTGCCCCCTAGAGTCTTGCCTTTGCATACAGTGAATGCATTTACCGTATATACTCGAGTATAAGCCGAGTTTTTCAGCACTAAAAATGTGCTGAAAAAGTAACCCTTGGCTTATACTCGAGTATATGTGTTCGTGCATACCTGCAGTTGCGCACACTGTGACTCTGGCTGACTCTGGCTCTGACTCTGGCACTCGCACGTACGCACGCACTTAATCACGTCTGTCCTCGGGGGGAGAGTCAGAGCCAGAGTCAGCCACAGTGCGCACAACTGCAGGTATGCATGGACACTTATTTCTCCACTCTCTGGGAAGGTTGTCACAGACACTCTCCTTCGCTGTTAATGCAGAGCCTGGCAACTGGTTAGACTCTTCTGAATGGGCAACTGCAATGCCCAGCAGCCAGTAAGAAGTCAAGAAATGTGGTCCAGCCATGAGCAATAATAAAAAATGCTGCATTGTTCTTGCAGGAGAATCATCTGCATATGCGATTTTTGTGTAACCAGTGCTTTTGATTAAATATTATTGTATATTACCACGGACACATGTGGACATGTGGAGGGAGGGAGGTATGAACGGACACAGGTGGAGGGAGGTAGGTATGCACGCAAGTGGAGGGAGGGAGGTATGCACGCAAGTGGAGGGAGGGAGGTAGATATGCACGCAAGTGGAGGGAGGGAGGTATGCATGCAAGTGGAGGGAGAGAGGTAGGTATGCACGCAAGTGGAGGGAGGGAGGTAGGTATGCACGCAAGTGGAGGGAGGTAGGTAGGTATGCACGCAAGTGAGGAGGGGAGGATCCAGGGGGGAGGTATGCACGCAAGTGGAGGGAGGGAGGTATGAACGGACACAGGTGGAGGGAGGGAGGTAGGTATGCACGCAAGTGGAGGGAGGGAGGTAGGTATGCACGCAAGTGGAGGGAGGGAGGTAGGTATGCACGCAAGTGGAGGGAGGGAGGTATGCATGGACACAGGTGGAGGGAGGGAGGTATGAACGGACACAGGTGGAGGGAGGGAGGTAGATATGCACGCAAGTGGAGGGAGGTATGAACGGACACAAGTGGAGGGAGGGAGGTATGAACGGACACAAGTGGAGGGAGGGAGGTATGAATGGACACAAGTGGAGGGAGGGAGGTATGTATGGACACAAGTGGAGGAAGGGAGGGTGGGTGCACGCAACGAGCGCGTTACATCTGCACATCCATCTGCACAACGAGCCAGATTAAGTAATTGGTACAATAACTTGTTATTTACAAAAATTAAATTTGTACTAAGTCCAGCATCAAGAATTATTTTGCCCTTGTAACTACTATTGTAGTACTGTGGTGGGACTTGTACACTGGGGTCCAAGTACTTGATAATTAGTATGGCAGCTTCCTTAGCCTTCCCAAAGTTGCTTTTGTCTGCTGCTGTAGTATTTTTCTTTCCCTAAAGTTATCTATTTATTTATCTGTTATTTATTTGATTATTGAAATTTAGCAGTAGCTGCTGCATTTCCCACCCTAGGCTTATACTCGAGTCAATAAGTTTTTCCAGTTTTCTTAGGTAAAATTAGGTACCTCAGCTTATATTCGGATATGCTTATACTCGAGTATATACGGTCATGGTCCATGTGATCTCTAAGTGCAACTGAAGTCCTGTGGCCCAGACCTGACCTGGCATTTTCATAGCTTTTAGGTAGTGAAGAGCAAATCTGTCCCATTTTGCTTTGCCCCACAATTTGTGAAACTGCAAAAAATTAACGAAACGCTTTGACGTCAATGGGCAGTTTTTTGCAATGTTTTTGTATGAAAAATACATTGTCAATGGCAGGTTTTTGTTTCTCACTCCAAATGCGTTCAAGTAAATGAGAATTTTTTCTTAAGTTTTTTTCTCATGCCAAATTAATGAAAGTCATTGGGTGTTTTTTCTCAAACCAAATGTATTGAAGTGTTTTTTTCATGGAGTTTTTCTTGCATATTTTTTTTTACTATTTCAAGCCATTACACAGGTTTTAAGGATATATTTATATAGTGTAATTTCATAAAAATCTTGCCTATTGCCATGTTACAGGTTTATGCCAGTGTTGCATCTTTAAAAACTGCTATAAAAAAAACATTCTAGGTATAGAATTATTATATTATGGAAATATTATGATGGAAAGCCTTCTGGGTTGGAGCAGGTTTTTATTATTGAAGATAGATATTTTTTATCTCTGTTGGTATTGGTTGTTTGAATATTTCCATAATGGTAATATAAAGTTTGGGATTCTCCTACTGGTAATTTGCTATGGAGTAAAAAATTAGAATGATGGAGGGCACTCCAGGCTGAGATATACTTGCCCTTTATAATAATTTAATCAAGTAGAAAATGGGCATAGGTGCTAAGGTTTCAAAATCCCCCCAATAGAGGATTATACATACAATAGAAAACCACAAATAAATACACTAAAATACCCCATTCTCTCATCCAGAGTATCTGCCTTTCTCTTTTTTCTGCGTATTGCTGGGTGGTATGTATTTGTTTGCTCACTGATGGACATTGTGTCAATATTCTATGAATGCAAAATTGCTGTTACACAATAATCTTATATAAAAAAATGTAATTGCAGTACCACTAGTTTATATGTGGTCTTCAATTTGCTATGGGGTAGCATTTTTCTTTTCTATATGAACTGATGTGATATGTGAAATCATTATTATTTGTGATATTTGGGTTTGGCTGTGTAGTTTAAGGGTTAAGGATTTGTTCCTCTTTGTTTCTGCTTTAATTGTTAAAATGCAAAGTAAATCAAGCAATCACATAAATTAAATACCATAATGTATAATGTATTATACTATACAATTATCTGTAAGCTGGCTGTATATATGTATGCATTGCACGTTTGTGTATCACTGTGAGGGATGGAAGGTGGGTTAATGAGAAGGATAAAGATTAGGAGTATCATTTTTCTGCAAAAAAATGTTGCTTGAAGCATCTTTCATGGTTGGGAGCTGAACAAGCAGATATCACAAGCCCCCAGGCATTGTGATAGGGCAGTGATTTTACATACAGTACAGCAAGATCATTCCTTCATTCATTATTATTTTGTATTTATATTAAGCACCAACTTAAAGTATTCCGCAGAGCTGTGCAATATATGGGTATATACATTGCAGGTAATAACAAGAGATAAAGAGGGCCCTGCCCAAAAGAGCTTACAATCTGAAAACACATTTTACCGTGTTATACTGGACATTATTTCCATCATGACAAACATAAGTGAGCAGTGAACTGGCTCTGGTGGTATATTGGCTACCATTGGACAAGTTACAGTTATAGAGCTTTGCACATGGTACTGTCACTGCAACAGTACTAATGCCATTATCTGGAACATACTTAGAAGATGGCTTATAATTGTACTTTTGTACTGGCCTTAATGAGTCAGCGCCAAAACTGGGTACCAGACTAAACTCCAAACAAATCCACAATCATTATTATATGCCTATAAACAGTTTAGCTCCTAACCTAGTCCTCTTCAAAGTGTCAGCAAAATATCCATTTAATATGGTTACCAAATCATAAAAATTGTTAAATTGTGATTAAAACACATCTAGCAAATCCACAAATGCCCTCATTGCAATATAATTTAAATGCAATCAGTGGGGCCATGCAGTATGCATTTTTAAAAAGTGCCCCTGAATTTTCAACTGATCTGGTAACCCTACCTTTTATTAAGCATATGCTTTTTATTCTCAAAGTGAAACTAGAATCAAGGAAGCTTTAATGTAATATCCAGAATGATATCAGTTTCTAACATATATCTTGATTCCACAACAGAAAAGAAAAGGTCAATATCTTAAACCTTAAAAAAGAATACATTTGCATATTAACAAGGGACACCAGGGTGTTGCCATGTTCATTTTGACCTATAACCCTCAGCGTTTCCAACTACTAAAGCCCTGGTATAGAGCATGTGTGTCATGATTAATGTACTGCACTCATAAATCCACATTTTATCAAATCTAGCCGCATTTGAATGACCATCCTGCAAACAGAAGTGAAACACATTAAATATTTCCACCAGTAGATGTCACTAAATATCTACAATAGAGAACTACATGAGACTATAGATTAAAAATGCGAACAGATAAATACTTGTCATTGTCTTGAGGTCGCTTTAATTCTCCATGGGAATACTGGCTTATCTAGTGCAGAAATAAACAAGTCTGAAAAGTAAATTGGGAAATTTTAAAGTGAGGTGAAAGAATGGAATTGTAAGCTCTACGGGGCAGGGACCTCCTTCCTACTGTGTCTCATACCACATGGCACTTATATATATATACATATATGTATTTATTGTATTTATTTATTATATCACTTGTCCTCCCTGTGTGTAATGTTGTATTCTGTAAGATTGTGCAGCGCTGCGTACCCTGCGTACATACATACATAACATAAAATATAGTGGACTAAAGAAATCAGAATCATCCCAAAACAACAAATCTTCCTGTCCTTACTCTTGCTAGAAGCTGACTTGTCTATTGGGCATTAGCAATAGTAACACCCTGAACACTTACCCAAACTTTCTCTGCAGTATTCTTCTACACTAGGCCACCAAAACCTCTGGGAATGCCTTTCCCACTTCAAAAAGTCACCTTTATACCATTCTCCCACCAACCAGTTGCCTTCTGTTTCCTGGGCCCACCTAACCATATGTTCAGAACAGAAAAATAGTACAATAAAGAATCAACCTCCAAGAATGCCCTGTAGACAGGGTAGATAGACTAAGCTGGTATGATCTGGAAGAGGGATTGTAAATACCATAGATTTGCTGAAGAGAAGAAAACAGGCAGTTCTGTAGTAAAAACAGCTGGTTTGAAAGTGGAAAGCTCCTGTATTCCCCAAAAGATTCCTCTCTAACTAACAATAAGCTATCAAAATATGTGAAATTTAAATTCCAAAGTACATTGATGAAAACATTTAAAAAATAAATCATACATACATACATTACTGACTGTATTTATAGGATCATGATCAAGTCAGGAACTGCATAAGCCCGTACCTCTGTTTAGACCATTGGCACACCAGACTCTCCACTTGCAACAAGCATGGTGTTGGCCTGCTCACACACACACAAACACTAATGTGAGTTTCTACACAAGGTGGAGAAATAGCCTGGTGTGCCATTAGCGTTAATTGTGTAAAATCAGTGCAATTGTGCCATAGCTTATTTTCTCCGCAATCAGTCAATGGGCCCAAAAAACATTAATCAACTTGTTATACACAACACATGGATAAAAAAATAAGGTGCAGCTCCTCCTGTTTCCTATCTGTAATGGGCCTTCAACATGAACCATGTGAATTCAGTCCAGATAAATAACTTGATCCAATATAATCTAATTCGCTGCACTGAATATTTAGCAACGGCTACCTTACATAAAGCAAGCTGTGGTTGCCCAATTTAATAAGACAGTGTTGAACTTGTGTAGCTACTTTTATTAGTTGACGGAAAAAGGTACTGCTACATAATTTATTGGTTTTAGATTATTAGGTCTTAAACTTACTGCAGTCAAATATTTGTATAGGCCTCCTTGACCCTTGCCAAGGTTAATAGTATATAAGTTTAGGCAATTATAGTTCAGGGAATATGAAAGACGGGAAATTAGCATTTTCCTATGATCTAATGCCTTGTTAGACAAGCAGCAAAGGTTTTGAGAACTGACCTCTTTATCTTAGCTGTTTGTAAATATAAAGCTATGTTTGATCCTTCCTCACGCTTGTTTGTCTGTAAGAGCTTTGTAAATGGCAGCCTTCTTTACATAAATCTAAGAATAGCATAATGTTTTTAAGTCTGTCCTTGGCCCTTTGCTTTAATTGGTTTATAAATGACCTGGAGGCGGGCACAGTTCTATTTCTTCTGACAATACTTCATTTTGCAAAACTATAAGTTCCATCCACTTTATAGAGGGATTTGGAAAGTGGAAAACTGCGCATTCCCTGGTCTACTGTTTTCTAAAAATTCAGTATCTATCCAAGTGTATGTATTTACAAAAACAGGGGTTTTTAGTGACAAAGTTATGATCATAAAATTGGCTTGCCAATTTTATGATCATAACTTTGTCACTAAAAAACCCAGTTATACATGCACTTGCATAAATACTGAATTATTAGAAAACAGTGGACCAGGGAGTGTGCAATTCAATTGTTCAATTTCTTTTTTTATTTTCTATGTTTGTAACTTAGCCAGATCACTTGCACTTCCATTGTACCTGTATAGTATACAAGCTAGTATAGCCTAGTATACTAGACTAATTGTGCTCCCACAACCCCCCTTTTGTGTGTAATTTCTATTTTAGCAGCTTTTCTGCAGGACAAATGGACAAACTTGCATGTGGTTGCAGAACTCCCATCCCATTCATTGTGGTTTTATGCCTTTAAAAATTGGGGATGGTCTGGGCGGTCCTTCTCCTTAAAAAATCAGAAGCAGAGTAGGATTAAGCCTTTGAAACCAATGTTCTGGTCTTGGCAATGTTTCTCTTTATAAATGCTAATGGCATGGAAGGATTAAGCCTGTGAATGAGACAAATGCAGATCAGTTATACTTCCATTGTACTTGTATAGTTTACTAGCCTAGGAGTGCTCCCACAACCCCCCCCCTTTTGTGTGTAAATTGGAGAACTGGGCAGGAAACTGTTCCATGTTGATAAATACAATGTTATGTGCTTTGGTAGAAATAATATACAACCCGGATTCCAAAAAAGTTGGGACACTAAACAAATTATGAATAAAAACTGAACGCAATGATGTGGAGGTGCCAACTTCTAATATTTTATTCAGAATAGAACATAAATCACGGAACAAAAGTTTAAACTGAGAAAATGTACCATTTTAAGGGAAAAATATGTTGATTCAGAATTTCATGGTGTCAACAAATCCCAAAAAAGTTGGGACAAGGCCATTTTCACCATTTTCTCCCCTTCTTCTTACAGCACTCAACAGACGTCTGGGGACCGAGGAGACCAGTTTCTCAAGTTTAGGAATAGGAATTCTCTCCCATTCTTGTCTAATACAGGCCTCTAACTGTTCAATCGTCTTGGGCCTTCTTTGTTGCACCTTCCTCTTTATGATGCGCCAAATGTTCTCTATAGGTGAAAGATCTGGACTGCAGACTGGCCATTTCAGTACCCGGATCCTTCTCCTACGCAGCCATGATGTTGTGATTGATGCAGAATGTGGTCTGGCATTATCTTGTTGAAAAATGCAGGGTCTTCCCTGAAAGAGATGACGTCTGGATGGGAGCATATGTTGTTCTAGAACCTGAATATATTTTTCTGCATTGATGCTGCCTTTCCAGACATGCAAGCTGCCCATGCCACACGCACTCATGCAACCCCTTACCATCAGAGATGCAGGCTTCTGAACTGAGCATTGATAACAACTTGGGTTGTCCTTGTCCTCTTTGGTCCGGATGACATGGCGTCCCAGATTTCCAAAAAGAACTTCGAATCGTGACTCGTCTGACCACAGAACAGTCTTCCATTTTGCCACACTCCATTTTAAGTGATCCCTGGCCCAGTGAAAACGCCTGAGCTTGTGGATCTTGCTTAGAAATGGCTTCTTCTTTGCACTGTAGAGTTTCAGCTGGCAACGGTGGATGGCACGGTGGATTGTGTTCACTGACAATGGTTTCTGAAAGTATTCCTGAGCCCATTCTGTGATTTCCTTTACAGTAGCATTCCTGTTTGTGGTGCAGTGTCGTTTAAGGGCCCGGAGATCACGGGCATCCAGTATGGTTTTACGGCCTTGACCCTTACGCACAGAGATTGTTCCAGATTCTCTGAATCTTCGGATGATGTTATGCACAGTTGATGATGCAAAATCTTTGCAATTTTTTGCTGGGTAACACCTTTCTGATATTGCTCCACTATCTTTCTGCGCAACATTGCGGGAATTGGTGATCCTCTACCCATCTTGGCTTCTGAGAGACACTGCCACTCTGAGAAGCTCTTTTTATACCCAATCATGTTGCCAATTGACCTAATTAGTGTTATTTGGTCTTCCAGCTCTTCGTTATGCTCAAATTTACTTTTTCCAGCCTCTTATTGCTACTTGTCCCAACTTTTTTCGGATTTGTTGACACCATGAAATTCTGAATCAACATATTTTTACCTTAAAATGGTACATTTTCTCAGTTTAAACTTTTGTTCCGTGATTTATGTTCTATTCTGAATAAAATATTAGAAGTTGGCACCTCCACAACATTGCATTCAGTTTTTATTCACAATTTGTTTAGTGTCCCAACTTATTTGGAATCCGGTTTGTACATTTAAGTGGTAGTGTGTTGGGGGTCTCTTTAATTAAAAGGATCTGGGGGGATTTGTAGATAACAAGCTGTGCAACTCTAGGCAGTGTCGCTCATTGGCTATTACAGCAAATAATGTCTTATATAGAAAAGCTCAATACACTAGAGGTCATCCCTACAGACTTGAGGAACTGAATTTTAATTTAGAGCAGTGTAGATGTTTCTTCACAGTGAGGACAGGGAGATTGTGAAATGCCCTGTGGGGTGATGTTGTGATGTCAGGTTCTATTAATGCCTTTAATAGTGGCTTGGATGAGTACTTGAACAAGCATAGTATCCAAGGCAATTGTAATACTAAAACCTACAGTTAGTATAGATAGAGGTATACATAGTTTATATATATAAGTGTATAGATAGGTTGGTATAAGTCTATATATGTGCACTGGGGTTTGAATGGGTTGAACTTGATGCACTTTGGTCTTTTTTCAACCCAATGAAACCATGTAACTATGTATTTCCTGGTGTTTATATAGAGCTGAAACATTTACACAGCGTTTTACAGAGATTACACCTTATTTACATCAATTCCCACCCCAGTGGAGTTTACAATCTAAGGTCCCTATCATGCTTACATACACTATGGGCAATTTTATCTGGAGTGAATTAACCTTTCTTTATGTTTTTGAAGAAAACTGGAGATCCCAAAAAACCTACACAGACATAAAGAAAACATAAAAACTGCTTGTAAGTAGTGTCCAAGCCAGAATCAAACATAGGACACCAATGCTGCAAAGTAGAACTGCTAGCTGCTGAGCCAAAATGCTGCCCAAACAATGGTGCTTGGCAGCCAGTTTCTGATGGATGGAAGAGAAAAAGGCAGAAAGACAAAAGCAGGCCCTAAATTAGTCATTTACCTAAATGAGGTATGACCTGATATATAATATATGATATAATGATACATTTTTCAATGAATCTCCTCCAAAAGCAGTTTATTTGGCACCCTAGTCTGGACATTAACAGCTGCAGTACTTTTTTGCAGTACATTTTTTAAGCAGGATGGGCACAAATTTGGTATGCATGTTGCTGTTGACTGCCCCATCATTTATGGTACTTATGAATTGGTGTGTGTGTGTGTGTGTGTCACTACCACAAAAACACCACTACACCTGAACCCACCTAGAGGCATAAAAATAAATGAAGTGAGGGCCCAGCCTGCAGACCATTTGGAGTGAAATCTGAGAGAGAATGCTTATATACTGTCTTAAATATCCCTGAAACTGTAGCAGTACTAATGCAAAGTTTTTGTTTCCCTTAGGGCTTCAGACTTTGAATCTACTTCTTAGTAAATGAGCCTAAGTGTGTGTCATGAAATGAATATTACCTATGTTTAGATGGGATCTGACCAGAAAGAATTGATACTTATTCATAGGCAAAAATTAGGGCAGTTGTTGCTATGAAATGCTGTTCAAATTAAATCTAAATTTGGGTTGCCATGGTAACAATGAAAAAGCACCATAACAAGAAACATTTTACTGTTTTTTATATGTGAATGTTCCAGGCAGAACCTCACTTCATGCAGTATAGTAGCAACAAAATGAAACATCCTAAATATCTGTCTGAAACATGCAGTTGTATGTCTGTCTATTCTGTAAGACTACCATTTTTTATATTATACATAGACAGGTTGTACATACATAAAAAGTTATTATCTTGTCATATATTTTATATGTTTGTTGAAGGCTTTCTGTTTTGCTTTTTGATTTATCATAAATACAATACATAGCTTACATTTAAGCAATGCTGTTTCATCCATTTGGCCTTTCCACAGGGTGGCACTTTACCAGGGGCATCAAATTTCTACATTTTTTTCTGTTTTAAACACACAAGGGGGACATCATCAGGTAATTTGCCTCACTCTGCAGCAGACCCAGATGTGCCCCCTTGTTCAGTGTATAAGAGAGATTGTTTATCATTCCATCAGCCACTTCCCAAATGGAGCTTACAGTCAGCCGGGAAAAATGCGCAGGAGGTTTTGACCCTGGCAGCCCTTTCTGAAAACCCTTGCCACCTCTCCGGGTCAAAGCTGGACAGGTGGCAACCCTACACTCAGGTCAGAATCAAACTCAGGACCCCAGAAGCGATTGTTAGCCACTGAGCCACAGTGCTACCCTTGGGTTTCACTTTCACACATCCTCTATATTCTCTACTTTTTTCTGTTTTATGTGCTCCTCCTGTCTCATGGCACATGTAGAGCTTCCCCTCTTGTAGTAACTGCCCTCAGTTTTAGCAGAAGGGTACAGGCAAATTTTAGTGCAACCACATGTGAAGTGAGAGAATGGCTTCTGTGTGTATTCTGCAAGCTGTTCAAGGCAGACATCCCATAGCTAAACCTCTACACAAGTGATCCCCAACCATTGGCTCTGGAGAAACATGTTGCTCACCAACCCCTTGGATGTTGCTCCCACTGGCTCAAAGCAGGTGCTTATTTTTGAATATCTGGCTTGGAGGTAAGTTTTGGCTGCATAAAAACCAACAGAGGCTCATGCAGGTTGCCAGTCCACGTGCAGGCTACCAAATAGCCTATTGCAGCCCTTATTTTGCACCTCCAGCATTTTTTAATGCTTCTGTTGCCCCCCCCCCCCCCCCCCACAACTCTTTTTACATTTGATAGTGGCTCACAGGTAAAATATGTTGGGGACCCCTGCTCTACACCATCATTCCCCTTGGTGGTTTTGCCAAGAGGGGGTGTTGCTAGTGTTGCTATGGTTAAATTCTGAATCATAATATGGCCAGGGTGTAAGGGGGTGTGATGTGTTGCATGTTGTTCCTTTAAATGGCAAAGTAGAGTTGTGTTAAAATTGTTAAGTGTAGTTCACACCATCAACCACCAGGGAGCAGTGTGGTATTGAGGGTATATAAGGGGAACCCCACCAGAAATTAGAGGTCGTTATGGGAGAGCGCAGGAAGAGACCAGCTGGAAGGAAGAAAAGATCGACATACAGGGTAAGGACAGGCCAGAGCAGGGCAGCTTAATAGATGAGCAGGCACTAGGTGTCTGAGTTAGGAATAGGTAGCAAGGGACGCCTATTGCCCCACTGAGAAGGGTAGAGGGAAATATTTTCCCACAGGATAGGGACCAGAGCAGATAGGGGTGGGCTAGGAAGTGGAGCAAAGGGGCACTGTAGGGAGTGCCGAATTGCTGAGTCAGCTGGGGACAGGAAATCCCATGGATGCATGCAATGCATAAACATATATTGCTTGGTTATGCTCTTGGTACCTTTACAGTTGATTTAATGTTTAACTTGTTGATTTTTCATTTTACTTTTACAACTGGAATTACCATTGCAATTAAACGTTCAGATTTTTTATATGACAGTTGGATTTCTCTCTGGCAATTGTTTTATTGTTCGTACACCCATAGCTCAAAAGAAAAGAGAAAAGTGGGAGATGATAGAAAAAATTATTTTTGGGGGGTTGCAGGAAAATGTTAGCTGTCATCCTTTTCAGTTATCCTAGGAGTTCCCTGTTTTAAAGGTCCGTCCCCCAATCTCCAGATCTCCTGGGCTCCATATCTCTTAATTTGACAGCTCTGGAGTAGTGGATGCTAACTTGGGCAGTCATTCAGAATATTGCTATATGATTAAAGGAAGGTGCCCACTTCAGTCTGTCAGTAATCTAGCAGTTAGCTTGGAGAAATTGTTGGCAGGGGCACCAAAAGGAATAGATGTGTGTTTATTTTATAGGAATTTATTGTATCCTGGTAATCCTGGCTAGATTCTATTGAGACAAAACTCCATAATCAGTGTACTCTATGTAGGAACTTAGCTTACAGCTATTCTTGCTTAACTGCACCACTTAAGAAGTTTAGGCCATATAATTTTGCGTATTGTTTTATTAGCACTCTGTCAACGGTTTATGAAAACAGCACCAAAATGATTAATTAGCAACCCCATAATTGTCACCCTTTCCTATCACCACCTGGTTAGTGGTATTATGTAAACTAACTACATCAGGCAACAACTCAGCAATCACTCATAAAAGTATCAAAAGCCATTTTTCTGTAGAACAGTGGCATCATATGTAATGTGTAGGTAGTCCTTGTGGGGTGGGAGTAATATTTTACAGCAATACTGCAGGGGTCATCCAGATAGGACAGCATAAGAAAAACTCTGGTGTCCTTGAAAAATGCAAGGAAAAATACCCATTGACTCCAATGCATTTTGCGCGAGAAGAAACACAAGAAAAAATTTAGCAAAAAAAGAAAACTTGGCCAAAAAATGGCTATTGATTCCAATGCATTTGGACTTTTACCAAATTTTGCCATGTGGCTAATTTTTCTGCAATTTCTTATGGGCCACTTTCGCTCATCACTAGTTATCCTCTTTCCCTGGAAGCACAATTTCTGAGCTTTATGCACTTAAGCACTTAATCAGTTTGATATGTGTAATAAATATGTAATTATTACCCCTGGGCGGTGTGTTCCAGCGAGTACTGTGTTTCAGTCTTTGTGGATTTATAAAAGTGATATATTCTTATTGGAAATATTTTTTGAGGATGTGTGGATGTGCTGAAGGTATAAAGACCTCATGATTCACCCGTCTTGGGCCCCCACCAGCATCACTTGCTCCTTCCCTCCCTGTAAATTCCAATCATAGTTTGTGTTTTCACTTCCTGCTTCATGTGGGTTCCAGTTTCTTTGTGAAATTGGTGACCTTTACAAAACAAGAAAATGCCTTCCTTATGTTAACATAAGATGAATTAAGTGCTGTACTTAATCCGGTGAGCAGATCTACCTTCTAGAGCTGACATTAAATCGCACAAGCTTTCTCATTTATATGGGATCCATCTATTGTTCTTCAGGAATGAATTATGGTAAGGGTGAATCTATTCTTCCTTACAGATGTTAGGGTGGAGAACAAAGGGCGGTTATACTGGGCTGCAGTATAAAAATATAAATATTTTAATTCTTCGTTTTTATCATTTTAGGATCATGTGATAGAAAACAATTGCGTTCCAGTGAACCTTAATGGGGTAAGATGCAAAGGGCAAAAACTATTACACGTTTATCCATTTTCTTGCATGTTGTTTGGAGGGGAGGGCACAGTGAGTGATTCTTTGGAAGACAAGTTAGATGATGTAGTGGGCACAGTAAGGAAAAATGGGGCAAATCTGTCCTGTTTCGCTTTGCCTTAAAAGATCAGCGAAACGACGAAAATGTGTATCAAAAAAAAATTGTTGGCCTCGACAATTCCTTTTACAGGGGCGACAATTCTTTTGACTTGCGACTATTCTTTTAATGTGCGACTATTCTTTTGACGTTGGCAACAATTCTTTTGAAGCGGGCAACAATTTAAAAAAAAATTTTGACGCGGGCAACAATTTTTGGACGTGGCAAATTTTTTCATATGTTTTGCAAAAAAGGCAGCCAATGGCGAAACGCAGAAATTCGACCCAAATCAATGCCAGGTGAAACATTTCACCCATTAAATGTTGGCAAATGTGCTAAATCAGCTATTTTCTTCAGTGTATACAATAGAGAAGCCAAAGTGCCAAGATCCACCAAATAGCTGCACTGTTGGCTCAGCTCAATCTAGTGGTTAATGCAGGATATGGTACATAAAGGGTTACTCAAAAATAATGTAAACAAAGCACCAGGGCCAGATGGAATACACTCTTGGGTACTGAGAAAGCTTAGTTCAGTTTTAGCCAGGCCTTTGTTTCTGATATTCTGAGAATCGCTTTCATCTGATATGGTACCTATGGATTGGAGGAAAGCTGATGTCATTCCTATATTTAAGAAGGGATTATGATCGCAGCCTGGCAATTATAGGCCTGTAAGTTTGGTGGGCAAGTTATTTGAAGGCTTGTTAAGGGATCACATACAAAATTATGTTGTGGAAAATAGCAAAATGAGCAGTAATCAGTATGACTTTATAAAGGACAGGTCATGTCAGACCAATTTAATTGCTTTTTATGATGAGGTTAGTAAGAAGCTGGCCAGTAGGGGTGCAGTAGATGTGACATATTTGGATTTTGCCAAAGCATTTGATACAGTGCCCCACAAACTACTGCTTTCTAAATTAAGGTCTGTTGGTCTTAGTGAAGTCGTTTGCATATGGATAGGAAACTGGCTACAGGATTGGGTACAGAGGGTTGTTGTACAGTCTCTACTTGGAGTAAGGTACTTAGTGGGGTCCCTCAGGGTTCTGTGCATTTTTATTTAACTTGTTCATTAATGACTTAGGAAAGGTTATTATAAGTAATGTATCAGTGTTTGCAGATGACACAAAACTCTGAAGCCCAATTAATTCCATCCAGGATGTGGCATCCTTGCAGTAGGATCCTGACAAACTGGCAATCTGGGCAGCTAAGTGGCAGATAATATTTAATGCCGACAAATGTACCTGTGATGTAAAAATATACAAGCCACTTACACAAGTATTGGGACTGCGCTAGGCAAATCCATAATGGAAAAGGACCTTGGAGACCTTGTAATTAATAAACTTGTCTGAAGCAAGCAATGCCAGGCAGCAGCTGCAAGGGCAAACACGTTTTGAGCTGTATTAAAAGGGGCATAGATTCACTGGTGGAGGAGGTTATTCTTCCACTTTAGAGAGAGCTGGTAAGGCCCCATCTAGAATATCCTGTGCAGCCTTGGTCTTCAGTGCTCAAACGGGACATTAATGATTTAGAGAGAGTACACAGAAGGGCAACTAAGCTGGTAAAGGGTATGGAATGTCTCAGTTATGAAGAAAGACTGGCCAAGATGTGATTTTTTACACTGGAGAAGAGGCACTTAAGGGTTGATATGATAACTATGTATAAATATATAAGGGGATCTAATAATAATATCATTAATGCTTTATTTACCAGTAGGTCCTTCCAGTGGACACAAGGGCACCAATTCCGATTACAAGAAAGGAGGTTCCATCTAAATATTTGGAAAGGGTTTTTTTATAGTGAGAGCTGATACATTATATAGCTTCAAGAAGGGGTTGGATGGCTTTTTAGCAGGTGAGGAAATTTATAGGTTATGGAAGATAACTCATAGTACAAGTTGATCCAGGGACTGGTCCGATTGCCATCTTGGAGTCAGGAAGGAATTTTTTTCCCCATCTGTGGAAAATTATAGAGGCTTCAGATGGGTTTTTGCCTTCCTCTGGATCAACTAGCAGTTAGGAAGGTTATATATAGGAAAAAAAGGTTGAACTTGATGGGTGTGTCTTTTTTCTTTACTGATATTTTTCCAGAAAAGTTGGCAAGCAAACCCTTAATCAGCTGAGTACTTGATTTGGTTGAGCATGGCTAGTTTTAAACTTTTCTGCATGGACTTTGTTCTAATGCATGCCAGTAGAGCAGTGACTGGTCTTTATACAAACCATAAGTTATTACTAACCAGAAAATGTCCAGGGCAGGAAAAATTCACATGGAAAGCTTATTTGCCAGTCCTAGCCATCTTTTTTTAAGATGGACATACATGGGCCGATTTCAGCTGCCGATATTGGTCCTTTAGACCTGCTCGCTTGGCAACCTTGCGAAGAGTGGTTCTTACAGTGTATGGCCACCTTTACCAGCACTCTGAGCAAAGAAAAAGAGTAAAGAAACAATGTCCCTTAATCAAAACTAAAAGCCCATATAGAAGCCATTGGGCATGACCATACTTCTCATTTAAATACTTTAATGCTTGTCTTCATTCAGCAACAATTAAATATGCATGTGGCTTCTAGAATATCATATTCATAGGCTGCATAATGTGTCATCTGTGATAACTCTTGCACTTAAATTCTTTAGCTCATGAGCTGAGAACTGTGTAAGACTTGAAGGTTGGTTTACTATGAGTAGGTGCCAGTCCCTCTGCTATTCAAGATTTGTTCTTTTATACAGTCTTTTATTAGTTTAAAGGAAAACTATACCCCCAGAAGGAATTCTTAACCAACAGATAGTTTATATTATGTTAAGTGACCTATTAAAGAATCTTGACAAACTGGAATATATATATCAGTAAATATTGCCCTTTTACATCTTTTCCCTTGACCAACTATTTAGTGATGGGCTGTGTGCTCCCTCGGAGATCACCTGACAGGAAGTAATGCAGCTCTAACTGTAACAGGAAGTAGTGTGGAAGCAAAATACAGAACTCTGTCCATTAATTGGCTGATGTGACCTAGCATGTATGTGTGCCTTGGCTTGATTGTGTGCACTGGGAATCCTATGACCCCAGGAGGTGGCCCTAAATTCTTAAAATGGCATTTTTTTTATTCAGGAGTACCCAGTGGCACATACTACTAAAAAAGTATAATTTCATGAAAATGGTTTATTTAGATGAAGCAGGGTTTTACATATGAGCTTGTTTATGCAATATAAGAATATCTTAAGAATATTTTACAGTCCACCAACAATTCAAAGGAAAACATTTAGGTATTGCTACCAACACCAATTAAACAGCCAACACCCTGTCTGAGTTAAACAAGATTATAAATGTGCTATGAACACTCCCACCGTACTGCATAACTTGGTAGATTTGCATTGATGCCTTTCAGTGCTAATATCCTGGGACTGATTCCAGCCAGGGCTCCCTGTGTTTGTGGAGAAAGGAAATTTAGAGGGAATTTGTGCACATTATGCAAAATTTCAGCACATTATGCCCACAACAGCATGTTTACTATTTTAAGTAATCATAAAATGTTGTTGTATTGATGTCCTGATGTATTGAGTCAAACGGAGTAAAAAATAACTTTAACACTAGTAAATAAGCCCTATACACATTAATCTCCACTATGGATGGAATATAATAATACAAACAGTAGAGGGAGCCCTGTTCCCTGCTGCAATGCTGCATTCTTGTTTCTCATACTGAGCTTGCTCTGCTCTACTGTTTGATTAGAGTAGCTAGAAATAATATATTGAACCACATTGTAAAAACCAGCCCAGTCTCCTCTCTGTGTATATATGATTCTCCCCAAACTTTTTGCTGAATTAAACACACTAGTGAGAATATTAGTTGTCTATATGTAATGCTGCCATAATCCATATTACTATCACCTGTTTTTCTACCAATTAGTAACTGGATAAAGAGTATTCGATTGCCAATAAAATATTGACATTTAAATACTCTGACCTTTGTTCTTTTCCACTTGGGTGGGTGCAGCTTTATTTAGACATATTTCTGTTAATATTGCTTGTTTGTGAATATTTGCTGGGAAAATTCATGAAATTTACACCAAATATTGCACTGCATATCTCTACTAGGTTGGTAGGTACAGTAAAATAGACTTAGCAGATGTTATAAAATCCCACAAGGCAATTTTGTTGGCCAAAAAAAGCAGTGGGAAAATACACCTGCAAACATTCTGTCAGAGGCCCCACCAGGGTTACCTTAAATGATAGGTGCTGCACAGCTAACAGTTATGCAAACAAAGCCATACGTACCATAGTCTTTGCTTTGGCTAATAACGTGTGGCTATAACTCTTGCTACATTTGAAATCATCATTATATGGACAACAAAATCTGGACACCTGTCTGTCCAATATCTCATTTCAAAACCAAATGTATGCAATTGAAGTCATCCTCCTTTTGCTTTTAGAATAGCCTCTATTTTTTTTGGTTTTCCACTAGATGTTAGAACATTGTAAGTGAGATTTGCTTCCATTTATATGTAAGAGGTTGGGCAAAGATATTGAGGATCAGGCCTGACCGTGAACCTTAAGCAATGGCTAATAAATATTATTAAAATAATATATATATATATATATGTTTTAGATTTCAGTTTCTACAGTGAAGTTTCACAGCCTGCAGAGGCTACTAGGCTATAAGTGTGGGTGACTAGTTACCCTGAGCTTCATATTCAGATAAAAGCTCACAATATCTTATAGTGTTCTAATCTGGGTAATTTAGGGTGTGCCTCTGAGCCACCCAACCACACCTGATCTGCCAGAAACCCCACCCATTTTTGTTTAAAGGGGTACATCACCCTCTCAAAATCTACTGTTTTTAAATTTAATAATACAAATAATGAATAATAACCACAAATAATGACTTTTTTTTAACTGCTTCACAATTTTTATTGTTTAACGATATTCTAAAATCTATGTTTAAAAAACTATTTTTTTTGTTTTTTCCCAGGTGCAGTTTAGTAAGCCTTGTGTGCGATTCTCTCTTAGTTTCACCATGTTAACGTAGGCCAGTCAGCATTGCTTAATTTTGTAACCTTTACATTGAGATAGTGACTAAAGACTACAGTCTAAAAGTCTCATGCAAGTGTGACACTTTGTAGAGATAAGAGGAATAATTTCTTTGGGTTATTAGACTTAGAGCAAACTTTGCACATGTTATTACACTGTCCCATATAGGGGCAGACTTAGTCAGCAGAGGGGCCTGATGATTCAGGGCTGCTATGAGCCCTGAAGGGCTGTGCATCTGCACAGGCTGAATTTACAATGCCCCCTTATATTATATACTGGTGAAAAAATAAATTACCCCAGAGAGAAAGATGCCTTGGAATGGCAATGGTCCAATCTAAATATAACAAGAAGTAAAATGGCAGGTTTTATCATTAAAATCCTAAATGGTTATTGCTATGTATATTTAATTATACTGTATGATTGTATGTATTTTATTATTTTATGATGCTCTGTGTTATTTTTAGTCTATTTCATTTTGTAAAGTGACAAACAGAATTGCAGGTCGTATGTAGACGTTTTCATAGCAACACAGAAGCAGTGTGCCTTGGTAACCATAATGAAGGTTTAATGCAACCAATCAACAAGGAGCATATAATGGTCACCAGTTTGAAAGCAAATATCTTATTGGTTGCTGTGGGTTACTGCACCTGGCAAAAAATTATGCCTTTTATTACATGCGTGGGTTACAGAGAACATGGGTGGCATTTGCACCATGGCAACCAGAAAGTATACATGTAATTCCCAGCCAAATGAAACACCAATGTAAACAATGAGTGCCATGCCAACAGTATAATAATTGTAAACATATTATTATATAGCACTAGTGCAAACATGAATAAAATTGAATCAATAACAAAAGAAAAGTGAAAAGTCCATATAAAATAAGTGTACAATATAGACACAATATAATAAACAAAAGTGCAAACAGCAAAAAAAATGTAGAAAAGGTCCTTTTTGTTCAGTCACAGAGCATAAGGTTTGTCCCACTTAATAGTCACCAAGGACAGCTAATGCCAAAAATGCAAAAAAGTTAGATCTCATAAAAGAAGCAGTAGGCTAAAGGGAGAGAGCATATGGAGGATCTTAGATCTTAGATAGATCTTTTTCTCACATGCAAGAGAAGCATAAACTGAAATGTGAAGCAGCCAACAGTGTAATATGCAGGGCTGAAGACATATAAGGGGACTGAAGAACTGATTTAAGGAACAACTGGTACATGAGTTTTGGGGGTGACAACAAGGAAGGGGGGGTCCAGCTGGCTCATGGGTGCATGGTCCCATTTGTGCTTGCCTCTTTATAAACTCTTTATACTGTAAGCTTGTTCAGTTTGTATTCCATGTATTGTATCTCATACAACTGCATTGTTAATGTATTTGTAACTTATTTTCTGGTTTTACTCCTATCATTATTAATGTGTTTCTCTTAAGATACATATTTTCTTTCTGATATAATTGGTGAAAACTGCTTTGAGTACCATCTTAACAATAATATTGTCTCTATGACAATGATAACCTTCAACCTCTGTTACACTTCTTATGCAAGAAAATGATGAAAGTCATATCATGGCTGCTTCCTGCATTCCCAGCCAACCACAAACAAGCTAGATCTCGCCTTTCTGTTTCAGATACATTTCTCATGTGTAATCACACAGCAGGATTAGGGACAGAGTATTGCAGTCTGCACCAGATATGCACATTGGTTGCCATTTGTAATTGCCCCTGTTTGTCCTGAAATATATTCTGTGCATTTGGAGCTTTATGAAGAAGTAGTCCTGCCACTGGTGTTTTGCTAAAAAGACTGTGATTACGGGAAAGGCTTTATCTGTAGCTGCCTTGATAGAGATGCCATAAATGATAATACAAGTTGTTAAAAACATTTGCTGATTCTGCATGGCTATAGATAAATATTTATGCATATTAAACTTGCTAGGAGACATGCAATTTACACACTGTACAGCGCTGCGTACATAAGTAGCGCTTTATAAATAAAGATATACATACATACACGTCCCCTATGATCTAATGAGTCTGTTGGATGCAAACTAATGTAGAGTACTGTAATCAAAGCATGGCTGCATATAACTGGCAAATTTCAGTATGGTGTCAGCATGGGTTTAAATTCAATTCTCAGGCTTTAAAAAAAAGACATAAAAATATTTGCTGTGTTTTACTCAAATATCTTTTTTTCCTTTTTTCCAATTCTAAATGTATGTTTTTATTACATTGGCTACTGTAGAAAACCACAGCAACGTTGCTGTTCTATAAAAACTGTAATCTGGAGCAGTACAAGGTGACCTTTCTGTGCTGTTCCTTTATTTTCATTTTATAGTTTCATATCAGACATACTTTCTGGCTTGTCATTTGTTTCTTGGGTAATGTAGATGTTGTTGTGGCATAATAATAGATGCAAATTTTATTCCGCTACTCCAAAAACCCATAGCAACTAATCCACAGATAGTATTTACTGCTTTGCTGTTTGAAAGCAAAACTGTGATTTGCTGCTGTGGCTTACTAAACCTGAGGTATACACTTTGCTTTATAATGGATATTTGAACCCAAAAAACTACAGAGCAACTGCATAGAACTTAATGTAAGCACTAATAAAGTACAATCAACAATACATTATACATACCGCCTATATGCAAAAAAAGTAAAGCAGACACATGGGCAATAAAAGAGAATAGCCTGATGTTTCAGAGCCAAGTCCTTACTCAGGGAAATCCACTTGAATGAATAACTGTTTCATTTAAGGTTTAACTGTTTCACATTTTGATTATGATGAGCAGTATGCTATCATTCACTGCATTTTAAGCTCTTGCTCCTTCCATGGCAAGACAATTTTTATTGCCTAATGGTATAATTTAAGGGTCTATGTTGTAACAGTACAGAGTTCCATGTCCTTATCAGTAGTCTTGTTTTATTCTGCGTACCCCTTACAAGAGCATTTGTGGATAGAAACTCTTCTAATATGGCTACAAAATAAAAACAATTTGGGGGGGCACCTGTGCTTCAATAAAAGAGAAAGAGTAGGTGACCATGAATGCAGAGTAGTAACAATGTACACAGTAGTTAGGTGCAAGAGGCAGCTATGCCAGCGGTTCTCAACCTGTGGGTCAGGACCCCTTTGGGGGTCGAACGACCCTTTCACAGGGGTCGCCTAAGACCATTGGAAAACACATATTTCCAATGGTCTTAGGAATAATTTTATGGTTGGGGGACACCACAACATGAGCAACTGTATTAAAGGGTTGCGCTTTAGGAATGATTGAGAATCACTGAGCTATACCCTTGAAGTACCCAGAGGTAGAAAGGCCAGGGAGTTAGAGATACAGTCGTCCCAGATACTTATCTGACATCAGCAGGAAGGAGATATTCAAAGGGTTCCAAAAGATTAATCTGTCATCTGTAGCATGTGAGTTTGGTTGCACATTTTCATTGGTTATATAGGGTATTTTTATTGTGCTTATTCATTTAGAAATAAGAGGCATACAGTGTCCTTAAGTTGGCAGCACACAGGCACTTAGAACTAACTTGTCATTTTCAGGGTCAGAAACAGAGGGTTGGTATACTTCTCTTTGTTCGGTGGCAGCAATGTGGGGGTGGCTAGGCGCTGGAACTATGTGGGGGAAACTATATGACTCAGATTCTGCCTTCTGGCCTGGGGATAAAAGAGTTGAAGGTCAATAAATAAGGTGAGTGAACACTGAAGGGCTCCCTGGCACTGATTTTGCTTTCAAGTCAAGGAGTACTTACAGGAGAAGCCATTCACATCTGCTTTGACAACTGGGCATGCGGTTGTGCATGTGGAACTGAACTGTTGTTTAAGACTCTGCTAGTCACCTTGGAATAACTTATCTCGTTGTTTATCACATGAAAACTCGATTGAAGTTTATGGGGGTAAAAACTGAAACTGAATTAAGGGAAAGTTTTTTCTCCTCAAATTAAGTCATGTGATAAACAAAACAATATAATTGTCTCATGGATCTGAATCTGGCCAATAATTCCATAATATATGGTTGATGTATGTGATTAGATAAACTACCCTGGTGTGTCATTGTGTTATTCTTCTTCAAAAAGATTTCCATTGCAAAGTGTGTAAGACCCAGTGTAACAGCATTCCTTGAGTATGCATGGTTCCCAGTGATAAAAAGGTTGCACTTTTTATATATCGCTTTAAATTCTCTACAAGCAGTGCTGTTTAAGCTGGAAGTGACTGGAATAGCATTACAAGCTAGTTTAAGAGCCTAGCACTGAATGTTTACTGTATGTTTCATACATTTGAAAAACATGCAATAAGACACAGCCATTTTTAAATAAATTAAAATTCCTAAAGGCTCAAGGAAATTGCTGATGAACCCTTCCTGTAAATAATCTCAGCTTATAGTTTCTTTTTTACTTTATAAGGCTATTATTATTTATTCTTCATTTACAGTTTCGATAACTGTCACTCAAACGACTCACAGGCATATTTAGCAAAGGCAAAACCAAATTTTATGTTAAGGAAAAGCCCTATTCTTAGCATTTTGTCAGTGGGTCTCTGATTATTAATTTTGTATAGTTTTTTTTAATTACGGTATTTGCTTTGCTCTTCGGCCTCTTTACTTTTTTATTACTTACAGTTTGATTCGGAACATCTCCTATTCAGTCTTTTGCTCAAACTATTGCCTGGTTGTTAGGGTAAATTGGACCCTAGAAACTGGATAGCTGCTAAAGTTCAAAACTGCAACTAAGCAAAAAGTCTAATAATTGAAAAAAATAATGCTCAAAAACTAAACATGACAACCATTTGCAAATTGTCTTAGGATAATTGTTGTAATTGTCTCAGACAAAACGTTAACTTGAAAGTGAGCTGCCCCTTTTTGTTGCATACTTGTTATTTCACTGCCTGATTCTTCCTAATAAAGCTTGCAATTAGCAACGGATTCTGTTGGCTTTATTCCCATACGCTTGACATAAACTCAGCGCTCTGGAATGTTGGGGACATCCAAATGATGTCACTGACAAACAAAGTCTAGGCCAAGACGGCACTGTGTGAATGATATCATAAGAACCCATGGAATAAAAATGCCAGTAATTCAGCAAGATTACACAACATGACATGGGTCTGTGTTCCAGGCAGTAGTGGTTAGCTGCCAACAATTGGTTTTCTTAGGTTCTCCTGTTTATTTTGGGTTTTGGAGCTGGGAGTCTGTTTATATGCCATGTTTATGTAGATAAGCCAAATACGTGAACATTCCCTGTATGTTAACAGCAACTGATTAAATTAGTAAGGAATGTACCACCTTTATTACAGTCACACCCTCCAAATAAACATATTAGGTCATTTGTCACTTTACCTACTTTAACATTTTTCTCACTTTCTGTAATTGCTCCTTTAAAAGAGAGAACTAATATTTATTGCCCTATATGTAATGCGTACTAACATGTTAAGATCACAGTTACTATTCACTAAAAGTACATGCAGTGGGTGCTAGTTGTCAGGTCTGGGATTCAAAATACGCCCTGGCATTGTAAGTATACAGAGGCCAAACAGCCTTCACCAGGCCCGATAAATAGTAACTGTCTATGGCATCTTACAGCAGCCTCTCTGGCATTTGCCAAAACTCACAGATTGCTAGTGCGGCCATCTAGTAGTGGTCATCAACAGTTATTAGGTTGCAAACTAGCCAAGACCAATATAAAGCTTTACTGCTGCCATCTTGCCCTGATATGCCTGTTATACCTCATTCTGACTACCCGCAACTGATGTTCTACCTCACTGTGTCCTAGCACCAGGGCACAATGTCACTGCTAAGTGCACCCATACAAAAAATTGCTCTGCTGCCATCTCGGATCCTAGTCTTACTGCTAAGTAAAGGAGGATCCATAATGACACAAAACATAAAAGTTCATGCCACTTTATGTCAACAGAGAGGCTCAGCACTTATACCTGGCTTTCTACCACTGTGACATATTTATAGACAACCATTGCCATATAAATGGGGTCATTTACAACCCTCTTAATAACACGATATTATAAATGTTCTTCCAATTTCTTAACCTCCCATTATTGATAACTTGTGCACTCCCTGGTGGTTTTTTTCTGCACATTTATTTGTGTTTGATGGCTACTCTTTTACTATTGTATATACTTTGTTCTTATTTTTCTTCCCTAAAGTAAATATACCCTTTTGACTTTTTTTTTACTATGGGCTCATTCACAGGTGTAGTAGAATTTGCAAAGAGCAGATTTCAGATGCAAAATGCCATGTCTTTTATCCATAATTCAGCCGTTTCGGGATGCATCAATTTAGTTGCAAATCAGAGCCTTTTTTTAAATGCATTATTGGCAAATAGTGTTATTTCTCATCTGAAGCGTTAATAATGGCTTTAGCGACCTGAATTACCATCAGATCCAAGTGGCCAATAATTCCAGGGTTCAGTAGAGCCTGTGCACGCACTTCATCGGGGCAAGCTGGGTAGACACATACGTGCTCCTTGCAAGTTGCTGAGGAGCATATAGGGACACAAAGAAACTTGGTGAATAGGCTCAATGCTTATTCAGTTTTGCATTCATCTTAGCACTTTGCAGTTGCACTTGTATTCGTAAATGTCCCTTTTATTATTTTTGGAGGATAGTGTCTAGGAGTATATATACCCTTAATATGTCCGTCTATTCAGTATTGTTACACTACATGAATAATGCAACATATAAATATATGCTAAGAGACTATCAATAGTACCAATCCCTGAAAAAAAATATATTACAATTTTTTTCTGGGAGTTTCTGTGGAAGCCCAATGCATCTTTTCATCTCTGCCACTGGAATCTCTACAACAGCATGCAAAGAATGCTAGCTGCTTATACTCTTTGTGAGCTTTACTTTGGCATTTATGCCTAGAGCTATTCTGGATACATTATTAGCACTCCAAGTTTTCTTTCTTTTTTTTTGGCATGTTTGCTTAAACTTGGATCTAAAGTTGTATTTATAGAAGGCAAACCAGCTCTGTTGGTATATGCGCCTCGCTCTTTAGCCATTAAACATGTCACGTCAAAGACCTGCAGTAATGTTGTCTCCTGGGCACTGGCCCTGTTCCACATTTAAAACATCACAATCATTAGGTCACCCCTGTCTTGGTGAAACATGCCCATTACATGCAGCTTGGCAATGACAAGCCAACTTGATTAATCCCTAAAGAATTCTCTGTGAGGATCAAGAAATTACAAATAGTAATTAGGATTAATGTTTGTTTGACTTTCTAAAGGACAAGTGACGTCACTGACAGCCAATAAGCAGCCCTGATGTGCTCTGTTGTTTAACACTTTAAGTTCCAGAATTTCTTATGTGTCATCATTTTAATGGTATTTGTCCAGCAAAAAAATTGCTATTTGATGTTTAGCTGAAAATTCAGACAGCAATGCTTCCTATGATTTACTTTTATTTGGCTATAAACTTTGTGATCCATGTATTCAGTCACAATGAAATGTAGCTATGGTGGGGAAAAGCTGCTATGTATGTATGTATGTATATCTTTATTTAAAAAAGCGCTACTTATGTATGCAGCGCTGTACAGTAGAATACATTAAAACAAACAGGGGGTTAAAGATAATGGATAAATACAAAGTACAACAATAAATACAAATAAATACAAGGTACAGTTACAATAAGAGTCAGAAACACAAGATGAAGGAGGTCCCTGCCCCGTAGAGCTTACAATCTATATGGCAGGGGTAACTAACAGACGCAAATGTAAGTGCTGTAGGTCACAGTGGGTGACACTACTATGTTGGTTTGATTCCTTATTATGGTTATTTTGTACCAACTGTGCAACTCCTTATTGTGCTCAAGAAGGCTATAGAGGTCACCCTAAAGTGAGGATAGATATATGCTTGGCTTTGATTCATGCCACAAAGGGTGTCCATAATGTGCTTCGAAAGGCGCTAAATAGATACCCAAGGTTATGTTGCAGAACTGCTTCTGCACTCTACACCCAGGGCTGGAACTAGGGTTAGGCAGAAGAGGCAACAATTGGGGGCGCCAGGCAAGAGCCTCTCCTGTCTACCCCTAGTCTGTGCTCCTTTGTCATTGCCCCGCCACTTGTCATTATGCGGTGTGGGCAATGACCCATCGCATTCCATTCCAGGCAAGAGCCTCTCCTGCCTACCCCTAGTCCATGCTCCTTTGTCATTGCCCCGCCGCTTGTCATTATGCGGTGTGGGCAATGACCCATCGCATTGCACCCCCCTGGAACTGTGCATGCGCACCAAAGCACACGCGAGGGGGGGGTAAGGTACAGGGGCGAGTTGCCTAGGGCACCCGGTCAGTTTGGCCCACCCCTGTCTGCACCAGATCAAAAACCTGCCTCTACATACAGAGTGCAGAGCTGTCTGGTGCAAGACAGCCCTATGTTTAATGCCTAAGTGCATGGCTAGTGCCTACTGCAAGCTAGCTAAGAGTGTCCCATGGGATGTAGATGTTCCACCCACCCTTCCACTTTGCGCTGTATACTAGGAGAGCAGGAGAATACTTTGGGCTCAGCTTGTAAATTGGATTGGGAAATGGGTCATAGTGAAAAAAAAACATGAGGGGTCAGTTATGACCACAAGTGCAGTTGGATAAGTGCAATTTATATACCATATAAGTGTTATGACTGCAAGTGCAGTGTTTTTTTGGTATCCTTATAGGCACACTCTCTGGCCTCTTCACCACCAGCATATACAATTAACAAAGTAGAAAGTAGTCAGTACCTGTAGTGGTGATATAGGGTATTCATATCCCTGACGTGCCCATAGTCTTATTCCTCAATAGGATTTGACATGTATCTGTCCTGTTTCTCTTTTGACTTTTTGTAGCATTTTTTCTGTGTTCCCCTTGCCCCTAAACATATATACACTTACTTAATTGTATGCCCAGTATGCCCTTGCTTAATTGGACATACTGTAGCTGACTTCCTTGGAAGAAATGCAGACAAAGCTCTTATATAGAATGATTTGCTATTTTTATCCACTGGTTTATGGTATAAGGATGTGCAGTATCTGTTCTCCTGCCTTTTTACTCTTATTTACATTCAAAAATTCACAATACATTTTTTCATAGTTAAGTAAAAATTTGATGGTGTGGTTTACTTTGTTAATACATTCAAAGAATTGCCACTCCAAATAACATATCATCCACATACCTATTATACCAAAAAACATTTTTAAAGGACATGTAAACCCTATAAACAACAACAAGAGATCCTCTGCACTCACCCATTATCAATATACATAGGACATTAAGACATTCGGTGCATTTAAGCTACTAAGAAATGCCCTCCCCTTTAAGCAAAACAGGGATTGTTTGTCCATATATTGCAATATACTTCAAGCTGGCTAACTGCGTCAAAGTCATCCCTTTTGACCAGTTCCTACACTGACTTATGCGATTCATTAAGATTTCTACTGCTTCAATATACATTTAGCCAAGGGACTAAGTTTTACCTGCAACTTACTTGCTTTCAAGGTTAAAACCCCCATATGGTTGCCCTTTTATTGGCTCCTCTGGGATCACCTGGCTGTAGCTGGGGAGGGTGGGAGCTACAACATGTGGTCACAGCCTCATTGCACCCCTGCCTAATGATTTCAAATGTAGTGGATGAGCACAACTTTCCCTTTTTTTGCTTTAGTTTATACAGGAGCAGTGGCCAGCTCCATGTTGCAGCTCCTACCCTTCCCAGCTGCAGTCAGGTGATTAAAACAGTACCTTGTACTTGATCCCAACTAAGATATAATTGATCTTTGTTCGAAGCAAAACAATCCTATTGGGTTTGTCTAATGTTTAAATGATTTTTTACTAGACTTAAAATATAAAGTTCCAAATTACAGAAAGACCCCTTATCCAGAAAACCCCAGGTCCCGAGCATTCTGGATAACAGGTCTCATACCTGTATTGTTAAGCTGAGCTCAGAGGAAATTAGGTTTCTCCAGTAGAGTGCACAGCTAGAGTTTCTATGGAAACTAGTAATGCCATCTCTTCACTGGCTGCTAGACTGGGGGGGGGTGTTTGGTAGCCTGAGTTGAGAAGTACTGAGCATGCCCAGTAGCCAACAGCCAAAGTGAATTCCTAAGAGAGGGGGCTGAGTGGGTTACAGGAGGAGAAGGAATCCTAAGTGATTAAGGAGATGCTGCAGCCTTACTACTAATCTTTTAACAACCAAAATGGCAGGCATTTAAAGATTTCAAAGAGTTCACTGATTACATTTTTTTGAGGGGTGTTTATATATTCTTTATAACATGGTATGCATGCATGGTATGCGGTATGATTTCAGGTCATACATGAAAATATTGGCATAGCTATGAGCTATGTTGGTACCCATACTGGGCCCCTGGCTGCCTGGTTGAGAGGTAGTGATAGAATGGAATATGTAGTTCCAAGCGCAACTATACTGAAGTGTAAAGAGTGCCCTTTGATGCTTTTTATGGTAAAATTCGCTGCAGGGAAATTTGTGCTAGCTGCCGTAAATGGGCCTGTATATGGGTCTGTAGAGTTGGCTGGGGCATGTGGCCAATATGGCTTTACACTGGAGAAACACATTATATTCTATAAAATTTTCCTTAACATTATCTATACTGCAGTGAGCAATGAATTGTTCCCTTGTTTAGAATTAAACACCAGTCTAGATGACATTGCTACAGCGTCACCCTTAACCTTTCTTAACACTAACTGCTGTCATGTATAGCTATGTATAGCCATGTATAGCCATAAACCATGATGTACACTGGGAAAGGAATATAGCTGATACTGTGCCAAGTGGCATCTGAGAAATGCATTCCTTTCCTCTGCGCTGTTTGTGTTAAGTTTCCTATGAGGGAACATGTATAATGATACACAGAGTACCAATGATAAGGCAAGGTAGATTAAATGAATCATCTCATACTCTTCGAATAATTAAATTAGAGGATTTTTGACATTGCTGTCTCCCCACAGGGAGAGACAGGGCCACTAAAGGTGGCCATACACGCACCGATAATATCGTACGAAACCTCGTACGAAACCTCGCAGGAAGCTGCTATCGGCCGACTCGCCGATCGGACCAGTTTGAAAATTTTGATTCGGCGCCATAGAAGGCGCCTGACCAAAATCTCCCTTCAGCGCTGAATCGGCAGAAGGAGGTAGAAATCCTATTGTTTCTACCTCCTTACCTGCCGATTCAGCCCTGAATGGTGTGTGGCGGATCTGATGATGGTCGCACGAAACATCGTCAGATCGCTACGTGTATGGCCAGCTTAAGTGATTTAAGATACTCTCATCCCATGACTATCTGCAGACAATTGAATATTGTTTCCTTACACTGTTGCTCTGTAAGGCTATGTACAAACATAGGTCCTATATTGCACAAGTGCAGTTGCCGAGACAAACTAATTAAAATTAGTTCTGAACAATCTACTAAAAGATAAAAAATAAAAGCAATGACCTGATTGGTTACTATTGGCACCTCTGTTCCTCAATGAGCACCCCCCCCTTGTATTTTAGAATCCCCAAATCCCAAAATGATATAGTCCTTGTGTCTAGACAGTTTCCCATCAATATTGTGTAACTCAGGACCATTTAAGTTGCCAGCCTGATCTCTGTTTTTATACTTGTGTAGCCTAAAGTAATTCCACAACAGTAGCGTCCACTAAGGCATTCAGTCTGCACTAACATTATGTACATTTCTGTAGTAGGTGTATATTTAGGGACAGTGTAACAGAGATATATGACCTTAAATTTTCGCAGTCGTGACAAATACGTCACAGTTACAACAAAAAAATAAATTGCGTCAGAAAAGGTCACGCTTGTCAAAAATTTCATGGTATTTGCATTTCGCTAATTTTCCAGCAGTTTCACTAATTCGCACATGTATATACAAAGTAATTTAACCATGCAGAGAAAAATGTGCATTTATTACTGTAAGTTTCAATCAGAAGGTAGAGTGCAGAGAGGCTGGAAAGGAAAGCAAGAACTGCCCTGGTTTTCAGTCAACAGTTGTGACCTTAGTTGGAACTTGCCAAAAAACCTTGATAGTCAAATACCTTCCATACAAAGTATAGGGAATGTTCTATCTTTGGCAGATGCAGATGGTCAGGCAGGGGTAGGCAGAAAAGTTATGTGTGCAAGTGGGGGGAGCACTAGGCTTTTAGTACCAGCACTGCAGGTGGTTATAGGTGAGACCACTCAGAAATGCACGCTGCAATTAACCACTAGAACATCAAAGTTCACCAAAAATAAACTAAACATGTACATTTAAAAATTATGTCCTGGGGGAAAAGTGCATGGCAGCCTGGGTCTAATATGGCTGGCCTAAGGATTCGTAAGTGCAAATATTTATTTATTTTAAGATATTTCCTACAATTTTAAGTTGATTGTAAAGTATTGGTAGAGCAGAAGGAGCACTGAGTAGTGAGGCAGCAACTATACAAACCCCTCCTATCCTGTATTACTTTGTGTATTTCTTGGAGCAACTACATCTGAAGAAGGCATGAGCAAGCAGAAGGCCACAATCGTTTTCCAAGACCTGAGGAAAGTCACTTTCTGTGATCGAGATGCTGAATAGTTTTTAGTTATGCACTTTCTATTTACATAGTACTTATATATAAAAACAACACAAACAGGGTTGGACTGGGCTGCCAGGGCATGGGAAAAAACCTGGTGGGCCCCAGCGGCTCCGACCGAGTCCCTGTTGCCGCTCCCCCAGTTGCCGCTGTCCATCCCCTGATGCGTTGGATGTAAGTTTCGCTCTGGGGAGGACGTCAAGTGGGTGGCGGGGGCCCCTGCGGGGGGTTAGGGTGGTGCGGCGGGGGGTGCTGGGGATACAGCAGGGGCACCTTGGGGGGGTGCAGGGACACTGCACCCCCCAGTCTGACCCTGAACACAGAAATGGAACAGCTGGGAAACAGTACAATGAAAGAACATAACTAAATAGCTACAATTAAAATTGCATTTACGATAAATGAGAAACAAAAAAGAAGGTCAGTGTCCCATAGAGCTTACAACCTAAGTAATTTTTAGTTATATTTTAAGTCTTTTTGAGCCAAGAAACTTTGCACACACAAGTGTGAAAATAAATCACAGCTGAAAAACCTCAGAAACTGAATAAGTAAATAGGAGGTGACTGTTTAAATACCTCTCGTTCACTAGACCTTAGGAAATGTACTTTGTTTTAATTGATCTGCCAGGACTTATTTTCCCCTTGTCTATAGAACTGTAGCTATCATGCACACCAGGGGGTTGATCTTTCTCCGATGATGGGCCCCCTGCAGAGGCTATAGAATGCATAATGCAAAAATGACCAAATAAATGGAAATTCTTGAAGTGTTTTAACCCTGTAGCTAGTCTGATGGGAAATAACTGGAAGTCTGAGGTTACACACTCCTTTGTGTGTTTGAGTGTGTGTATATATATGTGTGTGTGTGTGTGTGTGTGTATGTATGTATATATGTGTGTGTGTGTGTGTGTGTGTATATATGTGTATATGTATGTATATGTGTATGTGTGTGTGTGTATATGTGTATGTGTGTGTGTGTGTCTGTGTGTGTTAATAGCTGTCATTCGCACCAATTTATTACTATACTTCAGCAATCCCTTTTATGCAGGTCTTTTAACCCTGTAGCTAGTCTGATGGGAAATAACTGGAAGTCTGAGATTACAGGTAGAGATGGGTCAGCCTCTATGTGTGTTTGATTGTGTGTGTGTGTGTATGTGTGTGTGTATTTACATAGTTACATAGTTACATAGGGTTGAAAAAAGACCAGAGTCCATCAAGTTCAACCCTTCCAAGTAAACCCAGCACACACAACCTATACTGACCTATCTATACACTCACATACATAAACTATAAATACAACCACTAATACTAACTGTAGATATTAGTATCACAATAGCCTTGGATAGTCGGTTTGTTCAAAAACTTATCCAGGCCCCTCTTAAAGGCATTAACAGAATCTGCCATTACCACATCACTAGGAAGGGCATTCCCCAGCCTCACTGCCCTCACCGTGAAAACCACCTACGCTGCTTCAAATGGAAGCTCCGTTCCTCTAATCTAAAGGGGTGTCCTCTGGTGCATTGATTGTTTTTATGGGAAAAAAGAACATCCCCCATCTGCCTATAATCCCCTCTAATGTACTTGTACAGAGTAATCATGTCCCCTCGCAAGCGCCTCTTTTCCAGAGAAAACAACCCCAACAAAAACCCCTAGATCCTTCTCCATTAAGGAAACCCCCAACACACTACCATTCAGTAGATAGTTTGCCATTATATTATTTCTACCAAAGTGCATAACTTTGCCATTATTTGTTTGTGTATGTGTACGTGTGTTTGTGTATGTATGTGTGTGTATGTGTGTGTGTTAATGGCGGTCATCCACACCAATTTATCTTACTATACTTCAGCAATCCCTTTTATGCAAGTCTTTCACCCATGACTCAGGGACCTGGCTAAGATTCTTGCTCATGGTCCCACAGCCGTATTGGAATTTGCCTTTGGCATGATCCTAAGAATAGTGGAATTATTTTGCTTCTGCTCTGATGGTTTCACAAAAATCTGCTGAACAGAATTTGGATCCTTAATTTAGGAAAATAATTAACACTTTAGGAATTGAGCACTGAATTATAATTCATCGCTAACATCATTCTTAATGCGGGTAAACTACCAGACCTTTGCCCATTTTAATCACCTAAATGTTGGGGCAAAGTGGCACATCATTTAATTCACACATTCTCATTATATAGGGGGACAGTTTAAAAGATTTCCAGATTCCAGGGCTGAATGTGGTCTATGGGATTTTCCACCAGTTCTATGCAAATACATTTTGCACATCCATGGGCCAATCCACTGACAAGTCTGTGAGTTCAGTGGCAACCGGGGGATCCTGGCAAATACCAGTGGGGCTGCTATGAGTTGCCAGCTATGAGACAGCCACTAGTTACTGGGGGTTGTTAGGCCTCTATGTATTGTACTGAAATGATAGATTTTATTTAAAATCTCAGTCCAGACCTGTTGGCATTTCTACAGCTCCAGACACATAGTAACCCTATTTTAATGAGTTTATCCCTACATTATATCTTTATAATATTTCACAAGAATATGATGAATGACAGGGAAAGACTATTTGTTTAACACCTTATTATAGGGACTGAAGAGTCCAACCCTCTACTCTCTACATGTTTTCTAGAAACTTTACACTGCTGGCAGTTTGAGCCTGTTCCCAGTTTCAAGGACATTCCCTTGATGTCTAGTACTAAGGTATGCCGGTTGCTTTAACCCCCAAAATGCCAGATGCTGCTTAGTCAGTGATACATTACGCATTTTA
The DNA here is from genome assembly GCF_000004195.4 of Xenopus tropicalis. Taxonomy (NCBI): domain Eukaryota; kingdom Metazoa; phylum Chordata; class Amphibia; order Anura; family Pipidae; genus Xenopus; species Xenopus tropicalis. Next base: position 78,927,233 of record NC_030678.2, read on the forward strand.
ATTGTATGTTATAATCACATTGTTTCTAGATTAAAAACTTAAAACAAATAATAACATAATAGATAATAAAGTGTCTTCCCCTTATTCTGTCAAGTTACAATTATGTTATGTAATCAGATGAAGGCACAGGCTTCTCTTGCATAGGGTTTGGGTAAATGTGCCACCATACTCTGCAGGTTCCAAAGTTGTGGAATGGGGATAGGCAGAGAAAAATACAGTGATAGGAGGTGCCATTAATGTTTGACATTTAGCAACAAGCCTAGTCGGTACATTATCTGCAAAGTCCAGGAGACCCCCACTGTATCCCTGCATAGACTCCACATAAGCCATAGCTCACATAGGTAGGCTAACAGTCAGTGCAAATTGGGTTAAAATAAGTTTCATTGTTTTCTTGGAGTGCCTAATAAATAACTTGCTACATAGAAATCAATGAATCATATTTTAAACAGCAATAATTAATTTCACTGTGCAAAATTGGTTTAACACCATCGGCTCCTGACCTGGTCAAATTGCAACAGTTCACGTCTTATCAAAATCTGCTGCTGAGCTGCTGCCAGTTTTTTTTTTTTTTTTTGGCAATGATGCTGTTTTTACAGAACCAGGACTTTGTATGTGGTTTCTAGTAATAAAACATTTTGGGAACAGCAAGCTGTGGTTTTCCATATCTGGGACCAATGTTTGTCAGTAACAGTAATGTTAAGGTCTTTATTCCATGCTTGAGTATATGGTAGAGGGTCCTTTGAATGTGTGTCCAGTAGTAATCTATACCGGTTTGAGATTAAACCCTTTGAGTATGTCTATGAAGATTCTCATTCATCCAGGTCATGATATACAGTATCTAGTAGAATTAAGTCTAAAACAACTGGACTTTTCTGAGTTTTTCTTGAAAACGTTTCACCACTCATCCAAGTGGCTTCTTCAGTTCAAATGACTGGTAGGGAATTCCCCGGTATTTAAACTCTTGATGGTAGTAGAGTCACAGACATCCAATCACAATGGTTCCATTGAACTTGTTCAGTTAGGTGTTAGCTGAAACTGACAGGTGTGAGAAGGTATGATCCAATCACAATGGTACCAAGATTCTCATTGATGAAGGTGTTAATCCTTCAAAGTACATGACTGGAAGTGTGAACTGTTGTGAAACTGCCGGGGTAAGGATGTCAACGCGCCATTGTATGTTGGTGACAAGCGGTGTCTCAGGCCCCCTCCTCTGTTCAGGGATGGTTTTTCCAGGCTGGCATAAATGGCCTCTTTCACACCTCTTTCAAACCATCTGTCCTCTCGGTCCAAAATATGCACGTTACTGTCCTCACAAGAGTCACCTTTTTCTTTGAGGTGTAGATAGACTGCTGAGTCTTGTCCTGAGGAGTTTGCCCGCCTATGTTGGGCCATTCTCTTACAGAGAGGTTGTTTTGTCTCCCCAATGTATAAGTCAGAGCACTTTTCACTACACTGGACAGCATAGACCACATTACTTTTCATGTGCTTGGGTGTTGGGTCTTTCGGGTGCACCAGCCTTTGAGTATGGATATTTGATACAGACTGTTTCAAAATAGGTGGGAGTTAAAGGGGATTTATATTTGTTGATTGTGCTGACAAAATAAAATTTATCGGTTGGTAGTGAAAGGCATTAAGGGAGGTGAATTATAGGCTTCTTGAATTATTGCCCATGTTTTAAGGCCTGATAGAGGGTAAAAATGATATATGAATGTGAAGCCATTTAACCATTGAAAGTAGATGGTGTTGCCGGGAAAGTTGGTGATAAAAGTTTGGCTAAGTATTTATATTTGTCCCAAATTGCTTTAGAATGAACTAGGAAGGGGTCTGTATATTCAGGGCATTTTGAGGGGGGAGGACCATAATAATGCATTTGGAGAAATCAGGTACAACTGGTGTTTTAATATAGTAAGCCACTTAGGGGGAGTTATGGATTAGTGGCACCGATTGGGCCGCCACATACTAGTTTTGTAGGACACTCAGACCCCCTTGATATTTGGTTCTATACATAGTTTGTTGAGTAATTCTAGGATGTTTATCTGCCCATAAAAATTGAGTAGTATGTAGAGAATTCTTGAATTGTTTTTTGGGGGTTACTTGTTAAATTACCTGTTCTCGTGCAGATTGTGGTTGGTGGTGGGGTATAGTAGGCTGGTTGATTTAGTTTCTGGGCTAGAAGTTACTTTGTTACTTTGGGTATAAAACCTCTGTTTAGTCCATTGTAATTGCTTCTCAGTTGCTTGGATCATGGAGCTTTTGCAGTCCTGAGTACATTTCTTTTGCAAATATAGTCTATAGTATATGAAACACAGAAAGAAACCAGTCATTGACCAGCTGCAAGAAGCACCCTTTTGCCAGCACTCAGTCTAACCCACGTTCTGGGGTTGAACAGCTGTTAGAAACCATAAAAATCCATTATTTGTAGACAAAAAGAAAAATTGCCAATCCCCGGTTTGCCTTTAAAAAGTAATTTTTACAAAAAAATAAGGGGTTTGTACCCCACTGTGGCCAAAATGTAATTTGACATGACATATCAACATCCCTCATTGTACATGAGTCCTACACTACCTATTAGCATTCTAAGGTGTATATTATCATGCTGTGTAAAAATTGAGTGAAATATTACCAGTGATGTTGCTTATAGCAGCAAATCGGATGCTTTGCTTTGGTTTTCTAACTGTTGAAATCTAATTTCTGATTGGTTGCCCTGGGCAACATCACCGGTAATGCTTCACTCCACTTTTTACTCAAGATGATAAATATACCCCATAGTCTGTAGTGCAATTAAAATCATGCCCCCCAGAAAACAGGGTGACTAAGTATTAAGGCCCTGTTGCACTTATCCTTAATGCAGGAGTTCTAGGGAGAAAGCAAATTGTAACCAAACATTACTTCTAGCTGCCATTCAGCTAAAAAGCTAGTAGTAAAGTTAAAATATTTCATGAAAGGTAACACAGGTGTTGTTAAGAAAAACGGAACATATTTGAAGGAAAACACAACTCCAGGAAATGCACTCACTGAAATGCATTAGGATAGGAAGGGGCTGCAAAATAAATTGTGTAAAATGCGGGGCCATAAAATTGACGTTTGACTGTAGCATAAAGTACAAAAAGCCCCAGTCTGATAAGCCCCTGATATTCATACAATCACATAAAATAGTAACAAGTAGTGTAATAGTGTGTACTGTTGTTTTGCGCCTTCAACTAATGCCTAACTTATTAATTGCTACAGCAGTATAGGTATATCAGTAATAGACTAACAGACAGAACATCTACATCTTTCTTGTAAAATGAAGAGGTTAGGGTCATGCATGCAAGGATGTATGGTTTGTTTGCAAATTGCTACTTATGTACTGAGCATTATTAAACCAAACATTAATCATAAAGACAGGAATATACATACATACAGGTATGGGATCTCTTATCCGGAAACCCATTATCCAGAAAGTTCTGAATTACGGGAAGGCCATCTCCCATAGACTCCAATATAAGCAAATAATTCTCATTTTTAAAAATGATTTCCTTTTTCTCTGTAATAATAAAACAGTACCTTGTACTTGATCCCAACTAAGATATAATTCTATAATATATAATAATCCTTATTGGAGGCAAAAGAAAACCTATTAGGTTAATTTAATATTTAAATGATTTTTAGCAAACTTTAGTTATGAAGATCCAAATTACGGAAAGATTCCATTATCCGGAAAACCCCAGGTCCCGAACATTCTGGATAACAGGTCCCATACCTATGTATGTATGTATATATATATATATATATATACTCAGTTATATCAAAGCAACAGGATAAAAGTAGTACCAAATATTAAAGAAAAAAATAGTAAGTGATGGGCCATAAAATCAACAAAAAGGACCAGCAAAGGTCTGTATAAAAGTAGAAAAGGATTTTTTCTTTAGATTCCAATGCATTGCTCATGATGCTATATACCCATTTTTAAGGCAAAGTAAATTTCCCTGTCATGGCTTCAGGACAGGTTCTTTTGAAATTGCCGAAACCTTTGGCCTACCAGTATACTTAAATATCAATACCCATTGTTCTGTTGTCTGTTGTTACAATGTTATACGTACAATCAGCTCAGCTGCAAACATTCAGGGGACAATGTTAAATCATGCATAGAAACACTGCTACAATACAAGTGGATATGAACGGCTTAGAAAGTACAGCCATAAATACCAAACGGTTGTGAAATGAAAGAAAGCAAAAGGGTTTTGGCGTAAAATGGCATTTTATTGTATTGTTTGAAAGCGATAACCTGTAGTAAAGGTATTTTATTATAGTATGCACTGTAAGTTTAGAGTAAAAAGGTTTTTTTCCCAGTCAAAATATATGGATGCAAACAAAATATCACACTGGAAGGTAACAATATATTATATTAGAAATGTACAGAATCCAAATGCTAATGTACTTATTTTTCTTTTTTTGGATGGGCCTTTAATTTGTAATTTTGGATTTTTTTATATGCAAATATGATGAAAATAAAAGATGACTTGACTTATTGGGAGAAGCTAAATATGTAATCATTTTCTAAGCTCACATAAAGGCCTTACCCACAAATCAAACAAACAGTCTCAATATTATCCTTATAGAACAATAATTACTACAGAAATTATAAGGTATTTCTAAAGAATCATTAATCATATATCAAATGATTAAAAGGAGATTTTATTACTAACAGGTCTTATGTAAGAATTGCATCTTGCCCCAGGACCATATCCCTTAGAGGCAGAGGCTCATGGGTATAGGGTTTCCAAAGTCTTACACCAGTTTTTTTTTCATGAAAGATAACTCATACGTGTGCCTAATCTGCTCCGGTGGTGTGGGACTCTCACAGAATGCAATATCCTGCATTTTAAGGTTTAGCTCCCCATTTAAAAATTCCATCACATTTCTGAAAACAAAAATTGTAATGGCAAAATAAAACCAGGAACTGAAACTACTCCAGCATTAATGGCAGTTGTACTTAAAAGGGCCAGATGGAGACATCCCTTCTAAGCCATCACCCTGATATCTTATCAGAAGTTCTATAGTTGAAAGAGTGTTGTAGCGGAGTGCAGTGAGCGATCTCTGTCCCCAACATCCAATAGTCATGCCATCCACGTGTGACAAGTTTATCTTCTCCAACTGCCAGTATTTCTAACAATCACATACATGGCACCTCAGCTATCATTTCTTTTTCAGCAAATTATGATTCTTGGGTGTCCCCAGGTACTGATATGTTCATTCTCAATCTCTTATCAGAGCTGCTGCATGAGGAACTTGCCAGACAATGCAACTAACTAAGTACTGTAAATACTACTCCAGTAAACGCTGGGAGAAGGGTATTAAGCTTTCAGGAGTGGCCCGTTTCTTAGGACCACTAACCTTTGGAACCTATGGGCAGGGGTACATGGGGAGATTAGCCTTGAGAGGAAACTTCGGGCAACTGCAGGACATGTATGCCATCCCACCGGCGATTTACATTCTAGCCGGTGGGATGGCATTGCGGGGAGATTAGTCCCCGCAACAACAAAGATTTGTCGCTGGGCAACTAATCTCCCCATGTACCCCTGCCCTGAGAGAATGATGAGAGGAGGAGAACATCAATCTTCATCATACTTCATAATCTTCCACACTTTCTTCACACTGAGATACTGAGAGGATATGACCTGTTTTCAGTTCTATTCAGAAAAATTAAGGGCAAGCACCCACGGAGCAACTTACTCAACCCCGATAGATTGCTGCTATCGTGGGCAAGCACCCACTCCGAAAAGGGTTTTCATCGGCAACAACAGAAGTCGCCAGTGAAAATCCCTTTGCATAACTTTGGTTTCCAAAGTTGTGTGGAATTTTCTCCTGCAAGCAAACCGGAGTGATGCAAAGGGCTTTCCACCGGCGACTTCAATTGTTGCTGGTGGAAACCCTTTTCGGAGCAGGTACTCGCCCACCATAGCAGCTATCTATCGCGGGCAAGTAAGTCGCTCTGTGGAGTCTTGCCCTTCATGAAACTGGAGTCAGTAATCAAAAGAGTCAGTAAAGAGAGCCTTGCATTGCTTCCAGCTCTATTAGCTATCTTCTCCAGTTTTTACAAAGACAATTTTCATTGGTAACCCACCCTTCATGATTGTTTCATAGTAAATGTATAACAAAGAAATCATAGTAGTTTACAAACATACTTTATATCACAAAAAAACTGTTATCTGAACCATTTCTATTCAAGACCTTTGATTGTACAGAAGATGCCACCTACTGAATGGTGTAATTTTTCCACTATTGGTGACCATTAGACAAATGTCTGTTATAGAAGAATAAGAGCTGCTACCTCAGTTTTCTGTAGCTGCACATCACATTGCCTTTCCTCGCATCATATAAATGAGAATAATGTCTTAACAGTTACATACCGAAAAAAACGTCTTTTCTCATTTTTGGGACATTGTGATGTTGTTTGTCTTTCTCAAGCACTTTCAATAGTAATTAGCTTTTTTCTGTGTGCAGACATTTCATATTTTCCCTTGATCCACTGCTTTCATATGTCTCTTAATTTGTAAAAATTCCAGTCACGTATTAGCTCTTTTAATCCGGTATTGTTCTAGATGGGGATCTCTTCAAAGCAAAGGGAACACACGACAAAAAGCTTGATATTCCTTATTCCATCAACTTTATCATAACCCTTTTCTGAGTAAATGCACAAGTGTTCTGCATGTCAAAGTCTTCAGGGTCATGAAAAAAAGTTGCTTCACCCTTGACAAGTATGGCTGAACAGCCTTTGGTTATGGAATATAGCTCCATCTGGGAAACCAAAAAACGGAAGAACCCTCCTCCTGAATATTTGGAGCTTTATTTACGCCTCTATTATTTAAAGGCTTTTTACTCTCTGCCTCTCGCTGCCTCTATTTTCATAATCTATCTCTTCTTCTTCCAACTCATGGAGTCCAGAAACAGTGAGGAAGGGTTAGAGCCATGGTTGGTTTTTAGGTTGCCCAATGCTGAGATGTCTCTGTGGAAGAAAACAGTCAGTAAGTTCTTTCCAAATGTCATCTTACTTTGCAATTGATAAACTTCTAGCTACAGTAATTGCTGTCAACTTTTATTTCAATCAAGACTGCATATTTTCTTGCTATAACCCTAAAATCCTTTAGATCCATGCCAAGGTAATTGAGTTTGTTTATATCTCTTATCTCAGTAATGTTTATAGAGCAATCTAAGGCTTTCTGCCCTCACTGTGCCTGTAAATGAGAGGGGTGTGGGAGGTAAAAGTTAAATCTAAGGGCAAGCCATGAGCATAAACAGAAGCAGACTTCAACTTAAGCTTGCCATACACGCACCGATTTGTGTGATTTTTGGACCATGTCTGGGCTCCGAATTATTCCCCCCATAATTTTCATACCATGGTGATCAGTCATTTAGTCAATTGGACAGGTTAGTAACTTTAGGTTGAATACTGATATAATCTGTGCATGTATTGTGTATCTGACGATATCCTTGGGGGACCTACAATGCAATTCCAGGAAGTAACTTTTGTACGATTGGTGTCTGGCAACTATTTCATGTTCAGAACATCCTCCGATTTAGGGCTTTATACTACAATTTCAATCTGAATGTTAGATGAACATCATTGCATTTAAACTACAATCGATATCTGAACGTTCTTCGGAAAGTGTATGGCCAGCTTTACTCCATTTTAACAGAACTGCTTGGGATTCAATTTCTACCATGGCTACTGCTGCGAGATAGGAAAGCTATGATGGAAATAATGGGTCTGTTTTACTTTTGCCAGTGGAATAGACTTGTGTTCAGTATATTTAGAGATTACACACTGTATGCCTCCTGTATTGAAATCAATACAATAATACAGCATCTTTAGGAAGGAGGTTTATTTATTAAAGGACAAGAAAAGTCCAATAAAGAGTTTACATCCTTTGAAAGGCAGACCTCCAGTGTGTATAGCATTGCTATTCTCTATCTTCTCTATTTTCATCCATTTATCTGTTTAAACACCACATTTTAAATGACATTAAGAAGAAAAAAACCCATGATGCAGCACTCCTTCACTAAGACCAAGACCTGGAGCAAGCCCATAGGATAGTCATTAGTAAGCAGTGTATGCGCATAAAAGAACTTCCTGAGCGCCCAAGGTGAGTGTTGAGAGGAATTTTCTAGGCTTGCGCATATCTTTTATGGTGGCTATCTTAATGACATAATTAGAGGAAAGATGCTATAAGAGTCTGTTATTGGAAGTCACCAGGGGAGAAAGGAGAGCTATTTTTAATAACTAAGGTAGCAATTGGGTACAGCAAGGGGGTATCTCTAGATACTAGAGATTCGGGGTGCAGGTTTTCCTTGTCCTCTTAATTGTTTTGTTACCTGCTGTAAAGGGATAAAAAATAATATTGAATCTTACCGCCAAATATGTAAGAAGTTGACTTGCGATTTCTTCACTTTTCGGAAGTGTTTTTGTAGCAGATCTATATTGACCGCTCTTGATTTATTGTCAACAACGTCCCTGAAGTAAGATAAGGCAATTTAATGACATCTATTCCAAGTGCAGAGTGGATAAGGACAAGGCGCAGACTCAGTGTGAAGCAAAGGTCTGGCCACTGACATTAATAAATCACTAATCTGTCCTACCCTTTAGAGTGTCAGAGGTGATAGTTCCCCTTGAGGAATGTGTCACAGTGCATTGAGGGGAACAGACACAATGTCCCAAAGATATGCAAAGGGTTAAAGTTATGGAATGTATATTTTTTATGTTTAATTGTTTTATTATGCCTGTTTTACGGGTGCAATAAAAGATAACAGTATTTTGTGTGCCTTTCTTCCATGACACCACCCAGCTATTAGAAGCCTGCAAGACACAACTGAATCGGGTGACGAAGAAAGACATCCGCCATGTGCGGGCATCAAGATCAAGAAATGCTTGAGAGGAAGATTGTCTAGGGGAGTTGTTTACTGTTAGTTCTTGCTCTCTTTTATTGCAATGAGGGTGACGTAAATAGCCGAGATAAAGATTACCTATTCATAGCCAGGAAGGTAAGGGTCAAACCTTCCAACCCACAATGGAATGGATGGACTTCTACTTTAAGGGCTCAAACTCCCCAGCGTTTTTTCCTGCGCTGCCCTGTGGTGGCGTTGTTGTGTGTTCCACTGGGGTGTGCACAGAAAGAAACACATCCCATTCTTTCTAATGGGGCTGTACTAACTGTGGCATGATCCAGTGTGTTAAAAATCTAAATGCTATAATTCCTACTTTATAGGATCGTCTTTAAAGGTTATATCTCTTTACTTTGCACTGCAAATAAAATATCTGTTGGCGGCAAGAATTCTATTTTATATGAGAAAGGTTTTCATCCTATAAGTGTGTATAGAACTATGAATGTCATTTGACCCCTGTTTATCTTCACTCAAACAATAAAACCACTGCATTCTTAACAGCCTGCGGGGCCTATAGCACTAACAAAGCTATACTGCATCTTTAAAAGTCTAGCAAATCCAAAATAAAAAAATTATGAAATGTACCTTTTTATTAATTTTCTGCATAAATAAAAATTATTTTTGTGCAAATTAATTTTTTGTATGATTGGACATTTAAACACGTTATAAATATTCTAAGTAAAACTGAAAGCTGAAACGTTTTGGTCATCATAAGAGACTTGCACCTGTGCAGTGGCCCTTAGCAACTACATAGCAACACAAAGTCTCCAACTTTCCACTCACTTTTGTTACTTTGCCCTGTTGGAATTTTTGCATGTGACTAATAGGGAAGCTTCTGCACTATGCCCTATGACCAATTCTGATTAGTTTTAATGTGTTATTTATTACTTGTTCCAGACATGTGAATGGCATGTTACCATATGGTAACTACAAGTGAATGCAGAAAACTGCATATATTAAATTCTTACCCCATGTGTAATAAAAGGCCCTAAGTTAGCCCAGTAGCAGTAACCCATAGCAACCAATAAGATGTTTGCTTTTAAATAGGTGACCAGTAAATTCTAACTGCTGATTGGTAGCTATGGGTTACTGCTCCTGGGCAAAATTAATACATTTTATTACATCATAAATTTTATTACATAAATGATCAAATAGATTAAACTAGTCCTATTTTTTTGCCTAGCCAAATACAAGTCTGTGTGAAAAACCATCAAATTCAGGTTATAAACTTTGTAAATCATGGTAGAAGCATATTCTTCTAAAGTGCCCATATACTGCCAAGCCCACACTACAGGGGATATATAGCTTTGTCTACTCCACTGCAAAACTAGATGTAATTGAAAAATAAGAGTTGGTGAGCACAGATTAGGTTGGACATTTACCTTGCTTCTTGGTGGCAGAAGGTTTCACATACTCTGTCTCCCTTATTCTCACATTGACAGCGGGATGTTGTTCTCTTACGACGCCTTGGTGGGTTCCCTAGCCCATAAGGAAGGGTTTGTCTATAACAACAGGTAAGAAGATGATCCAAATAAGAACACAATTGCTCAAGCTCAGTTCAGCCTGAATTATTCGGGCCAGACTTTATTTCCTTTGATATTCAGACACATTAGAATGCAGTACAAAAATTGATAAACGTCACCCATACTTTTCTATGGTCAGTGGTTTTAAAATTGCTTCTGTATGTACAGACATATAAAGAAACATGATATGGTCAACCTGTGACTGTTGAAGTTAGATAGTATAAAGCTGGCCATATATTTAAAGATCCACTTTCCTCGATTTCCCCCCATATGCCCACATTGAGGTAGGCAATATTGTGCTGATCCAATCACTTGGCCTTTGGGCCAAAGCACCGGATCACAATGATGGTAAATGCAGGCTGTCAGGACAAGAACTACATTCAGGAGATGATGCTGTCCTTGACTTGATGGAATTTTTATACCTGTCCAATCAATATTTGGTTGATTATTTAGCCAGATATCAACTCAACCAAAAAAAAAGTTGATTGGGTAAAATTACTGCTCCTCACTAACCTCAAAAAGGTCAACATTGCAATAGCCTCCTATATGTATTTCGCTGTACACTCTATTTTTAAAGAAAAGGAGAGCAGGTAGTATTCCCAATATAGAAAAAGATGCTAATTACATTTTGATGCATATCTGGGTAAGAAAGAGGTTCATATTGGTGCTACTGTTTATGATAAAAAATAGTCCCAAATAAAGTAGAGTAGGCAAGGTACAATTGCTAAAAAGTGTAACATTTATTTTACATTAGCTGGGACCAGTCAATGAGGTAAAGAGCTGATCTCTGGAAAGGTTCTCTTTAAAATCTGTCTATAATAAAATTGAATCGTTGTTCATAAATTAAACAGTAAAACTACCCAAAATAATGCAACACTCAACTTTTCCCCTAGAGAAAAAATATCCCATGGGTGCTCTGGCAGCACGATCTGTAATGATATTGAATCTGCCTGGTCTCGAGACTGAAACCTCCAGAGACAGATACTCTTGGCAACAGCTGTTAAAGCAGGTGCACATTATCTGGCTATTGGCTGTGTCCTCAGTCTCTTCAATAAACCTTATATCAAATATCTTGGTGATAATCCTCCACTGTTCCTTAGTCCACACTGTCGTACTGCCTATTCTAAGTATGTGAGATGACTAGATTATAAGGGCATCTTCAATCGAACTCTGGTTTTGCATAATATTAAAAAAAAAATTATTTTTAACATGTTTAACTGGCAAATTACACCTTGGGTTGCTTCTGAAGGTGCCCAACCCAATTTGTTGAATACACAATGCATTCAATTTCTCTGACCTTCACAGCAATGCAGTAAGGCAAACTGCTCAGAAACTAAAAGATGACTCAAATGTAACTGGCTGGGATATATTTGCACACCATCAGAACTTGCCTGTAATCAGACATGTGGGATAAGTATGGAAGTAGATATTCATTTTTACCTAGGGTGCACTTGATTGAATATGTGTGGGTCTATAGAGAACAAGGAGTGGTACCCCAGATATGGGGTATATTTATCAAAGGTTAAATAGATCTTTTCACATTTCACAGTTTTCTATTCACTAGTACATTTTTAGGGGCATATTTGGGTAAAAGCGAGAGTTTTCCCTTTGATAAATAAACCCCCATAAAATCCTGAGACAAGTTTCGTTTACCTCTGATAAAGCTACCCTTTTGTATTCTTACGGGCTGTCTTCCAAAACCTCTGTATGTATATCCATAACTAATTCATAAAGAATTTCTTTAACATAGGGCCTATTGTCCTGACAGTCAGTGGTAACGGCACAGAAGGAGATTTGTTGCTTGCGGGAAAATTTCACTACAGTGAGTGACAAATCTCCTGAAAATGCCATGCCATTCACTAACCTTTGGATTGCCATGTATAAGACATATTACGTGTAATCCAGTTTCATCATGGGAAAATGCCTGCTTCCACATTTTCCAACGATTAAGCTGGGTCGCTGCATGTGCAGACAGTAATGTGTTTTAAAGGCGGCAGTCTAAAGGTTAGTGAATTGTTAGGCATTTTTAGGAGACTTATCACCTGTGGGTAGCTCTGATTTCCCACAGGCAAAAAAATCTCACCATGCACCATTGCCCTAAATTTAAAGAATGATTACTGCTGTCTGTGGAGAGAGCACAGATACTCAGATACTCACCCTCCAGTGTTTACCCATATAATATCCAGGTGACAGAAGTACACACACTCCTTATCCATCCATGTATTGCAGGAACATCTCTTTGCCCTTGTGTGCAGGTTGAATTTTGGGAGAGAGGGAGGTGCTGGGAGGGAAAGCACTGCTGTTACTGGAGAAGGAAAAACACAATTAAGTTCCAAAATGATGATAATTTAAAGAAATCAACCATAATTACTATTACTGGAACTAGTATTATTATTTATGAAGAATCATCATTTGTGTTCTATTCTTAGGGGCACATTTACTTATCCACGAATGCTCCGACCGTTCGCTCGATCGGTCCAATCTTATTTTCCGTGACTTTTTCGTACCTTGCACGACTTTTTCGTATTTTTAGCGCAAAAAAATCGGATCGGTTTTGCCGCTGTTTACAATCATTCAGTACGAAAATTTCATGACTTTCGGATCGCCAATACGATATTATTGTGACTAATATGATTTTTTCGGAAGCATTTTTGTGATATTTGCGATCTTCAGAAATTTTTGTTTCCAATCCGAATTTTTCCCATTCGGGATTCAAACTCGTGTTTTGATAAATCTGCCCCTTAGAGTAGTGTTGCCTTTTAGTGAACAGATACTATGGAACAGTTATTTTCTGCTAATTTCCCCGCAGTAAGTTGCACTTAAAGCCCCATTCTTTAAAGGTACTTGTGTCAAAATGCTTTCTTTGCACTTCGTATAATTGCGCTCTGCACCGGACTGCTGCCTCAAGTTCTGAAGTGCAGTTGTGTCTACTGACACAGAGCAACCCAGGGTCACCGAGTGCAGCACAATCATATCTAGAGAATAAGGCACACACATCACTCACACATACAGAACACTGGAAATAATGCCAACTAGGCTTCAAAAATATTAAATATTGTGTGAATTTTGACACATCAATTGCAATAGCGTCAGTACCAATTCCCCCTCCCGAGCACAACAAAACTGGAATTTTGAGAAAACTGCTGCTTTTTTTTTTTTTTTTTTAAAAACTATGGCATTCACACTTAAAATTGCACTTTGCTCAATGCACTTGCAGATGTAAATGAACCCTAATATGCTGTAGTAGTGCTTAACCTCCTGAAAATGAAGGAAACCTGTTATCCAGAAATCTCACACATATTAAAATGTTATTTCCCATAGTTCCTATAACGATTCTTAATTTTTGACTGGTTTGTTTCTTTCTGTGTAATAATGGCAAAGTACATTGTACATGATGATAACTAAATTAGAGTATGTGTTGACAAAAAAAACATCCTATTGGTTTGCTTTCATTTCTAAATTTGTTGTAGCCTTAAGACATGCTGCTTCGTTATACAAAGATCCCTTATCCAGAAATTTAAAGATCCTAAGCATTCTGGATAACAGATCTAAAACCTGTACAAAGAGTTATTCTGCAAATGTAATGCAGTTCAGGGGTCTGGGGGATAAAGTATGAGTGGGAGTATTTCCATATAACACTGACTGACTCATACATTCAAATTTCCCTAATCTGTGTGGTAATAATTGCCATCATTACACAGAGCAGCCTGTTGGCTAAGACTGCTGCATTCCTTACAATATATTAATTGCTAGCATACACATAAGCATATATCTATAGAGCCACATATCTCCATTCTTTTTTCCCTTGCTAGAGAAGCTGACAGGGCATATTCATTTATGGACCTCAATTAACCACTAATTCACCTTTAAAACACACCTTTACTCCGGCCGGAGTTACACAACAACCAAACCTGACGCATGCCAAGGAAAGGTTTATATAAATAAATCATTTAGAGCAGCAAGGTCCAAATCCATTGAGCCTCATGGGAAGAATACTAAGGCCATAGAACACCTTAAATCTGGCCCATGGGTAGTTGGAAACCCCTGACTTAGGGTGCATAGATACTCTACATTATAAGAACTCTTCAAATTGCTGCACAAGCAGCTAATAAGATGAAACTGCATGCACTGGGAATGGGACATAAGTTGGGTGGCTGGGTATTTCCATAGGGTGAGTCAGTATGAAGTGTCTATCAACAGCGGCGGAATTCCACACATCTGACACAAAGTTTCTGTTAACTAAACTCATGCACCGCGTTAGTGGGGAAAATCCTGTATTATACAGTGGCACTGACACACGCATACATTTCCATACAGAAAGGATTCCAAATACGTAATGCAACCATTTTAGTTTTGTGATGCCTCTGTTTATTAGACTTTAGCAAGAAATCCCTTACATCAGACAGGATATAGCTGAAATTCAGAATATTTATAGAAAATCGTTCCCCAGCAGAATGTGTTCTAATTAATGACAGTTATGTTGTGCTGGGGAATGTCCATGACTATTTTATAGTCACATCAAATGAGATCCGGCGTTATACAGATAATACACTGTGCATCATCTCAGGGTAGCTGCAGGTTTATGGCACACATTGCATCTAACGCATTCTTTCCATATTTCAATTTTAGACGAATTCTAAGGCTTCTGGCAATGTAATATGTATGTGTAATATGTATATGTGTTTTTTGCCATTTTCAGTTGATAATTCATATTAAATCATTTCTGAGTAGATGTTCCTGAGCTCTTGTATTGCTTCCCTGTATCTAGTTGCTCTTTAGTTAATACTGTTTTATACCTATCCAATTGATTTAGAGAAATAAAAAATGTATATACAGTCATGGGACCAATTATCTGGAAAACGGTTTTTCTGATATATCCAGCAATGTCATTTTGAATAGTATCTAATATAAATCTTTCACCTTTGAGTTATGTTTTCTAGACAGGACCCAATAATTAATATAGCATATATCCATATTAATGTTAGAACCACCCTATTAGGATTTTGTTGAAATGTTTTTATAGCCTTAAGATATGGTGCTCTATATTATAGAAATACCCCTTACCTAGAAACCCAAGTCCCAAGCATTCCATGAAATAGATCCCATAACATAACTGCAATGTAAGCATTGTATAACACGTTATTTAACCTGGTGCCGATTGGCCCACATGAGTATCCCAGAACAGCCAATAGGATACTTTTTCACAATATCCTAACTACGCTAAGCCATGGAATCTAAAAGCTCATTGGTTTCTATGAATTATTGCAGCATAACTGCAACTGAGGTACTGGAAGCACTCGCCACTGATGTAGTAAAGACTGGCCATTGTGATAAATGTTTAGGTTATAGCGCAGATTCATAATGAATTTCATCAACATATCATAACACATGAGAAATGTGTGCACTGTAAATTTCTGTTTATAAACCTTTTATCCAAGAGCTAGCTTTACAACCCAAAAATCTCTTTTCATTCACTTTATCTTTCCTTGCTACCCCCTAATGTATATGCAATGGCTTTACTTTATCTTACACATACTAGCTTATTTTCTTCATTCCAGGCATCTGTGAAGCGTAAAGAGCAAGCCCTCAGTTATACATAAACCTGCATAGTCATCACAGAATATACTCATGAAAGAACTTACCTGCTATAGCAATGTACGGCAGTATTAAAGCTGTTCTCTGCATCTTGTATGCTGAACAGGTGCTCAAGTGGCCTGAACCTTCCCTTGTCCTACTGTTTAAATAACAGCCCCCTCCCTCTCCTGTACCACACCCTCACTCCCTGTCTCTTCCAGGTGAGGGATATAGGTGCTGCTTGGCTCCCTCCCAGCGACTACCTCTTGTTGGATAAGCTGCAGACAAAAAGGACTGGGTGATGAGGATTATTTAACCCTCACGGTGTAAGGAAGGGGTGGGGGAGAAAGTGTCAGGGAAAACAAGGCTGTCAAAGGCATCTGATTTTGTAAGAATTAAACAGAAGAGAACAATGATTTAGTACATAGTGCTGTACAGTACATTGGTGCAGAATGTATTTGCTAGAATTCAGTACAAACCACCATGTATATTTCTCTGTTGATTAAACAGGATTTGTATTCTTTATAATGATATGGAAACGTGTACCTTTCCAGTAGAACATCAGAGGAGCTTATGACTCAGATTCAATAATCCGATACTAGGCTCTACTGCAGAGAAAGTACACAAAAGCCTGTTGATATTATTAGTTGGCACATCTATAGATGTAAAAAAGTGTGCAAAATTGCATATGTTTACATGTCTTTGGTCAAACTGTAAGTATGGGGCTCCATTTGCACTAGTGAATGCCTGTGAAATATCATGCAATTGAAAGGTGGCTATACCCCACTCATGTAATACCCATAATGCTAAAGTAGCAAATTACATGGTCTTTAAAAACAGACTTACGTTTTCCACCCATGCTGTGATATAAATTGATTTTGGCAGTGATTTGTCCTGATTAATTGAAACTACATATCAGTAGTCATCTCCCCTTCAGACAAGGTTCCTGATCTCACAGTGACTTGCATATTCTGTAAGTAACAGACCTGTAAAGTAGCAGAATCACAATGCAAAGCATTTTGGGAAATGAAGAGTTGGCTAAAGGAGAGTTGACTACTGACTACATAGCATTGTGTTAATGTTGCATGTAATTAGAACTAACATGAATGATTAACAAAGGACAGAAAGATACTGTTTTCAATAACAAACATATACCAATATCCTTTTATTAATTACAACTATGTAATTAATTCAAGTTCCCCTGGAATTTCTGTAGAGCTAGAACCTACAGTCCCAATACTGGGATAATTTAGAAATTATATCTTTATATTAATTAGAAATTATATATCTTCTTCCTTCGCTTCTGATTGGCTGGTGGGCATGTGTAGCTCAGAACAGGAGACAGGATCAAGTTACACACATGCTCAGAGAATAGGAAGGCTGCCGCTGGCACCTACAGGAAGGGGAGAGAGATTTCAGTGATGTCACTGTAGTCTTTACACTGCTGTAGGCTGCCAGCACCATATCTCAGAGAAGCAAGCAGGGATCTGGGAATTTAGATATGCAGTAAGTACTTAAAAAGAATGCCTTTAGACTTACTTTTAATTTATATTAACCTTTCCTTGTCCTTTAAGCCTTGGAGAAGGACACATTTATAGGGGTCCCCAACGGCCATTTTCTAATACACCTAACTGTGTGTAGCACTGGTAAAGTAACCCACAGTGAGTACTATGTCAGTCTGAGCATAATGGGCCTACCATAAGTTTATATGGGAGACTAAAGATTCAGGGTACATAAAGAATCTTTTAAAAACGTTTTAGAAATAGGTGACAGTTAAGGGGACTTTTATCTGAACCTACACAGCAAGCCCTGTCAATCTGCTATAATACATACGGGTGATGTGGAAATTTGTCACGTTGTTCTGTATTGTTACAGTCTCAGTGCAAAATGAATACTATTTGTTTGCATCAGTACATATGGAAAGGGAGTATGTCCCACTTCTGAGGGGTAGCTAGCAATATTTGTTATTCATGTAATGCACGTTACTGTATAATTGAATTATGGATTCAGTATTTTTATAAAAGAAAAAAGTAGGGAGGTAGTTTTTTGTGCATAGAAAATAAGGAAAACATCCTGTAATCTGTGTGTATATTTCCATTTCCAGCCAGGATCCAGGCACATCTTTGTAACATATAACCAGACTGCAAGAGTGTGATAATATACTTATAGGAGGATGATAATAATAACAAATACCTCATACCACAAGAGACACCAGAGGTACAGGGAATGTCTACTCCATTACCAAAATGATGGCATTGCTTAATAAATGTGACTGGCAGGTACTTGGAGTGCATAACACATTGGGTAGATATGAGAAAATGTTTCCACAATGTGATATATCCAGTGTCGGACTGGCCCACCAGAATACCAGGTAAATTCCCGGTGGGCTAAGGTGTCAGTGGGCCCTCCTGCTCCTGACCTTTTAGCCTACTTCATGGGTATTTGCTATTTCTGAATGGGAACAAAGAGGAAAAAGAAGGATAGATGCTAGCATGTAATTAAAAATAACAGGAGAATAAAGATGTTGACTGAGAAAAGAAGGAAAAATATTTTGGAGAGTGGGCCCATGATCTAACGTTTTCTGGTGGGCCCCTGAGGTCCCAGTCCGACATTGGATATATCAATTATGAACAGTACATACAACAAGCAAAAAAAAGAACTAGAATGAACAGTATTGTGTGGAGATGTAACTAAAGTTGCAAAGTTTCCACCAGGTCTAGTCACCCATAGCAACCAATCACAGGGAATAATTTACAAGTCTGTAAAAGTAATATATCTAATTGGTTACTAGACCTGATGCAGGTTTCTGCTTGCTATATTGTGCTGTGCATATATATTTCTTTGCAATAACAAAGGTTTCACTTTTCTTATATAGGCTTTGTGTATATTTGTGACGAAAATACAGATCAAAAGATGCATAGCGCATATAATCTATAACACATCTACATGACATAACAAAATCCTGTATATTTCTTTCTGTTAACTGATAATAGGGCAAATTATGGAATAAGGCTCTGCACATTTTGACATCCTGCCTGTCTTGAAATGTCATAAAGATAAGATGAAAAATAAGATACAAAGGCTGATTGATTCACAGCCTTCCCCTGTATGTTAAGGCCAAGCAGGAAAGAGAGGTACATTAGTGGGACAGGTCCACAGAGACTCAATCACAGGTAGGTATTTCTCTTTACTGCCTTTGACATGGAAAATAAACATAGTATTGATTTGTATTTCTGAGACCATCTACCCTTTCCAATGTCCCATCAAATGACAGAATGGAATAAAAAGTAGTGATGAGCGAATTTTGTTCGCCAGGCATGGATTCGCAGCGAATTTACACATTTCGTCATATAACTCCAGTGAAAATTTGCTGCGGAAAAATTAGTTGCACAGAATTTTTTTTTGTCGCACGTGAAACTGGGCACAGTTGCATCAGAAAGGGCGTGATCGCGTCAAAATTGGCGCGGCTGTGTCAAAAAAGCACGAGCAACAAAGTTGTGGTGACAAAAAAATTGCTGCAGGCAACAAAAAAGACACGGGCGACAAAAAAATCACGCAACAAATGCGTTTTGCAAATTTTTCGCCGTTTCGCAAATTTCCTTGCTGTTTCGCAAATTTTATGGTGAAGCGAAACAGGACAGATTCGCTCATCACTAATAAAAAGTATTGTTCCTAGACAAGGAATCTGAATTAGGACACCGCATTCCCTTACCTCCTGCTACGGAATAAGTAAAGGTCCTATTACTCACAATGAAGAAGCTTTACAGTAACCACTCAACCAGAGGGCCCAAGAAATGTTTTACTCTGGAAATTACTATTAGTTGATACATTGAATATTAGTTGAACATTACAGTGTGCTAGACAGATTAGTGCTCTCTGGATTAGCAGGTGATGTAGGAAACATATTTGTGGTTACTTTTACACCAAAGGTCACTGTAAAGTTATGGCCACGTGGGGCTGATTCTTGGCCTTAAGATAAATGCAGGCTGAGAATCAGCTCCTATGCTCCAAATAGCCTTTCCGACTGTCTGCACTTGGAGCCATTGTGTCGGCCTGGGATGGGCTAAGGCAGTAGCTCCAGGTGCAGGTACATGTGAAAGCTGAGAATAGGGGCCAATTCTCAGCCTGCGTGTTTCCACAGGTCAAGAATCAGCCCTGTGTGATGCTAGCCTTAGGGCCTCACAGCTTGCATTAGTCGGGTTGCTACTAATTTGTGACTGCCACACATAATCCAGCTGACGAAAAATACTGCATGAATATACAACATACCTCCCAACTGTCCCGATTTTCTCGCAGTCCCGTATTCTTATTGAAAAGTCCCTCATTTCCCTTTGATCTCCTGCACTGAACGCCAAAAAGATACAGAGTTTCTCAAACTTAATTAGATAAGTAGCTTTTGGCTCAACAGTCAACACCAGCACTTAGATACAATTGCAACTAATAAGCTAAACAGGTCAGTTTGGGAACTAAGGCTTGCAGCTTAGAAGGGAATTTCACCTTCATTAGCAAAACTGTAATAACACATAAAACAAGACCCCAAAATCCCCATAAATGTGTTCAAACTTTACATAACCTGCCAAATTTTGTAAAATGGGAGTGGCATTTAGGGGGTGTGGTCACAAAAATGGGCGTGGTCGACATGTATGTGTGCCATTTCTTTCAGTCCCTTTTTGCATTTTTCAAATGTTGGGAGGCATGCAATCTATCCACATGTTTCTTACAAAGTATGGGCTGGCAGCTAACTACATTTCCCAGAATGCAGCAGGGCAGTGAAACAACCGTCGCACCAGAGCCCTATTTTTAATCACACCCCATTCTTAATACTGTATAAACAGTAAAGATGCACCAAAACTCAGATTTGTCTAAATCCAAACCTTTTTTTGCAGGATTTGGTAAAGCCTGACAGAACCTACTCTAAACCCTAAAAAAATCATGTGATATACTGAACTCTTCTACATGTTAGAGGCTGGATTGGGTTGATTGGGATTTGGCTACATCTTTTGATGCAGCATTCAGTTAAATCCTAAAATTGTGAATTTGATGCATTTCTAATAAAAAAAAACTGTGGGACACAGAAGGGAGATTCTTGCTACTGATCCTAACTGCTGCTAGATCTGCTATGCACTAAACCAGGCATCCTGAAACTATGGCCCACGGACTAGATATGGCCCCCAAGGTAACTTACCCGGCCCCCATTATGATCTGATGTGAGGACGCAGGGGGGAGCGAGAGGAAGCAGCAGGGAGCGAGAGGAAACAGGGGGGAGCGAGAGGAAGCAGGGGGAGCGGGAGGTCAAAGCGGGGAGCCAGAGGAAGCAGTGGGGAGCCAGAGGATGCAGGGGGAGCTGGAGGAAGCAGCAGAGAGCTGGAGGACACAGGGGGGAGCCGGAGGTTGAAGCGGGGAGTTGGAGGAAGCAGCGGGGAGCAGGAGGACGCTTATGGATTATTTGTAACAGCTAATCTGTGATAGGCACCCAGAAGCAGACTTGCTAGGGTCTAAAGCTAGGGTTTGTTGATCAACTAATATCAAATTTTAACAGGTTAAGAGCAGTGGCTATAGTAACTATAGAGGAAGCAGACCCTGCAGTCGCACGGGGGCCTGGGAGACAGGGGGATCTGCTATCTCTATAAATGTGAAAAAATCCCCTCCTCCACAGCTGCTTTCCTACCTGCAGCCAGGCAGGAGGCTCCAGTGGGTGGCAGTCCAAGTAGTTAGAGTTGTGTGCTGGGTCCTTCCAAACTTTTTTTGCAGGGGGGGGGGGGGCGGCATACCCTAATTACACCACTGGTTAAAAGAGTCATTTACTGCTCCTGGGAAAAATGAAAGGGTGGCAAAAAAAAAAAAGAATTAACCAAAAATTATGAATGCAAAGAGATTCAAATTACTGATTCAAAATTACTGGTTGATAACCTTAAAGGAGTCCTGTCACCTAGACATAAAACGCAGTCTAATAAAAGTCCTTTTCAAATTTAACATAAAACCAATATTCTTTTTTTTATTAAAACATCCATACTCAGGCACAGAGGTGGGGTAGGCAATTACTTTTACTTTTAATTCTGCACTTCCTAGGTGTCACCATCTCTACTTGCTGCCTAGGACTGTGTATCCCCTGCATGGGCCTCAGATGCCCAATCCTGGTGCATAAATGAGATTTCTGGGATGATGCAAAGCTTGTCTTAATAAAAATGGTGCTTGCCTTCTTGCTGTAATTTTAAATTCTGAGACTGAAAGTTTTATATAATTTATATAGTGTAAGTAAAATGTATTTTACTTAGGATGATAGGTCACCTTTAATTTGCTTAATATTTCTTGTTACAGTCAGTTACCTACAGTAGTTGCTAATTAGGGACATGGCCCATGGTGAAATTAGTCGCCTGCGGTTAATCTCGGCTACTGTGGGCAACTGACCTCCCCAAAATTCCTTTTCACTGGCAATAAAGTAAATCACCGGTCACTTCATTTTGCAAAGGTGTGCGAAGTTTACTCTTGTAGGAAACTTTGCACAAGTTTGAAAACAAACACATTTTTCCTTCCAAGCGGCAATTCATGCCAATGGGAAGACTAGTTGTAGTAACCTGCTTGTGTAGATATTTTGGTTAATGGCATGGTTGTTCTGATCAGTGCACATTAAAGGGATCATCTACTATTGCAAAAGTCCAAAAGCACTAAGGGGCACAAGAGTGCATCCCTTAATGCTCATGCACGTGGCACATGGCCGGGGGAATGGTTGTGCTGTGCACCTCATGCAGATAAATATAAATATGGTGCAAGGTGCACAGTTCAGTATCAGAGGCACATTAAAGGAAGCTGCACAAAAAAATGGGCTGCATTTCTTAAAGTAAATGACCCCTTAAATCTTTTTGACTATAATCAAACAGTGCCCATAATGGTAAATAATAAAATGCTTACTTAGTTTAACAAGGTAGTAAACATTTGAATGAAGCATCTCCTCATCAAATCCATGTTTCACCCATCCCTGCCTTGGGAAATACCACTCAGTTGCTGCAGTTAAAGCAAGGTGCTGAGTATGATAAAGGCCAAAAAATCCAGCCAAGTGAATATTCTCGTTTGCTAAGGTGAAAATGAACGTGAATTATTTAACAGGAAAATAATTTGTTTTATGTGAATCATTTACTGCAAACAGGAGAATTCATTCACTTGGATGAAACTTTTATTAAAGTGTATAGTCTTAATGCAGGTTCGTCTGTTTAGGGGCCTGATATCGTAGGGCCCACCAGAGTACTAACACCGAGGTTCCACTCTGGCAACAAATAGATTTAGACATGCATGGGGATTATTTATCAATACTGGGCAAAACTGCCCATGGGCAGTAACCCTTGGCAATCAAATTGTTGCATTCATTGTTCAACCTGCAGCTGGCTAGAAAAAGCTAATCATTGATTGGTTGCTAAGGGTTACTGCCCACGGGCAAATTTGCCCAGTGTTGATAACTGAGGCCCATGTGTTAGGTGTATTATAAACAGACCTGGACTTGTATTAAAATTAGGCCCTGGCACAGAGGCCCAAATAAATAGTGACTGCCTATGGCATTTTACAGCAGCCCCTCTGGCATTTGCCAGAATCTACAGATTTCCAGTCCAGGCCTGATTATAAACCTTTAGTGTAACAAATAAAGACCTGAGGGAAAGTGTGCTTGGCTGGGGCCTGAGAGCTCCTCTGCTACTCAGTCAGCTGAGATCAACCTTTTTATTCAGTAGGCAATTGCTTGTTATTTTTTTGATTCTTTATCTGTTTGCATCATTATCATGCTCAGAAGTAAACTGTGCAGCCAGTAGAGGGCAGTAACTAAAAACAATCTCATTTCTGGCAAAATAATTTGGCAGGCATGGATTCACAGCGAGTTTCCGCGTTTTGCCATTGGCAGATTTTTTTGTAAAATGGGCAACAAAATTCGCTGTGTGACAAATAATCGACCCCCACGTCAAAAAGTATTTGTTGGGTGCATAAAAAAAAAGTTGCACACCTCATTTTTTAAGCGCGACAAAGAAATTAATACGCAACATATTCACCATTTTGCGAATCTTTTCAAAGATTCTCAGATTTTTCACCAAAATGAAACGGGACAGATTTCCTCATCACTACCCAGCTGGTTTGGCCTGACACTGTAGTCAATGAGCTTTTTGCTTCAATGTGATTTTTTTGGTTCAAAAAAAGAAAACAAGAGAAAGGCAACGGTTCAGGCCTAACTGGGCTCTTCATCAAGCCTTTATCCTTTATAAAGATAAAAGGGCTCAGTAAGGCCCAAAACTGTCTTTTCTCTTGTCTACTTTTTTAAACCAATGAAATCATGTGGAAGCAAAAAGTACTTTGATTCACAGTGTGCTGCAGTTTTTTGGACTTGAGCTACAGTAAGGACCCTGGGCAGGTTGGGTCAATTCACCACATAGCACCTGATCCTAAAGGATTTTTCCACAAAAGTAGAGCACTTCAATATAGTGTGGAACTGTAGTCAACCAAAATGCTGGTAACTTATGTACTTTAATTTCCAGTATGTGCTACAACAGCTAGCTAAATAGTATAAAAGCTGCTTATAATAGTACAATATCTGTGACATAACATAACATTGGTCAAACCTAAATATAGTTGACTTCAGAATGGCGAGATCTCGGCATAAAAGTGTTTAACCAAAAGAAGAGAAGCAAACTGTGCACTTACCAGAAATGCATGACCCAGAAATGTCTCTGTAATAAAACAGCAACATTGCAAAACTGAAGAAACATGGTTGCTTAGAGTCAAATCATAAAATAAATAGCAAGGATAAGTAACTATATAAACGGTAGATAAGCAGAGATACAGTTGGTAGGGAAGATAATATAAATTAACCCAATAAATGTTGCCGACATGCTGTGTTACGGTTAGCATTTCTGGGATGTCATAAAAAGTACAGCAGTGGCTCAGCTCACCTTAGCTTTGCTGTACACATACTATTTCATGTTATAAAGTCAGAAATTAGGAAGTGAGTAATTAAGCAATTATACAGCATGAGCATGGCAGAATATGATCTTTGGACGGCTACTTTGGGGGGGATAAGAGGGACTGGAATGTGAACACAGAAAATTTTAGGGCAATATGGGGTCTCCTTTACCCATGGTCATTCTAGCACTTACACAACAACCATTTAGTTAAATGGGGTCTGCAGATTAATGAAGAAAGAGGTGTGTAGGAAAAGTGACAGACATAGCAGCACAAAATTGCAATAGCAGGGTAAAGTTGGGGACTGCACCTCATTCTTCTGATCCTGTCTCTCTTCAGTTGCGAGTAGGGTTTCCAGCTTTTCTGTAAAAAAAATACCAGCCTTGCTATATTTTTATGTTTTTTTTCCTACATTGGCATCAAGCAACATTTTTTTCCCAGCCAGGTAGTAACCCTACTTGCTGTTAAAAAAGAATGTCCAGCACCCACCATATATATATATGATAGCAAAATGTGATATTGTAAGAGTTACAATTCGGAAGATTACAATGGTTTCCAGGGGCAGATATTTTAGAAAAGACTGTTAAAGTCCCACCTGATTCAGAAACTATTAGCTGTAAATGCTGCAATTTGTACTTTTATTTCAGGAACTATGGACCGCAAATTATTTTCAGCATAGTCTGCCACCTACTGGCCAAGTATGAATTTATTACTGATTGGGATACATTCTTTATTGAATGTGCAAAAATGTGTCTGGGATTTAGCTCAGATGTGCCCACAAGGTATTCTTAGAATTGAATTCACAGAGGGTCTGAATGCTGGTGACCGATATGAGAAAAGAGTATCACCTCAAAAGTGTTCTTACAACTTGCTCCAATGTACCCATTTAATGCAGTTGCCCAGGTGCTCAATATAGGGTACCCCTTAAGGAATTGCACCTTTTAAGGTCTAAGAGAACTTGTTTCTGTGCCACAACTTTGTTATTCCAACTTTTTAAACAAATAGAATTTTCCCAACATCTGACTTTCAGAAATTCCCAGCCCCCAAACATTCAAAGAATTATGGCAATATGTTTCCCTCTATAAGACATACTTTCCATTCTATTGTGGTTCGGGTTCCTCTGCCTCTGTTTAGCTTCTTTTATTATTTTAACCGCTCTGCTACGTTGCATAGGCTTTAACACCAAAGAGAAACAGAAGACAAGTGGTCTTGATTCATTTTCTGAGCTCTGCTTTAATGCCACCTTGATGAAAAAAGAATCTCAGGGTGTAACTTTCATTCAGAATGGGCCCTGCAGCCCTGTACAGCTGACCCCACTGCAACAAAAAGTTATATATAGTAAAGGTGTTATGGATTCTGAAGCAAACACACAGCTTTTAAATGTGCAAAGTAACATGGAAGTCAGTGGCAGGGCAGGGAAGGAAGTTTTTTTTTTTCAACGGCCCCTGAAGGAGGTTATTATAGTACACATATAAAGAATCAGTTCTTGGTAATTCCTGTTTTTTCATTTTCTTTTCAAAGCAGTGACTGCTGCATTGTCATGGGTCTTCCATCATGTGCATGTCACATTAGGCACCTCAGTATCTGCTTTTCTATGAGCAGCGCTCTCTGCACTTTAATAGTTTAATGTTTCATTTACCCTTGCTCTTATGTAGATACACACACATATAGCCAGGTTAACTTGTTGCTCCTTACATCTGGAATTCCATCCTGGAAAGTCTCCGTGAAGCCTCTCCCACACCATCTTCAGTAGCAAACTTTTGCCTGTGTGCAGTAAAAGACACTGGGGTCATTTCTAAATTTTGCGCAGCGCATATTTTTTTCACAAGCGGTTGTTTGAAGTGAAATGCAAATTGCCACAAAAATTTACAAATAAGATTGCGGTTTGCATGAGCATGCCCCCTGTGTGCATTTATTATGTGTGAATATAGCGCCAATTTTGTATTTGCAAATATAAATTTGAAATTTGCTAAATCAGTTTAGTGAATATTTTTTCTGCCACTAAAGCTGTGATGTAACTTGGACATAGAGCAGGGGTGGCCACAATTTTTACCTTTGCGGTTGACAACCGTGGAATGCGGAAGTGCGGCTTGAATGCGTACGTACGCGACGCAGAATTAACAGGTAACCAGTTAATTCTACCTGCTAACTGGTTACTTTATGGGTAACTTTAGTGCCTTTTATTAGAAAACCCCCTTAAAGCACTAATTGTAAGCAATTTAGTATTGGCAGCTATGCACCTGTACCCCAGCCAATGTGAATTGATGCACTTATCACCCTCTCTGTGCCACTCACTTAGATTGTTAGTTCTGTAGGACAGGGACCCCCTTGCTCAACTGTGCCTTAACACCTTTGATGTAATTGGGTATATATTTACTATGTTATTTATGGTCACCACTGTTCACAATCTGTACTTTATTGTAAGAAAAGGTGCAGGGTTGTGCAAATTAGTGCTTTATAAATAAAAATATACGTTGTTGGTATGTTGTTATACATATGTATGTTAAATACATATATATTATGTATGCTTTATGTACATTAGTTATATTTAAGTGCAGTTTTTTGCAGCTTGTTCTTAAAAAGGATTTTACACATATCTGTCTCCTTTTGTCCCCATGGCAACCTACTGCTAAATTAAGAAGATACAGTTTGCTGAGAGAGCATATTGGGAAGGAAGTGTTGTGACTATACGGCTACACATGGAATGTGTCCTATCACACGCCATGATATCTCCCCTACCTCATTCCTTGATCTTCTGAACTTGGTTTATTATAAGCTTTCATTTTCCGACAACGGTATGTTCATTAAACAATGTACAGTTCATTAAACTGAACATCCATTATATCTTTTTCTACCTCCTCCTGTACTTCTGTCTCCTCCAATGGCCAAGTCATCACTCTGGGCCAGTAGGACATTTTTTATGGATCACAAGATTTGATATTTCCACAGCTCTAATGGCACAAAAAAGAGACAAAGCAATTTATCAATATCATTTTATAGTTGTAACACAAAGGATGCTTTGTGGGTGGATCTGGAAAAAACAGCCTGTCTTTTATTGCTTCTTTTCCAGCATTTTTTCTGCTGTCCACAAGGAGGCGCTGCCTTATCACACATCCTACAGAATGCTGCACATTCAGGCTAAGAGGGGACAGATTAGGAAATTATCTATTATTAAAAGTTTGAAGCTGTAGTTCTCAGGGTTAAACATTATCATTTATTTTGGCCAATATAAATTTACTTTCAGTTCAAATGTATCAGTTTATAGATTTTGTTTTAAACTGTCAGGTAATGAATCTATTAGTTCCACAATTCCCACCGCCTGGGTTATACATGCAATCCACATGTACTGTGGGAACAACAGACTCTCACCAATAAATCAAATCCTTGCTGCTACATGTGAATGTGCTTCTAGGTACTAAATACACTTCTCATCATTTCCCATAATCCCATCCTTTAATAGTCCATCACACATTTGTCCATTATAATGTGTAGAAAATCTTCAGGCAGCTGTTCCCCTTACAAACTGAATTTATATCAAAGTAACAGGAGGCTGATACCTGTTTAAGATTCTGTTGTTCCTATAAAAAAATGATGTGAAATTAGATAACTGTACCTGCTTTATCCAACGGCTGAGTCACTAAACCATATGCCTTAAAGGGATACTGTCATGATATTTATGGGTATCTAGTATAAATAATTTTACAGCAACTGGACTTGTTCAGTAATCATTGAAGACGTTTCACTACTCATCCGAGCAGCTTCTTCAGTTCAACTGACTGGTATGGGAAGTCCTCAGCATATATACTCTTCCACTAATCCAATCACAATGGCACTTTGTAACTCTTCAGAAAGGTGAGAGTTACAAAGTGCCATTGTGATTGGATTAGTGGAAGAGTATATATGCTGAGGACTTCCCATACCAGTCAGTTGAACTGAAGAAGCTGCTCGGATGAGTAGTGAAACGTCTTCAATGATTACTAAACAAGTCCAGTTGCTGTAAAATTATTTATACTAGATATACCATGACCTGGATGAATGAGAATCTTCATAGACATATTAATGGATACTTTTTATTTCTTAATTACATTGTTTACATAGCAAATTATTCACTCTACCATTTAAAGGAGAAGGAAAGATAAAAACTAAGTAAGCTTTATCAGAAAGGTTGTAAGCACTCATAGAAACACTGCACTGACTTCTATGTCAAAAGATACAGGATTTCTTGTCTCTTTGTTGTCCTGTGCCAGAGTCTGCACAGCTCTTTCCTCTCTCCCCTCCCCCTCAAGAACTCCCTCCCCTCCTTACGAATGTGGATCTGAGCCAATCAGCAGGAAGCTTCCTCATAGTCTTACAAACTGCGCATGTACATCAGTCTTGGTGCAGGAGTGAGGCATTATGGGAACTTTCTTTACAGAGCTCAGTGTTTTTTTTTTCTATGAGGCTTCTGATCATCTGAATGGGAGAAATATGGGGAGACTTAAGGGCACTATTGAGACAACTGAAGGTATGCCTGCAGCTTGAGATTAACTCTTTATTAGCCTTTCCTTCTCTTTTAAAACTTTAGAACTGCTTTCCATTGTTATGCTGATCGGCTGCTGGGAGGAGGGTGATATTACTTTACATTGCAGCTCAGCAGTAAAGTGTGACTGAAATTTATCAGAGCAGAGTCCCATATGAAATTTCAAAATTAAATATAAAAAAAACATTTTTTTTAAACAGATTTCAATGCAGGATTCTGCCGAAGATTCTCTATTAACTGATGCATTTTGAAAAAAAAATGTTATCCAGTGACAGCATTCCTTTAAAAGAGAAGGAAAGGTAAAAACTAAGTGAGCTTTATTAGAAAGGTCTATGTAAATACAGCCATAAGCACTCACAGAAAAGCTGCACTGAGTCCTCTGTCAAAAGAAACACAGAATTTCTTGTCTCCTTTTTTTGTGAACATGTTCTTCTGTATCAGACTTCCTCTCTTTTAGGGCTCCTTCAGGTTTGGGGCATGAATCTGCTCAGTTACCTCCCTCTTTCCCATCTCCTGCTCTCCCCTCCCATAAGAATGCATAAGAACTCACTGCCCCCTCCCTTAGGAATGTGTGATCTGCACTTCCAATGGCTATAACTGCAGCAGGAAGCTACCAAGACTAAGCTAAAATGGCATCTGTTATCAGAGGGATAGCCACTAATGTGGCAAATTTATTGGCAGTAAAATGCCAAAATGATTTCTTTTCCTTAAATGACACCATTTTCACTAACCCTTTTTCGAGCCCTGCTTTACACAAAACTGAGGGGTTGGCTATTCCTCATATAAAATATGTTTGAGTACTGTGAAAAGGGCAAAATTCTTGTTGCCCTTTAATATGGAATTAAAGCCCTTATCTTTTTTTAACTAGCCCTTTGCACAGGTCCCCCTGAAACCTCAACTCCTCAAACAATTTTAAACCCTTAAAAACTGACCCCTTCCCCCATACCTGAAAGACAAATTAAAAGCGGAGTGGCAAGGTTGGTGTTAGCCATATTTGGTTGTCACATCCAGTCCCAGGCTTCCTGGCCAAGATGGCAGACTAGGAGCATACCCTCTGGTAGTCACGGTGGTTATCTAACCACTGGAGGAGAAAGTAAGAAATGCAAAAGAGACACAAAGAAATAGAAGAAAAAACCTAGCAGGGCACAAATCAGGCTGAGATGGTGACTGGCCTAAGGGATCAGGCAGAAAATTACCTTGTATTATAGGGAATTTTATAGTTGCTTAAAGTGATCCTGACACGAAAAAAATACTTCAGAATTTAAATATACATAAAAAGTTACCTGTAGCTTATGTTGACTGGTTTTCATGGATAGTCCTGCTCTGTAAGTAATTGTTAGCTGAAGTTCCCAAACCTGACTGTCCCTTTACAACTTGTCTGTTACAGCTTCTAATGCTGATAATGCCTAATAAGGCAGCCCCCATATATGCTGTCTTCAATACTTTTGCACTTGTGGAAGGAACACACGTATCTGTGAAGACTAATATGATCCAATGAATAAAGCAAATCTTTCAAGGAAAAAAACATTGTAAATATGTAAATTTGCAAAAAGATATTTCCTCTTTAATTATTGTTTGGGATAAAGTATGTACCATCTTTGCACGCTGTGATGTTGGACTATTTTTCTGGGCATATATGCTCTAGGTTGTTTAGGATAGTTGAAGAATAGAGGTCAGAGCTTGGTTGGTCTCATTGTAGCACATTTACATTCATTCTTTGTTTCCTATTTAATTCTGTTAAGGGTTCTGAATCTTTTAGTGGTTCAGAACTGTAAGCAGAAACTGTTCCCAACTATATAATGTTTTATATATAACATAATCTTCAACAAACAAATGTTCAATACCCAATTAGTTAATTGCAGATTCCTTATCATCCATCCTCCAAAATCTGATACAAAAGTGGTAAAACTACAAGGACACGCACATTAATTAAAAACTATAAAGTGTAGTAATTTAATATGAATTATGTGTTTGTATAGATATACAGTGGCTAGCAAAAGTATTCGGCCCCCTTGAACTTTTCCACATTTTGTCACATTACAGCCACAAACATGAATCAATTTTATTGGAATTCCACGTGAAAGACCAATACAAAGTGGTGTACACGTGAGAAGTGGAACGAAAATCATACATGATTCCAAACATTTTTTACAAATAAATAACTGCAAAGTGGGGTGTGCGTAATTATTCAGCCCCCTTTGGTCTGAGTGCAGTCAGTTGCCCATAGACATTGCCTGATGAGTGCTAATGACTAAATAGAGTGCACCTGTGTGTAATCTAATGTCAGTACAAATACAGCTGCTCTGTGACGGCCTCAGAGGTTGTCTAAGCGAATATTGGGAGCAACAACACCATGAAGTCCAAAGAACACACCAGACAGGTCAGGGATAAAGTTATTGAGAAATTTAAAGCAGGCTTAGGCTACAAAAAGATTTCCAAAGCCTTGAACATCCCACGGAGCACTGTTCCACCGATCATTCAGAAATGGAAGGAGTATGGCACAACTGTAACCCTACCAAGGCAAGGCCGTCCCCCTAAACTCACAGGCCGAACAAGGAGAGCGCTGATCAGAAATGCAGCCAAGAGGCCCATGGGGACTCTGGACGAGCTGCAGAGATCTACAGATCAGGTGGGGGAATCTGTCCATAGGACAACTATTAGTCGTGCACTGCACAAAGTTGGCCTTTATGGAAGAGTGGCAAGTAGAAAGCCATTGTTAACAGAAAACCATAAGAAGTCCTGTTTGCAGTTTGCCACAAGCCATGTGGGGGACACAGCAAACATGTGGAAGAAGGTGCTCTGGTCAGATGAGACCAAAATGGAACTTTTTGGCCAAAATGCAAAACGCTATGTGTGGTGGAAAACTAACACTGCACATCACTCTGAACACACCATCCCCACTGTCAAATATGGTGGTGGCAGCATCATGCTCTGGGGGTGCTTCTCTTCAGCAGGGACAGGGAAGCTGGTCAGAGTTGATGGGAAGATGGATGGAGCCAAATACAGGGCAATCTTGGAAGAA
Source organism: Xenopus tropicalis (assembly GCF_000004195.4). Lineage (NCBI taxonomy): Eukaryota > Metazoa > Chordata > Amphibia > Anura > Pipidae > Xenopus > Xenopus tropicalis. The sequence goes on from NC_030678.2 coordinate 78,959,727, forward strand.
AACCTCTTGGAGTCTGCAAAAGACTTGAGACTGGGGCGTAAAATCATGTATGATTTTCCTTCCACTTTTCACGTGTACACCACTTTGTATTGGTCTTTCAAGTGGAATTCCAATAAAATTGATTCATGTTTGTGGCTGTAATGTGACAAAATGTGGAAAAGTTCAAGGGGGCCGAATACTTTTGCAAGCCACTGTAAGTGAAAAGTGAGCAATAACATTCAAGTGCACTTGTCTGATCTCTCCTTCACTACGCACCCAGTGAGTCAGCCTGCTCACCAGATAGAGATCACTATTAAAACAAATGGAAAGAAATTATATGGGGCATATGGTTCTGCAGCAGATCTTCAAATGATCCAGCGATGTCAAAATATTCTAATGCTCCACAGGTTGGACATGGGATATACGAGTGAGTAAACCACTAAAAATGGGTACCATATTGGCGCATGTTAAATAAAGGGAGAAACTCCCAAGACAAGGCTGCTATTTTTATTTAATGTATGCTTCCTTTTTTACTTTTTACTACTTTTGTATGACATTCAAGATGGCACCCTGGCATAATAACACAATATGATAGACTACAACATCAGTGTGTATATTTGTATAACAACCTACCTGTAGCACTTCACAAGCTAAAAAGTAAAATAAACTTAAAATAAAAATATTAAGCCTCACAGCCTTACAGTTTTGGCCTGCTCATAGACATGCAAGCTCCACTGAACCCCAAACATTATAAATGAACATATATATTTATTACCTGCAGCATAACCAAAATAAAGACATCACAATTTATTGGGAATGTAAAAATTTATTCCACATGCTCATTATTTTTCTTACTTTTTATTATTAAAAATTCTTCCCAGGCCATTGTCTTGACCCGGGCAGATACAAAGAGAAATATTGTACAGGGAGAAAGATTGATACTCACTGAAAGGGTCATTTACAATAAATGAGGGGCGCTCATATCAAATACTGACACAAACACAACCTTCTACTTAAACCTCTCCAATGTATTTTTTTTTTTTATTTTACATGACATTCTGTGCTTTACACTCCTTTTGCTGTTTTACTGGTTTGCTAATAACTCCCCAGACCCCACAATTATACCCACCCCCTGCTTGTATTTACAAGTTTACAGCACCGTATCTCGTGCACGTAGGAATGTATTGCCATTTGACTCTAGGAAACGGGTTTAAAGAGGACAGGTAAGCTCTCCTAAGCCAACCCCTTCTGTGCGAAAGAAGTGTACAGACTGCGGCCACATAAGTGCAGATAGTAGAAAGGGCAGTTAAGGAAAGTGGGTAACCGTAAGGGGAATGAATGATGTCTAGGAGTTATGGGAGATGAACATATGAAAGCAATACATATACATATAAAAAGTTAGTTCAAATAGTTAGAGATGCAGTAAAATGTGCAAAAGATGGAATAAGAAGTAGTCTTCAGTTAACACCAGGTATCTTCCTATAAATGCCTCCCATTAAGCTCGAAAAAAGGGTAACAGATGTTCCTTAATGTAACAGTTGGACCTCAACATCCAAAGCCCATTTTATTTCCTAGTATTAATGAAATGTATTTAGAGATAGGAATTTAAGAGCCCTTTAATCCAGAAACAAGTCAGTGAGGGGTAACAACATATGCTCATGGAATGTCATTTAAAGTGCAATCTACATCCAAATGAAGTCAAGAATCTTTCACTTGTTCAGTAATCATAGGAAGAGAGTGTCTCCCACTGGTTTCATATTAGCATGTATCAAAAGGTGTGACACAGACACTTTGCTGATAATATGTAAACAATCCATGAATTTCACAAGGCTGAGACATTTACAGAAGTCATTTTATTTTTTCCGTTTTCCATCTAATTGCAGCTGTAATTTTGTCCCAAATCAGGTTCCCCTGGATGCCTATTTAAGCCAGTAAATGGACTGGTAGTAACAGGCTATATCTGTAACTCACTGAGTTAATAAGAGTCTCAGACCAAAAAAATAAATAAATACCCTTGCTAAAAATGTACTATTACAGTCTTAGAACCTTGTAAACCACTAGTCCTGAATTTCCCAATGGTTTTGTTAATATAACCCTTCTTGCAAGCAAACCTCTGCACAGGGCTAAGACACTGAGTGATGTTGTACAGAATGGAGGTTGCTACTTCTAACATCCCCCGCCCAAGAAAAGGAATCAGCAGTTATTTCATTTTTAATTGCGCTACAAAAGAAGTCTTAAACTTTGTATAAAATCTAGCTGCCCTTTTGTAAGTGATCCGAACATATAAACCAGACTTGCAGTCAGAGCATTATGCTTTTCCTTTATTTGGAAATGCTTTAGTGCTAAAGGAACATCGGGGGCTTAAAGAAAATTTGGCTAATGTGGAAATTTATGGTGGGGTTGAAAATCTTAGGACATGGCACATATAAAATATTGTGTGTGAAATGGAACATAAGGCATTGTGTCTGCGAATATAAGGTTATTTGTTGGAGAAGACTAAAATGGGATATGTGTCTTACGAGTAAACAAGAACATACATGTATTATGTACATGTTAACTGCTATATGTATAACGTTTATTATAATGTGTTTTTATCAAGCACAGGCACACAGATGAATGCTTATGTGTGCGTATTAAATTATAGCAAGATTAAGATTCAAGAAATCCCACGGCTTCAAGGAATGAAAGTATATATCATAACAATTATAATAGCCAGCTACTCATCTTTAACAGGCTTAGGAAAAAAACACAGGTCAGTGGGGGAATTCACAAAGCCATGGCAACCAATCAGCCATTAGCACAAAACGGTCAACTGTACTTGGTTGCTATGGGTTACAGATCCGGAGAAATTTTACTTTAGTTCTGTGACCCCCACCCCCATGTCTCGCTAGTATTTAGAAATAAAGATACATTGTATTTTTTTTCTTCTCTTGTCTGTTTTATCCTATGAAATAAATCTGTATTTTTCACACAAGGCAACATATCTGAAGGGGGGGGGGTCTCATTTTTTAACATGATAGAAGATGATAAAATTCTAAGAAAATTTGCAGTTGGTCATGAATTTTTCACATTTAAACTGCTACTTGGTCTCTAACACATGATCTGTTTCTCAGCATACTCTGAAAAATTAGACAATAAAGAAAAGATTATCCTGATAGTATAGGGAAACCAAGCAGTTGAGATGAAAAATATATGTCGTAATATCTTCACATTCTCAAAAACAAAAAGCCAAGAAGCATTTAAAAGCTTGTCAAACTTCTAAGTAAATAATACTGTGCTTATAACAAGTAATAATGGAGGCTGGAGAAACCCATGTGCCCCCCACACAAGGCACAGCGCCCCTTCGGGAAAATTAATGGCTTGGAGCTTTCCACTTGACAAGCAAAAACTTATGTGTAGCTGGGGGATCACTGGCACATGGTGCACCATTCCACATATTGGGGTTTGGACTGTTTAAATAGCCAGCAGGTAAAGAAAAGGAGGTGAGCACATTTGTTGACCTGTTTGCCACACTTCCATCCTATGCATTAATATGGGACTGTAAAGGCTCATATTTATTAATTTCAAACTTAAGATGCACTGTGACCACACACACATATATAAACATATAAAATCATCCAATACACTATTATTAGTTACCGGATATACTGTGCACACATAAGGGTTGATTCACTAAACGAGCGCTTAACGCACGATTCACTAAAAGGATACTTGCGTTAATTTAGACTCAATGGTGTTTGCGTTATTTAAGTCGCGAAGACTATTTTTGTTCGGTATTTAAAACAACGCGCGCTAATTAACGCAGCGCACGCAAATTGTCACCGCATGGAAAAAAACGCACACCATATTAGCCATACACGCCATTACTTTGGGAAAACTACTGTTCTGAAAATGACCATTTCCCTGCAAACTGGAGGATGCATCACTGTAGGGCCAACACATACTTGAATAAATCCCACTGCAAAGTCCATATTGTGTTGCCAAAAGCTCATGAACTGTACTTTTCTATAATTACCGCCTGCCCCAAGTAGGTGTTAATTTTCGCACAGACTAATGCGATATTAGCGCATCTAAGTGTTTGTGAATCATGCGTTAGTATTATTTCTGCGCACTAATTAACACAATGCGTTAAAATTAAGGCATTCGGTTGCACACTTTTTAACGTATGAGATATGTGACAGCGCATGTGATAATACTTTAGCGAAACGCGCGTTTTTTCGCATCAATTTTAACGCAAAAAAGCATGCGATAATGCTTATCTACCTTTAGTGAATCAACCCTATAATGTGTACACATAATAAGTGATGCGTACCAATCCCAAAACATTTTGATCCACTGTGATTTGACAAGTGTTAAAATGATCATTCCGTCACCCACACCTCAGCAACACTAAGTACCATTAAACACTGTGCCCAACAATCACGCCAGTCCCAAAAATATAGTTTCCTTGTGCCTTACACTATTTCTCCTAGAAGGGCATCACAAAATCTACTTTGTTGTCACAAGTTAATAACCATATATTAAAGGTATAATGAATAAAAGATAAATTATAAACAGAGTGCTTTTCTCCTATAATGGGATGGATAAGAGCATTTTCAAAATACCCCAAAGTACCATTGTTTTAGAATAAGTTAGAAAAACATATAGACCTGTAGTCAATGAACCCTAGGGGAAAACAATATTTCTACTGTTTATGTCTAAATCCATTTAATGGATGACATGGATGATCAATGGATGAGAAAATTAAAGCACAGATACAGCCTGTAGCATATTTGTTATTTATAGTATCGTTGCCAAAATGTTTGAAAAGAAAACAAAATTCTTGTCAGTGAAAAAGCAAATCCATTCCTCCAAAACCTTAGAAATGTAAATAGGGTTTGGCAGTATTTCTAGGGGAAATTTTCTTCTGAGCACAAAATGCCCCTAAAAGTCTTCATGTGCAGGGTAAAATGTGAATATCCATAACCAAGCCAGGAGCTCCTCTGCCTACACACAGCCTCTGGCTAAAACACCAACTGGCAGCTATTTCTACATGCCAGCATATTCTATTAGTACGACCAAAACACTTTTTGTCTTACTGCATGTCTGCATATGATACATTAGAGGCATGTCCACTGTAAAGATATTTGTGAGCTATGCACAATAGGGGTATTTTGGTGGTCAGCAGCTCCATTTTAGCATTGCTGCTGCAAAAATACACATGCTTCACGGATGCAGCCATAAAGTATTCCAAAAGATAAGTGCATACACATCACCTGGCATGCCACAAGGAAAATATTATTTAGTCTTATTCATCCTTGTTGGTCAATACCTATGGGGCTACAGAAAAAATTTGAACACAAAAAACAAACTGAGTTTTGGTCTCTGTCTTCACAAGTACATTTACAAATGCTGTGTAAACACTGTTGATATGTAGTTTTATATATATATATATATATATATATATATATATATATATATATATATATATATATATAATATACAATATGTATGTATGTGTGTGTGTATATGTATGTGTATGTGTGTGGAAGTGCAAGTATTAGCCCACAGGGACACAAAGCTCTTTTTTTTTATTATATAGCAGAACAATAGGGCTTCATTTCCTTTCTGTTTTATATTTGGCTTCAAATATGTAAGGTTCAGATATAAATATTTTTTTCTTTTTAAGTTATGTGGCAGGAACTGTGTAATGTGGAACCATAAATACACTTTAACTAAAGAGTTGACAGATGCTAGGGATAACAGTTCCAACTATGGCAATCATTATGGGATCACAGTATCAGCTATGGCAATCATTCAGGATCTTGTCATTTTTCCCAATCTAAAGTTGAAAAATTAAATAGTGCAAAAAAATCCCTTTTATGTATTGTGGATGTGCTGATTTAGGGTTAAATGCAATTGTTGGAAGAAGAAAATCAGAGATTAGTTAAATATGGGGCTCATGGACATGATTCAAGTGGGATAAATCTTCATCAAAAGGTATAGTTAGTAGGAAGGACATGGAAATATATGTAGAAATATAGGAAAAAGAGGAAATTAGAATAAGGTGCAATGTGGAATCACATCTATCTATATAAGTGCTATGACAAGAGATCATGCTCTAAGTAGAACTAGAAAGAAGCAATACATTGCAAAAAGGGCAGTGAGTGCAAAGACAGCAGTTCATTAAATCTGGGAAAGCTAACTAACAATAGCAGGCCAAAGCAGCTCACTCACATATAATGACACCAGACCGGAACGTACCAAAACCCCATTATTAACCATGGCTAATAGGTCTGAGGGTTAAAGCTACACTGACGTGATCCCTGCTGTATAGCAATGCTGAATATGTACTTCATAGGTAATAATACTTGGGCCTGCTGTGTAAAGAAGGGAGTTCTTTTAAGATCCTCCTCATTATACAGCGCAGAAAGTTAATTAATATACAGATACTCAGCATTATTATACAACACAAAGTGTTATTACTGAAATAGACACAAAACTGCACAGAGTGCATATTTTCAGTAAGTATATACTCAGTTTCACTAAAAGCACAGCAGTGTCACTTTTACCCACATTAGAAGTGCTGGGTGTTTAAAAAACATTAACGATTCAAAATAAAGTCTTCTCAACCCCCCCCCCCCAAAGCTCCTTAAAGCAGGAAAAAAGACAATACAGCTTTTCTTAAATAAATTCATAATATAAATATATTTCTGTACACCATGGCTGATGCCTATCCCAGCTCAATATATATAGATATATATATATTTTTTCTGATATATATGTTAGAAATAAAAATAATTCAAATAAAACACCTTAAATTTTTCAGTGCACGTCCTACCCAGATCTCAATATCACATTAAAGTAACAATGGGTGGGGCTCCCAGAGCAGGGTAGTCACAGAATGTATTCCCACCTAATTGTTTCTTACGAATGGGTGCATGATACAAATATTTCACATTATTTCACAGCATTGAAAGTTCCGTTTTCCTTGTAGGATTATTGTGATTTGCATTTTAAAAGCAAATTGGTTATAAAAGGCACAGATAAACTGCATATGAAAGAGGGAGTAGTGTACTAAGGGGAAAGGAAGAGAGCTAAATGGAATGAAATGAAGGTAGTCACTCTCTCCAAGCCAAGAATGGGAAGAAGCAGAACTTCTCTGTGTTCCTAAAATAATTCATGTTGTAGATTAAAAAAAGATCCAGGATGTCTATTATAATCCTAACATAATTTTAAAAGGATTGGTAAACTGTACCATAAGCATCCTTACTTTAAATCCTAAATTGATCCCTTTTCCGTACCATGGATATCCATCCCATATTCTATAAGAAAGTCTCTCTTGTAACCTAGGCTGTCGATCTTATATCCACAAGGGACCTTTATTCCAGACCTAGGAAATGCCCTTTATACTGAAAGGACTGCCATCCCATACCACAGTATTCTCACTCTATAATCCAAACACTGTGCAACCAAAACTCGCCTGCTTATTCGAGGATTCTTTCCATGTATCCTTAACAGATCCTTAACTAACTTCACAAGCCCATTATCATACATCCTAGGATTCCTACTATATATCCTTTACAGGATCCATATTCCATATCCTAGGATAATCTTTTCTCCTAAAGGGGTTTCTTTCTTGTATCTTGAAAAGATCACCCTATATCCTGAACATACAAGATATCATAAGGAGAGTTTTAAAGGAGGGTGTTCCCTATCAAAGGTGTCCAGTCATCCTTCTCCCACATGCTCCCCATGGCATAGGTCAGTTTCAGCTTGGGACATCTCAGGCTGAGGAGGGGTGGAAGCTGTTTGGCAGTAAGTGCTTGAGGGAGAAACTGTTGGGGCTGTGCTGATAGGGGGTATTACCCTGTCTTTTGCCTCCTCTTTCCTGCTAGTCCTGATTTGTTCATCATTTTCTTCTTGGTGCTGCTGTTCAAATGGCACTGCTTCAAGATCTCCAGGTTGTGGTTCAAAGAATGATTGCCCCAACAGTTCTGGGTGAGGGCTAGGTCGCGCCTGAACCATTTGGATGCCCCCAATTGGTATCATTGGGTAAGGGGTTCTTTGCAGATGCTGAGAGTGCAGCGGTAGGTGGGTGAACAAGTTTTCTGCACTTCTTGCCAGGTAGTGAGGTGTAAGCTGTGAGCAGAGGGGTCTTAACATGACTGGGAAATTAGATGGTCCCAACTTCTGCAATAAAAAGGTTTAAACACAGG